>NC_092731.1:9648337-10274483 GCF_047496885.1 Scyliorhinus torazame | reverse complement strand
CACTCTCTCTGTCCTATCACTCTCTCTGTCCTGTCACTCTCTCTGTCCTATCACTCTCTCTGTCCTATCACTCTCTCTGTCCTGTCACTCTCTCTGTCCTATCACTCTCTCTGTCCTATCACTCTCTCTGTCCTGTCACTCTCTCTGTCCTATCACTCTCTCTGTCCTATCACTCTCTCTGTCCTGTCACTCTCTCTGTCACTCTCTGTCCTGTCACTCTCTCTGTCCTGTCACTCTCTCTGTCCTATCACTCTCTCTGTCCTGTCACTCTCTCTGTCCTGTCACTCTCTCTGTCCTATCACTCTCTCTGTCCTATCACTCTCTCTGTCCTATCACTCTCTCTGTCCTATCACTCTCTCTGTCCTGTCACTCTCTCTGTCCTGTCACTCTCTCTGTCCTGTCACTCTCTCTGTCCTATCACTCTCTCTGTCCTATCACTCTCTCTGTCCTGTCACTCTCTCTGTCCTATCACTCTCTCTGTCCTGTCACTCTCTCTGTCCTGTCACTCTCTCTGTCCTGTCACTCTCTCTGTCCTATCACTCTCTCTGTCCTATCACTCTCTCTGTCCTATCACTCTCTCTGTCCTGTCACTCTCTCTGTCCTGTCACTCTCTCTGTCCTGTCACTCTCTCTGTCCTGTCACTCTCTCTGTCCTGTCACTCTCTCTGTCCTGTCACTCTCTCTGTCCTATCACTCTCTCTGTCCTATCACTCTCTCTGTCCTGTCACTCTCTCTGTCCTGTCACTCTCTCTGTCCTATCACTCTCTCTGTCCTATCACTCTCTGTCCTGTCACTCTCTCTGTCCTATCACTCTCTCTGTCCTATCACTCTCTCTGTCCTGTCACTCTCTCTGTCCTATCACTCTCTCTGTCTGTCACTCTGTCCTATCACTCTCTCTGTCCTGTCACTCTCTCTGTCCTGTCACTCTCTCTGTCCTGTCACTCTCTCTGTCCTATCACTCTCTCTGTCCTATCACTCTCTCTGTCCTGTCACTCTCTCTGTCCTGTCACTCTCTCTGTCCTATCACTCTCTCTGTCCTATCACTCTCTCTGTCCTGTCACTCTCTCTGTCCTGTCACTCTCTCTGTCCTGTCACTCTCTCTGTCCTATCACTCTCTCTGTCCTATCACTCTCTCTGTCCTATCACTCTCTCTGTCTGTCACTCTGTCCTATCACTCTCTCTGTCCTGTCACTCTCTCTGTCCTGTCACTCTCTCTGTCCTATCACTCTCTGTCCTATCACTCTCTCTGTCCTATCACTCTCTCTGTCCTGTCACTCTGTCCTGTCACTCTCTCTGTCTGTCACTCTCTCTGTCCTATCACTCTCTCTGTCCTGTCACTCTCTCTGTCCTGTCACTCTCTCTGTCCTGTCACTCTCTCTGTCCTATCACTCTCTCTGTCCTATCACTCTCTCTGTCCTATCACTCTCTCTGTCCTATCACTCTCTCTGTCCTGTCACTCTCTCTGTCCTATCACTCTCTCTGTCCTATCACTCTCTCTGTCCTATCACTCTCTCTGTCTGTCACTCTGTCCTGTCACTCTCTCTGTCCTGTCACTCTCTCTGTCCTGTCACTCTCTCTGTCCTATCACTCTCTCTGTCCTATCACTCTCTCTGTCCTGTCACTCTCTCTGTCCTATCACTCTCTCTGTCCTATCACTCTCTCTGTCCTATCACTCTCTCTGTCTGTCACTCTGTCCTGTCACTCTCTCTGTCCTATCACTCTCTCTGTCCTGTCACTCTCTCTGTCCTATCACTCTCTCTGTCCTATCACTCTCTCTGTCCTGTCACTCTCTCTGTCCTGTCACTCTCTCTGTCCTATCACTCTCTCTGTCCTGTCACTCTCTCTGTCCTATCACTCTCTCTGTCCTGTCACTCTCTCTGTCCTGTCACTCTCTCTGTCCTATCACTCTCTCTGTCCTATCACTCTCTCTGTCCTGTCACTCTCTCTGTCCTGTCACTCTCTCTGTCCTATCACTCTCTCTGTCTGTCACTCTCTCTGTCCTGTCACTCTCTCTGTCCTGTCACTCTCTCTGTCCTGTCACTCTCTCTGTCCTGTCACTCTCTCTGTCCTGTCACTCTGTCCTATCACTCTCTCTGTCCTGTCACTCTCTCTGTCCTATCACTCTCTCTGTCCTGTCACTCTCTCTGTCCTGTCACTCTCTCTGTCCTTTCACTCTCTCTGTCCTGTCACTCTCTCTGTCCTGTCACTCTGTCCTATCACTCTCTCTGTCCTATCACTCTCTCTGTCCTGTCACTCTCTCTGTCCTACACTCTCTCTGTCCTGTCACTCTCTCTGTCCTATCACTCTCTCTGTCCTGTCACTCTGTCCTATCACTCTCTCTGTCCTATCACTCTCTCTGTCCTGTCACTCTCTCTGTCCTGTCACTCTCTCTGTCCTATCACTCTCTCTGTCCTGTCACTCTGTCCTATCACTCTCTCTGTCCTATCACTCTCTCTGTCCTGTCACTCTCTGTCCTATCACTCTCTCTGTCCTGTCACTCTCTCTGTCCTGTCACTCTGTCTATCACTCTCTCTGTCCTATCACTATCTCTGTCCTATCACTCTCTCTGTCCTGTCACTCTCTCTGTCCTGTCACTCTCTCTGTCCTGTCACTCTCTCTGTCCTGTCACTCTCTCTGTCCTATCACTCTCTCTGTCCTATCACTCTCTCTGTCCTGTCACTCTCTCTGTCCTGTCACTCTCTCTGTCCTGTCACTCTCTCTGTCCTATCACTATCTCTGTCCTATCACTCTCTCTGTCCTGTCACTCTCTCTGTCCTGTCACTCTCTCTGTCCTGTCACTCTCTCTGTCCTGTCACTCTCTCTGTCCTATCACTATCTCTGTCCTATCACTCTCTCTGTCCTGTCACTCTCTCTGTCCTGTCACTCTCTCTGTCCTGTCACTCTCTCTGTCCTATCACTCTCTCTGTCCTGTCACTCTGTCCTATCACTCTCTCTGTCCTATCACTCTCTCTGTCCTGTCACTCTCTCTGTCCTGTCACTCTCTCTGTCCTATCACTCTCTCTGTCCTGTCACTCTGTCCTATCACTCTCTCTGTCCTATCACTATCTCTGTCCTATCACTCTCTCTGTCCTGTCACTCTCTCTGTCCTGTCACTCTCTCTGTCCTGTCACTCTCTCTGTCCTGTCACTCTCTCTGTCCTATCACTATCTCTGTCCTATCACTCTCTCTGTCCTGTCACTCTCTCTGTCCTGTCACTCTCTCTGTCCTATCACTCTCTCTGTCCTGTCACTCTCTCTGTCCTGTCACTCTCTCTGTCCTGTCACTCTCTCTGTCCTGTCACTCTCTCTGTCCTGTCACTCTCTCTGTCCTATCACTCTCTCTGTCCTATCACTCTCTCTTCTCACTCTCTGTCCTATCACTCTCTCTGTCCTATCACTCTCTCTGTCCTGTCACTCTCTCTGTCCTATCACTCTCTCTGTCCTATCACTCTCTCTGTCCTATCACTCTCTCTGTCCTATCACTCTCTCTGTCCTGTCACTCTCTCTGTCCTGTCACTCTCTCTGTCCTATCACTCTCTCTGTCCTGTCACTCTCTCTGTCCTATCACTCTCTCTGTCCTATCACTCTCTCTGTTCTGTCACTCTCTCTGTCCTGTCACTCTCTCTGTCCTATCACTCTCTCTGTCCTATCACTCTCGCTGTCCTATCACTCTCTCTGTCCTGTCACTCTCTCTGTCCTGTCACTCTCTCTGTTCTGTCACTCTGTCCTGTCACTCTCTCTGTCCTGTCACTCTCTCTGTCCTGTCACTCTCTCTGTCCTGTCACTCTCTCTGTCCTGTCACTCTCTCTGTCCTATCACTCTCTCTGTCCTATCACTCTCTCTGTCCTATCACTCTCTTTGTCCTATCACTCTCTCTGTCCTGTCACTCTCTCTGTCCTGTCACTCTCTCTGTCCTATCACTCTCTCTGTCCTATCACTCTCTCTGTCCTATCACTCTCTTTGTCCTATCACTCTCTCTGTCCTATCACTCTCTCTGTCCTATCACTCTCTCTGTCCTGTCACTCTCTCTGTCCTGTCACTCTCTCTGTCCTATCACTCTCTCTGTCCTATCACTCTCTCTGTCCTGTCACTCTCTCTGTCCTGTCACTCTCTCTGTCCTATCACTCTCTCTGTCCTGTCACTCTCTCTGTCCTATCACTCTCTCTGTCCTATCACTCTCTCTGTCCGATCACTCTCTCTGTCCTGTCACTCTCTCTGTCCTGTCACTCTCTCTGTCCTGTCACTCTCTCTGTCCTATCACTCTCTCTGTCCTATCACTCTCTCTGTCCTATCACTCTCTCTGTCCGATCACTCTCTCTGTCCTGTCACTCTCTCTGTCCTGTCACTCTCTCTGTCCTGTCACTCTCTCTGTCCTATCACTCTCTCTGTCCTGTCACTCTCTCTGTCCTGTCACTCTCTCTGTCCTATCACTCTCTCTGTCCTGTCACTCTCTCTGTCCTGTCACTCTCTCTGTCCTATCACTCTCTCTGTCCTATCACTCTCTCTGTCCTGTCACTCTGTCCTATCACTCTCTCTGTCCTGTCACTCTCTCTGTCCTATCACTCTCTCTGTCCTGTCACTCTGTCCTATCACTCTCTCTGTCCTGTCACTCTCTCTGTCCTGTCACTCTCTCTGTCCTATCACTCTCTCTGTCCTATCACTCTCTCTGTCCTATCACTCTCTCTGTCCTATCACTCTCTCTGTTCTGTCACTCTGTCCTATCACTATCTCTGTCCTGTCACTCTTTCTGTCCTATCACTCTCTCTGTCCTATCACTCTCTCTGTCCTATCACTATCTCTGTCCTGTCACTCTCTCTGTCCTATCACTCTCTCTGTCCTGTCACTCTCTCTGTCCTGTCACTCTCTCTGTCCTGTCACTCTCTCTGTCCTATCACTCTCTCTGTCCTGTCACTCTCTCTGTCCTATCACTCTCTCTGTCCTGTCACTCTCTCTGTCCTGTCACTCTCTCTGTCCTGTCACTCTCTCTGTCCTATCACTCTCTCTGTCCTATCACTCTCTCTGTCCGATCACTCTCTCTGTTCTGTCACTCTGTCCTATCACTATCTCTGTCCTATCACTCTCTCTGTCCTATCACTCTCTCTGTCCGATCACTCTCTCTGTCCTATCACTCTCTCTGTCCTATCACTATCTCTGTCCTGTCACTCTCTCTGTCCTATCACTCTCTCTGTCCTATCACTCTCTCTGTCCGATCACTCTCTCTGTTCTGGCACTCTGTCCTATCACTATCTCTGTCCTGTCACTCTCTCTGTCCTGTCACTCTCTCTGTCCTGTCACTCTCTCTGTCCTATCACTATCTCTGTCCTGTCACTCTCTCTGTCCTGTCACTCTCTCTGTCCTGTCACTCTCTCTGTCCTGTCACTCTCTCTGTCCTGTCACTCTCTCTGTCCTATCACTCTCTCTGTCCTGTCACTCTCTCTGTCCTATCACTCTCTCTGTCCTATCACTCTCTCTGTCCTATCACTCTCTCTGTCCTGTCACTCTCTCTGTCCTGTCACTCTCTCTGTCCTATCACTCTCTCTGTCCTGTCACTCTCTCTGTCCTGTCACTCTCTCTGTCCTATCACTCTCTCTGTCCTATCACTCTCTCTGTCCTGTCACTCTCTCTGTCCTGTCACTCTGTCCTGTCACTCTCTCTGTCCTATCACTCTCTCTGTCCTGTCACTCTCTCTGTCCTATCACTCTCTCTGTCCTGTCACTCTCTCTGTCCTGTCACTCTGTCCTGTCACTCTCTCTGTCCTGTCACTCTCTCTGTCCTGTCACTCTCTCTGTCCTGTCACTCTGTCCTATCACTCTCTCTGTCCTGTCACTCTCTCTGTCCTATCACTCTCTCTGTCCTGTCACTCTCTCTGTCCTATCACTCTCTCTGTCCTGTCACTCTCTCTGTCCTGTCACTCTGTCCTATCACTCTCTCTGTCCTGTCACTCTCTCTGTCCTGTCACTCTCTCTGTCCTGTCACTCTCTCTGTCCTATCACTCTCTCTGTCCTATCACTCTCTCTGTCCTATCACTCTCTCTGTCCTGTCACTCTCTCTGTCCTGTCACTCTCTCTGTCCTGTCACTCTCTCTGTCCTATCACTCTCTCTGTCCTATCACTCTCTTTGTCCTATCACTCTCTCTGTCCTGTCACTCTCTCTGTCCTGTCACTCTCTCTGTCCTGTCACTCTCTCTGTCCTATCACTCTCTCTGTCCTATCACTCTCTCTGTCCTGTCACTCTCTCTGTCCTATCACTCTCTCTGTCCTGTCACTCTCTCTGTCCTGTCACTCTCTCTGTCCTGTCACTCTCTCTGTCCTATCACTCTCTCTGTCCTGTCACTCTCTCTGTCCTGTCACTCTCTCTGTCCTATCACTCTCTCTGTCCGATCACTCTCTCTTACCTGTCACTCTGTCCTATCACTCTCTCTGTCCTATCACTCTCTCTGTCCTGTCACTCTCTCTGTCCTATCACTCTCTCTGTCCTATCACTCTCTCTGTCCTATCACTCTCTCTGTCCTGTCACTCTCTCTGTCCTATCACTCTCTCTGTCCTATCACTCTCTCTGTCCTGTCACTCTCTCTGTCCTGTCACTCTCTCTGTCCTGTCACTCTCTCTGTCCTATCACTCTCTCTGTCCTATCACTCTCTCTGTCCTATCACTCTCTCTGTCCTATCACTCTCTCTGTCCTATCACTATCTCTGTCCTGTCACTCTCTCTGTCCTGTCACTCTCTCTGTCCTATCACTCTCTCTGTCCTATCACTCTCTCTGTCCTATCACTATCTCTGTCCTGTCACTCTCTCTGTCCTGTCACTCTCTCTGTCCTGTCACTCTCTCTGTCCTATCACTCTCTCTGTCCTATCACTCTCTCTGTCCTGTCACTCTCTCTGTCCTGTCACTCTCTCTGTCCTGTCACTCTCTCTGTCCTGTCACTCTCTCTGTCCTATCACTCTCTCTGTCCTATCACTCTCTCTGTCCTGTCACTCTCTCTGTCCTGTCACTCTCTCTGTCCTGTCACTCTCTCTGTCCTGTCACTCTCTCTGTCCTGTCACTCTCTCTGTCCTATCACTCTCTCTGTCCTATCACTCTCTCTGTCCTGTCACTCTCTCTGTCCTGTCACTCTCTCTGTCCTGTCACTCTCTCTGTCCTATCACTCTCTCTGTCCTATCACTCTCTCTGTCCTATCACTATCTCTGTCCTGTCACTCTCTCTGTCCTGTCACTCTCTCTGTCCTGTCACTCTCTGTCCTATCACTCTCTCTGTCCTATCACTCTCTCTGTCCTATCACTCTCTCTGTCCTGTCACTCTCTCTGTCCTGTCACTCTCTCTGTCCTGTCACTCTCTCTGTCCTATCACTCTCTCTGTCCTATCACTCTCTCTGTCCTGTCACTCTCTCTGTCCTATCACTCTCTCTGTCCTATCACTATCTCTGTCCTATCACTCTCTCTGTCCTGTCACTCTCTGTCCTGTCACTCTCTCTGTCCTATCACTCTCTCTGTCCTGTCACTCTGTCCTATCACTCTCTCTGTCCTATCACTATCTCTGTCCTATCACTCTCTCTGTCCTATCACTCTCTCTGTCCTGTCACTCTCTCTGTCCTGTCACTCTGTCCTATCACTCTCTCTGTCCTGTCACTCTCTCTGTCCTATCACTCTCTCTGTCCTATCACTCTCTCTGTCCTGTCACTCTCTCTGTCCTATCACTCTCTCTGTCCGATCACTCTCTCTGTCCTGTCACTCTCTCTGTCCTGTCACTCTGTCCTATCACTCCCTCTGTCCTGTCACTCTCTCTGTCCTGTCACTCTGTCCTATCACTCCCTCTGTCCTGTCACTCTCTCTGTCCTGTCACTCTCTCTGTCCTGTCACTCTCTCTGTCCTATCACTCTCTCTGTCCTGTCACTCTCTCTGTCCTGTCACTCTCTCTGTCCTGTCACTCTCTCTGTCCTGTCACTCTCTCTGTCCTATCACTCTCTCTGTCCTATCACTCTCTCTGTCCTATCACTCTCTCTGTCCTATCACTCTCTCTGTCCTATCACTCTCTGTCCTGTCACTCTCTCTGACCTATCACTCTCTCTGTCCTGTCACTCTCTCTGTCCTGTCACTCTCTCTGTCCTGTCACTCTCTCTGTCCTATCACTCTCTCTGTCCTATCACTCTCTCTGTCCTGTCACTCTCTCTGTCCTATCACTCTGTCCTATCACTCTCTCTGTCCTATCACTCTCTCTGTCCTGTCACTCTCTCTGTCCTGTCACTCTCTCTGTCCTGTCACTATCTCTGTCCTATCACTCTCTCTGTCCTATCACTCTCTCTGTCCTATCACTCTCTCTGTCCTATCACTCTCTCTGTCCTATCACTCTCTGTCCTGTCACTCTCTCTGTCCTATCACTATCTCTGTCCTATCACTCTCTCTGTCCTGTCACTCTCTCTGTCCTATCACTCTCTGTCCTGTCACTCTCTCTGACCTATCACTCTCTCTGTCCTATCACTCTCTCTGTCCTGTCACTCTCTCTGTCCTATCACTCTCTCTGTCCTATCACTCTCTGTCCTGTCACTCTCTCTGACCTATCACTCTCTCTGTCCTATCACTCTCTCTGTCCTGTCACTCTCTCTGTCCTGTCACTCTCTCTGTCCTATCACTATCTCTGTCCTATCACTCTCTCTGTCCTGTCACTCTCTCTGTCCTATCACTCTCTCTGTCCTGTCACTCTCTCTGTCCTATCACTCTCTCTGTCCTGTCACTCTGTCCTATCACTCTCTCTGTCCTATCACTCTCTCTGTCCTGTCACTCTCTCTGTCCTGTCACTCTCTCTGTCCGATCACTCTCTCTGTCCTATCACTCTCTCTGTCCTGTCACTCTGTCCTATCACTCTCTCTGTCCTGTCACTCTCTCTGTCCTGTCACTCTCTCTGTCCTATCACTCTCTCTGTCCTGTCACTCTCTCTGTCCTATCACTCTCTCTGTCCTATCACTCTCTCTGTCCTATCACTATCTCTGTCCTATCACTCTCTCTGTCCTGTCACTCTCTGTCCTGTCACTCTCTCTGTCCTGTCACTATCTCTGTCCTATCACTCTCTCTGTCCTATCACTCTCTCTGTCCTATCACTCTCTCTGTCCTATCACTCTCTCTGTCCTATCACTCTCTGTCCTGTCACTCTCTCTGTCCTATCACTATCTCTGTCCTATCACTCTCTCTGTCCTGTCACTCTCTCTGTCCTATCACTATCTCTGTCCTATCACTCTCTCTGTCCTATCACTCTCTCTGTCCTATCACTCTCTCTGTCCTGTCACTCTCTGTCCTGTCACTCTCTCTGTCCTGTCACTATCTCTGTCCTATCACTCTCTCTGTCCTATCACTCTCTCTGTCCTATCACTCTCTCTGTCCTATCACTCTCTCTGTCCTATCACTCTTTGTCCTGTCACTCTCTCTGTCCTATCACTATCTCTGTCCTGTCACTCTCTCTGTCCTATCACTCTCTCTGTCCTATCACTCTCTCTGTCCTATCACTCTCTCTGTCCTGTCACTCTCTCTGTCCTATCACTCTCTGTCCTGTCACTCTCTCTGTCCTATCACTCTCTCTGTCCTATCACTCTCTCTGTCCTGTCACTCTCTCTGTCCTATCACTCTCTGTCCTGTCACTCTCTCTGTCCTATCACTCTCTCTGTCCTATCACTCTCTCTGTCCTATCACTCTCTGTCCTATCACTCTTTGTCCTGTCACTCTCTCTGTCCTATCACTATCTCTGTCCTGTCACTCTCTCTGTCCTATCACTCTCTCTGTCCTATCACTCTCTCTGTCCTGTCACTCTCTCTGACCTATCACTCTCTCTGTCCTGTCACTCTGTCCTATCACTCTCTCTGTCCTGTCACTCTCTCTGTCCTGTCACTCTCTCTGTCCTGTCACTCTGTCCTATCACTCTCTCTGTCCTATCACTCTCTCTGTCCTGTCACTCTCTCTGTCCTGTCACTCTCTCTGTCCGATCACTCTCTCTGTCCTGTCACTCTGTCCTATCACTCTCTCTGTCCTATCACTCTCTCTGTCCTGTCACTCTCTCTGTCCTGTCACTCTCTCTGTCCGATCACTCTCTCTGTCCTGTCACTCTGTCCTATCACTCTCTCTGTCCTATCACTCTCTCTGTCCGATCACTCTCTCTGTCCTGTCACTCTCTCTGTCCTGTCACTCTCTCTGTCCGATCACTCTCTCTGTCCTGTCACTCTCTGTCCTATCACTCTCTCTGTCCTGTCACTCTCTCTGTCCTGTCACTCTCTCTGTCCTATCACTCTCTCTGTCCTGTCACTCTCTCTGTCCTGTCACTCTCTCTGTCCTGTCACTCTCTCTGTCCTGTCACTCTCTCTGTCCTGTCACTCTCTCTGTCCTGTCACTCTCTCTGTCCTATCACTCTCTCTGTCCTGTCACTCTCTCTGTCCTGTCACTCTCTCTGTCCTGTCACTCTCTCTGTCCTGTCACTCTCTCTGTCCTATCACTCTCTCTGTCCTGTCACTCTCTCTGTCCTGTCACTCTCTCTGTCCTGTCACTCTCTCTGTCCTGTCACTCTCTCTGTCCTGTCACTCTCTCTGTCCTGTCACTCTCTCTGTCCTATCACTCTCTCTGTCCTATCACTCTCTCTGTCCTATCACTCTCTCTGTCCTGTCACTCTCTCTGTCCTGTCACTCTCTCTGTCCTGTCACTCACTCTGTCCTGTCACTCTCTCTGTCCTATCACTCTCTCTGTCCTGTCACTCTCTCTGTCCTGTCACTCTCTCTGTCCTATCACTCTCTCTGTCCTGTCACACTCTGTCCTGTCACTCTCTCTGTCCTGTCACTCTCTCTGTCCTGTCACTCTCTCTGTCCTGTCACTCTCTCTGTCCTATCACTCTCTCTGTCCTGTCACTCTCTCTGTCCTGTCACTCTCTGTCCTGTCACTCTCTCTGTCCTATCACTCTCTCTGTCCTGTCACTCTCTCTGTCCTGTCACTCACTCTGTCCTGTCACTCTCTCTGTCCGATCACTCTCTCTGTCCTATCACTCTCTCTGTCCTGTCACTCGCTCTGTCCTGTCACTCTCTCTGTCCTATCACTCTCTCTGTCCTGTCACTCTCTCTGTCCTGTCACTCTCTCTGTCCTGTCACTCACTCTGTCCTGTCACTCTCTCTGTCCTATCACTCTCTCTGTCCTGTCACTCTCTGTCCTGTCACTCTCTCTGTCCTATCACTCTCTCTGTCCTGTCACTCTCTCTGTCCTGTCACTCTCTCTGTCCTGTCACTCTCTCTGTCCTATCACTCTCTCTGTCCTGTCACTCTCTCTGTCCTGTCACTCTCTCTGTCCTGTCACTCTCTCTGTCCTGTCACTCTCTCTGTCCTGTCACTCTCTCTGTCCTGTCACTCTCTTTGTCCTGTCACTCTCTCTGTCCTGTCACTCTCTCTGTCCTGTCACTCTCTCTGTCCTGTCACTCTCTCTGTCCTGTCACTCTCTCTGTCCTGTCACTCTCTCTGTCCTGTCACTCTCTCTGTCCTATCACTCTCTCTGTCCTGTCACTCTCTCTGTCCTGTCACTCTCTCTGTCCTGTCACTCTCTCTGTCCTATCACTCTCTCTGTCCTGTCACTCTCTCTGTCCTGTCACTCTCTCTGTCCTGTCACTCTCTCTGTCCTATCACTCTCTCTGTCCTGTCACTCTCTCTGTCCTGTCACTCTCTCTGTCCTATCACTCTCTCTGTCCTGTCACTCTCTCTGTCCTATCACTCTCTGTCCTATCACTCTCTCTGTCCTGTCACTCTCTCTGTCCTGTCACTCACTCTGTCCTATCACTCTCTCTGTCCTGTCACTCTCTCTGTCCTGTCACTCACTCTGTCCTATCACTCTCTGTCCTATCACTCTCTCTGTCCTGTCACTCTCTCTGTCCTATCACTCTCTGTCCTATCACTCTCTCTGTCCTGTCACTCTCTCTGTCCTGTCACTCACTCTGTCCTGTCACTCTCTCTGTCCTATCACTCTCTCTGTCCTGTCACTCTCTCTGTCCTGTCACTCTCTCTGTCCTATCACTCTCTCTGTCCTGTCACTCTCTCTGTCCTGTCACTCTCTCTGTCCTGTCACTCACTCTGTCCTGTCACTCTCTCTGTCCTGTCACTCTCTCTGTCCTATCACTCTCTCTGTCCTGTCACTCTCTGTCCTATCACTCTCTCTGTCCTATCACTCTCTCTGTCCTGTCACTCTCTCTGTCCTGTCACTCTCTCTGTCCTATCACTCTCTCTGTCCTATCACTCTCTGTCCTGTCACTCTCTCTGTCCTATCACTCTCTCTGACCTATCACTCTCTCTGTCCTATCACTCTCTCTGTCCTATCACTCTCTCTGTCCTGTCACTCTCTCTGTCCTGTCACTCTCTCTGTCCTGTCACTCTCTCTGTCCTATCACTCTCTCTGTCCTATCACTCTCTCTGTCCTATCACTCTCTCTGTCCTATCACTCTCTCTGTCCTATCACTCTCTCTGTCCTATCACTCTCTCTGTCCTGTCACTCTCTCTGTCCTATCACTCTCTCTGTCCTATCACTATCTCTGTCCTGTCACTCTCTCTGTCCGATCACTCTCTCTGTCCTATCACTCTCTCTGTCCTATCACTCTCTCTCTCCTATCACTCTCTCTGTCCTATCACTCTCTCTGTCCTATCACTCTCTCTGTCCTATCACTCTCTCTGTCCTATCACTCTCTCTGTCCTATCACTCTCTCTGTCCTATCACTCTCTCTGTCCTATCACTCTCTCTGTCCTATCACTCTCTCTCTCCTATCACTCTCTCTGTCCTGTCACTCTCTCTGTCCTGTCACTCTCTCTGTCCTATCACTCTCTCTGTCCTGTCACTATCTCTGTCCTATCACTCTCTGTCCTATCACTCTCTCTGTCCTGTCACTATCTCTGTCCTGTCACTCTCTCTGTCCTATCACTCTCTCTGTCCTATCACTCTCTCTGTCCTGTCACTATCTCTGTCCTATCACTCTCTGTCCTATCACTCTCTCTGTCCTATCACTCTCTCTCTCCTATCACTCTCTCTGTCCTATCACTCTCTCTGTCCTATCACTCTCTCTGTCCTATCACTCTCTCTGTCCTATCACTATCTCTGTCCTGTCACTCTCTCTGTCCGATCACTCTCTCTGTCCTATCACTCTCTCTGTCCTATCACTCTCTCTCTCCTATCACTCTCTCTGTCCTATCACTCTCTCTGTCCTATCACTCTCTCTGTCCTATCACTCTCTCTGTCCTATCACTCTCTCTGTCCTATCACTCTCTGTCCTATCACTCTCTCTGTCCTGTCACTCTCTCTGTCCTATCACTCTCTCTGTCCTATCACTCTCTGTCCTATCACTCTCTCTGTCCGATCACTCTCTCTGTCCTGTCACTCTCTCTGTCCTATCACTCTCTCTGTCCTATCACTCTCTGTCCTATCACTCTCTCTCTCCTATCACTCTCTCTGTCCTATCACTCTCTCTGTCCTGTCACTCTCTCTGTCCTATCACTCTCTCTGTCCTATCACTCTCTCTGTCCTATCACTCTCTCTGTCCGATCACTCTCTCTGTCCTATCACTCTCTCTGTCCTATCACTCTCTCTCTCCTATCACTCTCTCTGTCCTGTCACTCTCTCTGTCCTATCACTCTCTCTGTCCTATCACTCTCTCTGTCCTATCACTCTCTCTCTCCTATCACTCTCTCTGTCCTGTCACTCTCTCTGTCCTATCACTCTCTCTGTCCTATCACTCTCTCTGTCCTATCACTCTCTCTGTCCTATCACTCTCTCTGTCCTATCACTCTCTCTGTCCTGTCACTCTCTCTGTCCTATCACTCTCTCTGTCCTATCACTCTCTTTGTCCTGTCACTCTCTCTGTCCTGTCACTCTCTCTGTCCTATCACTCTCTCTCTCCTATCACTCTCTCTGTCCTATCACTCTCTCTGTCCTGTCACTCTCTCTGTCCTATCACTCTCTCTGTCCTGTCACTCTCTCTGTCCTGTCACTCTCTCTGTCCTATCACTCTCTCTGTCCTATCACTCTCTCTGTCCTATCACTCTCTCTGTCCTATCACTCTCTCTGTCCTATCACTCTCTCTGTCCTATCACTCTCTCTGTCCTGTCACTCTCTCTGTCCTGTCACTCTCTCTGTCCTGTCACTCTCTCTGTCCTGTCACTCTCTCTGTCCTATCACGCTCTCTGTCCTATCACTCTCTCTGTCCTATCACTCTCTCTGTCCTGTCACTCTCTCTGTCCTGTCACTCTCTCTGACCTATCACTCTCTCTGTCCTGTCACTCTCTCTGTCCTATCACTCTCTCTGTCCTGTCACTCTCTCTGTCCTGTCACTCTCTCTGTCCTATCACTCTCTCTGTCCTATCACTCTCTCTGTCCTATCACTCTCTCTGTCCTGTCACTCTCTCTGTCCTATCACTCTCTCTGTCCTATCACTCTCTCTGCCCTGTCACTCTCTCTGTCCTGTCACTCTCTCTGTCCTATCACTCTCTCTGTCCTGTCACTCTCTGTCCTATCACTCTCTCTGTCCTATCACTCTCTCTGTCCTGTCACTCTCTCTGTCCTGTCACTCTCTCTGTCCTGTCACTCTCTCTGTCCTATCACTCTCTCTGTCCTATCACTCTCTGTCCTATCACTCTCTCTGTCCTATCACTCTCTCTGTCCTATCACTCTCTCTGTCCTATCACTCTCTCTGTCCTATCACTCTCTCTGTCCTATCACTCTCTCTGTCCTGTCACTCTCTCTGTCCGATCACTCTCTCTGTCCGATCACTCTCTCTGTCCTATCACTCTCTCTGTCCTGTCACTCTCTCTGTCCGATCACTCTCTCTGTCCGATCACTATCTCTGTCCTGTCACTCTCTCTGTCCTATCACTCTCTCTGTCCTATCACTCTCTCTGACCTATCACTCTCTCTGTCCTGTCACTCTCTCTGTCCGATCACTATCTCTGTCCTGTCACTCTCTCTGTCCGATCACTCTCTCTGTCCGATCACTCTCTCTGTCCTATCACTCTCTCTGTCCTGTCACTCTCTCTGTCCTGTCACTCTCTCTGTCCTGTCACTCTCTCTGTCCGATCACTATCTCTGTCCTGTCACTCTCTCTGTCCGATCACTCTCTCTGTCCGATCACTATCTCTGTCCTGTCACTCTCTCTGTCCTGTCACTCTCTCTGTCCTGTCACTCTCTCTGTCCTATCACTCTCTCTCTGTCCTGTCACTCTCTCTGTCCTATCACTCTCTCTGTCCTGTCACTCTCTCTGACCTATCACTCTCTCTGTCCTATCACTCTCTCTGTCCTGTCACTCTCTCTGTCCTGTCACTCTCTCTGTCCTGTCACTCTCTCTGTCCTGTCACTCTCTCTGTCCTGTCACTCTCTCTGTCCGATCACTATCTCTGTCCTGTCACTCTCTCTGTCCTGTCACTCTCTCTGTCCTGTCACTCTCTCTGACCTATCACTCTCTCTGTCCTGTCACTCTCTCTGTCCTATCACTCTCTCTGTCCTATCACTCTCTCTGTCCTGTCACTCTCTCTGTCCTATCACTCTCTCTGTCCTGTCACTCTCTCTGTCCTATCACTCTCTCTGTCCTATCACTCTCTCTGTCCTGTCACTCTCTCTGTCCTGTCACTCTCTCTGTCCTATCACTCTCTCTGTCCTATCACTCTCTCTGTCCTGTCACTCTCTCTGTCCTGTCACTCTCTCTGTCCTATCACTCTCTCTGTCCTGTCACTCTCTCTGTCCTGTCACTCTCTCTGTCCTATCACTCTCTCTGTCCTATCACTCTCTCTGTCCTGTCACTCTCTCTGTCCTGTCACTCTCTCTGTCCTATCACTCTCTCTGTCCTGTCACTCTCTCTGTCCTATCACTCTCTCTGTCCTATCACTATCTCTGTCCTATCACTATCTCTGTCCTGTCACTCTCTCTGTCCTGTCACTCTCTCTGTCCTATCACTCTCTCTTTGTCCTATCACTCTCTCTGTCCTGTCACTCTCTCTGTCCTATCACTCTCTCTTTGTCCTATCACTCTCTCTGTCCTGTCACTCTCTCTGTCCTATCACTCTCTCTGTCCTGTCACTCTCTCTGTCCTATCACTCTCTCTGTCCTATCACTCTCTCTGTCCTGTCACTCTCTCTGTCCGATCACTCTCTCTGTTCTGTCACTCTGTCCTATCACTATCTCTGTCCTATCACTCTCTCTGTCCTATCACTCTCTGTCCTGTCACTCTCTCTGTCCTGTCACTCTCTCTGTCCTATCACTCTCTCTGTCCTATCACTATCTCTGTCCTATCACTCTCTCTGTCCTATCACTCTCTGTCCTGTCACTCTCTCTGTCCTATCACTCTCTCTGTCCTATCACTCTCTCTGTCCTGTCACTCTCTCTGTCCTGTCACTCTCTCTGTCCTGTCACTCTCTCTGTCCTGTCACTCTCTCTGTCCGATCACTCTCTCTGTCCTGTCACTCTCTCTGTCCTGTCACTCTCTCTGTCCGATCACTCTCTCTGTTCTGTCACTCTCTCTGTCCTGTCACTCTCTCTGTCCGATCACTCTCTCTGTCCTGTCACTCTCTCTGTCCGATCACTCTCTCTGTCCTGTCACTCTCTCTGTTCTGTCACTCTGTCCTATCACTATCTCTGTCCTATCACTCTCTCTGTCCTATCACTCTCTCTGTCCTGTCACTCTCTCTGTCCTGTCACTCTCTCTGTCCGATCACTCTCTCTGTCCTGTCACTCTCTCTGACCTATCACTCTCTCTGTCCTGTCACTCTCTCTGACCTGTCACTCTCTCTGTCCTGTCACTCTCTCTGACCTGTCACTCTCTCTGTCCTGTCACTCTCTCTGTCCTATCACTCTCTCTGTCCTATCACTCTCTGTCCTGTCACTCTCTCTGTCCGATCACTCTCTCTGTCCTATCACTCTCTCTGTCCTGTCACTCTCTCTGTCCTATCACTCTCTCTGTCCGATCACTCTCTCTGTCCTGTCACTCTGTCCTATCACTATCTCTGTCCTATCACTCTCTGTCCTGTCACTCTCTCTGTCCGATCACTCTCTCTGTCCTATCACTCTCTCTGTCCTGTCACTCTCTCTGTCCTATCACTCTCTCTGTCCTATCACTCTCTGTCCTGTCACTCTCTCTGTCCTATCACTCTCTCTGTCCTATCACTCTCTGTCCTGTCACTCTCTCTGTCCTATCACTCTCTCTGTCCTATCACTCTCTGTCCTGTCACTCTCTCTGTCCGATCACTCTCTCTGTCCTATCACTCTCTCTGTCCTGTCACTCTCTCTGTCCTGTCACTCTCTCTGTCCTATCACTCTCTCTGTCCGATCACTCTCTCTGTCCTGTCACTCTGTCCTATCACTATCTCTGTCCTATCACTCTCTGTCCTGTCACTCTCTCTGTCCGATCACTCTCTCTGTCCTATCACTCTCTCTGTCCTGTCACTCTCTCTGTCCTATCACTCTCTCTGTCCTATCACTCTCTGTCCTGTCACTCTCTCTGTCCGATCACTCTCTCTGTCCTATCACTCTCTCTGTCCTGTCACTCTCTCTGTCCTGTCACTCTCTCTGTCCTATCACTCTCTGTCCTGTCACTCTCTCTGTCCTATCACTCTCTCTGTCCTGTCACTCTCTCTGTCCTGTCACTCTCTCTGTCCTGTCACTCTCTCTGTCCTGTCACTCTCTCTGTCCTATCACTCTCTGTCCTGTCACTCTCTCTGACCTATCACTCTCTCTGTCCTATCACTCTCTCTGTCCTGTCACTCTCTCTGTCCTGTCACTCTCTCTGTCCTGTCACTCTCTCTGTCCTATCACTCTCTCTGTCCTATCACTCTCTCTGTCCTGTCACTCTCTCTGTCCTATCACTCTCTCTGTCCTATCACTCTCTCTGTCCTATCACTCTCTCTGTCCTGTCACTCTCTCTGTCCTATCACTCTCTCTGTCCTATCACTCTCTGTCCTGTCACTCTCTCTGTCCTATCACTCTCTGTCCTGTCACTCTCTCTGTCCTGTCACTCTCTCTGTCCTGTCACTCTCTCTGTCCTGTCACTCTCTCTGTCCTATCACTCTCTCTGTCCTGTCACTCTCTCTGTCCTGTCACTCTCTCTGTCCTATCACTCTCTGTCCTGTCACTCTCTCTGTCCTGTCACTCTCTCTGTCCTATCACTCTCTGTCCTGTCACTCTCTCTGTCCTATCACTCTCTCTGTCCTATCACTCTCTCTGTCCTGTCACTCTCTCTGTCCTATCACTCTCTGTCCTGTCACTCTCTGTCCTATCACTCTCTGTCCTGTCACTCTCTGTCCTATCACTCTCTCTGTCCTATCACTCTCTCTGTCCTGTCACTCTCTCTGTCCTATCACTCTCTCTGTCCTATCACTCTCTCTGTCCTATCACTCTCTGTCCTGTCACTCTCTCTGTCCTGTCACTCTGTCCTATCACTCTCTCTGTCCTGTCACTCTCTCTGTCCTATCACTCTCTCTGTCCTATCACTCTCTCTGTCCTGTCACTCTCTCTGTCCTATCACTCTCTCTGTCCTGTCACTCTCTCTGTCCTATCACTCTCTCTGTCCTATCACTCTCTCTGTCCTATCACTCTCTCTGTCCTATCACTCTCTGCCCTGTCACTCTCTCTGTCCTATCACTCTCTCTGTCCTATCACTCTCTGTCCTGTCACTCTCTCTGTCCTGTCACTCTCTCTGTCCTGTCACTCTCTCTGTCCTATCACTCTCTGCCCTGTCACTCTCTCTGTCCTATCACTCTCTGCCCTGTCACTCTCTCTGTCCTGTCACTCTCTCTGTCCTATCACTCTCTGCCCTGTCACTCTCTCTGTCCTATCACTCTCTGCCCTGTCACTCTCTCTGTCCTGTCACTCTCTCTGTCCTATCACTCTCTCTGTCCTATCACTCTCTGTCCTATCACTCTCTCTGTCCTATCACTCTCTCTGTCCTATCACTCTCTGTCCTGTCACTCTCTCTGTCCTGTCACTCTCTCTGTCCTATCACTCTCTCTGTCCTATCACTCTCTGCCCTGTCACTCTCTCTGTCCTATCACTCTCTCTGTCCTATCACTCTCTCTGTCCTATCACTCTCTGCCCTGTCACTCTCTCTGTCCTATCACTCTCTCTGTCCTATCACTCTCTCTGTCCTATCACTCTCTCTGTCCTGTCACTCTCTCTGTCCTATCACTCTCTGCCCTGTCACTCTCTCTGTCCTGTCACTCTCTCTGTCCTATCACTCTCTGCCCTGTCACTCTCTCTGTCCTGTCACTCTCTCTGTCCTGTCACTCTCTCTGTCCTATCACTCTCTGTCCTGTCACTCTCTCTGTCCTGTCACTCTCTCTGTCCTATCACTCTCTCTGTCCTATCACTCTCTCTGTCCTATCACTCTCTCTGTCCTATCACTCTCTCTGTCCTGTCACTCTCTCTGTCCTATCACTCTCTCTGCCCTGTCACTCTCTCTGCCCTGTCACTCTCTCTGTCCTATCACTCTCTCTGTCCTATCACTCTCTCTGCCCTGTCACTCTCTCTGTCCTATCACTCTCTCTGTCCTATCACTCTCTCTGTCCGATCACTCTCTCTGTCCTATCACTCTCTCTGTCCTATCACTCTCTGTCCTGTCACTCTCTCTGTCCTATCACTCTCTGTCCTATCACTCTCTCTGTCCTATCACTCTCTGTCCTGTCACTCTCTCTGTCCTATCACTCTCTGTCCGATCACTCTCTCTGTCCTATCACTCTCTCTGTCCTATCACTCTCTCTGTCCTGTCACTCTCTCTGTCCTATCACTCTCTCTGTCCTGTCACTCTCTCTGTCCGATCACTCTCTCTGTCCTGTCACTCTCTCTGTCCTATCACTCTCTCTGTCCTATCACTCTCTCTGTCCTATCACTCTCTCTGTCCTGTCACTCTCTCTGTCCTATCACTCTCTCTGTCCTATCACTCTCTCTGTCCTATCACTCTCTCTGTCCTGTCACTCTCTCTGTCCTATCACTCTCTCTGTCCTATCACTCTCTCTGTCCTACCACTCTCTCTGTCCTATCACTCTCTCTGTCCTGTCACTCTCTCTGTCCTATCACTCTCTGTCCTATCACTCTCTCTGTCCTGTCACTCTCTCTGTCCTGTCACTCTCTCTGTCCTGTCACTCTCTCTGTCCTATCACTCTCTGTCCTATCACTCTCTCTGTCCTGTCACTCTCTCTGTCCTATCACTCTCTCTGTCCTATCACTCTCTCTGTCCTATCACTCTCTCTGTCCTGTCACTCTCTCTGTCCTATCACTCTCTCTGTCCTATCACTCTCTCTGTCCTATCACTCTCTCTGTCCTATCACTCTCTCTGTCCTGTCACTCTCTCTGTCCTATCACTCTCTCTGTCCTATCACTCTCTCTGTCCTACCACTCTCTCTGTCCTATCACTCTCTCTGTCCGATCACTCTCTCTGTCCTATCACTCTCTCTGTCCTATCACTCTCTCTGTCCTGTCACTCTGTCCTGTCACTCTCTCTGTCCTGTCACTCTCTCTGTCCTACCACTCTCTCTGTCCTATCACTCTCTCTGTCCTATCACTCTCTCTGTCCTATCACTCTCTCTGTCCTATCACTCTCTCTGTCCTATCACTCTCTCTGTCCTGTCACTCTGTCCTGTCACTCTCTCTGTCCTGTCACTCTCTCTGTCCTATCACTCTCTCTGTCCGATCACTCTCTCTGTCCTGTCACTCTGTCCTATCACTATCTCTGTCCTGTCACTCTCTCTGTCCTATCACTCTCTCTGTCCTGTCACTCTCTCTGTCCTATCACTCTCTCTGTCCTGTCACTCTCTCTGTCCTATCACTCTCTCTGTCCTGTCACTCTCTCTGTCCTGTCACTCTCTCTGTCCTATCACTCTCTGTCCTGTCACTCTCTCTGTCCTGTCACTCTCTCTGTCCGATCACTCTCTCTGTCCTGTCACTCTCTCTGTCCTATCACTCTCTCTGTCCGATCACTCTCTCTGTCCTGTCACTCTGTCCTATCACTATCTCTGTCCTGTCACTCTCTCTGTCCTCTCACTCTCTCTGTCCTATCACTCTCTCTGTCCTATCACTCTCTGTCCTGTCACTCTCTCTGTCCTGTCACTCTCTCTGTCCTATCACTCTCTGTCCTGTCACTCTCTCTGTCCTGTCACTCTCTCTGTCCTGTCACTCTCTCTGTCCTATCACTCTCTCTGGCCTGTCACTCTCTCTGTCCTATCACTCTCTCTGTCCTATCACTCTCTCTGTCCTGTCACTCTCTCTGTCCTATCACTCTCTCTGTCCTGTCACTCTCTCTGTCCTGTCACTCTCTCTGTCCTATCACTCTCTCTGGCCTGTCACTCTCTCTGTCCTGTCACTCTCTCTGTCCTGTCACTCTCTCTGTCCTATCACTCTCTCTGTCCTATCACTCTCTCTGTCCTGTCACTCTCTCTGTCCTGTCACTATAGGGCAGCACGGTAGCCTTGTGGATAGCACAATTGCTTCACAGCTCCAGGGTCCCAGGTTCGATTCCGGCTTGGGTCACTGTCTGTGCGGAGTCTGCACATCCTCCCCGTGTGTGCGTGGGTTTCCTCCGGGTGCTCCGGTTTCCTCCCACAGTCCAAAGATGTGCAGGTTAGGTGGATTGGCCATGATAAATTGCCCTTAGTGTCCAAAATTGCCCTTAGTGTTGGGGTTACTGGGTTATGGGGTTACTGGGTTATGGGGTTACTGGGTTATGGGGTTACTGGGTTATGGGGATAGGGTGGCGGTGTTGACCTTGGGTATGGTGCTCTTTCCAAGAGCCGGTGCAGACTCGATGGGCCGAATGGCCTCCTTCTGCACTGTAAATTCTATGTATCTATGTAAATTCTATGTCACTCTCTCTGTCCTGTCACTCTCTCTGTCCTATCACTCTCTGTCCTGTCACTCTCTCTGTCCTATCACTTTCTCTGTCCTATCACTCTCTCTGTCCTATCACTCTCTCTGTCCTGTCAGTCAGCCAATTTCTTACCCAAGTCTCGACTGTCCCTACCACTGAAGTCAAACTGACCGGTCTGTAGTTGCCGCCATTATCCTTGCCCCCCCCCCCCCCCCCTTTTTGAACAAGGGTGTAACATTTCCAGTTCTCCAGCCTGTATCTAAGGAAGATGGGAAGATTATCATCAGTGTCTCTGCAATTTCCACTCTCACTTCCCTCAGCATCCTTGGATGTGTCTCCTCTGGTTCCGGTCTCTCATCAATTTTAAGTAAAGATAGCCTTTCTAAAAAAGAATCCTCTCCCACCTGGGTAATATCTTCTTTTGTAAAGACAGGTGCAAAGTACTTGTTTAATACCTCCGCTATTTCTCCTGCCTCCACATGCAGGTCCCCTTTTTTTTATCCCTAATCGGCCCAACTTTCTTTTACCACCCTTTTATTATTTATTTGCTTATTGAAGGCCTTGGGATTCCCTCTTATGTTAGCTGCAATGTTGGACTGCATTGAAGAAGAAATGGTTTCCATAAAAAAAACAAGATGGCAAAAGAGATGAAAAATGTGTAAATCAATCAGAATGTGTTGGAACCACTTAATTTGCTATTTGAATCTTGATGATGTTTGCTAGTTAAATGATTGTGCAACAAGGTTGAATGCATGAAATGCAACTGGGTCTAGATAATCATAGGTTATTTCTCTCTGATGTATTCGATTGAGCAGTGCAACCTGCCTTAGGAAACATGTTTCCCTTTTGGACCTCTATTTTGAATATGAGCAGTTGTACCCCGAGGTTCACACAGAAAGAGTGGCTACTTCTGTAACATTCTGGACGCTCCCCAGGCCCATTGAAACTGCATCATACCAGGACTTAAGACATGAAGTAGGAGGGGAGAAAAACATCAGAGGAAGGGATGGCGGGAAGAGTTATAAGACAACATTTCTCTGTGTCACGTCTCATACCCAGGTAGACTCTTATTATCAAAACCCCTCCCCACTGGCCCTGAATAATGGAGGGTTAGGGAGCAATTATCTGCTCAATTTTCACTGTTTTAGGGAAAATGCTGCAAATAAACCATACCTTCGGCTGGACAGTTAGAATTGGGGATCTCTGGCCGCACGGTGGCGCAGTGGGTTAGCCCTGTCGCCTCACGGCGCTGAGGTCCCAGGTTCAATCCCGGCTCTGGGTCACTGTCCGTGTGGAGTTTGCACATTCTCTCCGTGTTTGCGTGGGTTTCGCCCCCCACATCCCAACGATGTGCAGGGTAGGTGGATTGGCCGCGCTAAATTGCCCCTTAATTGGAAAAAAATGAATTGGTTACTCTAAATTTATTTTAAAAAAGAATTGGGGATCTCATAGTGAAGCAGAATTTCAACTTGCACCTTGCTTACAAGGTGACCGAGATGTAAGATGGCTCATCACACAAGACCCCAGCCTCTAAGCACAGGGCTAACATTATAGGTGCGATTTAATGGTTGGGTTGTGATTAAGCGAGAGCCGTACCAAGCTGTTAGATCGCGAGAGAGGCCAAAATGAAGTACCGCGCCGGGCGCCAATCTGTTTGTGATCTAACCGTCCGGCTCCCGTTGTCGAAATCAGGATCACGCCGTAGCGAGGTGAGAAACCAATAATCACCAGTTAAGGCCATACTCAATGTAATTAACAGAAGTGACCCCCTATCTAATGCCTCCCGTGATCTAATGGCCTCTCCAGCAAGTGGTCACGCGAGCACCGATTAGTACTCCTTTTGAAAATGTGAAGCTTGTTGAAGGGCTGCTGTGGGGATCCGAGGAGGTGAGTGGCCATCCTCGCTCCCGGGCACTGAGCCCAGGGCACTGGGGTTGCTGCGCTGGTGCTCGGAGTGGAGTGGGGAGCCCCCCGGCGGGCCAGCCTTGGTCGGGGGGGGGGGGTGCAGAGCCCCCGGCGGGTCAGCCTCGGTCAGGGTGGATCGCCATTGGCGGTGGGGAAGGGGGGGGGGGGTTGTGGAGCGGGGGAGATGGCCATCCATGGCCCGGCTAGGGGGAGGGGTGGGAGATGCATGTCTCAGCGCCCCTGCATTATTCATCGCAGGGGCTTTGGGGGGCAATGGGGCATAAGTGGGGGGGGGGGGAGTATGAGGAGATGGGGAGGCAGTGGTTTGGGATGGATGTGGGTATGGGGAGTGTTGGAGTGGGTGGGGTGGCATGGCCGGCACTGCTGGACATGGGTGGGCCGGGGCTCAGATTGTAGGGGGCAGTGGCAGGCACACTCTCGGGGGGGGGGGGAATTTGCCCAGGTTGGCATCCCCAAATCGTGGGGCTGGTCTCCTCGGTGACATGGCGATGAGCTGAATGGGGTTGACTGTGCGGAGTGGGGGCGGGGGTTTAAGTGATGCTCTCCCTTGTTAACAGGGGGCTGGCGAGTGCGGCCCTGGCGAATCAGCTGGCGGGACAGTCATTTATGCCGTGAAGTCTGTGGGGCCTGGTTAAGTGGACCAATCGTTTTATAGCGGTGACAGCCTCGCCGGTCCGAGCGTCGGAGAGCTCGCTACCACACTGAGAAACATTCTGCTTGAATTATGCCCTACAAAACTTCTTTCTGCCACGATTGATCTCTGGAGCCCAATATCCTTGTTTTTCACCTTTCGACCAACTGATTCCTGCCCACTCCTCCAGCATTGGCAAGCTTGTGTATAAATGGCCAGTCCCCCACTGTTTTAATGTTGGAAAGACAGCGGCTAATTTGCACAAAACTCCCACAAAAAAGCAAAGCAATCTGATAATGACCAGACAATCTGTTTTACTGGTGGTGACTGAAGGATAAATATTGGCCAGGACACCAGGCAGAATGGTCCTGCTCCTGTTTTGGAATAGTGCTGTGGGATCTTCCACGTCTAGCGGAGGGGGCTAGATATCCCATCTGAAAGACATCTCTGATAGGGCAACACTCCCTCAGTACAGCACTGGGAGGATGGTCCTAAATTAAGTGGACACCGTGCAGTGGAGATTGAATGCACAAGATTCTGACTGTTGCCCACTGAGTCACACTGACATAAAGAATTTCTAATCTTCCATCAGTATTCATGGTCGAAGTTCAGTGTTCTCTGCTCCACTATTTTTCAGTAATTCAAAACTCCCTTAAAACATAAAGAACGCGCCATCAGTTAGACCTGTCAATCTTGCCGAGAGCTCAAGTAAGCTTCATACTCAGCTACTGTAAGTAGTTATTTTTTTTTTTTAAAAGACTATTTATTTATTTTTTAATTGCCTAAACGCTGCTAACATTGACGCTCTGTCCTCCGCGGGAGCAGGGTTGTAATTTCTCAGGTTTGACACCAGGCTGGAGTTCTGTGAGTCACAACCTTTTATAGAATTAGGCTGTGTTCCAGAGGCTGGCTTGGCTGCCCCCTTACAAAAACACTACTCATGTTATGCCTGAAGGGTGCGAATCCCCTGTGTCCTATTTCACAATTTATTTTGGAGAAAAAAAATGATTTAATTTTTTGTTAATCCCACAAGCCCCTTACCCGTGGCAGAGTAATTACAGGTGTTGTGGAGTGAGACAGGCTGCTGGCTCTTGAGTAGGCCTCAGGCAGTCAGTGGCTACACAGACTGTACCTTGGTAACTGATACTTTGACCTCCGCTTTTTTTAGGGCCAACTCCAAAGCATCAATCAGCCAATTTGTTAAATTTACTCGCACGTTAACAGGTTTTTTAAAAAGTGTCTGAACAGTCACTGAGATGAATTCGACATTGTCCCCAGCAGTGACTCAAACACCGCACTCACTCACACATAAAGCCTGTATTGATATTTTTCTGTACATGGCTCACAGTTGTGATATGATGGATGTCGCAGCCACATTCATCAGCTCCGACACCCTCAGACATGGAATTTGCAGTAAAGGTTTGATGAGGCAACTGTTATCCCCCACCACCAACCCACCGTCAACGCTTGTTCTCAATCATTCTAATACATTAGTCTCAGTCTATTAATGTGAATAATTTTATAACTGTTTGTAATTCAATGTTGGGCTTGTCAAATCTGAAACATTTGTTAAGTCCTCCCGTGGCGGAGGCTGTTAAAGTATATTGGGAACATGTGTGAGAATGCATGTGTAGTTGTGTTTACCTGTGGGTGGCTGCACACGTTACTGTAGGGGTTAAGGGTGCAAGAATATTACACGTAAATGCACCCTGCGCCATCCCATGTATGTGTGTGTGTAACGCACCGAATGTGTTCTGAAGATGAGAGGGTTGAGATGGTGGGATCGCTCCAACTCCAATGGTCCTGTGAATTCCCTCTCTAAAAGGCCTCCTCCTTCTTAAATTAAAAAAAAAAAGAATGAGTGATCCTCCTTCCTCACCCTCTCCTGAGGACACCATCTCCTGCCAGGGTACAGCAGAGTTGCACTGTAGGCAACAGCAGCAGCCCATTTATCTATAGCACTGATCCGCAAACAGCAATGAAATAATGACCAGATCGTCTTTTGAGTTGTTGATTGTGGGAGAAATATTGGCCAGGATGGGAAGGGGGCGGGGGGGGGTGATTCCCCTGCTCCTCTTCAACATGGTGCATGTGAGCTGTTTATGTCCATGTGAGAGGACAGACAGGGCCTCCCTGAACGTCTCATCACAAAGCTGGATTGTCTGCTAGTGCACACTCCCTCAGCACCACACACTCTCCCCCAGCACTGCACGCTCTCCCCCAGCACCCAGCACTGCACGCTCTCCCCCAGCACTGCACGCTCTCCCCCAGCACTTCACACTCTCCCCCAGCACTGCAGGCTCTCCACGGCACTGCACGCTCTCCCCCAGCACTGCACGCTCTCCCCCAGCACTGCACGCTCTCCCCCAGCACTGCACGCTCTCCCCCAGCACTGCACGCTCTTTCCCAGCATGGCCTGCTCTTCCCCCAGCACTGCACGCTCTCCCTCAGTACTGCACACTCTTCCCCAGCACGGCAAGCTCTCCCCCAGTAGTGCACACTCTCCCCCAGAACTGTACACTCTCCCCCATTTCTGCAAACTCTCCCCCAGTTCTGCACATACTCCCCCAGTTCTGCACACTCTCCCCACTTCTGCACATACTCCCCCAGTTCTGCACACTCCCCCAGCACTGCACACTCTCCCAGCACTGCACACTCCCCCAGCACTGCACACTCCCCCAGCATTCTCCCCCACTACTTGGCCGCCCTATATGTTGTGCTCCTGTCTCAACACACAACCTTCCCACCCAGAGGCAAGGATGAAGGAGCTGTGCTCCGAAAGATAGTGTTGTCAGATGTCTTACTGTGCTCGCCACAGTCCAACGCTGGCATCTCCACATCCAGGGGCAATGCCGGTGTCACCCTGCAAACCACAGTGACCTGCCAACATGGCAAACTCAGCCAACCCCTGGATTAGGATTTGAACATGGGACAAGCCTGGTGATAGTGGCACAATTCCCCTGTGGAGAAGGAAAGGAAGAGGGGGAGGGGAGGCGAGGGGAATTTTAACCTAACCCACTGTTTGGGAAACTAACATGATCAAGTGTCACCAAGGCTGGTTTTACACCTGTCTCAGTTTACTCCGCTTCGAAAGGGGCGGAGAGTAATCCTGTGCGGAGTGTCACAATCCTATGGGATTTCCACCCAACGAGCTAAATAAAGGTTATCCCCTCCCCATCCCATGGATGTCTTTGAAGCACTGTCACAGCTGTTCTGTTGTTACATAGTTGGCTATCACAGCCATTTTGTGCACAGCAAGATTCCACAAAGGCAAACAAATGACCAGCGAATGTATTTCTCGTGATGTGTCGACCAGGGCACTGCTCTCGTTCAATCTTCTGCCCCACTGGAAGAAGGAGACTCGGTTCAACATCTTGTCTGAAGTGGGGCTGCGGTTATTGCCCTGAAATGCCAACCTAGACTTGGTGCCCAGTCCGTGGAGCCCAAAAACCAGCACCCAGGAATATTCGGGGCCAAGGCAGGGAAAAGCTCCATTAAAACCTGGAAGATTCCTCTTTCCTAAAGATTTCCAACAGGAATGTCCTTTAAAGGTCAGGTTAGACACGGACAGGAATGTGGGGGAGGAGGGGAAAGAGCGATGGGGACGGGTGGATGGATTTGTTTATTGTCCCGTGTACCGAGGTACAGTGAAAAGTATTTTTCTGCAAACAGCTGAAACAGAACATTTAGTACATGGGAAGAAAAGAAAAGAAAAAGAAACAACATTAATAGGGCAACACAAGGTAAATACATAAACACTGGCATCGGATGAAGCATACAGGGTGTAGTATTAATCAGT
This sequence comes from Scyliorhinus torazame, assembly GCF_047496885.1. NCBI lineage: Eukaryota > Metazoa > Chordata > Chondrichthyes > Carcharhiniformes > Scyliorhinidae > Scyliorhinus > Scyliorhinus torazame. The sequence goes on along the minus strand of NC_092731.1, from coordinate 10,246,300 downwards.
TCAGTCCATAAGAGGGTCGTTTAGGAGTCTGGTGACAGTGGGGAAGAAGCTGTTTTTGAATCTGTTAGTGCGTGTTCTCAGACTTCTGTATCTCCTGCCCGATGGAAGAAGTTGGAAGAGTGAGTAAGCCGGGTGAGAGGGGTCTTTGATTATGCTGCCCACTTTCCCCAGGCAACCATAGGTGTAGACAGAGTCCAATGGATGGGAGGCAGGTTTGTGTGAAGGCTCTCCCCCAAATCTCAAGCTCACAAAAGACACATCTCTCCACTCAGTGCATTTTATTAGGGGCTATTACGGCGACACAGTATAGCCTGTGAGCTGTGAAGAGCATTGTGCAGACCCATGCTGAGTAAATCACTGCTGGCACATGAACAAAATAATATTTATGTAGCAATAATGTTAAGAAAATAAAAAGAGCTTTTATACGGTGGCGTATTTCTGTAATGTGCGGTCGCATTCCTGGGTAATATATCAGCTTGGGGCTGGCTGCTCGGGGAGTGCCTGCGATGCTCACACACTGCTGTGATTCTCTAACTGAGAATAGACCACCTCTTATTCGGCTGATGGACAGAAACTGGCCAGCTAACCATGATGGACACTAATTCATTTCAACATTCCATGTTCTCAGCTTTATCCTTGTCTCTCCCACCACCCTGACATTTTCAAATGCGTTGAAAATATTTTTTTGCCGTTGACTTTGTCCAAACCCTCAACACACCCCAAACTCAAACTTAGACACAAGACACAAGAAAAAGAGCGACCACATGAATCTGCCAATGCTGTCTCTATTTTATATAGTAACAGACGTGGCTACCATAATTTAGTATGTGATCCCCCTCTGATACTTCTACGGGATGGGGGCAGCGGTAGATTCAGTGGGGTAGGGCGATGATCGGAGAACTGGGCCTACAAGGTTTGTGAACCCAATCTCCATCAACGCGGCATGCAGCTGGGAGCCTGTCCGCGTCCAGTCACCTCGCTTTTCATTCAGCAGATTTTTGTGCATCTACAATTTCTCTGTTCATCATATCATGGTGTTACAGTAACATTTCACAGGTGGAGTTCCCATATATGCTAGAAATTTCAGAGAAATTTGTCACTATTCGTGGGAAGTCTCTGGAAGTATCAATATTTGTAGGGAGTCCCCGGGAGTATCAATATTTGTAGGGAGTCTCTGGTGACAATATTTGTAGGAAGTCCCTGGGAGTGTCAATATTTGTAGGGTGTCCCTGGGAGTGACAACATTTGTTGAGAGGCCCTGGGAATGTCAATATTTGTAGGGAGTCCCTGGGAGTGACAATATTTGTAGGAAGTCCCTGGGAATGTCAATATTTGTCGGGAGTCCATGGTGACAATATTTGTAGGGAGTCCCTGGGAGTGACAATGTTTGTAGGGAGTCCCTGGGAGTGTCAATATTTGTAGGGAGTCCCTGGGAGTGTCAATATTTGTAGGGAGTCCCTGGGAATGTCAACATTTGTAGGGAGTCCCTGGTGACGACATTTGTAGGGAGTCCCTGGGAGTGACAATAATTGTTGGGATTCCCTGGGCGTGACAATATTTGTCGGGTGACCCTGGGATTGTCAATATTTGTAGGGAGTCCCTGGGTATGTCAACATTTGTAGGGAGTCCCTGGTGACATTATTTGTAGGGAGTCCCTGGGAGTGACAATATTTGTCGGGAATCCCTGAGAGTGACAATTTTAGTAGGGAGTCCCTGGGAGTGTCAATATTTGTTGGGAATCAGTAGGAGTGTCAATATTTGTTGGGAGTCCCTGGGAATGTCAATATTTGTAGGGAGTCCCTGGGAATATCAATATTTGTAGGAAGTCCCTGGGAGTGACAATATTTGTAGGGAGTCCCTGGGAGTGACAATATTTGTAGGGAGTCCCTGGGAGTGACAATGTTCGTAGGAAGTCCCTGTGAGTGTCAATATTTGTAGGAAGTCCCTGGGAGTGACAATATTTGTAGGGAGTCCCTGGGAGTGACAATATTTGTAGGGAGTCCCTGGGAGTGACAATATTCGTAGGGAGTCCCTGGGAGTGTCAATATTTGTTGGGAGTCCTGGGAGTGACAATATTTGTAGGGAGTCCCTGGGAGTGACAATATTTGTTGGGAGTCCCTGGGAGTGACAATATTTGTAGGGAGTCCCTGGGAGTGACAATATTTGTAGGGAGCCCCTGGCAGTGACAATATTTGTAGGGAGTCCCTGGGACTGACAATATTTGTAGTGTGACCCTGGGAGTGTCAATATTTGTTGGGAGTCCCTGGGAGTTTCAATATTCGTAGGGAGTCCCTGGGAATGTCAATATTTGTTGGGAGTCCTTCGGAGTAGCTGTTTGATTTAACTGAGTGGTTTGCTGGGCCATTTCAGAGGGAAATTAAGGGTCAAGCCAAGCTTGAGTAGGACAGGAGTCACGTGTAGCTTAGACTAAAGGACATTAAGAAACATTTGAATGTTTACCCACAATCCAATAGCTTCATTTGACTGATCCCAGCTGTTTATTTCAGATTAAACTAAATTGAAATTCAAAAATCTGATATCTCAATTTGCATTCTCTAGATTACCATTTCAGTAACATAATCACTGCATTACTGTGCCAACTACTGGATGTACTGCAGCAACTAATTATGGCATCTTCAATAGCACCTTCCAACCCTGAGATGTGTATCACAATCCTAGAAGCAAACGGGCAGCGGGAATTTTGAAACTCCCCCCAACCGCAACCCCCCCCCCCCCCACTCCCTGCCATCCAGCTCTGTGGGTACGTTCACCACACAGACCACAGCAGTTTAGGAAGGTAGGTCACCTCTACCTTCTCGGGGAGAATTAGGAATGGACAATAACATGTTGACTTTGCAATGATTCCCACATTGCCAAAAATTTATATTTAAAGAAAAACCTTGGTGTTCTGGGGGTGGGTTTGTGGGAGTGTGTCACTATTTTGGGGACTTGTGACTGGCAGTATGTTACCATTTGCAGACATTCAATGGGATTGTATTACATTTCTTTTCAGTGACCCTAAGTGTATTCCTATATATAGGGATGATAGGAAATGTGCTAATATTTATATTGGGTGTAGTTCATGTTTACAATGGATTTCTCACGTATCAAAACTTTAAAAAGAACTGGTGCAGGGAGAAAGCAACTTAAAAAGTTGAGTCTCTTTTTAAACACTGGGTTTAACAAACTTAACTCTTTTTCAATTGAATTTCTCAATTGGGGCAGCACGGTAGCACAGTGGCACAGTTGCTTCACAGCGCCAGGGTCCCGGGTTCGATTCCCCGCTGGGTCACTGTCTGTGCGGAGTCTGCACGTTCTCCCCGTGTCTGCGGGGTTTCCTCCGGGTGCTCCGGTTTCCTCCCTCAGTCCAAAGATGTGCAGGTTTGGTGATTGGCTGTGCTAAATTGTCCGTAGTATCCAAAAAAGGTTAGGTGGGGTTACTCGGTTACGGGGATGGGATAGGCTTAAGTGGGGTCCAAGGGCTGGGCCAAAGGGCCTCCTTCTGCACTGTAAATTCTATGATTCTCCATTTGCTGAATGGATCAAACAGATCACATGGAACTACTGTCAATTTGCTCCTAACAGGTTTACACAGGTTTAAGCTCCATTGCATTTATTTAGTGCAAAGGTCTATGCTGTCACTAAGATGACAGTAAGTGACTTTGAAGTTATTTGCAAAAGAAGCAAATGTGACGTGAGAAAATACTTTTTCACCCAGCGAGTGTTTGGGATCTGAATTGCGCAGCCTGGAAGTGTGGTGGAGGCTGGTTCAATTGAGGCGTTAATGAGGATGTTAGATAATTATTTAATAGAACAATGTGCAGGGGTCTGGGGGTTCTCCCCGTGTCTGCGTGGGTTTCCTCCGGGTGCTCCGGTTTCCTCCCACAAGTCCCGAAAAATGTGTTTGGTAGGTGAATTGGACATTCTGAATTCTCCCTCAGTGTACCCGAACAGATGCCGGAATGTGGCGACTAGGGGCTTTTCACAGTAACTTCATTGCAGTGTTAATGTAAGCCTACTTGTGACAATAATAAACATTATTGATTAATATTATTATTACTGATATGAAGAGCAATTTATTTAAACTCCTCCGGGCCTCTTGCTACCTCTTAGATTGCTTTTATTTCATGAGGTACGTCTATTCCAATATCGTTTTGGAATAGATGGAAAAGCATTGGAGAGAGTGCAGAAAAGATTTGTGAGAATGCTTGCGGGGATAAGGAACTTTAGTTATGAAGATAGTACTCTGTTCCTTAGAGAAAAGAAGGTTGAAAGGAGATTTGATAGAGATATTTAAAATGATGGATGAGGGATTGTGTGAAATGGATGGGGGGATGGGGGGGCGGGTCAGCTGGACAGAGTGGAGAGGAGCATGAATGAGAGGCACAGACTTAAAGTAATTAGTCAAAGAAGCAAGTGATGTGAGGTGAAATGTTTTTACGTGGTGAGTGGTTAGGGTTTGGATTGCACTGCCCGAGAGTGTGGTGGAGGCTGTTAACTGAACCTGTTAATGATTTGTTTATTATGTTGTTAAATATACGCAGGTGACTGGCATTGTTTGATTAAGGCAGAGATCACGGAATTGTGATGATGCAGAAGTAGGTTATTTATCTGTAGTCTACACCCCCTCTCCAAATGAGCAATTTACCCAGTACTGTTCCCCTGCCTTCTCCCATAACCCAGCACATTCTTCCTATTCAGATAACAGCAAAATGTGGCTTTTATACCAATTTACCTACATTCGCAAGAATATATGGCTAAGAGAGCCAAGGAATTCAACAATTTTTTTCCAGCAGCAGGGAGAGTCCACTCTCACATCCTGATCTCTCTTCAAAACCCTAATAATAATCTTTATTAATGTCACAAGTAGGCTTACATTAACACTGCAATGAAGCTACTGTGAAAATCCCCTAGTCGCCACACCCTGTGCCTGTTCGGGTACACAGAGGGAGAATTCAGAATGTCCAATTCACCTAACAAGCACGTCTTTTGGGACTTGCGGAAGGAAACCGGAGCGCCCGGAGGAAAACCACGCAGACACGGGGAGAATGTGCAGACTCCGCACAGACAGGGACCCAAGCCGGGAATCGAACAAGGGATCCTGGCGCTGTGAGGCAATGGTGCTAACCACTGTGCGGGGCCCCATATCTAAGGATGGCCTTGGAGAGGGTTCAGAGGAGGTTCACATGAATGATCCCCGGAATGAAGGACTTGTCATAAGAGGAATGGTTGAGTGACATCATCTTCCCCTTCCAAACCTTTTGTGTCTTGCATCACCTTGAGAACCCAGTTGTTCCGTATTTTGAATAATTTACCACAGTGATATTTTGAATCACATCTGAAACACTTATAAGAGACCATTAGACATATGAGCAGAATTAGACCACTCGGCCCATCGAATGTGCTCCGCCATTCAATATTTTTCTCATCCCCATTCTCCTGCCTTCTCCCATAACCCCTGATCAACCTGTCAATGATTTCCTGGGGTTCATTCTTTTATTATTATTCCATCCCTGTTGTCAGCGAGATCTCCCAGAAAAAGGTCTCCTTTCTCATTTCTTTCATCTGTGATTCTTCTGTTGTATTGAAGCCTGTGCCCTATATCTGAATAATCTTGAAATGCTGTGAACATTGGATCCTCCATATTTTGTGCCTTTGCCGACTGAACATTTGTACCAGGAAGCCATCAGAAACAACTGCTTTCCCAAGATTTTTTTTTGTGAAGCTTCAGACATCTGGGCCGGGATTCTCCCCTACCCGGCGGGGCGGGGGGTCCTGGCGGGATGGAGTGGCGGGAACCACTCCGGCGTCGGGCCGCCCCAAAGGTGCGGATTTCTCCCACCCCTGATCCAAAAATTGTCTATTTGTGAGAACTTTATTTAACCAGGAGCCCTGTCCATGTGCGACACTGCAGCACAATCGAACAATCTGGAAGCATTGTCCTGCTGATCATAAGGTGCCAATTCAGAGGATGTTGCCACTTTACACACGGTCCCAGTCATTCTTCTCAAAAGCAATTCCAGTTACAATCTTCTGTCTGAAAAAAGGTTCTTAGTTTCCAATCTTCAGCTTTAGGTAATGATTGTCTAATACCATGTTAGTGCATGCAAGCCAGATCATGAAGTACAACACAAGACAGATTGTTTTCCTAGATAGTAGTTTTATTCACATGGTGTAGCCTTGTACACCTCTAATTACTAACCGAGTCTCCCAATGATGCTCTTTATATATCATCCCCAGTCCTTAATCAAACAATGCCTATCACCTGTGTCTCTTCACCAGCATAATCAACAACCAGTAACATTCTCTCCATTAATACATTCCAGTTGTGGGAGATTGCCATGTGAAAATTGGGTGCAGAGTGTAACCATTATGAGGTTTATAAGATTACGTTTTGAGGCACTGGGGCAGGATTTTCCGCGCAGCCTGTCATGGAGGCAGCTGACTAGTGACTGGTGATGGGATCTTCTGGTCCCGTGTTGTCAACGGGGGTTTTCCGTTGAATGCACCCCTCACCCCGGGAAACCCGTGATGGGGGTGCACTGTCGACGGCACTGGGAGATCCTGCTGGCGTGAACGGCCAGAAAATTCCGGTCTCTGTCTTTAGTTTAAGGATGTTGACCATGCGACCGGTTTTGACATTTGCAGACAGCAAGCCTGGGTGCTTTGGTTGTTCCCAAATGAAAGAAGACCCAGATTGTTTTACCAGGAAAAAGGTTGGAGACAATTGCAGCAGCCTGTGTGGTAATGGTGATTAGACTGTGAGTCTCCAAAGCCCCAGAAAAGTATTGAGAATATCAGGTTGTAAATGGCATTACCATTGCTGAATCGACATTGTGGGAGTAACCATTGACCAGGAGCTGAACTGGACTAGCCATATTAATACTGTGGCTACCAGAGCAGGTCAGAAACTAGGAATCCTGCTGCGAGTAACTCACTTCCTTACTCCCCAAAACCTGTCCACCATCTACAAGGCCTGGATGAGTGCAGTTGCAACAGCACTAAAGAAGCTCGACACCATCCAGGACAAAGCAGCCCACTTGATTGGCATCCTATTCACAAACATTTGCTCCCTCCAGCAGTGACAAACAGTGGCAGCAGTGTGTACCATATACAAGATGCATTGCAGTAACTCACCAAGGTTCCTTAGACAGCACCTTCCAAACCACTATCATCTAGAAGGACAAGAGCAGCAGATATCTGGGAACACTACCACCTGAAGGTTCCCCTCCAAGCCACACACACACACCAAATGTATTGCCGTCCCTTCACTGTCACTGGGTCAAAATCCTAGAACTCCCTCCCTAACGTACAGTGGGTATACCTACACATTAGGGACATCAGCGGTTCAAGAAAGTGGCTCACCATCTTCTAAAGGGCAATTAGCGATGGACAATAAATGCTGGCTTAGCCAAATCGCCCATCCTAAAAATGAATTTTAAAAATGCCTCGGGAGCTAAGAATTACTGTGACTGAGTCTGGGAGAATTAACCGTTTAAATACACCTGTGAAGTGTGCTGTTTTGGTTGTGCTAACAGTAAAGAGGGAAAAGTTCTGCTCTGGTTTAAAGTATAAGTTGCTCACAAAAAATAGTATTTGGTCAATTATGATTTTAGTCTTGTGTTACAGTAAAAGTCTTGAACATGAAATCTTGTCCTTAAAATTTTAAATGTTATCCTTTCAGCTATTAACTGGAAGTTCACATTTTTAAAAATGTTATCAGTCTCTCGGGTATTGCAACAAAAGCGCTTTGAGAAGTTGGGAGATTAGGGAAGGCATTGTAGAAATGCAAGCTGTTTTAAAATTTGATATCTATCGCCTTTTCCGTTTTACATAAATGGAGTCCTTTACTTATTTTTTTCTGTTGTAAAGGCGGGGCCGCATAGATGGCGCGGCCGGCGCCGCATAACTGACGTCACCCGCGCATGCGTGGTTGCCGTCCTCTCTGAGTCCGCCCCACAAGAAGATGGGGGACGGATCTTGCGGGGCCGCGGAAGGAAGGAGGTCCTCCTTCAGAGAGGACGGCCCGACGATCGGTGCGCACCGATCGCGGGCCATGCAACATTTGAGGTACCCCCCGGTGCAGGATCCCCCCCCCCCACACCCCCGCAGGCCACCCTCCCCAGCGTTCACGCACCGTTCCCGATGGCAGCGACCAGGTGTGGACGGCGCCGGGGGGAATCCGCCGTTTTGGCCTGGCCGCTCGGCCCATCCGGGCCTCAGAATAGCGGGGGTGCCGGAGAATCGCCATTTTGGGTGTCTCCGGCGATTCTCCGGCCTGTGGCCCGCGAAACTCGACCGGGCCGTTCCCGCCGCTTGGGAGAATCGCGGGAGGGCGTCGGACCGGCGTCCCGGGAACTTTTGGCGGCCCAGGCGATTCTCCCAACCGGCGCGGGAGTGGAGAATCTCGCCCATTGCTCTGGTATGCAATGAGTTAATTCATTAGTCACTCAGCAAATTTCATGTAGGGAATAAAACCTCTCACGAAAATTAGAACTACATACACACACACATATATATATATAAAATATATATTGGGGGGGGGGGAGTTCATTTCTTTCCAATTTGTTTTATTTATTTAATGTTCAATTAGTAAAACTGCCTCTTCTGTCTCGCGATGGCGGCCAGATTCCTGGACTCCCCAGGAGACGGGCCATCTGGGGGCTGGGAGTCTGCTTGGGAATCTCCTCACTGCCAACTGGGTTCCCACCGCAAGCCACAAAACCGCCTGACTCCAGCTGCCAAGCTGTTCCACAAATAGACAAATGGCAATTAGACGTGTTTTTCTGTCAAAGTGTCTCTCACTAAGCTCTAATAAATTGCAGTTTGCTTTCATTTTTCTTTCCAGACAGAGCCTTTTACTAATGCATTTTTCTCCTCTTGAGCTAGTCTCTTGTCCTTACTTCTCCTCAGGTGATTCTTGTTTCCCCCACTCTCTGCCTGCATTTGACAATACTCCAAACTTTTTTCCTTCCTCTGTCCATTTGTGTGTCTCTTTCTCCCCTATGGCTGGTGTTTATGCTCCCCCACCGGTGCCTTTTCAGGCAGTGGGGGGCAGCGTGAAATTGAAGGGACGTGTTTCCCTCAAGTTCCCACCCACCTCAACTAGAGAGCGATTTTGCAGTTGGGTGGGCAAGGCCTCAGAAAGGAAGCCCGCCCTCACCCTAATTGAGGCCCTTAAGTGGCTAATAACCATTTCACACCCAGCCTAAAATGTTAGGCTGGTGGGAGGATTAAACTTGAGTGGGGGAAGGCTGAAATACTACAGAGTTAAATCTCAGGTGGGAAGGGAGGGGGAACACCTCAATCAAAAGCCCCCTTCCAAAATAGGGTGCCCACCCTTAATGTCTGGAGGCCCCCTGCCCACTGGTCTCCCCCCTGAGACCTTAATCATCCTCTGCTCCCACCCTTGTGGTAGTCACCACTGTTGTATTGTATATACCGCATACGAGGGGTATTACGGTAAGGCCCCTGTACTACAGGTACGGGGGTAGATCCCTGCCTGCTGGCTCCGCCCAGTAGGCGGAGTATAAATGTGTGGGCTCTCCGAGCTGCAGCCATTTTGGCAGGACGCTACACATCTCTGCGTAATAAAGCCACGATTACACTCTACTCTCATCTCGTCGTAATTGATAGTGCATCAACCCTGCCCCCCAGGCCTTCCCTACCCTCCCAGCCCTGAGACCCTTGAACTTACCTGGGCCGCTGATGCCCAGACGTGGGCTCAGGCATCCTCATGCATTTCTTCTTCTGTCGTTGTCAGATTGGCCGGCAGCTCTGTAAGGTGGGATTTCCTTTTGAGTGAAGGCGGATGTCCTGCCTGATGTGTTGGGTGTTCTGTATTATATTAACCAGTGGGCGATGGTCGGTCTCGACGGTGAATTGGGGAAGGCCGTACACATAATCATGAAACTTGATGACACCGGTCAAAAGGCCCAGGCACTCCTTTTCTATCTGTGCGTAGCGCTGTTCCGTGGGGGTCATGGCACGTGACGCATATGCAACGGGGGCCCATGATGAGGCCCCATCGCGTTGCAGGAGCACTGCCCCAATGCCAGATTGGCTGGCATTGGTCGAAATTTTTTGTGTCTTTCGCTGGATCAAAAAAAGCTAAGACCGGTGCCGTGGTGAGTTTGGTTTTGAGTTCTCTCCATTCACGCTCGTGGGCAGGAAGCCATTGAAAGTCTGTCGTCTTCCTGACCAGGTTCCTGAGAGCCGTGGTATGAGAGGCGAGGTTAGGGATGAACTTCCCTAGGAAGTTGACCATGCCCAGAAATTGGAGGACCGCCTTCTTGTCCTCTGGCGTTTTCATGGCTGTGATAGCAGCCACCTTGTCCGCATCCGGCCGCACACCCAACTGGGAGATGTGGTCCCCTAGGAACTTGAGTTCCGTCTGACCAAAGGAGCATTTGGCTCTGTAGAGGCGTAGGCCCTGCTCCCGTATGCGTTTGAACACGCGCTGGAGGCGACTGACATGCTCCTGGACCAAATGATTATGTCGTCGACATAAACGCGAACACCTTCAATGCCTTCCATCATTTGTTCCATGATCCTGTGGAAGACTTCTGAAACCGATATGATCCCAAACGGCATCCTGTTGTAACAATATCTGCCAAAGGGGGTGTTAAAGGTACACAGTTTCCTGCTGGATTTGTCGAGCTGTATTTGCCAGAATCCTTTCGAGGCGTCAAGTTTGGTGAAGAGCTTGGCGCGAGCCATCTCGCATGTGATCTCTTCACGCTTGGGAATTGGATAATGCTCCCTCATGATATTGCGATTCAGATCCTTGGGATCAATGCAAATTCTCAGCTCACTGGAAGGCTTTTTTACGCACACCATGGAACTGACCCAGTCGGTTGGTTCCGTAACTCTGGAGATCACTCCTTGGTCTTGGAGATCCTGCAGCTGCTGCTTGAGGCGGTCCTTGAGGGGTGCTGGGACTCTGCGAGGTGCATGCACCATAGGCATGGCGTTCTGTTTGAGTAGGATCTTATAAGTATATGGGAGCGTGCCCATGCCTTTGAAGAAGTCGCGGTGCTGGTCGATGATGGCGTCGAGTTGCGCCCAGAAGTCAGCGTCCTGGAAGGCAGGCGTGTCATCAGGAGAGAGAGAGAGTGAACTCTGAACGAGGTTCAACAGCTTGCACGTCTGTGCGCCAAGCAGGGAGTCTTTCGAAGAGCCCACGATCTCGAAAGGAAGGATGGCTTTCCATTGTGCGTCACTTCAAGTTGGCACGAGCCGGTAGCAGGAATGATGTTGCCATTGTAGTCCAATAGCTGGCAGGCCGATGGAAGGATGGCTGGTTTGACACGAAGGCTTTGGAAAGCAGACCACGCCATGAGATTGGCGGAGGCACCAGTGTCCAGGCGGAATCGTATTTGGGACCGGTTGACCGTCAGGGTGGCACACCATTCATCGTCTGGATCGATGCTGTATACCGACAGCGGCTGGTGTCTTTGCTTCGGGGACAGCCTGTTTTTCGTTACGACACCGACTCGAAAAGGCGCCTTCGGGTCCTCGGTGTCACTGCTGTGTGGGAGGTCGGAATCGGACTCGGTGACCGTGGGCTGAATTGCCCGAACATTCCTGCGAGGCTGGCTGAAGCGATATGAATTGGAAGGCTGAGCTGCTCGACAGCAGGCAGCATAGTGGCCAAGTCTGCCACATTGTAGACATTGTTGAGATTTTGCGGGGCATTGCCGCTTTAAATGGGCCGTGCCACAGTTGCCGCACGGCGTGACGTCAGCACGTTCGCTGCGCCACCGTGCATGCGCGGTGCGGTCGTGCGTGGTGCACGCCTGCGCATTACGTTCCTCCACGTCGCCGTCCCCTTGTTTGGTGCGTACAAGCGCGAGAGTCCGCGAAAAGTGCGCAAAATGGCCGTCCTCATCCAGGCTGAGGCCCTGGGGGTGCTCAATCACTTGGACCCGTTCCGCCTCGTGGGGACCTTGCCGCGCCATTTCAGCCGCTTGTATATGGGAATACCGACTCATGGTGTTTTCATGTAAGACACTGGTCTCGATGGCAGTCGCTAGGGTGAGTTGCTTTACTTTGAGGAGCTGCTGTCGTAGGGGGTCCGACTGAACACCGAAAACGATCTGGTCGCGTATCATGGAGTCGGAGGTGGGCCCGTAGCTGCAAGATTGCGCAAGGTTGCGGAGGTGCGTAAGAAAGGATTGGAAAGGTTCATCCTTACCCTGCAAACGCTGCTGGAACACGTAGCGTTCAAAACTTTCATTCACCTCTACGCCGCAGTGAGTGTCAAACTTGCGGAGGACCGTCTTGAACTTCATCTTGTCTTCATCATCTGCGAAGGTGAGAGAGTTGAAAATGTGGATGGCATGGTCCCCGGCCGTGGAGAGGAGAAGAGCAATCTTTCTGGTGTCCGAGGCGCCCTCCCTGCCCGTGGCTTCGAGGAAGAGCTGGAAGCGCTGTTTGAAAATCTTCCAGTTTGCCCCGAGGTTACCGGTGATGCGGAGCGGCGGCGGCAGGCTGATGTTGTCCATGTCGCAGGATGACGGAATGCTGGCGGAAGGCAGATCACTTGCAGGTAGGTCTAAGAAGTGCTAGTATCCCACCACGCCTGGTACCATGATGTGTTGGGTGTTCTGGATCACATACAGGTCACCAACACTTGAAATAGTGCAACACTATTTTATTGAATCATTAACTGTTTAAACTGACTTAGACTGTGGGTTAATACGATATTAGCTTTAACTAAAGACCTTTGCCTTGTCCTAACCAGTCGATGCACTCAGCACATGGTGAATGTCTGTGTTGCAGGCTGTGAGCTCTGTCCTCCTAGCTAGCTGCAGCTCGAATGAGCGGGAACTCTGATGCCCCCTGTCTTTATAGTGCATGTGCTCTCACTGGTGATTGGCTGCGGTGTTGTGTGTGTTGATTGGTCCCACTGTGTGTCCATCAGTGTGTGTCTGCACTATGATATACTGGTGTATATTATGACACTGCCTGAATGTGTAACACTCATTCGGGCACAAAATGGCTGCAGGACCCTTCTCACTGGTGGGATTTTGTGATCATACCGAAGGCCTCCCCCCCTCAGCGGGTTCCCTGGCAATGTGGCTGGTGGGCATTGCAAATGGCCATTGACTTCGGTAGGACAGAAAGAACCCACTGGTGACAAATGGCATTCCACCTCCATTCCACGGCAAACCCGCTGTGGGAGTGTCAGAAAATCCCTAGCCTATGACTCCATTTCTCTCTTTCCTTTCTGCCTCTTTTTCTCTTTGTCCAACAGCCTGTCTCTCTCTCTTTCTCTCCCTCTCCCACTATTTTCCTAGAAATTCTGACTCGTGTTGGAGTAAGGAGTCCAGCCACCCTCACTACACCTGTTCTCGGTGCTGATGGCCCTGAGTACTGCCGTAAACTAGTCAATGAGAGTGAGATCACAATTCAATCCTCTTCACACACACCATACTTAAGGGCTGGTTTAGCTAAGGGCTGGTTTAGCTCAGTGGGCTAGACAGTTGGGGCGGGATTCTCCGACCCCCGCCGGGCCTGAGAATCGGCGGGGGGGGGGGGCGGTGCGAATCCCGCCCCCGCACGCTGCCGAATTGTCTGGCGCCAGGACTTTGGCGGGGGCGGGAATCGCGCTGCGTCGGTCGGCGACCACTGGCAGCGCCCCCCCCCCCCCGGCGATTCTCCGGCCCGCGATGGGCCGAGTGGCCGCCCGTTTTAGGCCGGTCCCGCCGGCGTAAATTAGAGCTGGTACTTACCAGCAGGACCTGGCTCTGCGGGCAGCCTTCGGGGTCCTCGGGGGGATCTGGCCCGCGGTCGAGGCTCTTTTGCTCCGCACCGGCTGCTGTGGGCCTCCGCGATGGCCAGTGCGGAGGTGAACCCCGCTGTGCATGCGCTGGGATGAATACAGCACACGCTGGCGTTCCTGCGCATACGGCAACTCGGGCCGGCCGGCGGAGGCCCTTTTGTGGCAGTTGGCGCGGAGCCAACCCCACCGGCGCGGCCTAGCCCCTGAGGGTGCGGGGGATTCCGCACCTTCCTGGTGGCCCGACGCCGAGTCGTTCATGCCACTCCTCAGCGCCGGGACCGCACGCCCTGCCGGGTAGAATCCCGCCCCTGGTTTGTGATGCTGAACAAGGCCAGCAGCGCGGGTTCAATTTCCTTACCACCTTATCCGAACAGGCGCCGGAATATGGCGACTAGGGGTTTTTCACAGTAACTTCCTACTTGTGACAATAAAAAGTTATTATTATTACTTATGCTTATTTCCAAACATAGCTGTTGGACACATGAAAACCTGAACTGAAAATTTTGCCATTGTAACTTTCAGCTACTGAAGTCACTTGTAGCCTAACCACTGCCCTGGCTGAAATCCGACTGTTTCTCCTAAGTCTCTCACCCACTCCTCTCTTTCTCTCCCCCTTCCATTTTTCTGTGTTGTGTTTCACCCCGTTTCTCTCTTTTCCTCCTGTCTCTCTTGGACCAGATTGGCGATAGCTTATTCACAACCCTGAAATTACACATCACCAACATTATTTTAGATTATGGTTAATATTACAAAGTTCCTACCTCTTGTAGGAGGTGATCTCCATGCCAAACAGAAACAGGTCGAGCTCTCGTTTGAAGGAATTCAGCAAATTAATGTTCAGCGCGAAAGCTGCTATCCTGTTCGAAAGATTCATTATTCACTGGCAAAAGAAACACCTCCTGACATATAATCTAGTTTCTGTCCTTGCATAATTTGTAAGAATGGCCTCTGGTCTGCCCTAGCCTATTTATTATAACAAACGATCTGCCTCTCGGTACCTAGTCCCTAAATAGTCTCTAATTGGATATATGTATGAAAACAAGAGAAATATGAAAATGAAATCCTGTATGTCGAGTAAAATGGACAGTGTGAAAAGACTAGAGAAGGTCAGATTTTTCTTTCTTGGAGGAAAGAAGGTGAAGAGAAGACAGATGTTTGTAACTGTGAGGGGTCTTGCTGGAATAAATCAAGAAAAAATAATTCTAGTAGCAAGAGAGTCAGTAGCCATAAGACAGATCTAGCACGGTAGGTAATTAGCAAAAGGACCAGAGGGAAGATGACATTTTTTTTTATATACCAAGCTGGAAAGTACGGCCTGAAAGAATGACAGAAGCAGATTCAATAGGAACTTGGAAACTCGATTGGATGTACACTCAAAAATACAAGGCTGAATAGCTACCTTCTGGATTTTTTCAATCATGGCATGGAGTTAAACAGGAACCTGTAATTACAGCCCTTAAAATGTGTTAACAATTCCTCTTTATTGATACTCATTAGAACAGTTATTAAAACGTTCAATCTCGAGCTTGTGAACCATTTGCATGATGGAGGGTATCTAAACATAAATTAATTCATCTGGTCGCATTCATAGAATCCCTACAGTGCAGACGGAGGCCAGTTGGCCCATCGAGTCTGCACTGACCCTTGGAAAGAGCACCCCACCCAAGCCCAATCCCTCCCCACCCTATCCCTGTAGCCCCACCTGAGGACAATTCAGCATATCCAATCCACCTAACCTGCGCATCTTTGGACTGTGGGAGGAAACCCACGCAGCCATGGGAAGAATTTGCAAACTTCTCACAGACAGTCGGCCGAGGTCAGAATTGGACCCTGGTGCTGTGAGGTAGCAGTCCGAACCACTGTGCCACCGTGCCACCCGTATTACCCGTTGGCAATGCATAGTTGGTAGCAAAACCCAACATGGCGACAAGATGATTAACTGTTGACATTTTAGTCTGTGGCGCATTGCTTATTTTCTCCTGAAATAATGCCAGGAATATGACCTTTTTCAAGGACTGAGAGTTCCAACCAGCAGGATGACATTCTTAGCCAGCTCTCACCCTCTGCTGTCACCAGCTGTGGTTGATTTGCTCTTCCCTGTGCCAAGCACATTGAAGCAATGACATTGTAACAGGGAAGACCCAAGACATTTATTGCAATAAATGTTTCCGAATCAGAATATTATCAGGACTCTTTCTGATCCACCCAGGAAGATCCCAGGTTGACTTTTATTCCTACATTGTGTACACATTGCTTCAATGTTTTGTCTGATCGATTGTACTGAGATCTTCCTGGATGATCTGTAAATTGCAGAAAGAAAGGGGGATGGAAAGGGGGCAGAAGCTCAGGTGCTAGCTTGAGCAAGAGTCCATTTTGTTGGAAACCCCTTGATAGTTCCTTTTATATGTGGAAATATTTCACTTTTTTTAGGTCATTCCAATATGTGGTGACCTTTCTTCTGTCAAAATTGCCATGTACATAATATAAATCTCATGTCTCTATGCACCTCCGGTCAATTCTGTTCATTTTGAATGTTCTAATTTTTTATGGATATTGTTTAAGGAAACAAAACCCACTATACAGCCTCCTGCAGCGCTACCACTGGCAGAAGACTGCTATCAAATGTGACAAGTTTACATAGGCAATTTGCATTGTAAACAGAAACATACAATTTATTAAAAAAACAATTTCCATTATGGCTTTAAGGTGAGAACTGAATGAAGTCTGTGCACTCTGATCCAATTATTACCTGTACCCTCCAACTGTGCTTCACATTGATCTTGACTCACAAGGCCAAGGGAGATCAATTTGATATCTTATTTAAAATATTGCCCAGCACATACACACTTCCTGCCTACAAAGGTAAATTCTGTTAGCGTACATCATCGTAATTTAGTATGGTAATATTTCCCATTTCGGCTATGTGAGCTATTATGTTACAGTTGCAGGCTTTGCTGATCAGAATGCTCTATGATCACTCTACCAACTCTAACAGCAACGTATGTGTGTTTATATGTTCGTCAACTGATCATTGGCAATTCCGCCAGTGTACATGCAATGTACCAGTGCATCTGTGTTTGAAAGGAAAATCATATTCCACTTTCAGCAGGAATTTCCTTGAACATTCCATTCTGAGTTAGCTGACCTCAGACCGGGTACTAGGTATTACTAAAGAAGCTTCAATTGGCAGACTCAGTGGCCTAGAACTTGAATTGTGTCAGAACGGACAAACTAAAGTAAAACAAAATATAGTGCTTTTGCTGATCACTGGATGATCACAGAAATTGCCCATCGAGTTTGCGCCGGTCAAAAACCACCATCTAACTATTCTAATCCCATCTCCCAGCATTTGGCCCATAGCCTTGTCTGCCCTGGAATCACAAGAGCACATCTAAATACTCCTTAAATGTTCTGAGGGTCTCTGCCTCCCTTTCAGGCAGCGAGTTCCAGACTCCCACCCCCCTCTGGGTGAAAAGGTTTTTCCTCACATCCCCTCTAAACCTCCTGCCCCTTACCTTAAATCTCTGCCCCCTGGTCATTGACCCCTCCACCAAGGGGGAAAGTTTCTTCCTGTCTACTCTATCTGTGCCTCTCATAATTTTATACATCTCAATCAGTCTCCTCTGCTCCAAGGAAAACAATCCCAGTCTATCCAATCTCTCTTCATAGCTAAAACTCTCCAGCCCAGGTAACATCCCGGTAAATCTCCTCTGCACCCTTTCCAGTGCAATCACATCCCTCCTATGATGTGGATTCCAGGGGCGTCATTCTCCGACCCCCCGCCGGGTCGGAGAATGGCCGTTGGCCGCCGTGAATCCCGCCCCCGCCCCCGCCGAAGTCTCCGCTCCCGGAGATTGGGCGGGGGTGGGAATCGGGCCGCGCCGGTTGGCGGGACCCCCCGCTGGATTCTCTGGACCGGATGGGCCGAAGTCCCGCCCAGGAATTGCCTGTCCCGCCGACGTAAATCAGACCTGGTATTTACCGGCGGGACCAGGCGGCGTGGGCGGGCTCCGGGGTCCTGGGGGGGGGGCGCGGGGTGATCTGACCCCGGGGAGTGCCCCCACGGTGGCCTGGCCCGCGATCGGGGCCCACCGATCCGTGGGCGGGCCTGTGCCGTGGGGGCATTCTTTCCCTTCCGCCTCCGCTACGGCCTCCACCATGGCGGAGGCGGAAGAGAATCTCCCCACTGCGCATGCGCGGGAAACTGACAGCGGCCGCTGACGCTCCCGTGCATGCGCTGGAAAACTGACAGCGGCCGCTGATGCTCCCGCGCATGCGCCGCATTTCCGCGCCAGCTGGCGGGGAAACAAACGCCATTTCCGCCAGCTGGCGGGGCGGAAATCCCTCCGGCGTCGGCCTAGCCCCTCAATGTTGGGGCTAGGCCGCCAAAGATGCGGAGCCTTACGCACCTTTGGGCCGGCGCGATGCCCGTCTGATTGGCGGCGACTTTGGCGCCAGTCGGCGGACATCCCGCCGTTGGGGGAGAATTTCGCCCCAGATCTGCACACAATACTCTAGCTGTGGCCTAACTAACGTTTCATACAGTTCCAGCAAAACCTCCCTGTTCTTAAACTCTATGCCTCGGC
This sequence comes from Scyliorhinus torazame, assembly GCF_047496885.1. NCBI lineage: Eukaryota > Metazoa > Chordata > Chondrichthyes > Carcharhiniformes > Scyliorhinidae > Scyliorhinus > Scyliorhinus torazame. The sequence goes on along the minus strand of NC_092731.1, from coordinate 10,227,928 downwards.
TAATAAAGGCAAGTATACCATCTGCCTTCTTAACCACTGTATCCACCTGCTCTGCTACCTTAAGGGACGGCTGTACATCCACCAAGCTCCCTCTGATCCTCGGTGCTTCCCAGGGTCCTGCCATTTATCATGTATTCCCTTGCCTTGCTTGTCCTGCCCAAGTGCATCGCCTCACACTTATCCGGATTTGCCACTGATCAGCCCGTCTGACGAGCCGGTCTGCATCCTCCTGTAATCGAAGGCCATCCTCCTCACTATTTACCACCCCACCAAGTTTCGTATCATCCACAAATTTACTGGTCAACCCTCCTAAATTCACTTCTAAATCATTTATATAAACCACAAACAGCAAGGACCCCAACACTGATCCCTGCGGGACCCACTGGACGCAGGTTTCCAGTCAGAAAAACACCCCTCGACCATCACCCTCTGCTTCCTGCCACTCAGCCAATTTTGGATCCAATTTGCCAAATTTTCTTGGATCATTTGGGCTCTTACCTTCACTATTAGTCTCCCCTGTAAGGCCTCATCAAAAGCCTTGCTGAAGTCCAAGTAGGCTACCTCAAATGCATTTTCCTCACCTACACACCTGGTCACTTATTCAAAAAGTTGGTCGGACATGACCTCCCCTTCACAAAACCACGCTGACTGTTCCTGATTAATTCCCGCCTCTCCAAATGCAGATTAATTCTAACATACATAGAACATACAGTGTAGAAGGAGGCCATTCAGCCCATCGGGTCTGCACCGACCCACTTAAGCCCTCACTTCCACCCTATCCCCGTAACCCAAAAACCCCTCCTAACCTTTTTTTGGTCACTATGGCCAATTTATCATGGCCAATCCACCTAACCTGCATGTCCTTGGACTGTGGGAGGAAATCGGAGCACCCGGAGGAAACCCACGCGGACACGGGGAGAACGTGCAGACTCCGCACAGACAGTGACCCAGCGGGAAATCAAACCCGGGACGCTGGCGCTGTGAAGCCACAGTGCTATCCACTTGTGCTACCGAGCTGTCTCTCAGAATTGCTTCCAATAGTTTCCTTACCACTGACTGACTGACCTGTAGTTTCCTGGTTTATCCCTTCCTCCCTTCTTGAATAAAGGCATCACATTGACTATCCTGCTGTCCTCCGGGAACCTCTCCTGTGGCCAAAGAGCAATTGAAAATTATTGCCCGCGCCCCTGCTATTTCCTCCCTTGCCTCACTCACCAGCCTAGGGTATATTTCATCTGGCCCTGGATATTTGTCTATTTTTAACCCTGCCAGACCACTCAGAACCTCCTCTCTGTCTCTGTTAATCTGTTAATTTTATTACAGTCCTTCTCTCTGATTTCTATACCCACACTGTCCCTCTTACGAGTGAACACTGACACAAAGTATTCATTTAGGACCCTACCTACATCCCCCGGCTCCACACACAAATTACCACCATGGTCCCTTAGTGGGCCCTCCTCTTTCCCTAGTTATCTTTTTACCCTTAATGTACTTGAAAACATCTTAGGATTTTCCTTTATTTTACCTGCCAGTGTCGTTTTATATCACCTTCTTGGTCTCCTAATTTCCTTCTTAAGTTCCTTCTTGCACACTCTATACGCCTCTGGGTCTTCTGGTGTTTTGAGCCCTCAATATCAGCCATTAGCCTCTCTTTTTCTCCTAATTCAATGCTGTATATCCCTCAATATCCATGGTTCACTGAATTTATTGGTCTCATCCATTTTCTTGATTGGAACATGTTGGCCCCGTGCTCTCCCTATTTCCTTCTTGAATGTTCCCCAGTTCTGTCACAGATTTACCCAAAAGTGCCTGCTTCCAGTCTGCTCTGGCCAAATCATATCTGATCTTATTAAAATTGGCGTTCCCTCAATTTAGATCTTTGATCTCAGGCCCATAGGGGTGGCACAGTGATTATCACTGCATCACAGCTCCAGGGACCCAGGTTCAATTCTGGCCTCAGGTGACTGTGTGGAGTCTGCACTTTCTACCCGTGTCTGCGTGGGTTTCCTCGGGGTGCTCTGGTGTCCTCCCGCAGTCCAAGATTTGGTGGATTGGCCATGCTATCTTGCCCCTTAGTGTCTACAAAAAGGTTAGGTGGGGTTACTGGGATTTGAGGGGTTTAAACACAGGTCCCTTTATTTAGGGGGTCTCTGAAGGGGTGGTCCCTTTACTTAGGGGGTGTCTGTGGGGTCCCCCTATTTAGGGGTCTCTGGGGAGTGCGGATGGGTTGGGTCACCCCTGTACTTGGGGGGTGGGACCCAGAAAATCCAGGGATGGGGGGCTGATTTGCGATGCGGGGGTGGGGCGCTAGAGGCTGAATTGCAATGAGGGGGTGGCCAGCGTGGGAACTTGCCTGCTCAAAATGGTGGCCATGCCTAAATTTGTATGGCGAAGCACAGTGAATTGCTTGGGAGCACAAATCAGTTCCAAATCACCTCTGGCGGGAGAACGTAAGTCTCCCAAACGGAGAATCCCGGCCGTGGTTACTGTTGTAATGTAAGACCTACAATGGTCTGCTTAAGGAGCCACTAATTAAACCTTGTGTAGGCTTGATTTGCCTGAAGGTAGCCTGTTGGTGTCTACTGTATTGAGGGTAAATCAATTTGAATCAGGTGTTAATCAGGTTTTGGGTCCCCTATTTCCATACAGGCCGAGTACATATTTCACGTGGAGTCTCGGATGCCTCTTTTGAAGCCTATATATAACAGATATGTACTTCTAGCTCAGAATACAGGTGCACCTCTCACCATATTGGGTGGTTTCCAGTCCGATGTCTCAGATTAGGAATGATTAGGAATGGACAGGCTGGAGGGGGAGAAACTGTTCCCACATATAAAAGGTGGCACGGTGGTTAGCACCTCACAGTGCCAGGGACCCGGGCTCAATTCCAACGTCGGATGACTCTGTGTGGAGTTTGCACTTTCTCCCCGTGTCTGCGTGGGTTTCCTCCGGGTGCTCCATTGTACTCCCACAAGTCCAAAGATGTGCTGGCTAGGTGAATTGGTCATGATAAATTTCCCCTTCGTGTGGGACTGCAGGAATAGGGTGGGGGATTAGACCTAGGTGGCGTGGTCATTTGAATGGTCGGTGGTGACGCAATGGGCCGAATGGCCTCCATCTGCACTGAAGGGATTCTCTGAGTGACATCGGGAAGGCACAGATTTAAAGTATTTGGCAAAGATGGTGGTTAAGGTCTGGAATGCAATGCCTGAGAGTATGGTGGAGACCGTTCCAATTGAAGCATTGAAAAGGCAATAAGACTGTAATCTGAGAGGGAAGAATGTGCGGGATTAAAGGGAGAAGGCAGGGGAATGGACAACGGGAACTGCACATTCGGAGGGCTTGTGCAGACACAATGGGCCGAATGGTCTCCTTCAGTGCTGTAACAATCCTGTGATTTCCATTTCCAATCCCAATCCCGTGACTCCTGCACATAGTACCCACGTGCGAAACTCTGATGGGAACACAGACAGGCTTGTCTCTGAGGCCTTTTCTGATCGAATAGCCCAAATCGTCTAATACTGGTGAACTGTAGGGTCCAGGGTCAAGCTGATGTTCCTGGAGGTTCTCTCTCTTGCATAACGAGGCTCAGGAGCAGATTTGGATTGATGCAAGGAACTCAGTAGGAATGGGGAAGACAATTGCATGAAAGTAGCATTTAAAGGGAAAGGACAAATAATCAGAACAGGTAGAAAAAAATGTTTGGAAAGGCTCGGAAGAGATTTTCAGTGGTATGAAGGGGAAGGGAACTTAGACATGATGGTGCTGCATGAGACGCTTGCTCACTGTGCCAAAGGTATTATATACTTCTAGGTCAACACAGCAGCTTGCTGGACAAGTATGCTTACTATTGAAGTCAATGGCATTGCCAACCCTACGCTGCATGATATCAGATAATGACATTCTAGCATCTTTTACATCACAGAGTACTTACAGATAATTAAGTGGTTTTGAAGTATAGTCCCTGTTGAAGAAAATGAGGCTGCCAATTTGTGCAACCAGCTTCCACAAACAGCTATGTGATAATAACTAGGTATTCAATTTAGTGATATTTGATGAGTGATCGATATTGGTCAGGGCACCAGGGATAATAACTTCCCTGCACTTCTTCAAAATAATGCCAAGGTGGTGGCACGATAGCACAGTGGTTAGCACTGCTGCCTCACGGCGCCGAGGTCCCAGGTTCGATCCTGGCCCCGGGTCACTGTCTGTGTGGAGTTTGCACATTCTCCCCGTGTCTGCGTGGGTCTCACCCCTACAAACCAAAGGTGTGCAGGGTAGGTGGATTGGCCACGCTAAATTGCCCCTTAATTGGAAAAAAAAATAATTGGATATTCTAAATTTATTTAAAAAAACAAAATAATGCCAAGGAATCTTCTACATCCACAGGAGGGCAGATGGGACGTTTGGTTTAATGTCTCATTCGAGAGCTCAGACAGTTGGCACTGTCCGTTCTGCACCGGAGTACCTGTCTAGATTTTGCACTCAGGTTTCGGGAATGGAACTTTAACTCACACCTTCTGGCTGAGATGTGAAACACAGACTGAAGCCATGCCTGAAGTCACACAGCACAACTCTGTTTCGGCTCCCTGCTGACCCAGACTCGATGAAGTCATTTCTCCATGGCCATTGCCAGTTAAGATGCTAGCTCCTAGAGTTGTGGTTGGTAGTATCCTGTCCAATGTTTCCAATCGGAATATGCTGGGTGTCGCTCATACTAGCATGCCTTCTCTCATTTAGTGTGACTGAAAGCGTGGCCTATTATGATTGGAGTGCTTCTGAGCATGTATCTAACTTTGTAGTTAAATGGACATTGATGTGTCTTCGCAGCAGGGGCTGGTTTAGCACAGGGCTAAATCGCTGGCTTTGAAAGCAGACCAAGGCAGGCCAGCAGCACGGTTCAATTCCCGTACCAGCCTCCCCGAACAGGCGCCGGAATGTGGCGACTAGGAGCTTTTCGCAGTAACTTCATTTGAAGCCTACTTGTGGCAATAAGCGATTTTCATTTCATTTCAGTACCATTGGACCTATTGTCCCAGTATTCACTGAGGACAGGAGCTTCCCCATGTACCAATTACCTGACCAAGCATCTCCTGTCTGCCTTCTTACTTGAAGATGCAGGTGTAAGGTTCCGGGGGGTGCAGAATGACCTCCTCATCTGCAGACTGGCACTCTGTGTTGATCCTTCTTCTGTCAAACACTTTGAATGCTGCTCACGTGGAAGATAAACCAGCTGGTAGGGCTATCTGCCAGTAATTGTATTCCTCACCGAAGCATTAAAGTGTAGCAAAAGTAAAACGTGTACAATGGTAACTATAAGAAGTGTACTGTAGCCTGGTTGTATATGGTACCAGACCGGCAACCCAGAGGTGATGAGGGCAAATCCCATGTTAAGTCAGGTCATTTGTGACTCTTCCCCAGAAAATGCCCAAGAAAGCTGCTGAATGAGCATCTAACCTCTGCAGGGAAGGGACTCCACTTCTCCCTGCTCTAGCCAGCTGATTTACCAGTCGTACACGTCCTTACTGTCCAATGCTCCATTGGCTCTCTGTCCAGCTATTTCCTTTTGTTTTCCTCCTTGGGGAAACTATTTATTTGTTGCACATTCCAAAGTTGCTCTAATGTCACAAAGAGTCAACAACTAATAGTGCCTATAATGCTGGCTACTCACCTTCCCAAAGCCTATAGATGTCAGCTCAGCCAAAGTTCTGCTCCCAGTGTGCTGACTTTCAACTAATCTTACAGCAACTCACATTTAAAATCCTCACCCTGGTGTTCAACCGCTGCATGGCCTTACCACTCCCTATTTCTGAAACCTCCGCCAGCTTTATAACTCTCCAAGATCTCGGTATTCCTCTGGTTTTGGCCTCATTCGCACACCCCATTTCCTTTGCCCCTCCTTTGGTTGTCAGGCCTTCTGTTTCCACCTATAAAAGACTCCTCCAAATCTACCTATTTGATCAAGCGTTTGATCAGCTTGTGTGGATTGATGTCAGCTTGTTTGATAACTCTCTTCTTGAATTGGCAGCACGGTAGCACAAGTGGTTAGCACTGTGGCTTCACAGCGCCAGGGTCCCAGGTTCAATTCCCCGCTGGGTCACTGTCTGTGCGGAGTCTGCACGTTCTCCCCGTGTCTGCGTGGGTTTCCTCCGGGTGCTCCGGTTTCCTCCCACATTCCAAAGACGTGCAGGTTAGGTGGATTGGCCATGATGAATTGCCCTTAGTGACCAAAAAGGTTAGGAGGGGTTATTGGGTTACGGAGATAGGGTGGAAGTGAGGGCTTAAGTGGGTCGGTGCAGACTCGATGGGCCGAATAGCCTATGTTCGATGATCTTTTATTGCATTAAAGGTACTATGACCTTACAGCAACTTTGGATTGTGCAACAATTTCCCACATGCTAAGGAAAAGAAATTAAATGTAGTTGGCCAGAGAGCTCTAGGTAAATGTGATTTTAACATTAGTTTTGGCAGATGTGATGGCTGGCTATCATGTAATAGCCGCCTTTCAAACTTTCCCCTGTAGTGGACGGTGTTGGGAGTGGGGGGACGACGAATTTCTATCAATGAGTTTCTTTGTCCCGGTTTTTCTTGGCATTTCCCTTCTGTGGGCACCTTATACCGTCGATCAGATGGGATTTTACATAAAATATTCCCAGATACTGGTCTCAAAGGACCAAAAATGAAGTACCCTGGTGGGAGCCTCCTCGTGTGTGCTGTCTCCTTACAGACCGCCACTGGAAGCAGAGGTACACATGTCTGCTTTTAAACATCTCAGTTTGGAACACCATGGATAGAAAATGGATTGGATTCCTCGCCTGGTGGCGCTGGTAGTGGCGTTCCTGATGCAACGGAGAATCTAGTGCCAGGGAGAAAACGGGATTCGTTTCCGAAGCTCCAACCCCTCCCTCTGGTGTCGGGATCGAGGTTCGCTCATGAAGACACATTTGCATCTTATTAATGGGCCAGGATTCTCCAGGCCCTCGTGATTCTACGGTCCTCTGGGCCAGGAAACACATGGGCGAGAATTAGTGCTGCTCCTGACAAGTGTTTACCTGACCTGGTGGATCTCGCGGTGGGCAAAGGGGGTAACTCTTTAAGGGAGGTGCTTTCCCCCAAAGTTCATTACCTCCCCCCACCCAGCCACCCTCCCCCACCCATTAACAATGTAAGACCTGCCCACCCCACCCCCATCAGACCACCACCCTATCAGAGACCCCCTAATTATAGAGACCCCCTAATTACAGAGACCCCCTAATATAGAGAGCCCCACAGATCCCCTAAATAATGGGACTCCCCTCAAAAACCCTTTAAATAAAGACCCGAGACACTTAATTAAAGAGACCCCCCCCCCCACCCCCCACAGACCCTGAAATAAAGAGATTCCCACACAGACTCTCCAGAAGAGAGACCCCTGTCTAGAAACTAGAGAGCAGTCCAGATAGAGACAGTGAAAAAAAAATCACAGCTTTAACACTCACCTGGGCAATACACCTCCTTGCTCAGGCAGAGGAAGCAGCATCTGTCAATTCCTGGAAAGAGAAAACCAGTCAGCTGGGTTTAAACCCGCTCAGATCTTTGATCTGCAAGCCATTCATTCATTTCTCTTTGATATTGATGTTACTAGACTGTGATTGACAGCTTCCACAGCTGTCAGCTTTGTTCCATTCATCGCCCTTCACCGTTGTGTAACTTTGAAGTGGTTAGCTGTGAAACCATCAGCAATGTTTATAAACATCAAGCTTTGATTGATAGCTCCTGGACCACATCAAAGAGAGATAACTGCTTCGGAATGGGTGCCAATCCCGTTTTCTGCCCAATGCTGGATTCTCCACCACCTGCTGCTGGTAACGGAGTTCCCGATGCCAGAGAGAATCCAGCCCAAGATGTGGAATAATATTTACCATTTTTTTGTTTTCAATCGTAATTTTTTTTTTTTCTTATTCATTCATGGGATGTGAGCATCACTAGAATGGCCAGCCAGCACACCCCCAATTGCCCTTGAGAAGGTGCCAGTGATCCACCTTCTTGATCTGGCGAAGTCCATGTGGTGAAGGTACTCCCACGAGGTAGAGGGTCGTCGCATTTTAACAGAGCGATGATGAAGGATTGGAAAGATAGGATGGTGTGTGACTTGGAGGGGAATGTGCAAGTTGTGGTATCCCCATGTACCTGCCGTCCTTGTCCTAGATGGTGTTGGTTGTGGGTTTAGGTATTTGCAAAGCCTTGACGAGTTGCTGCAGTTCACCTTGTAAATGGTTTACACTGCAGCCATGGTTCGCTGGTGATGGAAGAAGAGAATGTTTAGGATGGCGTGTCAATCATGTGGTCTACTTTGTCTTAGATGGAGTCAAGTTCTTGAATGTTATTGAAGCTTCACGCATTGAAGTGGAGAATATTTAATCACACTTTACTGAGGAGGACTTTGTAGGATAGACAGGGTTGTGTGTCATGTGTGGTACCTCGGTCAATGCCAAATGGTCTGTTTATTCTTATTGTACCTTGCAGCAGTTTAATACAAGAGTGGGCTGCGAGGCCAATTCAGAGAACAGTAAAGACTGAAGCACCAAAATATGATTAATGGGGTCAATAAACCACCTCAGCCCCTGCTATGGCCATCGGGCAGGAAGGTCTCGATGGTGCCCGGGGACATCGAATGCCCCCGGTCCAGGGACATCTGGCCACGAATGTAGCAACAGAAGCGGGGCAGGGCAGACAGTCAGATCGGACAACCCCCTCGGTCGCCCGCTGCCTGGGCCTGTCAAAACTGAAAGTGGCTTTATAAGGTCACAAAGAGTCCACATCGAATTTGTAGCAATGAAAATGTTATTTTACAACTACTATTAGCTCCCTACTGGGTCTTCTAGTCGGTGCCTTAGTTGCCGACTCTATTTATACATATCCCCCTTATCGGGAGGGCTAGTATTCTGCAAGATCTACAGGGTAGATAATCATTCCCACCCCGTGTGGGTTATAACAAGTGGAATGGTTGATTCCTTCGCGAGATTTCACAGGTGGGTAAGGGCCCACAATACAGCAGATTTAAAGAGATCTTTTAAAGTGTGCATGAATTAACGGGAACTATTCTTGTTTCAGTTTCTTATAGCTGAGAGTGATCGAGGGGGACTATGCAACATTGACTGCTCCAGAGCTCAACAGAAGCCAGTCTGCGGGAGTGACAGGAAGCTCTACAAATCCCACTGTGCCTTCCAGCGAGCAAAATGCCGGGACCCGACCCTCGAAACAATGCCACGGAGTCGATGCAGTGGTAAGGATGGGAAAGCCAGGGCAGGGCTGATTTATCCATTAGTCAGTGATCTATTAGCTCTTGGCCCTTCACTGGCTTCACCCTCCCCGTCTTTCTACCCTCCTCCAGTCCTACACTTTTCTGAGAACTCTGCTTTCCTAAAATTCTGACCTCTAAATTTCACTCATTGCTGGTTGTGTCTACATATGCTCGGATCCTCCCCAAACCTCTCCACCTCTCTACTTCTCTTTCCTCTCCTGGAAACCTACCTCTTTGACCAAGCCTTTAGACACCTGTCCTCATATTTTCTTTTGTGATTTTGTGTCAAATTATAACTGACGTCCCAAATGTTGGGACATTACGCGACGTCAAAGCTGCTGAATAAATGTAAGATGTTCTAGACCATAGAACATAGAAAAATACAGCACAGAACAGGCCCTTCGGCCCACGATGTTGTGCCGAACCTTTGTCCTAGATTAATCATAGATTATCATAAAATTTACAGTGCAGAAGGAGGCCATTCGGCCCATTGAGTCTGCACCGGCTCTTGGAAAGAGCACCCTACCCAAGGTCAACACCTCCACCCAACACTAAGGGCAATTTTGGACACTAAGGGCAATTTATTATGGCCAATCCACCTAACCTGCACATCTTTGGACTGTGGGAGGAAACCGGAGCACCCGGAGGAAACCCACGCACACACGGGGAGGATGTGCAGACTCCGCACAGACAGTGACCCAAGCCGGAATCGAACCTGGGACCCTGGAGCTGTGAAGCAATTGTGCTATCCACAATGCTACCGTGCTGCCCTTAAGAACAAATTAATCTACACTATATCATTCTACCGTAATCCATGTACCTATCCAATAGCTGCTTGAAGGTCCCTAATATTTCCGACTCAACTACTTCCACAGGCAGTGCATTCCATGCCCCCACTACTCTCTGGGTAAAGAACCTACCTCTGACATCCCCCCTATATCTTCCACCATTCACCTTAAATTTATGTCCCCTTGTAATGGTTTGTTCCACCCGGGGAAAAAGTCTCTGACTGTCTACTCTATCTATTCCTCTGATCATCTTATAAACCTCTATCAAGTCGCCCCTCATCCTTCTCCGTTCTAATGAGAAAAGGCCAAGCACCCTCAACCTTTCCTCGTAAGATCTACTCGCCATTCCAGGCAACATCCTGGTAAATCTCCTTTGCACCTTTTCCAAAGCTTCCGCATCCTTCCTAAAATGAGGCGACCAGAACTGTACACAGTTCTGTCACAGCTCCAGAATTCCCATTCTCAACAAACACCGTGATCTTTTTCCAAGCACTTGGATAATTTTGTTTGGCAAAACCCTCCCTTGCTCCCACATCTGTGCTGAGACCTGACCTTACTGAATTGTACCATACCACACTTTTAAATGGACATCATCACCCCGCCTTTCAAAAGGCCTTCTTATACTTTAGCAAACATTGATGCTGTAGGTTTGAGTTGTCATCACGACCCTTTCATAGATGGCTGTCATGTTTCTGAATGGACTGTCACACTCATTCTAAAGCTATGCACCTAATAAGAGCTCTTTCAAAATTATGAAGGGACTCAATTTTGGTGAGCAGAGAGAATTTACAGGACAAATTTAAGATAGGCACTAATAAATTCAACAGGAAATTCAGGAGAAACCTCTTTATCCAGAGAATGTTGAAATGTGACAGTGCTTACTGAAAGGAATAGTTCATAGAATCACGGCAGTGCAGGAGGCCATTCAGCCCATCTAGTCTGCACTGGCCCTTAGAAAGAGCACCCTACTTAAGCCCACGTCTCCCCCCAAACCCGTAACCCCACCTAGCGTTTTGGACACTAAGGGGCAATTTATAATATAATATAACCTTTATTATTGTCACAAGTTGGCTTACATTAACACTGCAATGAAGTTACTGTGAAAATCCCCGAGTCGCCACATTCCGGCGCCTGTTCGGGTACACAGAGTGAGAATTCAGAATGTCCAATTCATCTAACATGCACTTCTTTCGGGACTTGTGGGAGGAAACCGGAGCACCCGGAGGAAACCCACGCAGACACGGGGAGAACGTGCAGACTCCGCACAGACAGTGACCCAAGCCGGGAATCAAACTTGGGACCCTGGAGCTGTGAAGCACCTGCTGACTACTGTGCCACCTGTGCCATTGAGGTGAATAGCTCAGATGCCTTTAATGGAAAGATAGATATATACATGAAGGGGATAGAAACATATGCAGAAAGGGTTAGATGACAGGTTGGTGTGGGGGACAAAACAGCGACTTTGACCTTGTGACCTGTCAACATGTTGTAAATTCTTTATAATGTTTCCACGGAGTTTTGCTCCTTGTTAGTGTCATTGCAGAGAAGAACTCCAGTCTGAATTGCCTCCATGCGCAGTCGGATAGGAACATGGAGGGGGGGGGGGGGAGAGACCACAGTTATTTGTCAGACAGGTGCCTGTAGGACACATCCGTCCACTCCATTTTAGTCACGTATAAGTCATCTGTTGAAATACGGTGTGACAGGATAATGTTAAATCATTGGAGCAATTAGCTGGGCGTTTCTTGGATAACTCCTCGAGGGATTTCTCTGACCGAGACTGCCCCAAAATTTAACACTTTCCATAAATCTCACTGCAGGGCAAAGGATCAATTTCTGTCTGGTTTTTGTGACAGCAAACACTGTTTTCCCCGTGTAGGGTCTCTGCAAACAATAAGAAAACTGTAGGCAACTTGCCCCAATGCACGGGTGGGGCAGATGAATTGAGGAGGGCATCTGCATTTACCACCCTCTTCCGCCGCCTGAAAGGCAGTCACTGACTTCCACTGAGTGGGCAGAATCATTCGCTCGCGGTGGGTGTCTTGCCCGCTGACTGAAAAAGCGACGAGACACCCGTTCTGACTCTGAGGAGGAAGCCGCATTTTCTGCCCATCAGGCGGTTAAGTGGACAGTGGAAGGCCTTCTTCCGGACTGAAGACCCTAGAAGCCGATTTTTCCTGCCTGCTGAGAGGCCAGCATCAAAGAGGTCATGCCTGTTGCCAAAACAATCCCCAGAGTCATGGATTCATCATTCCAGGATCATGGAACAACCCAGGATAAAGATAAGTTTGGGGGCAGGGGGAGAGGTTGTGAGGACAGGGGTGCCCCGGGGGTCAGCAACATCCCTGCCCCATATCATATTAGTGCAGATTGAGGGACCCAACCCTGAGCTGATAGGCAGCCCACAGTTTTACCAGTTGTGTAGGCCGCATGTTAGCATTGTGGATAGCACAATTGCTTCACAGCTCCAGGGTCCCAGGTTCGATTCCGGCTTGGGTCACTGTCTGTGCGGAGTCTGCACATCCTCCCCGTGTGCACGTGGGTTTCCTCCGGGTGCTCCGGTTTCCTCCCACAGTCCAAAGATGTGCAGGTTAGGTGGATTGGCCTTGATAAATTGCCCTTAGTGTCCAAAATTGCCCTTAGTGTTGGGTGGGGTTACTGGGTTATGGGGATAGGGTGGAGGTGTCCTTGGGTAGGGTGCTCTTTCCAGGAGCCGGTGCAGACTCGATGGGCCGAATAGCCTCCTTCTGCACTGTAAATTCTATGATATTTAACAGGCCTGCCTGGAGCTGGGGTTGCAGCGGAGGCTGTGACACGGCCCTTAAGTGGTCATTAATTGGAGCTGGAATGGGAAAATAGGAACATAGGAAATTGAACAGGAGAAGGCCATTCAGCCCCTCGGGACTGCTCCTAGGTCAACCAGCGGCCTTTCCACCCAGAACTTACTTTCAGTGAAGGCGGGAAAGCTTTGGGGATCAGTCCTGACACCAAACCACCGAATTGCTGCGTGGCTGCCTCCTTCCTCACCTCTCCGCAGCCACAGGGTTTGAGCGTTTGCAATTCTGCTGAGAGTTATTGTGAACACGAGTGAAGTGAAACTTCAGCGCTTTGTCCTGACCAAGTAGTTAACTCTTCCTTTTATTTCAATCTGATTAATTATCTTTGAATGTGCAAATTTCATATCAAAGAGTTCCCAGTGCTTTAAAATCATCTCTCTGCAGAAGTGCCCTGATTGAGAGAGGAAGGATTTGGTGCAATGGTCTATCACAAGGTCCAAGATCGATGGAAAAAAGGTCTCCTTTCTTTTAATGTTTTAAAGGTGTCCAGTGACTTTTGTGAAAAACAAGCAAATAACTAAAGCCAATAGGACAAGGCTAAGGAATGACGTTGGCTGTAAATCGGAAAAACTTGAGCTTTAGAAACTTGTTGGAATGGGGGAAGATGGAATAAAATCAGGAGCCCCACAGTTTTGTGGCTAAGGGGCAAAAAATTAATTGGAGTGGAATTATTGGGGAAAATTTAGTATCCCGCACGAGGCTGGGAACCAATTTAAATATTAAGGGCCATTTTGCCAGGTCACTCCGCACTCTCACTCTGGGTGGCATTGGGTGGTGGGGCGGGATTTGGGGAAGTGTCTTTCTAAGCAAAGAGGGGGCTGTAGGCAGGGAAAGTGCAGGGTCACAGCCCTTTTCTTTGGGGATTTCATTGGAGGCTGCTATCATTTTTGGGGTTGTATTTCCTGCCCACTTTTTTAGTGGTAGAGCAGGAAACATCGCCATTCAAAAGATCTTGTCCACTGGATCGTTTAGCACAGAAGGGGGTCCTTTAGTTCATTGTGCCTTTACTAATCTGTCCAGACTGAAAGCGAAGACAAACATATCATGGGTGGGATTCTCCGAGCTACCGCTCCGAAATCGCGATTGGCGCGGGGGTGGAGAATGGGTGCCAACGACGGAATCCAGTCCGACGCCGCTCCCTCGATTCTCCTCTCCCCGGAGAATCGCCACGAACCGCCCACACGCGGTCCATGCAGCGCGGGTAGGGGGCCATTGACAGAGGACCCCCCCCCCCCCCCGCGATTCACCTAGGGTAACTGGCCGAGTGAGGAAAGTCCAGTGTGAAACACCCGCGTTTTGATGCTGGCGTGGGGACATCGCCCCATTATTGGAGAATCCCGCCCAGTGTCTCCATCAGAAAACCCCTCTACATGATGATACCATGCTAGTTGCTCATATGGAAACTCAGCTACAAATGATTATCGCCCCCATGCTTGTAACCTGTTCTGCCTTACTATAAGCATCAAGAAAATTGTGGGCCAGGGTATCACATCTCCACCCTTAATCACACTATGTCACACCCCACTGGACATGGTCAGCAATTCTGCTACCTTCGGTCCACCGCGACAGACAATGCATCTCCTGATACAGAACTCAATACGTGCTTAGGGAAAGAAGTCACCACCTCCAGCCAACTTACAAATTCTGCATGCAATAACTTCTTCACACCAAGATGCTCATTTATGAGGCCTGTGTTTTCAGCACCTTGTTGTCGGGCTGTGAAACATGAACGACTTAAACTCAATGGCTTTCACCTTTACTGTTTGCAGCACATTCTAGGCATCTCATGGAAGGACAGAATCACAATGCAGCAGTCCTCTCAAAGGCTCATTCCCCACGTATGTTGGTATTCATCAAGAAGAGGTGACTTTGCTTAAACATAGAAAGAAGGATGCTGGTGACATCAATAAAAGCAAAAGGCTATAATGAGAATAGGACCATTACGGGATAGACAGGATATCACTGATAAGAATGGAATGATGGCTGAAGTATTAAATACTTATTTTGGTATTTAGCAGGGAGGTAGAACAGGTAGACATGACATTGAATGATGCGATGAGTAATGAAATAAGTGTGTTCAAAGCCTAGGAAGGGATTGCATTAGATAAACTAATCAAACTCAGAGGATAAAAAAACCCTTGTTGCAAATGATTGTATCCACGTATTTGAAAAGAATATAGGGAAGAGATAGCAGGGGCATTACTACGCATATTTAATAATTCATTAAAAGGTGCACAGGAGTACTAAAAGACAGGCAGATAGCTAATATAATTCCAGTATTTAAGAAGGGAGACAGAATATGCCCAGATAATTATAGACCCAGCATCAGTGCCAGGTACTCTTGGGGGTCTTCCAGGGGAACAGAAACCCCATGTGCTTGCCCTCTGGGCACAGTGTCACCCTGCCACCCAGACACCTTGGCACTGCCAACACAGCACCCTGGCACTACCAGACTGGCAATGCTGCCTGGGCACCAGCCTGACACTGCTAAGGTGCCTGGATGGCACTGCCAGCTGGCAGTGGGCATTGCCAGGGTACCAGGTTGACGGTGACAAGGTGGTGTTTTTCCTGCACTGCAGATCGGGCCCAGGGGTACCCTGCACGGGTGCGGGAGGATACGGGGGAGCCTGAGGACCTCCTTATAGGTGAGTTGGGGCTTTGGTGGGGTTCGGGGTTTGCATCAGGGCTTGAGAGTTTGGGAGGCCATTTAAAAATGGCGTCCCGATCTCCTTCGGTACTGAGGAATTCCAGCGAACTCTAAGTGAAGCCTTATCGGGGCGTTCCCAAATGGGAGTTTAACAGCGTGGTGTTTCTCACCGCTCCGATCGCCGGGAAACACGACTCTGTTCCCATTCGGGTAGATCCCACCCTGTAAGTTTATTATTGGTAAATGAAGGTCAACGCAGATAAATGCACGGTAATATGATTTGGTAGGAACAATAGGGAGGTCACTTATTATTGAACAAAGGGAACTTGAGGTGCAGCTACACCAAAAGGGACTGGTTTAGCTCAGTTGGCTAGACAGCTGGTTCATGATGCAGGGCAAGTTCAATTCCCGTACCAGCTGAGGTTATTTATGAAGGCCCCGGGTAGCACGGTGGCACAGTGGGTTAGCACTGCCGCCTCACGGCGCCGAGGTCCCAGGTTCAATCCCGGCCCTGGGTCACTGTCCGTGTGGAGTTTGCACATTCTCCCCGTGTCTGCGTGGGTTTCACCCCCATGACCCAAAGATTGGGCAGCACGGTAGCATTGTGGATAGCATAATTGCTTCACAGCTCCAAGGTCCCAGGTTCGATTCCGGCTTGGGTCACTGTCTGTGCGGAGTCTGCACATCCTCCCCGTGTGTGCGTGGGTTTCCTCCGGGTGCTCCGGTTTCCTCCCACAGTCCAAAGATGTGCAGGTTAGGTGGATTGGCCATGATAGATTGCCCTTAGTGTCCAAAATTGCCCTTAGTATTGGGTGGGGTTACTGGGTTATGGGGATAGGGTGGAGGCGTTGACCTTGGGTAGGGTGCTCTTTCCAAGAGCCGGTGCAGACTCGATGGGCCGAATGGCCTCCTTCTGCACTGTAAATTCTATCTATCTATCTATGTGTAGGGTAGGTAGATTGGCCACGCTAAATTACTCCTTAATTGGAAAAAAATGAATTGGGTACTCTAAATTTATGAAGATTATGAAGGCCTTCTCAACCTTGCCCCTCACCTGAGGTGTGGTGATCCTCAGGTTAAACCACAACCAGTCAGCTCGCCCCCTTAAAGGGCAACTTTACTTACTTGATTGGCATCTCTTATGGGACCTGTTGGTGGGCTGCACTTCATATAAACCTTCCTCCCGTCCCTATTTACTTATGACTACTTCTTGTGACAAATTTTAAATCAGTACTCGAGCATCTGTTCAATGACCTGAGTTGCTGGAGATGTTCATATCATATGAAAGGTTATGGTGCTTGCTTGGTTTGATGGTCTGTCACCAATTAATTTTGTTCATAGTATAACTATAACTGGAAACTGCAATAGCCTCTGAGGTAAAAAGAAGATTTTGACGAACAGCTGAATGTGGTCTCGTGTTTCATCTTTTTCTGATTACCTTTGACCCCAGAGATCACTAAGACTTTGAGCTTCGATACGGTGAGCAGTGTGATTAGGAATGCATTGGCATGAGTTATTTCTGAAATAAATTGACCTGTGTTACAGATAGAGCTACAGTGAGATGCCAGGAGGACAGAGCCCAAGCTCTGTCTCAGTCGAGGAGGGCAACTGACTCCATCATTGTACCAGAATGCAACGAGGACGGCTCCTATGCAGAGGTACTGTGGGGAATCAGTGTTAATCATGCGGTGTTGAAATCGTGTACAGATAAGACGTTAGGTATGGTACTAGCATGGTATCTTACCAATCATAGCCTAGTAAACCAACTGGAGTGTGAAGTTACAGGAATAATTTCATGTGTAACTGAGAAATTGGAGCATTTTATTCTGTAATCATTCTTGAGCTGTTAGAAAGAGTGGAATGTCACTCCTTCGTGGAATACAACTAGACAGTGGGCCACTCACCCCTCAGATCAATTTGGATCAGTGGCATACCCATGAGCAGAACATTAAACTGCCTTTGCAATGTTGTCAATGTTGGTATTTGTGGCAGGTTGGTAACTGAATAAGGACTTCAGTTAAGTAGATACCTGGAGGGAAGCTGTTCTCAGAGAAGGTAAAGGGCACACTTAATCGAGGTATTTAAAAGAGTTTTGATAGAGTAGATAGAGAAAACTACTATCACAGGCTGGAGGGTTAATAATCAGATTTAAGATGATCTGTAAAAGAGTCAAGGTGGGGTTTGGGTGGAGGGGGAGATAGGAGAATTATCTTTTTCACAAAACAAGTTGTTACAAGTTTCCACACAGGTAAGTAATGCTCACCACAACAAACTGTTCTGAACCCACAGCTTTGTGACTTGGGCAAGGATGCTCATGCTGCCACCTAGCCAAGGACCTTCTGACGCAACTGGTGAACTGGACCAATTATCAGCATTTGTGAAAGCAATTATTCGAGATGAATATTTGATGTTTCAGTTACTCGTGAACTACAAAAAGAATCTGAATTCCGTGTGACACAGTGGCCGGGATTCCCCGGATCGCCACACGGAAGGTGGTGTGCCGGCCAATAGTCCATTGACTCTGGCACGAGCGGAAGAATGTACCGAGTTTATTATCATTACACTCTTGGAAAGCTGTATTTACACTATCACTCTGAAAGGCACAAGTCAGGAGTGTGATGGAATATTCTCCACTGGCTTGGATGGATGAAGCTGCAACAACACTCGGGAAGTCGATGCCATCCAGGACACCGTCCACTTCATTGGCAGCTCATCCAGCACTTTAACATTCACTTCCTCCACCAACGACGCACCATAGCTGCAATGTGTACGTTCCACAGGATGCAATGCAGAACTCGCCAAGGCTTCCTCAAAAAGCCTGTTGCCTCTACCACCTAGGATAAGGGCAGCAGTTGCATGAGAACACCAACACCTCAAAGCGCTCCTCCACATCACACACATCCTTACTTGGAGGTATATTGCTGTTCGTTCACTGTTAAGGGGTCAAAATTCTGCAACTCTATATCTAATTACACCATAGGAGCCACTGCAATCCACTAAAAACACACTGCCACATTCCCAAGAGCAATCAGGGAAAGCAATAAATGTCATTCCTGCTTGCAATGCAAATATTGGCAGAATGAATTAAAAATGATACATTGTCCGAATGCGTGGTAATTGGAACAGTCAGAAGTCCTGTGTATGATTCAATTTGTACGACAGGGTAAACGTAACAGACTTATTCGACATTCAGTCAGAACTGAATGAGCCAATGGAGTTGGGAATGAGAACAGCCTGCTTTGACCAGATGTAAATGAAACTGCTGAGGGATATTCACAACCATTAGACGGAGAGGAGAGGGAGCAGCGTAGAAATGAGGCATGATTTCACCAGAGGACCAGTAAAAAAAATATGATTTGAACAATTTTATAAGGAATAAAATTCTAAAATAAACAATTAGTTGTCAGTTGGTATTGTTCTTCCTCTCTGACTGAGAATTTAGAAATTAGACTGGGAAGTTTGAAGTCATTTCTTTCTTCTGCGACCTACATACGATGTTTCTTTGGTAATATAGGTGGAATGTTGGCTGGTAAATATGAGGGTGGAGCGCTGGTCTGAATGTAACATTGGATGGCTAATGCTTGCTAGCTGCGGAGAAAGAATTATTAGCCTGTGACCAAACAATGACATTGAGGCCGAGAATGAATTAAACCTTTAGCCGATGAACTCATCCAATCGACATGAGTTGATTTATTGCTCACAGAAGTTGAGCAGTGATGTAAGACTTGGTAATGCGCAGCATCGATTCACGATTTGCTCACTTGTCCGTTCTGTCTCGTTTCTCTCACTGAGAAGTCAGAGTGAAATACCAATGCCAGGAGTTCAGGACACCCTGAAATTTGAAAACAATGAGGAACTGGGCAAGGTAAATGTATAAGTGAATACGTGACGCCAAGCTTAATTTATAACATGTTGTAGGTGGGGGGGGCAGACTATTTTGGGATCCTGAGAACAAATGAGTTACAGTAAGAGGTTATATGATCAGCTTTCACTTCAATACGATGAGGAAGCCAAAGGGAGAACAGATGTTTTGTAGCTTGAGGAGAAAGTTATGTTCCTGGTATGTTTGTGGATATGTTGAAGTGGTCCATTTCAGAATTTTATAGGAGCTGAGGTTTAAGCCTTTCTTAGTGATTGTGGTTGTCGGCAGCTGGCTTCTTGTACCAGTGTGCAGCAACCTTGTGCTATGGGGTTATCACTGTCTGTGCAAGGACACACTTTGGGGCCTGGCGCCTCTGAAGCCCTGAACCAGCTGAGGTTCTGTCAGCTGCAGAGAGAGAGAGCTTTCATTTTATATCGTAAGTTTCATCACCTCAGTACATCCCAAAGTGTTTTACAACCATTTAATTACTCATGAAGTGTAGACACTTTTCGAAAGTATACAGCTAATGTGCACAAAGTAAAATCCCACAAATAGCTATGACAGTTTTTTGAGATGTTGATTAAGGGATGAATGTTGTCCAGTACACTAAAATTCTCCTGCCCTTCTTTTAATAGTATCATGGGATCTTTTATGTCTACCTGAGTGGGTGTGGGGTGGTTTGCAAATTGGGTTTTGCTATAGTTGTAGACTCTACTACCTGATCAACAACTAAGGCTCATTTCGGGGATTGCATGGCACAATGATAATTGAGTTGCTGATTAATCTTAATTAATCTATCATTTAATTTGTTTACAACATACTGAGATCTGACATGAATTAGATACCCAGAGAGTTTGGGTAACTATGAAATGAATGAAATGAAAATCACTTATTGTCACAAGTAGGCTTCAAATGAAGTTACTATGAAAAGCTCCTAGTCGCCACATTCCGGCGCCTGTTCAGGGAGGCTGTTACAGGAATTGAACTGTGCTGCTGGCCTGTCTTGGTCTGCTTTCAAAGCCAGCGATTTAGCCCAGGGGGCTAAACAGCCCCCTATGGGTCCTAAGTCATTATTCCTCTCAATCATGCTGCACTTACAATTCATGTCTTAAATTATTCAAGAGTAAATTCAAGAACTTCAGGCTGCAAGTGAGGATGTATATTAAAAGTTAAAGCCATGCAAAAAGAAAGGGCCTGGGATTTTCCTGATCTTATTTGCTTGCTAACAGCTCTGGTGGTATTTTTACCAATACACTATGGGGGCAGTCAAGATTCTTCATTTAGTGAAAACGTACCAATGTACATATGAAAAGACCTGCAAGAAAAAAAAGAATCATCAACCCACTGTGATAGTTAATGTTGTGGACCATTCACAGCTTGCTTGCAACAGAGGCAGAAAATCTGTTGCCATTATAAGAAATATGTTATTCAGCAATCAAGTACACTCCAGGATGTCTTCACAATCCTAATTAATTTACCATCAAACCTTCTTAACTGGCAGGAGAGCTGTGGTGAACCGCTGCAATAGATGTAAGGTAGGACCTGCACTCCAGGTTCGCCGGTAGCTCCTGCCGGCTGGCTCCGCCCAGGGAGAACGGTATAAATATGCATGACCTCCAGTGCCCTGCCATTTCGCCAGCTGCAGCAGGAGGCCACGCATCTGACTGTAATAAAGCCACAGTTGTCCCCAACTTTAGTCTTTGTGCAATTGATCGTGCATCAATTTATTACAGTCAGATTTTCCACAGAATGGATATCCGAATTAAGCCCGATCGCCTGCAGCTGGATCTGCACTCGCCCAACGCCAGGAAAGACTTTACTCACTGGCTAACATGTTTCGAGGCGTACATCAACGCGGCGGACCCCGCGCCAACGGAGGCTCAGAAGATAAACGTCCTGTACTCCAGACTGAGCTCCAGCGTGTTCCCGTTGATCCAAGACGCCACGACTTACACAAAAGCAATGGAACTCCTCAAAGAACACTACGCGCAGAAGACGAACACGCTCTTCGCCAGGCATGTACTTGCCACCCGCTCGCAACTACCTGGTGAGTCCATCGAAGACTTCTGGCGGGCCCTAATTCCACTCGTCCAGGACTGTGACTGTCAGGCCGTCACGGCCGCCGAACACGCGGATCTCCTCATGCGGGATGCCTTCGTGACGGGGATTGCTTCGGACCGCATCCGAGAACGATTGCTGGAAGGGGCCACGCTCCTTGGAGACGAAAACCTTGGCGCTCTCCATGACGGTCGCATCCCGTAACGTACAATCGTACCTCTCCCGCCACGCTGCCCACCCTTCTACCCATTCCTACCCCTCCTGGACCCCGCAGACGACCTCTTCAGCTGGGGCCCTGCCTTCGCAATACACCGCACGCCGATCTGCGCACCCCGGGGGGTCCCCGCTGCTACTTCTGTGGTCAGCAGAAGCACCCCCGCCAACACTGCCCGGCCCGCACTGCCGTTTGTAAAGCCTGCAGTAAAAAGGGCCACTTCGCGGCTGTGTGCCAGGCCCGCGCAGTCGCTGCAATCGCGCCCGCTATCACCCCCCCCCACGCCAGACGCACAATGGGAGCCGCCATCTTCTCCTCCCAGGTCCATGTGCGACCAATGGGCACCGCCATCTTGTCCCGACCCCGCAATGTGCGCACCATGGGCGCCGCCATCTTGTTCCCCATAGGGTCCCCGGACATCCCGACATCGGAACCGCACACGCTCGCCACCCGAAGCATCTGATGGCTACCCGCAGTTCGCTTCGATGATGTTGGACCAATCTCGCCCGCACAACCTGGCCACTGCGTCGACGACGGTTAAAATCAACGGCCGCGCGACCTCGTGCCTGCTGGAGTCCGGGAGCACCGAAAGCTTTGTTCACCCAGATACGGTAAGGCGCTGCTCCCTCGCGGTCCACCCTGCCAATCAAAGGATCTCTCTAGCATCTGGATCCCACTCCGCTCTGATCCGAGGCTTTTGTACAGTCACCCTCACGGTCCAGTGCGTAGAATTTAGTAACTTCCGCCTCTATGTCCCTCCTAATCTCTGCGCTGCACTCCTGTTGGGCTTGGACTTCCAGTGCAACCTCCAGAGCCTCACCCTCAAATTCGGCGGGCCCTTACCCCCCCCTTACCATTTGCGGCCTCGCAACCATCAAGGTCGATCCCCCCTCCTTTTTTGCCAATCTAACTGCGGATTGCAAGCCCGTTGCCACTAGGAGCAGACGGTACAGCGCCCTAGGACAAGACCTTCATCAGGTCCGAAGTCCAGCGGCTGCTTAAGGAGGGTATTATCGAGGCCAGCAACAGCCCCTGGAGAGCCCAAGTGGTAGTTGTTAAAACTGGGGAGAAACCCAGGATGGTCGTGGACTATAGCCAGACCATCAATCGGTACACGCAGCTCGAAGCGTACCCCCTCCCATGCATATCTAATATGGTCAATCAGATTGCGGAGTACCGGGTCTTCTCAACAATTGACCTGAAATCCGCCTACCACCAGCTCCCCATCTGGAAGTCGGACCGGCCGCACACTGCCTTCGAGGAGGACGGTTGCTTCTACCACTTCCTTAGGGTCCCTTTCGGTGTCACAAATGGGGTCTCGGTCTTCCAAAGAGAGATGGACCGAATGGTCGACCAGTAAGGTTTGCGGGCCATCTTTCCGTACTTAGATAATGTCACCATCTGCGGCCATGACCGGCAGGACCACGATGCCAAGCTCGATAAATTCCTCCGCACTGCCACCCTTCTCAACCTGACCTACAACAAAGAGAAGTGTGTGTTCAGCACGACCCGGTTAGCCATTCTCGGCTATATAGTCCAAAACGGACTTCTCGGGCCCGATTCCGACCGCATGTGCCCCCTCATGGAACTTCCCCTCGCCCACTGCCCCAAGGCCCTCAAACGTTGCCTGGGGTTCTTTTCCTATTACGCTCAGTGGGTCCCAAACTATGCGGACAAGGCCCGCCCACTCATCCAGTCCACCCAATTCCCCCTCGCGGCCGAGGCACAACACGCTTTCGCCCGCATCAGAGCAGACATTGCCAAGGCCGGGATGCATGCAGTGGACGAGTCACTGCCTTTCCAAGTAGAAAGTCGCCCTTGCCGCCACTCTAAACCAGGCAGGCAGACCCGTGGCATTCTTTACCCTTCATGCCTCGGAAATTCAACACTCATCCGTCGAAAAGGAGGCCCAAGCTATCGTTGAAGCTGTGCGGCATTGGAGGCATTACCTGGCCGGTAAGAGATTCACTCTCCTTACGGACCAACGGTCGGTAGCCTTCATGTTCAATAACACACAGCGGGGCAAGATCAAAAATGATAAAATCTTGCGGTGGAGAATCGAGCTCTCCACCTACAATTACGAGATCTTGTATCGCCCCGGTAAATTCAACGAGCCCCCAGATGCCCTCTCCCGAGGTACATGTGCCAACTCCGGGCCCTACACGACAGCCTTTGTCACCCAGGGGTCACTCGATTGTACCATCTGGTCAAAGCTCGCAATCTGCCCTACTCCCTCGAGGAAGTAAGGACAGTCACCAGGGACTGCCAGGTCTGTGCGGAGTGCAAGCCGCACTTCTACCGGCCAGACCGTGCGCGCTGGTGAAGGCTTCCCGCCCCTTTGAACGCTTCAGCGTGGATTTCAAAGGGCCCCTCCCCTCCACCGACCGTAACACGTACATTCTCAGTGTGGTCGATGAGTACTCCAGATTCCCCTTTGCCATCCCATGCCCTGATATGGCGTCTGCCACCGTCATCAAGGCCCTCAACGCCATCTTCGCTCTGTTCGGTTTCCCCGCCTACATCCACAGTGACAGGGGATCCTCATTAATGAGCGATGAGCTGCGTCAGTTCCTGCTCAGCAGGGGTATAGCCTCCAGCAGGACGACCAGCTACAACCCCCGGGGGAACCGACAAGTAGAACGGGAGAATGGGATGGTTTGGAGGGCCATCCAGCTGGCCCTACGGTCCAGGAACCTCCCAGCCTCTCGCTGGCAGGAAGTCCTCCCTGACGCTCTACACTCCATCCGGTCACTATTGTGCACCGCCACTAATAACACACCCCATGAACGTGTGTTTACCTTCCCCAGGAAGTCCACATCCGGGGTGTCGCTCCCGACTTGGCTCGCTGCTCCAGGGCCAGTCCTTCTCCATAGTCTCGTCCGACTCCACAAGGCGGACCCCTTGGTGGACAGGTTCACCTGCTCCACGCCAACCCTCAATATGCCTACGTTGAGTCCCCCGACGGCCACCAAGATACTGTCTCTCAGGGACCTGGCACCGTCAAGTTCCACCCCAACACCCCCCCCCCACCAATGCGCACCCCCCCCCCCCACCTTCCACCGCGCCGCCAATATTGACCCCACCAGAGCACCCCACCCCTCCCCTTTTCCGCACAAGAGGACAAAGAGGACTTTGGCACGCTCCCGGAGTTCCCCCGATGACTGGCCAGCATCATCACCGCCACCACCGCCATCGGTGCCACCTCCACCACCGCCAGCACCGACTTCGCCGCCACTGTTACGCCGCTCCCAACGAAGCACCAAAGCACCGGACCGGCTGAACCTTTGATGGACTCCGGACCGTCAACATGGACTTTTCTCTCCCTACCACTGTACATAATTGCACTAATTGTATGTAGTTTCACGTCACCCCCGCCGGACTCATTTTTAACAGGGGGTGAATGTGGTGAACCACTGTAATAGGAGATGTAAGGTAGGACCTGCAGTATAGGTTCGCCGGTAGCTCCTGCCGGCTGGCTCCGCCCACGGAGAACTGTCTAAATATGCATGACCTCCAGTGCCCTGCCATTTCGCCAGCTGCAGCAGGAGGCCACGCATCTGACTGTAATAAAGCCACTGTTGTACCCAACTTTAGTCTTTGTGCAATTGATCGTGCACCAAGAAACATAGGAACAGCAATAGACAATCCAGCCGCTCAAGCCTGCTCCATCCTTCAGTCAGATGATATCTGTTCTGTACTTGCTTTCAAACCATATCCCTTGAGTGTCATCACCGAATCAAGATAAGAGCTCCTTCGTATAAAGGGAAAGAAGTGATAGGGCCTAGTACCTTTGAAAGAAAGTTCTCAAATGCTGGAGAAGAGCGAGTAACTGAGCTCATAATTGAAAGGCCAACCTCTTGGCCTCGTTGGGGTTTAGAAGGATGAAGGGGGTTCTTATTGAAACGTACAAGATACTGCGAGGCCTGGATAGAGTGGACGTGGAGAGGATGTTTGCACTTGTCGGAAAAACTCGAACCAGAGGACACCATCTCAGACTGAAGGGACGATCCTTTAAAACAGAGATGAGGAGGAATTTTTTCAGCCAGAGGGTGGGGAATCTGTGGAACTCTTTGCCGCAGAAGGCTGTGGAGGCCAAATCACTGAGTGTCTTTAAGACAGAGATAGATAGGTTCTTGATTAATATGGGGATCAGGGGTTATGGGGAGAAGGCAGGAGAATGGGGATGAGAAAAATATCAGCTATGATTGAATGGCGGAGCAGACTCGATGGGCCGAGTGGCCTAATTCTGCTCCTATGTTTTATGGTCTCTTGCAATGGAGTAGAGAGGAGTGGGGAACCATCAGTAATCTAGAGTGGAAGGTGAGGTCTGAGTCATCTGGCTGGAGAAGGTTTGCTGGCAGCCAGGGTTTTAGATTGAAAATTAGGACATGAGCCTTGACAGATAGGTGATGATGTATATAAAAAGAAGCATTTTTCTACATACCTGCATGTGCACCACAGTCACGCTTACTGACGTTAGATTTTACAATAATTTCTTTTTTTTAACAGGTTCAGTGTCATAAGTTAACCGGCTATTGCTGGTGTGTCACACCTGAGGGCAAACCAATTGGTGGATCTTCAGTCCACAACAGGACTCCCACCTGTTCAGGTACTGGACATACAAAGGTCTTTAACTTTGTAGCTTGGTAATTGTCAATTATTCCTTTATCGGCATTGAGAGCTCTTGGAAACCAAATTCCATGTTTTGCTTATTGGAAAATATATTTATAGAAACATAGAAAGTGAAAGAAATGCACTTAGCTTCAGCAACTGGTATATGAGGCACTCATTGTGCTTTGTAAAATGTTGAGATATATTTTGTGACTTACTAAAATTGCAATGGTTTTGGGGATTTGGGTAGCGAGGTAAAAATGCTTAACTTGCAATTTGCCCTTCATCAACATAGCATTCCAGCCGTCCCACTTTGCATTGGTTATTGTTCTTATATACCATCTTAAAGTAAAAAGAAAGTTGAGTGATAAATATGGTTAGGACACTGAGGAAAACTCCCTTGCACTTTGAAATATACCATGGTATCTATTACATCTGAGAGAAGGTCTTCTTCGCCCTTCTGATGGTGCAGCATTCTCAGACTTCATTGAAATGTCAATCTGAGTTGACAACCATGAGTTTGTGCTCAAGTTTCTGGACCGGAGCTTGAACACCCAGCCTTCTGGCTTCAAAGAGGGAGTACTACCCACTGAGCCTTGGGACAGTCAGGTGTCTTTGTTCACTGTGGGAAATGTGCCCTCTTTCCTGCCTGGAGTAGCTTTACAGCAAAAGAGAAAATAACCCTTCAGCTGATATCAGGGTTTGAGGTGGGCAGCGCATCAGTAAGGAGCCATTTAATGGTTATTAGCTGCAAGATCTGTCAGCGCACAATGTCAGCGATTGGGAATTCATGCTCTGGAGAATCACTGCCTAACTGGTGAGACATTGCACTTCCCAGCTGGCTCATGCTCCAGTTTGGTGTTCAGCACCAATCCACCATTTCATGAGTCCCTACCTATACCTGGTGCAAAGTCAAACTGTCTGTGTTGACATCAAGTACACCACTGATTTAGTAAGCGACTGTTCCTTTCAAAGGTGTAAAGTTTCTTGATTTTTGCTTAAAATAAATAAAACATCTCTAATTTGAGTGACAACCCTCTCCCCCAAAGCAAAGATTCCCACAAAGCGATTCTTCTGGATCATATAGATATCAACAGAGGAATGTCACTTTAATAGCTCTTCTCATAGAACCTATTACAGGAACGTAATACAGAGAGCGTTGAACAGTAGGTAATTTATCCCATTTTTAAAAATTTCCAGATTCTACAAAGGACAGAACGTCACAGCGGGGTCGTGACACTAGCAGGATGGGTAAGTGAAAAGCTTTTAGCCATTGCGCTTAACTCTGGTTCAACCCTGTACTGCTCCCTTGTCTGAACAGGCTGACACGGTTATGGACTACAATATCATAAAATTCACTAACCTTGCACCTCTGGTACCTGGGAAGGCAGCGGTGTAGTGGTATTGTCACTGGATTAGTAATCCAAAGACCCAGGGGATGCTCTGGGTTTGAATTCCACTAGGGCAGATGGTGGAATTTGAATTCAATTTTAAAAAAATCTGTAATTAAAAGTCTAATGGTGACCATGAAACCAGTGTCGATTGTTGTAAAAACCCATCTTGTTCATTAATGTCCTTTAGGGAAGGAAATCTGCCGTCCTTACCTGGTCTGGCTTACCTGTGACTCCAGATCCACAGCAATGGGGTTGACTCTCAAATGCCTGAGAAAAGACAGCAAATGCTGGCCCGGCCAGCAACGCCCACATCCCATGAACGAATAAAAAAGAACTCCATTGTTCTGGCCTTAACTAGAGTAATTACATTCAGTTTTGGGTGCTACACTTTAGGAAAGTTGTGAAGGTATTGGAGAGTGTGCAGAATAGATTCACGGGAATGGTTCCAGGGATGACTCTACTCAATGCGTCCGCCAGAGACCATCCTCTATCTCTCCTCCTAACTCCTCTTCCCATTTGTGTTTCAGTTCCTCAGTCTCCATTTCCTCTGACCCCATGAGGTCCTTGTAAATGTCAGAAACCCTCCCTTCTCCCACCCACATTCTGGAAACTACCCTGTCCTGTATCCCCCTTGGTGGTAGGAGCGGGAAGGTTGAGACCTGCCTGCGTAGGAAGTCCCGCGCCTGCAGGTACCTAAACTCATTCCCTCCCGTCAATTCAAATTTCACCTCCAACTCCCTCAGGCTGGGAAAGCTCCCCTCTCTAAACATATCTCACATTCTCTCAATTCCTGCTCTCTGCCATCTCCAGAACCCTCCATCTAGTCTCCCCGGGGCAAACCAGTGATTATTGCAGATTGGAGACCAGACCGATGCTCCCTCTGCTCCCACATGTTTCCTCCATTGCCCCCAGACTCTCAGGGCCGCTACCACCACGGGGCTGGTGGAGTAACGTGCCGAAGGGAACGGCAAAGGCGCCGTTACCAACGCCCCCAAACTAGTGCCCTTGCATGATGCCGCCTCTACTCGCTCCCACACCGACACCCCCCGCCACTTTCTAATCATGGCTATATTCGCCGCCCAATAATAATTACTAAAATTCGGCAGCGCTAGCCCGCCCTCCCCCCGGCTGCACTCCAGCATCCCCTTTTTTACTCGCGGGGTCTTACCCACCCATACAAAGCCAGAGATCACCTTATTGACCCGTTTGAAGAAGGACCGTGGAATAAAGATGGAGAGACACTGAAACACAAACAGGAATCTCGGGAGGACTGTCATTTTAACTGTCTGTACCCTCCCAGCCAGTGACAACGGGAGCATGTCCCACCTTCGGAAATCTTCCTTCATTTGGTCTACTAGTCGGGCCAGATTTAAATTGTGTAGCCGTTCCCATTCCTGCGCCACCTGGATGCCTAGGTACCGAAAGCTTCCCCCTCCCACTCTAAACGGCAGCTCCCCCAATTGCCTAACTTTCAGCCTTCTAGGCATTCACCCAAGCTTCTACACTTTAAAGGGCAATTAAATTGACTGTGAATAAACCATTTCAAAGGTTTCCACCACTTTAAAGGGATAACTTTCACCTTCATCTCACAGAGCTTTGAACTGGGCACACTTACAGATTTATTAAAGCGTTTAGGGGTATAGATGGGATCACTTTCACTTTATTATGAGAAAATGTTAATTTTTCCATACTGACTGGCTGTTTAAACACTGCAGATGGGGAGAGCAGCCAAACGAGCCCATCCCAGGAAGGACCTCTGACCTGAACACCTCCAGCCTAGCACAAGCCCCCCTTAACCCCACCTCCCATGAATGACCCCCTCTGACACCCGGGATGCAATTGTTGGGACGGTAATTACTCCCTCGTCACTTCTTGGACTGCAAACTGCCAGGTCTGCGTTCCTCAATACTTGCACCAAATCACACCCATGTGACTCCTGTTCGGGGGGGCGGAGTGGGAGCGGGAGGTCGGAGCATCATGGGCAGGAGCTGAATCGGGCTTCCAGTCCATCAATCGCATTCAAACAAATGCTTATTAGCCCGTTATGGCTGATGGGGCGGGCTGGGAGACTCACGGCGGGTCTGACGCCCACCACAAATTCTGATTTTGGCCTGACACGCTATTCTGCAGCCGATCGCAAATCTCGCTTCTGAGGGAGCATCCCGCCCTCGAAGTTTAAAAAGTCATGTATTTGAGTTCCCATTAGAAATCAGCTAGAAAAGTAATTTTTACATTTATGTATTTTCAATAAACCATCATTGGCAAATCCTTTGTCACCACCATCCCAGAGTTCGGAATTTACTACCTAAACCCTTCCACCTGACTTTCTCCTGTAAACAGTCACCCAAAGCCCATTCTGGTCATTACTTTCAGTCACCAATACTAATGCACCCTCAAATTTCTGTTTGGAACACATTTGTCTGAGATCTCTGCATCCCCCCAGATCTGGACTATTGCATTTTCCTGATTTATATCGGTTCACCATGGGCAGCCGTGGATTCAGCTGCTTCAACCCAAAGCTCTGGCATTCCTTCACCAAACCTCCAACTTTCTTCCTTCTAAGATATTCCGTAAAACTTACTTCTTTGACCAAGCGTTTGTCACCTAGTCTAGTAGTTCCTTGTATAGCTCAAGTTTTGTCTGATTAGCGCTGCTATGGAACATTAGTCGATTTATTTTTGCTATGTTCAAGGCACAGTATAAATGCAAGTAGTTATTATGAAGGCCGTTAGCAGCTGTTGAATTTATTATCGGGGTGGAGCAATAGGGCGGCATAGTTGAATCTATATTACTGAGGGACTTGGTGTAATGAGAGTGTGCAGAGGTTTTTGGTAAATAATGCTTCAGGAGGAGGAGGAGGGAAAAGATGATAATGCTGCATCAGAACCACAACTATACAAGTCCCTTTCAGTTCTCCCAATCTGTCTTTTCAAGGCTATTCTCTCCTTCTGACCATCCATCCAAGAGCTTTGGTAGAATAGATAATACTAACCTCAATAATAGTGTCTTTTCGATTTTTTTCTTCTCTAATCCCAGAGCAAGGAATAAAGCTTCGACCTACCACAAGAACCCTGATTCGCAACACAGGTAAAGGTACGCAGCACTGATTGCTCTGTCCCATTGTCCCAGATGCATCTCTTTAACAGGGAGACTGCCTTAATTGCAATTATGGTATGTTACAAATTTAAAGAAAGAAAGATTTTGGCGAGGTGATTTCTCAAAAGTAAATACTTGCTGCATTTTAGTGCAATTTGTGAACAAATGGCTACATCTTGCTGTGTACTTTTTCATATAAATGGTGCCCCTTTATGGAATACAAAATAAAGACCTGGGGCGCGATTCAGCTAACTGGGAACAAAGTCCCATAGCGAATACATTAGCATACAATTCATGGGCGGGAAGCCCGATCCCCATTACACCCGCCCCCCCCCCCCAATGTGTTGCTCCCGATTGGGGGAAATCCATCAGGTGGCCTTTGAGGTAAGTATGGCCAAGTGCAGTCCTGGCACAGTGGACCCCGAGGGGGGTCAGTTCATAAATAACGTGCCCCTCTGCCTTTGCCCCAATGGGTCCTGGGAGTTGGGTGGGCTTGGACTGAGGGCTTGATCCTGGGTCCCCTGAGGATGGGAGTCCCATGTCTGCTCTGCCCCTTCCAGCCCTGGGCAACCTGAAGATCACCCTTGGCATGGTGCTCCCAGGCAGCCCTTCTGTAACATCATCCTCCTGGTCTGACATTTTAAACTCTGAAGTGGCCTCCTCAGCCTCAACTGCTCTGCCTGACAGCTGGTGAGCAGTCCAGGCAGTTCAGTGAAGAATCAATGCAGGAACACTTCCCCTTTTCTAACATCTGCTCCTTCAGCCAAAGACTTTTAAAACAGCAGCTTTTACAAGTGTCAGAGGCTTTCTCCAAAGCCCACACCACTGAAAAAGGATTCAAATCCCAAGACATCCTTTGAAATGCTAAGCATCCATTCAATTTTACAGAGCAATATCTTTCACTAGTCTGTGATTGATAGCTTAATGGTTCAGACACAGCTGCTTAGGTAGTTTGTTTATTTATCTTTTACTTCATGCTTGAATGCATCTCAAGTACTCTGCTTTGATGCTAATATAAACACTCTTGCTGTGATTGACAGTTCTTGATGCACCCAGGCAGCTAAGTGCTTTCTGCTGTTAGAAAAGAGGAAGTGAAATTAGAATTCCGCTTAGGTTTCCTTGTAAATATGCCGTGAGAACTTTTACATTAACCTGGTCAGGCAGACAGTGCCCTGGTTTAATCATTTAATGTTTTATACGAAAGCCTTGTCAGCTACCCTCTGTATTTGAATTCCTGATTAGTGCTCCATTAGTTGTAGCCGATATTTATCTCAACCGACAGATTAGTTGGTCATTGATTAATTGCTATTTGTGGATCCCTATTGTGTGCAAATTGCCTGCCGTCAAGCAAATCAAATCAGGTGCTTTGACATCCTGTTGTCATGTATGGCATTATATAAATCAAAGTATTTCTTTACTTTCTATTGTATCAAGCTGAACTCAATCCTGCCCCCACCCAATCTGCACAGGTAATTATTTCTCTGCAGGGGGGTCACTAGCTAGTGATTGGGTTCTAAAATTGCTCAGTTATTGATTTAACCCCTTCTTAACATGGAGTCACTGAGACCTGTTGTTGAATCATAGAATTTACAGTGCAGTGGGAGGCCATTTGGCCCATTGAGTCTGCACTAGCCCTTGGAAAGAGCACACTACTTAATCCCACACCTCCACCCTATCCCCGTAACCCCACCCAACCTTTTTTGGAGACTAAGGGTAATTTAGCATGGCCAATTCATCTAATCTTCACATCTTTGGACTGTGGGAGGAAACCGGAGCACCCGGAGGAAACCCACGCAGACACGGGGAGAATGTGCAGACTCAGCACAGACAGTCACCCAAGCTGGGAATCGAACCTGGAATCCTGTAGCTGTGAAGCAACACTGCTAACCACTGTGCCACCTTGCCGCCCATAGTGGTAATTGCACTAGCCGGGCATCGATCTTCAAGAATAGGCAAGGTAGCGAGTCTGGGACTTTCCCCCAACACATTTACTCACTTGGGTCTTGCAAAGTCAGATAAATGAAACCATTGTTCCAGACAAGATGTCCTTTTAAAGATTATCTACATCCCAACAGCCCGAAACATTGTTGGTTTTCGAGTATGGCTGTTTCAATCAAGTTTTTGTTCTTCTCTTGACAACTTTGAGGTCCCCCTGTGCCAGCTTCGCCACCAGAGAGATCGATTATTTGATCCTAGGTTTCCATCTGTTGGCAGGTATATCTGAGGTAGGCCCTTGACCCTCTCTACTCTCTGTGGAATATGGTTAATCTCTGGGTGCTGGCCTTCTTACAGTTCCAGTCACCCATCTCTCACCCTTCGTAATAATCTTCTCCCACCATCCACCATAACCGCCTTATTTGCATGTATTGGGTTTCAGCCCATGAATTAGCTGGAAGGTTAGTTTGGGACAGAAGACGCAAGTATTTTTTGTGTGCATGTGACTGAGGTGACCTGCGCATCCAACTGCAGACCGAAGGCAGCAACAATCCAATTCCAAAAAACTTCCACAGTTCTTTTGATTGGCTGTTCCACTTGCAGGTGAAGGACTGGATCGTCACAAGCAGAGGCCCATTGAAGACAGGCATAAAGATGCACTTCTAATATCCAAAAATCCAGGTGAGGTTTTGCGATTTCTCTTTACCATCCTCGCTGGCAGCGGTTGCGAGGTGGACTCACAACGGAGCATCCCGCCCAGAGTTTTGAGTCCATCTGACTCTTCTTCAGAGCTGGGGAGAGGTGCTGGTGCAAGAGTGGTATTCGTACCTAGTCCGGAAAGTTTGTGTCAAGGATGCAAACTGAATAAAAGTGACACTGAAAAAGGTTTTTCAAGTACTGCTCCTGAGGTCTCTTTGTTCTGGATAAGTTCTTTATGGGATCTCGGCCACAATTCTTCATGCAAAAGTGCTGGCAGCCAGACGGTCATGGGACAACACAGCAAAGCCCCACTTTGCCCTTGTCTTAACTATGCATAAACACTTTCCAGCAGGAGTCATGTCCATCGAGCAGAAACAGAAACTTTGGCTGTTTTTTTTCTTACCTTCAACGGGAACGTGAAGTAGAATATAGAGGCTTTTATACTTCCATAACTGGCCTGAGATTGGCTGAAGGGGAAATTTTGGAACTTTGTTGAACATCTAATTCATTCTATTCTAGGCGTCCTCTGCACCCTCTGATACTTAAATATGGCCCAAGTTCTTCCTAACCCACCTACTTTGATGATGGCCCTGCCTTTATCAATCCAATACTTGGGTCAGGTCTGAAAATCAGGTGCACCTGAATTTCCAATAAACCTTCCAAGTGAGTGAGGCTTTTGTTGGAGTGTAAGTCAGAAAATGATCAGACTAAGCTGATCCAAAAAAAAAACGTGATGCATGTATATGAGAGGTGAATGTTGAAAGGGAAATGAGTTCAAAGGTGAAAAGAAGATAGAAACGTAGAAGGATTTTCCCCCCTCCAATTTTCTCCTCTTTTGAAAATGCGGATTCATGCTGGAGGACAGCTCTGTGAATACACCCAGGCCTCCATTAGCCATTCATTGTGTATAAGGCTCAACACTGAGCATCCACAATTCACCCATTAACGTACTTTCCAGTCATCAGTCACTGGACAGCAGTGGGGAATAGAAGCCTACTCCCAACTCTCTATCTCTCTCTCTCTCTCTCTCCCCCCCCCCCCCCCCCCCCCCCCCCCCCCCACTATTGCGGTCAGGGCTACTAAAGACAATTGCTTCACCCAAACTAGGATCAAACATTGAGCAAAGACTAGGGATTGAACCTGGGATTTATCTGGGTCCGTGAACCTTGGTAAAACATCTGATGGCAGTGAACGTTTCAAGACCAGTTCACTTAATTAAGAGAAGCAATACTTGGTCAGAGTTCTAATATATATCAATTGGGACAAGGGGAGGAGTTAATAAGAAACCTTCTCCAATTGTAATATTTTTCTTTCTCCAGAACTTACGTATCCAGCCCTGTTGTTTCTCTTCAGTAGAGATGCCAAGTCGAACCGCAGTGCCAAGCTAGGTAAGTGAATCCAGTCATTGCCAGCTCTTTCTTCTGATGGTAGGGTGTTTACACACCGCCATTAAAATAGGGACACATCCCAAGGCATCTGTCAAATGAGGGGGTGGCGGGCAAGAGGAACATCTGATTTTGACAGGAGTTAGAGGAACTAACCAAAGGTATGTCAAACAAATAGGATGGGATTGTCCGTCTCGCCAGCCGGCCAATGGGTCTTCCTATTGTGGGGCAGCCCCACGCCATCGGGAAATCCGCGGGCTGCCGGCGAAACGGAGAATCCCAACAGCGGAGAATCCAGCCCATAGTCCTTTGAAAGGTTTGCATTTATAGGTTTTGCATCCATCTACTTCCTCATAAATTTCTCAAAGCAATTCACAAAGAATTGATTACTTTGAAGTGCAGTGACTGTTGTTATGCGGGCCAACGTGGCTGCCATATAAAGCAGAGTTAGATATCACAAATAATGACCATTTGATCAGGTTTTATTTCTATTCCCCTGTAGCTGGCTGGAAAAGACTAATGTTGACTCTGAGAGATCGATTTTAAAATTCTCATCCTTGTTTTCAAATCCCTCCATGTGGGGTCCCATCCCTCTCCATCTCTGTAATCTCCACCAGCTGCACAACTCCCCGGGATATCTGCACTCTAATTCTGGTCTCTTGTGCATCCCTTGGTATAAGCGTTCCACCATTGGTGGCCATGCCTTCAGTTGACTCGGCCCCAAGCTCTGGAATACCCTCCCTCCACCTCTTCTCCTTGCTTCTCCTAAACACCTATTTCTATGACCAAGCTTTTGGTTATCTGACTTAATAGGTCCTTGCGAGGTTTGGTGTCATTCTTTGTTTTAAATTGCTCCTGTTAAGCATCACGGGATATTTCATTGTGTTAAGGTGTATAAATGTAAGTTGTTATTGTCATAATATACATCAGTACATTATGGTGCAGTCACATACACACACTGATGGACATGCAGTAGGACCAACCAGCATACATAACACCGCAGCCAATCACCAGTGAGAGCACACGCACTATAAAGACAGGGGACAGGAGTGTTCCCGCTCATTCTAGCAGCAGCCAGCTCAGAGCACAGAGCTCACAGCCTGCATCACAGACATTCACCATGTGCTGAGTGCCTCACCATAGCTAGTGATAGGAAAGGGTCCACAGTTAAGCTGGTATTGCTTCTACCCACGTTTACAGTATGTTAGCATAGTTGAACAGTTAATAAAATAGCGTTACACCACTTCCAGCATTGTTGGCTTGTTTGTGAACCAGAACACCCAACACGACAGTTATTGAGAGGTCAATCATTTAATCCTGGCTACTGCTTCCCCGGAGCTAGTTGCACTGCCTACCCCTTTTCCCTGTACCTCACCATTGTATCTCTTCATGACATGGTCAAACTGAAGCTTACAGAATTCAATTAAGGCATAGTTACTCAAATATTATTCTGTTTTTTGAGGGTGGTAGGAAATGGGAGGAAATAAGTGACAAAGGTTTATAATGGCGGTTTAAAACCACGAAGATGGGTGTAGGCATCCATTCCTCATGGCTCTCCAGGGTAATTTGAAGCTGCACACCTTGCCTTCCCTCACCAGACCAGCCGGTTTCATGTGAGCAGGAACGTCGATCTGCCATCGAAGAAGCGAAACAGCACCAGTACGAGGGAGCCTTTGTTCCGCAGTGTAGCACAAGTGGATTGTACAAACAGGTGCAGTGTCACCAAGCTACTGGATACTGCTGGTGCGTCCGAGTTGATTCAGGACACCCGATCCAAGGCACAACTGCACGGTGAGTACCGCACTAGATTGACTGGATTAGGACAAGTTTAGACATGGCGACAGCCATGTTGAGTCTAGCTGCACCTCAAGATTGGCAGTGGGAGGAATACATCACAAAAGGAGGAGATCAAGTTGCACACCTAGCCTGCTCATTCTAATGGCTGATCAAAGACCAACCTTTGGTAGAAGCAGATTGTCCCCCCTTTTAGTTAGCAAACTACATCTGACATGAGGGAAACAGTTACAAAAATAAACAATTCGGAACAGAGCAGAAAATTGAAATCAATAAATTTGTGCCATGGAGGGTGAATTATGTTGCTTAATGTGTGAAATGAAATTTCTAATCCAAGTGAGAAGGAGCACACCCACTATGGCAGGCCTCGGTGCAATGGCTAGTGAGTATACAGAACTCTCCTTTAAGACACTTTTCAAAGCTACCTCCTTGGTCACACATCCTAATTATCTCATTATGTGGCTGAGTGTAAAATGTTATCATTGCACTTCCATGAAGTGATACGCTGCGGGATTCTCCGTCGGCGGGAACCTCCGCTTCGCCGGCAGCGCACCCACGCACGTGGGTTTCCCGATAACGTGGGATGGCCACAATGGGAAACCCCACCGGCCGGCTGCTGGAACGGAGGATGCCTCTGCTGCTGGGGGCGTGCCGTGCCGGAAAACGGGGCTGGTGCGACACAGAATCCCGCCCATGGTGTTTAATTATGGCATATACGGCATTGTATAAATGCAAGTTGTTGCTAAACACTGGCCTGCAGTCATTCTCTAATTGTTACACCACCTGGAAAGAGGCAGGGGGTTAACAATTTTTACAAAGTACATTTTATTTTGGGGAATAGTCACGAGATAGCCATGAGCAACAAGTGTGGTAGGTAACAGGGATATCTCGAGTGGATTGGCAAGCAGCACAATACAGCAGAAGACAAGTGTAATTTTGGATTGGATTTGTTTATTGTCACGTGGACCGAGGTACAGTGAAAAGTATTTTTCTGTGAGCAGCTCAACAGATCATTAAGTACATGGGAAGAAAAGGGAAGAAAAGAAAATATATAATAGGCAACACAAGGTATACAATGTAACTACATAAGCACTGGCATCGGATGAAGCATACAGGGTGTAGTGTTAATGAAATCAGTCCATAAGAGGGTCATTTAGGAGTCTGGTAACAGTGGGGAAGAAGCTGTTTTTAATCTGTTCGTGCGTGTTCTCAGACTTCTGTATCTCCTGCCCGATGGAAGAAGTTGGAGGAGTGAGTAAGCCGGGTGGGAGGGGTCTTTGATTATGCTGCCCGCTTTCCCCAGGCAGCGGGAGGTGTAGATGGAGTCAATGGATGGGAGGCAGGTTTGTGTGATGGACTGGGCTGTGGTCACGACTCTCTGAAGTTTCTTGCGGTCCTGGGCCGAGCAGTTGCTATAGCAGGCTGTGATGCAACCCGATAGGATGCTTTTGATGGTATTTTTTATTCATTCATGGGATATGGGTATTTATTGCCCATGCTGCACTTTTGCCTCCATCGTCCTTGCAATATGGGACACCATTGGATGATAGTTTCTCCAGTTACAAATGCATAGATTCACAGCTATACCTGTATCTCGGGATTTAGAAAGAGATGAGTTCAACAGTTCAAAATTGGAAGAGAGTTAATTGCAATATAAATAGGAGAATGTAGCACGACAACTTAAATTCTTGAAGTCAATGTTGAAACTAGAGGATTTCAACTTATTCTACCTTTCTTTGCAGTAACCAGACCCCTGACTGTGGCAGTGGTATAAGGTCGAAAATCTCTGAGATGGGTCCTCTCTTCAGAGATAGGAAACTCCAAGGTGAGTAACTTGGAAATTAGTGAGAGAATAACAAAGAACTAAAACAAAACATTAGATGATGGACAGTACGATATCATTTTTATCAGGTTGTGGGTTCAAGTTCCCCGACAGGATTTGAGCTTCTAATCTAGCTTTATATTACAGGAAGGGTATTGTGCGTCACCAGAAGGGTGACACTTAAGACAATGATGAGAATAATTTATTTTCTCTCGGAGTTCCCTTCCTCGAAAAGCAGGCAGTGGAAGCAGAGGGCTGGATTCTTCCGCACCGCCCGCCACAAGAACGCCACGGGCGAGACGGCGACAGTGGAAAAATCCATTGATCACGGGCGGGATTCTCCGGTGGCTGGGCGATCGTGGCCGGAGAAACCCGCCCAGAGTCTTTGAATGTTTTCAACGCAGAGGTAGATAGATTCTCGATAAATAAGGGGTGAAAAAATATCGAGGCTATGTAGCTGATAGTCAGATCAGCTATGATCTCATTGAATGGTGGAGCAAGCTTGAGGTCTGAGTGGTCGAATTAAGATCTGAACACGTATGTTCACACTGAGTCTCAGTTGGGATGTTAAACTGGATTCTCAATTCAGGTTGATGTAAAAGATCTTGTGCTGGATTCTCTGGTCCCCGACGCCGAAATCGCATTCGGCGACGGGCCTGAGAATCCAAATTCCCAACAGAATCAGGGGCAGCGCCGCTTCCGCGATGTGCCGCCCCCTCCAAAGCGGCGTACTGGCAGAGTACGCCGAGCCATGTATCCACAGCCTCAGGCCATTGCCTGAGGTCCCCACCCCCCCATCCCGATGCTCCGTCCCCGACGGCGTGGGTCTCTCATGGTCTCACTCAACGGGAACTCAGCGTGGCGGCTGCGGTCTCAGTCCAGCGCCGCCACAGTCGGGGGAGGGCTGATCCGTGGGCGGGGGGGGGGGTCATTATTCAGGGCTGGGGGCACTGTGGGAGGCGGTCAGGGACATGTGAGCCAGACAAAGGGGGGTCTATTTCGAGGGCCGGGTCTGCGAGCGGCCTCCGCCATGTTTGCGCGGTGCGGCTGCTGCAGGCCGCCGAACGTATACGCAGCCATGGACCCGGCAATTCTCCAGGCCGTATCGGCAGCTGGAGCTGGATGCTCTACGCTGCCTTCCTGCTGGCCCCCGGCAACACGGGGAATCGGTGGCCGTTTGGCGCCGGTTTTCCTGTGTTCTCATGCCGGCGTGGGGACATAGGGTTGGATTCTACAAAAATGGGGCTATGTCCCCACTCTGGCATAAAAACGCCAGACTTTCCTTAAAACAATGAAGACCTATTCACTTACCTGCAGGGGGCTGGCAGGGCCCCGGAGTGCTTCTGCCAGCTTTCGCTGCGTAAACGGACCCCCGCACTTCCAGTTCCGATAATGCGCATTTGCACAGCGGCGGCCTCTAGCGGCCATGCTGAACGTGATGACGGACTCAGCCGGCGGATCTTGACCAACAAAGAAGGTCCCAATGATCTGCCCCGCGCCGCTCCATCAAACCCGCCCGATCGCCACCCCGGCCGCCCATTAGGCCCCCCCCGGTACTTGATCCTCCTGCCCCCCCCCACCAGGGCAGCTGCAGGCTGAGTCCGCAGCCGCCACGCGAGAGTCCCAACTGGCCAGACGTGGTTAGAACCACAGCGTCGCGAATTCGGCCGGTCGGGACCGGAGTATGGCTGGGAGGGCCTCTGGCAATGGACCCCCGGGGAACCGGAGAATCGCGGGAGCGGTGCCGGGCCCGATTCGTCGCAAAAGTGGATTCCCCACCCTCGCGCCAAACGTGGGGCGAAATTCTCCCAAAACGGCGCGATGTCCGCCGACTGGCGCCCAAAACGGCGCCAATCAGACGGGCATCGCGCCGCCCCAAAGGTGCGGAATGCTCCGCAGCTTTGGGGGCCGAGCCCCAATATTGAGGGGCTAGGCTGACGCCGGAGGAATTTCCGCCCCGCCAGCTGGCGGAAACGGCCTTTGTTGCCCCGCCAGCTGGCGCGGAAATGACATCTCTGGGCGGCGCATGCGCGGGAGCGTCAGCGGCCACTGAAAGTTTCCCGCGCATGCGCAGTAGAGGGAGTCTCTTCTGCCTCTGCCATGGTGGAGACCGTGGCGGAGGCGGAAGGGAAAGAGTGCCCCCACGGCACAGGCCCGCCCGCGGATCGGTGGGCCCCGATCGCGGGCCAGGCCACCGTGGGGGCACCCCCTGGGGTCAGATCGCCCCGCGCCCCCCCACCAGGACCCCGGAGCCCGCCCACGCCGCCTTGTCCCGCCGGTAAATATGTACTTTAATTTACGCCGGCGGGACAGGCAATTTATCGGCGGGACTTCGGCCCGTCCGGGCCGGAGAATCGAGCGGGGGGGCCCGCCAACAGGCGCGGCCCGATTCCCGCCCCCGCCGAATATCCGGTGCCGGAGACTTCGGCAACCGGCGGGGGCGGGATTCACGGCAGCCCCCGGCGATTCTCCAACCCGGTGGGGGGTCGGAGAATGACGCCCCGCGTGATTTCAGTACGGGGCTGCGGAGAATCCAGGCCTGTAGGCGCCAAATCGGAGAATCCAGACCCTCATGTTTCTTTTCTGAAGAATACTGAATTCTTCCAGGATCTTGGTAAGTATTCATCCTCTCCATTAACAGCATCAAAGTTAGCAGCTAGGGGCGAAATTCTCCGGTATCGGCGCGATGTCTGCCGACCGGCGCCCAAAACGGCGCAAATCAGTCGGGCATCACGCCGCCCCAAAGGTGCGGAATCCTCCGTATCTTGAGCGGCCGAGCCCCAACCTTAAGGGGCTAGGCCCGCGCCGGACTAATTTCCGCCCCGCCAGCTGGCGGAAAAGGCCTTTGGTGCCCCGCCAGCTGGCGCGGAAATGACATCTCCGGGCGGCGCGTGCGCGGGAGCGTCAGCGGCCGCTCACGGCATCCCCGCGCATGCGCTGTGGAGGGAGTCTCTTCCGCCTCCGCCATGGTGGAGACCGTGGCGAAGGCGGAAGGAAAAGAGTGCCCCCACGGCACAGGCCCGCCCGCGGATCGGTGGGCCCTGATCGCGGGCCAGGCCACCGTGGGGGCACCCCCCGGGGCCAGATCGCCCCGCACCCCCCCCAGGGCCCCGGAGCCCGCCCGCGCCGCCTTGTCCCGCCGGTAAGGTAGGTGGTTTAATCTACGCCGGCGGGACAGGCATTCTAGCAGCGGGACTTCGGCCCATCCGGGCTGGAGGATCGCGGTGGGGGGCCCGCCAACCGGCGTGGCGCGATTCCCGCCCCCGCCGATTATCCGGGGAGGGGTCGGAGAATCTCGCCCTAGGTCTCCATATGATTTGCTGGTTGTGGGATCTCACTTTGTTTAAAATGCCGACTGCATTTGCCTACTAGTAGCAGAGTCCTAATGCATGTTTTGTGAGTTGCTAATCTTTATTATGTTTCAGGTTGTCCTGGTGGAAAGAAGACTGAGTTTGTGACAGGATTGTTGAAGTCCCTCATCATGGACATGGACCAATCTGGTTACCATCTAACATGGAGAAGGTATAGTCCAAATGTTTTAAGACATTAAGAGGGAAAGGCATGTAGCTGCCATGAAATCCCAATATCTTACACAGTAACTTGGGTTACACACTTTCTTGTGTGTTGTTGATTAAATGTTAAAATCAACTGCAACTGAATTTTACTTTGACAAATGAGAGTAAAACCTCACCAGTGACACTATCAGCTAGCCCATTCCTGAGGATAAGGAGCTGTCTCCAAACCCTGTCTGTCCACCACAGCCCTGATCCCATCCATCCCGCCCCCGGCCAGGAAACCTGACCAGTTCCCTGTCACAACCTGTGTGTAAGGCCGAAGCTCCACAGAACACTGCAGCTAAGCTCCCAGCAAACGTTGAGATCCTTCGCTCGTCCCCATTTGGAGAACCTTCCCGCACACCAAGTTCTTGGTATGAAGACAAATGTTTGCACAATGTCTCCACTACACAGCCAGTTGCCACCCTCCTGGCGGCTACAAGGCCCACCCAGTGAGGAGACCCACAGTAGACCACATTTGAGTCACAGGACAAAGAGCCTATCGCTAACACTGTCTTGCCCGCTGCCCTGTGATCCCCTTGGCAGGCGCCTTCTGGTGCGCCTGGTCCCGGATAGGCCCAGCCGACTTTCGGGTATCACAGGCGGCGACTTGTCAGCCGGTGGTGCCTGCTGCCCATGCAGTGCCCAGTGTAAGGTAGGGCGGTTTAGAAGGGTTGAGGTGTTCCGGTGCCTCCAAAAGCATGGACCCATCACTTCCTCTTCCCTCGGGGTGTTCGTTGGCCCCCAGGGCTACTCCATGGGACGGAGGTGAGGCGGGGCTGACCTCTGGAGGTGCTACCGTCACTTGGTGCTGCCAGACCTGGAGGCCCAGCCTCATCTGAGCTCTGGCCTCGATGCCCACTGCCAGAACCCAAGGCAGTGCGACCCAAGCCTTGGACATCCTGACACATGGCTCTGACGTCTCGCCCTTCCACCGCGGACGCCAGCTCCTCCAGCTGCACTTGCAGGTGCTGGAAAGTTGCTGACACCCCCTCCTGTAGATTCTGGCCCTGCTTCTGCATCTGCACCAGCGATGGATCATCTTTTCCAGAAGCGCCACACCTGTCTGAGTGATGGAGTGGCAGCTATTCGCTGGGGTCGAGCAACCCTCCGCTACCTCGGGAGTCCCTGCCTCCGCCTGATGTGCTGCAGCATGTGTGTGTGTGTGTGGCGCTCACCAGAAGGTGACTCAGCAACATTATTCACTGAGGTGATAGTCTCTGCGATGGTGGGTGGTGCAGGTGAAAGCAGTGGCGAGTCGATGGTGTCTTCCCCAGAGTCGTACACCGGGGTGTTCTGAGGGTCTGGATGAGGGGCAGTGACCCCAGATGATCTGGCCTCGTCTGATGGTGATCCTGCAAGTCAAAAGACATGGGGTGAGATCTTGAGAAGGACTGATCTGCGGGTGAGGGGTGACTCACTTGCCAGAGGGACATCTGCATTGCATTGGACTCTCACTTCTTTGGCTCGTGCAGCCACTGCCCCCTCCTCGGCCTGCCCCACAAGTTGCAGAGCACTTTCCTCACAGGGCGTGTGGACCTGAATATCTGGGGTGCCACCTCCCATCTCCTGCCGATTATGGGCCGCTTTGTCCTTGGGGACACAGAAAGGACATGGTGAGATGCTGGGGGTTTGTAACTGGTTGCATGGGGTGAGAAAGGCTCCTGGTCAAAGAGGACAATACATGTGTTGGGGCTTCATTAAGGCCACAAACAGAGCAGCCATGATCTTATTGAATAGTGAGTATCGAATGGCCCAAATGGCCTCTTCTGCTCCTAATTCATATGTCCTTACTGCCCTTATCTGGCGATGTTATGAGATATTGTCATACCTCCTTAAGCAGCACGGTGGCACAAGTGGCTAGAACTGTGGCTTCACAGCGCCAGGGTCCCAGGTTCGATTCCCCGCTGGGTCACTGTCTGTGCGGAGTCTGCACGTTCTCCCCGTGTGTGCGTGGGTTTCCTCCGGGTTCTCCGGTTTCCTCCCACAGTCCAAAGACGGGCAGGTTAGGTGGATTGGCCATGATAAATTGCCCTTGGTGACCAAAAAGGTTAGGTGGGGTTATTTGGTTACGGGGATAGAGTGGAAGTGAGGGCTCAAGTGGGTGGGTGCAGACTCAATGGGCCGAATGGCCTCCTTCTGCACTGTATGTTCTATGTTCTATCTCTAATATAAGTTGAAGGAGTAGGAGACACTGAACACATCTCTATAATACACTTCACAACATCAAGTCAATGAGACAATAAAACAGAATCTCTTTTAAGCAAGACTATATAGGTATTAATTATACTCGAGGACTCCTTCAGGAGATAGCACACATGTCATCTTAACTGTTTCATTACGTAGGACAAATGGCAGGGGTCATATCTGGCATCATGTCCTGTGCAGTCGTTCCAACACAATACTTTAATGTGAAACTTAGTTGCTACTATATGTTATCATGCTTTTGATATCTTGGGGTGGATTCTCCATTCTCCG
The DNA here is from genome assembly GCF_047496885.1 of Scyliorhinus torazame. Taxonomy (NCBI): domain Eukaryota; kingdom Metazoa; phylum Chordata; class Chondrichthyes; order Carcharhiniformes; family Scyliorhinidae; genus Scyliorhinus; species Scyliorhinus torazame. The sequence goes on along the minus strand of NC_092731.1, from coordinate 10,183,471 downwards.
GACGCCAATCCCGTTCCAATGCTCCGGTCTCCTGCTGGCGGCGGCAGGGAGCTACATGCCCTGCGCCGGCGGGAGGATAGAATGCAAATCGATGATTCACTTAGAATAAGACCATAAGACATAGGAGCGGAAGTAAGGCCATTCGGCCCATCGAGTCCACTCCACCATTCAATCATGGCTGATTTCAACTCCATTTACACGCTCTCTCTCCATAGCCCTTAATTCCTCGAGAAATCAAGAATTTATCAACTTCTGCCTGAAAGACACTCAACGTCCCGGCCTCCACCGCCCTCTGTGGCAATGAATTCCACAGACCCACCACTCTCTGGCTGAAGAAATTTCTCCTCATCTCTGTTCTAAAGTGACTCCCTTTTATTCTAAGGCTGTGCCCCCGGGTCCTAGTCTCCCCTGCTAATGGAAACAACTTCCCTACGTCCACCCTATCGAAGCCATTCATTATCTTGTAAGTTTCTATTAGATCTCCCCTCAACCTCCTAAATTCCAATGAATATAATCCCAGGATCCTCAGACGTTCATCGTATGTTAGGCATACCATTCCTGGGATCATCCGTGTGAATCTCCGCTGGACCCGCTCCAGTGCCAGTATGTCCTTCCTGAGGTGTGGGGCCCAACATTGCTCACAGTATTCTAAATGCGGCCTAACTAATGCTTTATAAAGCTTCAGAAGTACATCCCTGCTTTTATATTCCAAGCCTCTTGAGATAAATGACAACATTGCATTTGCTTTCTTAATTACGGACTCAACCTGCAAGTTTACCTTTAGAGAATCCTGGACTAGGACTCCCAAGTCCCTTTGCACTTCAGCATTACGAATTTTGTCACCGTTTAGAAAATAGTCCATGCCTCTATTCTTTTTTCCAAAGTGCAAGACCTTGCACTTGCCCACGTTGAATTTCATCAGCCATTTCTTGGACCACTCTCCTAAACTGTCTAAATCTTTCTGCAGCCTCCCCACCTCCTCCATACTACCTGCCCCTCCACCTATCTTTGTATCATTGGCAAACTTAGCCTGAATGCCCCCAGTCCCGTCATTTAGATCGTTAATATATAAAGAGAACAGCTGTGGCCCCAACACTGAACCCTGCGGGACACCATTCGTCACCGGTTGCCATTCCGCAAAAGAACATTTTATCCCAACTCTCTGCCTTCTGCCTGACAGCCAATCGTCAATCCATGTTAGTACCTTGCCTCGAATACCATGGGCCCTTATTTTACTCAGCAGTCTCCCGTGAGGCACCTTATCAAAGGCCTTTTGGAAGTCAAGATAGATAACATCCATTGGCTCTCCTTGGTCTAACCTATTTGTTATCTCTTCAAAGAACTCTAACAGGTTTGTCAGGCACGACCTCCCCTTACCAAATCCATGCTGACTTGTCCTAATCCGACCCTGCACTTCCAAGAATTTAGAAATCTCATCCTTAACAATGGATTCTAGAATCTTGCCAACAACCGAGGTTAGGCTAATTGGCCTATAATTTTCCATCTTTTTCCTTGTTCCCTTCTTGAACAGGGGGGTTACAACAGCGATTTTCCAATCCTCTGGGACTTTCCCTGACTCCAGTGACTTTTGAAAGATCATAACTAACGCCTCCACTATTTCTTCAGCTATCTCCTTTAGAACTCTAGGATGTAGCCCATCTGGGCCCGGTGATTTATCAATTATTAGACCTCTTAGTTTCTCTAGCACTTTCTCCTTTGTGATGGCTACCATATTCAACTCTGTCCCCTGACTCTCCTGAATTGTTGGGATATTACTCATGTCTTCTACTGTGAAGACTGACGCAAAGTACTTATTTAGTTCCTCAGCTATTTCCTTGTCTCCCATCACTAGATTACCAGCGTCATTTTGGAGCGGCCCAATGTCTACTTTTGCCTCCCGTTTGTTCTTAATGTATTTAAAGAAACTTTTCCTATCATTCCTAATGTTACTGGCTAGCCTACCTTCATATTTGATCCTCTCTTTCCTTATTTCTCTCTTTGTTATCCTCTGTTTGTTTTTGTAGCCTTCCCAATCTTCTGACTTCCCACTACTCTTTGCCACATTGTAGGCTTTCTCTTTTGCTTTGATGCATTCCCTAACTTCCTTTGTCAGCCATGGCTGCCTAATCCCCCCTCTTATAACCTTTCTTTTCTTTGGGATGAACCTCTGTACTGTGTCCTCAATTACTCCCAGAAACTTCTGCCATTGCTGTTCTACTGTCTTTCCCACTAGGCTCTGCTCCCAGTCGATTTTCGTCAGTTCCTCCCTCATGCCCCTGTAGTTACCTTTATTTAACTGTAACACCTTTACATCTGAGTCTACCTTCTTTCTTTCAAATTGGAGATTGAATTCTACCATATTATGATCACTGCCTCCTAAGTGTTCCCTTACTTTAAGATCTTTAATCAAGTCTGGCTCATTACATAACATTAAGTCCAGAATGGCCTGTTTCCTCGTGGGCTCCATCACAAGCTGTTCCAAAAAGCCCTCCTGTAAACATTCAATGAATTCCCTTTCCTTGGGTCCACTGGCAGCATTATTTACCCAGTCCACCTGCATATTGAAGTCCCCCATGATCACTGTGACCTTGCCTTTCTGACATGCACTTTCTATTTTGTGGTGCATTTTGTGCCCCCGGTCCTGACCACTGTTAGGAGGCCTGTACATAACTCCCATTATGTTTTTTTTGCCTTTGTGGTTCCTCAACTCTACCCACACAGACTCCACATCATCTGACCCTATGTCGTTTAGTGCTATTGATTTAATTTAATTCCTAATTAACAAGGCAACCCCGCCCCCTCTGCCCACCTCTCTGTCTTTTCGATAGGTTGTGAATCCCTGGATGTTTAAATGCCAGTCCTGAACCCCCTTCAACCACGTCTCTGTGATGCCTACCACATCATACCTGCCAGTCACAATCTGGGCCACAAGCTCATCTACCTTGTTCCGTACACTGCGCGCATTTAAATATAGCACCTTTAATTCTCTATTGACCGTCCCTTTTTGTTTTCTTGGTGTGGTGGACCTTGGTTTACTGAGCCTTTCCATACACTGTGTCATATTTTGTGGGATGGGGACTATCGTAACCTCTCCTGAGTTCTGTCTTTTCGTGCTTTTTTGTATTCCTAAGCAGCTACGCTTCCCACTCATTACTTCACCTCTTGGTTCCCTGACGTTTCCTTCCCCCCCCCCCCCCCCCCAATCTCTAGTTTAAAATCCTATTGACCACCCTATTTACTCTTTTCGCCAGAACACTGGTCCCAGCTCGGTTCAGGTGGAGACCATCCCAACGGTATAGGTCCCCCCTGTCCCAAAACTGATGCCAGTGTCCCATGAAAAGGATCCCCTCTTTCCCACACCACTTTTTCAGCCACGTGTTAACTTCCCTTATTCTTGCCTCCCTATGCCAATTTGCACGTGGCTCGGGCAGTAATCCGGAGATTATGACCCTTGAGGACCTGTTTTTTAATTTCAATCCTAGCTCTTTATAATCTCTAAACAGGTCCTCTTTCCTAGACTTGCCTATGTTGTTGGTACCGACATGGATCACAACAACTGGATCCTCCCCCTCCCTCTCCAGTATCCTTTCAAGCCGGTCAGAGATGTCCCGCACCCTAGCACCGGGCAGGCAACATACCATGTGGGACTCTTTATCCTGCTCACAAAGGATACTATCTATCCCCCTGATAATAGAATCCCCTACAACTACAACTTGCCTATTTACTCCCTCCCCTTGAATGGCCTGCTGAACCATGGTGCCTTGGTCAGCTGACTCATCCTTCCTGCAGCCCTGTTCGCCATCCACACAGGGAGCAAGTGCCTCATACCTGTTGGACAGGGTCAAGGGCTGAGGCTCCTGAGTTCCTGACTGCTGGTTCCCTTTACCTGCCTGACTTGCAGTCACACCCTGCTGTCCCTGGCCACTGGCAGGATTTAAACTACTTACTCTGACAGGTGTGACTGCCTCCTGAAACACAGTGTCCAGGTAAGTCTCCCCCTCCCGGATGTGCCTCAGTGTTTGAAGCTCAGACTCCAGCTCATCAACTCTGAGCCAGAGCTCTTCGAGCAGCCAACACTTACTGCAGATGTGGTCGCTGCAGCTCGCAATGGGATCTGCCAGCTCGCACATCAAGCAGCTCAAGCACATCACCTGACCAGCCATCTCTAATTAATTAATTAGTTTAATTAGACCAGCACGAAAAATAGAATCCCTACAGTGCAGAAGGAGGTCTTGAGGCTCTGGAGGCCAAATCACTGAGTGGCTTTAAGACAGAGATAAATAGGTTCTTGATTAATAAGGAGTTCAGGGGTTGTGGGGAGAAGGCAGGTGAATGGGGATGAGAAAAATATCAGCCATGATTGAATGGCGGAGCAGACTCGATGGGCCAAATGGCCTAATTCTGCTCCTAAGTCTTTATGGTCTTTCAGCCCATCGAGTCCACACCGACCCGCTGCTCTGGCCCACTCCACCGCCCTATCCCTGTAACTCCACCTAACCATTGGACACTAAGGGGCAATTTATCACGGCTGATCCACCTAACCTGCACATCTTTGGACTGTGGGAGCAAACCGGAGCACCCAGAGGAAACCTACACAGACACGGGTAGAACCTGCAAACTCCACACAGTCACCCATGCATAAATAACATGGTATAGGAGAGGGAATCGCACCTGGGCACTGCTCCCAGCATCAGTGGAGATCAGGGGCGGGATTCTCCGCAATCGGCGCGATGTCCGCCAACCGGCGGCAAAAACGGCGCAAATCAGTCTGGCATCGCGCCGCCCCAAAGGTGCGGAATCAATCCTCCGCATCTTATGGGGCCGAGCCCTCACCTTGAGGGGCTAGGCCCGCGCCGGACTGATTTCCGCCCCGCCAGCTGGCAGGAAAGGCATTTGGTGCCCCGCCAGCTGGCGCGAAACTGACTTTGCCGTGCGGCGCATGCGCGGGAGCGTCAGCGACCGCTCACTGCTTCCCCGCGCATGCGCAGTGGAGGGGGTCTCTTCCGCCTCCGCCATACTGGAGACCATGGGAAAGGCGGAAGGAAAAGAGTGCCCCCACGGCACAGGCCCGCCCGCGGATCGGTGGGTCCCGATCGTGGGCCAGGCCACCGTGGGGGCACCCCCCGGGGCCAGGTCACCCCGTGCCCCCCCCAGGACCCCGGAGCCCGCCCGTGCCGCCTTGTCCTGCCAGTAAGAGAGGTGGTTTGATTCTCGCCAGCGAGACAGGCATTCCAGCAGCGAGACTTCGGCCCATCGCGGGCCGGAGAATCGCCGGGGGGGGGCCCGCCAACCGGCGCAGCGCGATTCCCACCCCCGCCGAATATCCGGTGCCGGCGGGGGGTCGGAGAATCCCGCCCCACGAGTGAGTCTCTGCTGGTAGGAGCACTTAGACTCGGATTCTCCATTGCGACTGCATCCCACTACCCCTGCTTTGGAGGCTGAGAATTTGGTACTTAGCCAAATTTCCCATTCACTGCAGCAGACGGAAGAATGCCACTGCCGTGAATGGATGGAAATTCCCATCCTTAGGGCACGATCTAACTAAATGGGAACAAAGTCCCATAGCGAGCGCATTTAGCCACGTGTTTCCTAGTGCTTGCAGCAGCGAGAAACTCAAGGCTATAAAACGCGACCCGTATTTGATAAGAGGCCTGAACAGGGAACACACAGCTGAGGCTGCACCTAACCCCGTTTAGTACACCGAGGAGCTGCGCTTGCTGGAAATCCTCAGCGTAGCGAGAGTTCGGGATGCCATTTTTAAATGGCGTCCCAATCTCCGAGGCCCCAAACCCCAACTCACTATGGGAGGGTCCCCGCCACCCCCCAACAAACGCACAGGAACCTTTGGCCCAATCGCACCCGTGCAAAAAATGCCAACTTGGCACCTTAGCAGTGTCAACACGGCACCCTGGCTGGCTGGGGCACCCAGGTGGCACTGCCAGCGTGCCTGGCTGGTAGTTGCAGGGTGCCCAGTGGCACGACCAGTGCCCGGGTGCCACCCTGCCCAAAATGCATGCACCTGGGGGCCTCTGATCCCCTGGGAGACCCCCATGAGTGCCGTTCCGTCTGGTCCCTGTTTGTGGAACTAGTACTGAACAGGGCTCGGCCAAAGTCTCCGAGGCGAGGGAGATTGAATCCATGTCTTGGGGAAATCAAGAATCTGCACATTAAAGTGCATGAGAAGTGGCAGACGGAGTTCAACCTAGATAAATGTGAAGTGATTCATTTTGGAAGATCGAATTTGAAGCTGAATACAGGGTTAAAGACAGGATTCTTGGAAGTTTGGAGGAACAGAGGGATCTTGGGGTTCACATACATAGATCCCTCAAAGTTGCCACCCAGGTTGATAGGGTTGTTAAGAAGGTGTATGGTGTGTTGGCTTTCATTAACAGGAGGATTGAGTTTAAGAACCGCGAGGTTTTGCTGCAGCTTTAGAAAACCCTGGTTAGACCACACTTGGAATATTGTGTCCAGTTCTGGTCGCCTCATTATAGGAAGGATGTGGATGCTTTGGAGAGGGTACAGAGGAGATTTACCAGGATGCTGCCTGGACTGGAGGGCATGTCTTATGAAGAAATGTTGAGGGAGCTAGAGCTTTTCTCACTGGAGCGAAGAAGGAAGAGAGGTGACTTGATAGAGGTGTACAAGGTGATGAGAGGCATGGATAGAGTGGATAGCCAGAGACTTTTCCCCAAGGTGGAAATGGCTGTCACGAGGGGACATAATTTTAAGGTGATTGGAGGAAGGTATAGGGGAGATGTCAGAGGTCGGTTATTTACACAGAGAGTGGTGGGTGTGTGGAACGCACTGCCTGCAGAGGTGGTGGAGTCAGAGTCATTAGGGACAATTAAGCGACTCTTGGACAGGCACATGGACAACAGTAAATTGAAGGGGTGTAGGTTAGGTTGATCTTAGATTAGGATAAATGGTGGGCACAACATCGTGGGCCAAAGGGCCTGTACTGTGCTGTACTGTTCTATATTCTATGATCTAAAGTAAGACTAGCTGTCTCACTCTAATATGCAGATTTGCTAAGAAGTGATCCCGGCCACTATGGATGGGATTCACATCGCAACGTCTTGTGAGAATCGTGTTAGATCTCGCAAGGTGTTGCGAGCCAGGTAGATCCCAGGAGCGGGGTCTCTCGGCTTCCATCGGCCATGCTGATCTCTTCAGATTTTTATTTACAATGGAGTCCAATTCGCAATGACATTCCTTGCTCGCCTTTTCTATGTGATTTTTTTCTAAAGTTTAGAAATTTGGAAGAGTGGCCAAAGTTGATAAGAGTAAAACAGGAGAGATATTACAATGGCTATCTAGGTATGTGACCCATATTGATTAAGAATAGGTTTTTATTTAATTACCATTGGCAAGGCCAGCATTTATTGCGTATCCTTAGTTGTTGTTGAGAAAGTGGTGATGAGCTTTCTTCATTTACCAGATCGGGTAGGGAATTTTGTGATTTTGACCCAGATTGTGGTCAATCCTTGTTGAAGAAGTGATTTCTTACTCTGTAGAAGTCAAAACTGGGATGTGCTGCTTTGGATGCCAGTGTACATGTGTTTCCTGTTTCTCCGTAGGGTTTCTGACGGATCGACGAGCTTTCTATTGGAGGATCGTGCCATTCGCTGGTATTTTGGGAGATTGGACAAGGACTTCAACAATGAGGTCTCAGAGAAAGAGCTGAGGCCCTTCAAGGTTTACCTGAGGAAGAATGCCAAGCCAAAGAAATGCACAAGAAGGTTCATAGAATACTGCGACCTTAATGGCAGCAAGTCCATTTCACTGCATGAGCTGAAGGGATGCTTGGGGTTCATCAAAAGCAGAAGTAGGCCCATGCTTTAATGACTCTCTATCTTCATGATTCATCAAGATGAAGGATGTTAGTGCTGGGATAGGGGGAATGAGTATATCAATAGTATAGAGGCTATGTTACTGGATTAGTAATCCATAAGTCTATACTATTAAAATCAGTGGATTGAAGCCTGACTTTACTTTTTAAATATTACAACCCACTTTCCCAATCTTGCCTGTTACCAAGTTTCTCAACTGCAATAAGAATCTATACTGTAAATAGTCTGGTACATTGATTGGGCCAATATGATTGTCATGTACCAAGTTCCGATGGTCATCTCACAATGCTTTTCCAATGAGGATGGCTTGGCTGTCACTATGTTGTGGAGGCTCCACAAAAACAGTGAAACGAAGATCAAGGTTATCAAGGGGAAGGTCAGGTTTTGACCGATTGTTTCATTGTTGCTGGAAGTTATGGATCTTTTTTATTAGTAAATCTTAGCTGTCTGCTGTTAACCTCCATTTTGCACGATTGAAGCAACATCTGTTAAGTTGTATATTGTCCTTGTTTTGTATTGCTTCAGTGTTTAGAGTTTATTTGCTTATACAGTTTCGCTGGACAGCACTGTTTAACATCAGTAGAAAATTCGTTTGCAAATATTTGTGTTTCGTCCTGTCACTTTTCAGCATAAAATGAGAATTATGCAAAAGTACATTTGGAAGGAACTTTGGAAGGTCAAGGTTCCACATCTGTGACCTTTTGTTCTATTTACTGCTACATAGCCAATCTATAGTACCTTCAGGTATAGTACCTTCAGGCTCATACATGGCATGCATAACAAATGGCAAAAAAGTATCCCTTACACAGACCCATACATACTTCCCCACACCCTTACACCTACACTCACACACACCTACACACTCAAACACGCCTACGCACATGTCCTCCATCCTCACATTCATACAGATTATTTGGGAGCCAGTAGGATTGCACAAAGTCATTACACAGAGGGCACTGCCAGCACTACCAGATCATGATCTTGAATCTCTCCCACCTGTCTTTTCATCATGCTGGTAATTCCTGGTGTTTCTCTATCACTGGAGAGTGCCGGTGTAAGGGAAGAGTGTGGACGGAGAACCATTCCAGCATCCATACTGGTTGCAAAAGTCCTCTGTTGGGGCCTATGCTTTCACTCGAGGGTTTTCACTATCGCTATGAATGCTGGATAGCCCTATCTCCTTGGCTCTTTAATGCTCCTACTTGTTGCCTAGGAAGAGAATGAAATAACTGTCACTTATGTAGCACCTCAACCCCTCAGAAACACACCAATGTACCCCCATTTAATGAATTACAGTGACTTGATAGGAACTCTCCCAGCTCAAAGGCTGTTCAAAGAAAAAACAAATTGCAAAGGAAAGGGAAGAGAAAGGCAAGCAAAGAAGTTAAGGAGGAAGAAGAAGGTTGCTTTTCCAGCTTTTGGGCACATGTGATGAGCATTTGGTTTTGGCACAGGTTGGCTCCCTCAGGTAAACAGTTTGCAAACAGAAAGCTTGCACCTAGGGACTGACCTGTGTTGACATTTCTCATCGCCCTGTCCCCCGCAGGGTTTTCACTCAACAGGAATTGGCTGCAGATCAGGGTCTAACTTGAAGGTCCGAGGCCAGCGGCCTTTCAAAGCTTTGTGCTGACCTGGGTTCCTGTTCGGTCACATACTTTCGCAGTTAAACATTTTGCATGTAGGGTAACAGATGTCGGTAAGCTCATAAATCAATGTGCCACATGATTTTTTAAAACTTGTGTGTTTGAAGTGAGTAAGAATGTGATGAGTGATTAAGTGGATGTAAAATTAGTTCAGTTTCTTTCGGGGTAGGAGGTAAATTTTGACAGTGTAATGTAAAAAAATGGATACATGCGCATTAAAGCTTACATTTTTTAAATCATCTTTGAGTTCTTTTTCTTTTCTTCTCCTCAAAGAAAACCACAGTCCTAAAAAGAAAAAATTGATAAATAGCAACATGACTTCACATAAGACTTTTAACATCACAAAGTAGCACAAATGTTTTACAAAGGATCAGGATTTAGCAGTGGGTTTCAGAAAGGTCTCCAAGGCACACTTGAATGTCAGCTTTCTGGGGAAAGCTTGCAAATCGGACGCAAATATTTTGCTTTGGGCAGAAGAAGAAACCCTCTATTGATAAATTGCCCCTTAGTGTCAAGGGATGTACAGGTTAGGTGGGGTGACGGGAATAGGACGGGGGAATGGGCCTCTTTGTTTCAAAGGGTTGGTGCAGTCTCAATGGGCCGAATGGCCTCCTTCTAGAGATTCTATGATTCTAAAGATTTTCCATGCTCTATGTTGAGTCTTTTGGATGACTTAACAATACCATAATCGTTGCTGGTTGTTGTCTGTATTTGGAATGGTGTCGATATTCAAGCCTTTTCTTCTCAGTCAGAACCATAACCGATAGATTAGAACATCCCCTAACTGTGGTGGTGCTGGAGTGAGTCGGCAGCTGCCGAATTCCCGATGGGTGTGACCATGAGAGACCCACGCCTTCGGGAACTCGGTCAGTCGGGGGCGGAGCATTGGGGGCCGGGCCTCAGGCAATGTCCTGAGGCCGTCGATACGGTGCGCGGCGGACACGCTTTGGAGGGGGTGGAGCATCGCGAAAGCGGCACCGACCCCGATTTGGTCGGAAACGGGTATTCTCCGGTCGATTGCCGAGCGTGATTTTGGCGTCGGCGACCGGAGAGTCCCACCCCTTGGGTGAGATTCTCCGACCCCCCGCAGGTCTGGACGCTGGTTGCCGAAGTCTCCGGCACCAGAGATTCGGCAGGGGCGGGAATCGCGCCGCGCCGGTTGGCGGGCCCCCCCGCTCGATTATCCGGCCCGGATGGGCCGAAGTCCCGCCGCTAAAATGCCTGTCCCGCCGGCGTAAATTAAACTACCTACCTTACTGGCGGGACAAGGCGGTGCGGGCGGGCTCCGGGGTCCTGGGGGGGGCGCGGGGCGATCTGGCCCCGGGGGGTGCCTCCACGGTGGCCTGGCCCGCGATCGGGGCCCACAGATCCGCGGGCGGGCCAGTGCCGTGGGGGCACTCTTTCCCTTCCGCCTCCGCCACGGTCTCCACCATGGCGGAGGCAGACGAGACTCCCTCCACTGCGCATGCGCGGGAAGCTGTCAGCGGCCGCTGACGCTCCTGCGCATGCGCCGCCCGGGGATGTCATTTCCGCGCCAGCTGGCGGGGCAACAAAGGCCGTTTCCGCCAGCTGGCGGGGCGGAAATTCGTCCGGCGCCGACCTAGCCCCTCAAGGTTGGGGCTCGGCCCCCAAAGATGCGGAGCATTCCGCACCTTTGGGGCGGCGCGATGCCCGTCTGATTTGCGCCGTTTTGGGCGCCAGTCGGCGGGCATCGCGCCGTTTCCGGAGAATTTCGCCCCTTGTGTCTGTTCATTTTCTGCCAATGTTACGCGGCTGATCATGATGATAAATATAAAAAAGCCATGACCTGAGATGAACTTCAGGGATGATGCCAACACACGCTGCCACCTAGTGTCCACCGAAACTTAAAGGGGAGATGGGAACGGATTCCTAATGAAAAGGGAGCTCAAAATCGTCAAGGGTTGGAATGGGAAAGAAGATGGAAGTGGTGGATAAAGCATCGGAGAAGTACTTAAATAATGGAGTGAGCCAGAGGTACCAAATTGCCTTTCCCATTTGCATTATCATGTTCTTAACCATGTTTGCTAAAATATTGAATTCCCATGTGTCCAGGTGGTCATGTTCAAAGGATCAAAAGAAATACTTGCATTTGTATGGTGCCTTTAACATGGTAAAAAGGATCTAAGATGATTAGGTAAGACGATGCTACATCTGCAACTCTCTCACATTGTCATAAGAACATAAGAAATAGGAGTAGGGGTAGATCAATTTGATATGAAAGCCCACAACAGCGCCTATACTTCCTCAGGAAACTAAGGAAACTTGGCATGTCCACATTGACTCTTACCAACTTTTACAGATGCACCATAGAAAACATCCTATCAGGCTTCATCACAGCCTGGTATGGCAACTGCTCGGCCCAGGACCGCAAGAAACTTCAGAGAGTTGTGAACACAGCCCAGTCCATCACACGAACCTGCCTCCCATCCATTGACTCCATCTACACCTCCCGCTGCCTGGGGAAAGCGGGCAACATAATCAAAGATTCCTCCCACCAGGTCTTCCAACCTCTTCCATCGGGCAGGAGATACAAAAGTCTGAGAACACACACTAAAAGGTTTAAAAACAGCTTCTCCCCGCGGTAACCAGACTCCTAAATGACCCTCATATGGACTGAACTGATCTCTCCACACATCTTCTCTACTGAATAGTACTACACTCCATGAGTGAGCTTCACCTGATGTCTATGTGTCTACATTCTGTATTTATCATATGTCCTATGTTTTTCATGGATGGAATGATCTGTCTGGACTGTATGCGACAATACTTTTCACTGTACCTCAGTACACACGATAATAAATCAAATCCAAAATCCAAATCCAGGTCTTGTGCATTGGCACTAATAATGAACACAGTAATTTGAGTCAATATTACTGGTGACTGTTCAAGGCAACTGAGCATGCATACCTTCACAGTGCTTCATGCATACCTTCATAGTGCCTTGTAAGGAATAGAAGTACATAATGCAATTTTCAGTCACTTTTAATAAAGAGCTTGACACATCTCCCTGACATTACCTTTTGGGCAAATAACTTAAATGAGTCAGCGAGACATCACACAAATGTGAGGCTCACAAAAGGAGGCGATTATGGAGTGGTAGCTTAGGTCAACTGCACAATAAGAGGGCATATAGATGCCTAAGAATGACACATTCAAATGATGAGACCATTATCAGGAACATAAAATGCATTTACAAAGGTGCATGATATAAACAGTGGGCGAACACCCTTGAGCAAGAAAAGATGTCAATGTTTCTTAATCTTTCTGAAGCCACTCTTGGTGCATCCCTGATATCCACTGCAGAGGTGGAAGTTGCCTCTGAATGTTACACCTTGCCTTTGATGACTTTTGCAGGAACCCCTGGAGAACCGAGGCTTGGAGGGCCCTGCCCTACTTTGGGTAGCCATGATGTGGAGATGCCGGTGTTGGACTGGGGTGAGCACAGTAAGAAGTCTTACAACACCAGGTTAAAGTCCAACAGGTTTGTTTAGAGTCACTAGATTTCAGAGCACAGCTCCTGAAAGGATCTGTGCTCTAAAAGCTAGTGACTCCAAAGAAACGTGTTGGACTTTAACCTGGTGTTGTAAGACTTCCTACTTTGGGTACCCTGCTGTGAGGTAGGTGCATAGAATCACTACAGTGCAGAAGGAGACTATTCGGCCCATCAAGTCTGCACAGACCCTCTCAAAGAGCACCCTACCTAGATCTACGCTCCCACCCTATCCCCATAAACGAGTAATCCCAACTCTCCTCTTGGCCACCAAGGGGCAATTTATCATGGCCAATCCATCTAAGCTGCACATCTTTGGACTGTGGGAGGAAACCCACGCACACACGGGGAGAACGTGCAGACTCCAGAAAGACAGACCCAAGGCTGGAATTGAACCTGGGAGCCTGGCGCTGTGAGGTAGCAGTGCTAATTGCCGTGCCACCGTGCTGCCCTGTGGGGCTCCTCCTTGGCCTGTGAAGCTGGAGATGAGGGATCACAAGACAGAGGGGTTTGGGATCGGCTGGACATGCTCAGAGTCACCTGAGCGGATGGCCCAGAGGTCGCCAGCTGCTGGTCCTCCTCCCTTTGGATTCCTGAGGGCCCCTGTCTGGCTCCTTGAGGAGAAGGGGCACCCGGGCTGAGGTTCTCTAGCAGCTGATGGATCCCACCAACACCTGTAGCGATGGAATGCAGGTCCGAGTGCAAATATTGCAGAACCTGCTGGTTACCGTTCCCATGCAGACCTCGAGGCGCTCGCATATTGTAGCCAAAACATTAAACAACGCACAGATTCCTCCATCCTTCGCTCTAGTTTGTTGACTGCCTCTTGCAACTCTGCCTGATGTTCCCAACTTGTCTTTGCATCTCCAGCATGTTTACAACGGCTGATTGCAGAGGCTCATCACGTGGCTCAGACTCAGCAGGTAGCTGTTCTGCAGCAGTCCTCTGAATACCAGAGTCCTGGGGTGCCCTTTGACTGCTGTGTGGATGTGTCAGTAAGCTGTCCTCCAGAATGTGACAATAAGCCTTTTCTAGATGTGTGACCCACTGTGGTGTGATTAACTCATGGAGGGCTCGCCCGTATTGGTTTTCTGGGAGACGCTGATCCCGCCTTCACCACAGAAGCGATCTCTATCCTCCCCTGCCAACCTGGCGGTATCCTCCTCAAATTTGGAGAACTGAACGCGTCCCTGTCCCCCACCGTGGTTGCCTCCTGGCACTATGCCATGCTGGAAGGATGGGGGGGGTGGGTTCGCCCACTGGGTGTGCTCGCCACTGCCGTTTTTACCTATTATTCTTTGTCCCTTCCGGTTCCCGCCTACTGCCCACCCTGCATTTCCTGTGGTGTCTTCTTCCCCCACCACTCCTGTCCTCGCCCCCTCCCCTGCTCTGCCCCATCCCCTTCCTTTCCCTCCTTAGCTTTGTGTCCCCCCACCCTCCCATTCCTCCCTACTTTATTGGTTGCTGGTTACAAACAGGTCTTGGAACAAGTTGGTCTCCACGTTTTGTGGAAGCCGTCCTCCGACCCTCTGATGGCATATTTAATTTTCTCAGGAGTCTTTGGCGGGTGATCAGGGAGGCAAAGGCTAGGGTGTTCGCTCTGCTCCCCATGAAGGGCTCTGGCTGTTCTGATACCCCGAAGGCTGCCACTAGTGGGCATGGCTCCACCCTCACTCCCAGAAAGACGTCCAGTGTCCGACAAGTCTGTGGCAGAACCAGAGCATGTGGGTGTGGTTGGCCGGGCCTCCCTGGCACCGTTCACACTTATCCTCCACCTCCAGGAAGACTCGCTCATTTCTGTCTTGGCGTCCTGTGCACCACCTTTAGTTGCGTTAGGATCAGCCCTGCGCAAGTGGAGGTGAAGTTTGCCCTGTGTAATGCTTCGCTCCAGAGTCCTCCCCCTATCTTCCTGACTAGCTCTTCCTCCATTTATCACTTGTCTCATCCAGGGTCTCTCCAGTAGTCTTGCGTACATGTCTGCACAGTTTCCGTCTCCTCGCTTGCCCAGAGACAGTAGTCTGTCTAGTAGAGAGTGTCCTGGGATATGGACGAATGTCATGATCTCCTTTCGGAGGGAGTTTTTGATTTGATTGTATCTTAGTTTGTTCCCTTCAGGGAGTTGGAACTTGTCCGTGAGTTCCCCTAGGATCGCTACTCTGCCTTCCACGTACATGTCGCCTACCGTCACAGTCCCTTCGTCCAGTCTCCTCTTTTTGAAGGAGTCGTCCATTGTCGGTGGGTGAACCTGTGGCTTTTGCAGATGGGGGCCATAATGGACATCTCGGTCAGACCGAAGTGGTGTTGCAGTTGGTTCCCTGTTCCCAGCGTGGCTACTACCACTGAGCCTTTTGAGTATCTGGCTGGGGGGCTGGGAGTGTGGTCATGGACGGTGTACGGAGGGATGTCCCTGTGCAGGAACGCTCCTCTATTCTGATCCATTCTGCTCCTGGTTCCTTGACCCAGCCCCTTACCCTTTCTGCTGTGGCTGCCCAGCGGTAGAACTGGAGGTTCAGGAGGGCCTTGGGGATGAAGATCGGGAGGGATCCGAACAGGAAAAGGAACCTGGGCAATACGTTCATCTTGATCGTCTGCACTCTCCCTGCTCGGAAGGGCGAGAGTGAGCCCCACCCCTGCAAGCTTCACTTGCGGATCTGTGTCCAGTCGTGGGCTATTTGGATCCCCAGGTATCGGAATTTGGCCAGCTTGAATGGCAACTTCCCCAGCTCTGCTCCCCACCTCTGCGGGTTCACAGCGAAGATTTCACTCTTGCTCAGGTGAATAATAATAATCTTTATTAGTGTCACAAGTAGGCTTGCATTAACACTGCAATGAAGTTACTGTGGAAAGTTTGTAACCTGAGAAGTCTCCTAATTCCCTCAGGAGTTCCATTATTCCTTCCATGCTGGCCTGAGGTTCGAGACGCAGAGGAGGAGGATACCGCGTAGAGGTAGACCCTGTGCTCTTTGTCTCTTCTTTGAACCCTCTCCGACCCTTCGCTTCATCTATGTATCATTAATTAGGTTTCATGTGGAAGACTTGGCTTGAGAACCTGATCTGCCGACCAGCAAGAAACCCAATTCTAATCCTGCACTTAGTCTCCGAAGGGGAAATTCCACCAGTGTGTGAGAAAGGGACAAGTTACTTTGATAGCTCAGAACTGTTATTTGAAATGTTAATACATGTGGCGAAATTATGTTTTCTTAAATGTCAGATGTTGAGAACAGACTATTAGGCTGTCTGAAGTAAGTACTCACCTGACGCCTTGAGCGTTGTAAATGTTCTACATTTTGACAGCTGATTAAGAAGAAATCATTTGATCTTCAAAAGAAAAGATATTTCTTGGCTTCTTTAGTCCTTATTTGCCTCTAATATGTGCCAATTGGCAACTTTTCTCCCAACTCTTACCACCAAAGACAGTAGCCCTGGAATTGGCTTCCTGCTGTAAATCTAACAGGGAAACATCTGTGGGGTGGAATTCCTCCAGTCAGCAAACCAGCAGGAGGCCAGGAAAATCCCGACAGGGTTTCAGGGTTGCGGGACTTTGCAGACAAAATCTGCCATTGATTTTTGGATTCCCTTATCTTTAAACAAAATGAAGTATTCATATATTAGCGCAAATTTTATGTCCATTTGCACGCTGCGAGTGGGATTTTCCACCTGCCGACAGCGATTTTGTAATCCCCGATCGGGTGGAGAATCCCTTTTTACGATCGAATCGGGGACGGTGCCTGTTTTCAGATGCTTCGCCCCTCGTAACGGCGTCATCGAGGAGTACACCGCACGCCGTTGGGATGGCCTCAGGACGTTACCTGAAGGCCCTCCCCTGATTCTCCGCCCCCGATTGGCCGAGTTCCCGACCGCGCGGAGCATGTGTGGTCCCAGCCGTGCGGGAACCTGCGTCACGGCTGCGGCGCCACAGTCGGGTGGGAGCCATTCTGTCGGTCGGAGAGGGGGGGGCTGCGGCGAGGGTTGGGGGGACTGGTGGGGTGTAGCCCGGGAGTGTCCAGGGCGGCACTATCCGGAAGGTCGGGTCCTCGCGCGGCCAGCGCCATGTTGTACGGTGCGACTGCTGCAGGTCGCCACTGTGTACATGCACGGCCACGGACCCGGCAATCCTCCAGGTGTTTATATCGGGAAAGCCATGCGTTTTACGTAGCACGGCTGCTCGCCCCTCACCTGTCGGAGGATCGGTGCTGGGGCCTCGCTGATTTTTCCCACGTAAAAGGCCACGGTTCCTCCAGACGTAGCCCCAAAATCGGAGAATCCAGCCCCTCATCTTCCAGAATCAGGAGGAAAACGAGGTAGAAGAGTGTGCGAGGTTTAGAGAGGGATCCAGAGCTTAGGCCTAGGCAACTGTAGACGCAACCACCAATGGTGGATCAATTATAATTGGAAATACAAAGGAGGCCAGAAAGAGAAGAGGGCAAATATCTTGGTGGGTTTTGAGATTGAAGGAGATTTCAGAAATAGGGAGGGGCAAGACTCGAAAACAAGGGTGAGAATTTTGAAATCAAGGTGTTGCTTTAACGAGAGCCAGTGTAGGGCAGGGGGTAGGTCACAGGGCTAATAGAGGAACAACACCTGCTGCAAGTAAGACATGAGCACAGAGTTTTGGATGAGTTCAGGTTGACAGTGGTAGGATTTGGGAAACCCAGGCAGGAGTGTGTTGGGATAGTCAAGTTTAGGGAAAACAAAGGCTTGGGTGAGGGTTTCGGCGCTTAGGAACGAAGACAAAGGTAAGGTTGAGTGATGTTACAGAAGTTGAAATAGGCCTTCTTCATGATGGAACAAAGACAAGGTCAGAAGCTCACCTCAGGATCAAAGGTGACACCAAGTCTGTGCACAGACTGGCTTAGATCCACCATTGCCAGGGAGAGGGATGGAGTCAGTAATTAGGAAATGGAGTTTGGAATAGTGGCCGAAAACAATGGCTTCAAACTTCCCAATGTTTAATTGGTGGAACTTTCTGCTCATTCAGTATGGATGTTGGATAATAAGTATGATAATTTAGCACCGATGGAGAAGTTGAGAGAGGTGCCGGTGAGGTAGTGCTGGGTGTCGTCAATGTACCACATGTGAAAACTAATGTAGGGCGGGACTTTCCACACAACCTGGCGTGTGTTTCGCTTGCCATTGGCCAATGGAGGATCTTCTGTTGTCAACAGGGTTTCCCGTTGAATGCACCCATCACCACCAGGAAACCCGCGGCTGACGGTGCGCTCGTGGCAGGACCGGAAAATTGATGAACAGCCAGAAAATTCTGGCCATAGTTTCTTCTAATGATGTTGTCTAGGGGCAGCTTGGAGATGCAAAATAGGAGGGTGCCAAGGATAGATCCTTGAGAGACACCAGGGGTAAAGGTGTGGGAGATGGAAGAAAAGACATTGATTCTCTGGCTATTATTAGATAGGGAAGAATGGAACTATCCCACCCAGCAGGCCAACATTGGAGAGATAGTGGAGGAGGTGTGATTGATCATGCTAAAGGTTGCAGATAGGTAGAGATGGACACGAGGATCATAAGGAATCACTCATTGATCTCCCTGCGGGGCTCATTGATTACGAGTTCCCACAGCAATGGGTTGAGGTCCATCCAGCTGGGCCTCATTATCGAGCCTTTCAAATACTGACCCAGAGCCGGACTGGGAATTCCTGTTGGTGTCCCAGCCCACTAGGATGTCATTTGTGACTTTGGCAAGTCATTTTGGTAGTGTGGAAATGTGGGTGCATTCATAAAAACCCATCTGGTTCACTAATGCCATTTAGAGAAAGAAATCTGCCGTCCAAACCCGGTCTGGTCTACATGTGACTCCAGACCCACAGCAATGTGATTGGCTTTTAACTGCCCCCTCAAGGGCAAGTAGGGATGGGCATAAATGCTGACACAGCCGGCGATGTCCACATTCAATGAACAAGGGCAGCACGGTAGCACAGTGGTTAGCACAGTTGTTTCACAGCTCCAGGGTCCCAGGTTCAATTCCAGCCTTGGGTGACTGTCTGTGAGGAGTCTGCACATCCTCCCCGTGTGTGCGTGGGTTTCCTCCGGGTGCTCCGGTTTCCTCCCACAGTCCAAAGCTGTGCGGGTTAGGTGGATTGGCCGTGATAAATTGCTCTTCGTGCCCCAAAAAGGATAGGTGGGGTTACAGGGATCGAGTGGAGGTGTGGGTATAGGGTGGAGGTATGGACTTAGGTGGGGTGCTCTTTCCAAGGGCCGGTGCAGACTCGATGGGCCGAATGGGCTCCTTCTGCACTGTAAATTGTATGATGCTATGAATAAAGAAAATAGCAGAGAATGATGGATAGTGCCCATCCTCAGTTGTGATATAAGCTCTGAGGATAAACTCCTGACTATTAAAAGCCCCCCTAATACATAAGATTGGACATTCTCTAGCATTGCTATCTTGGTACGATTTTGGTTCTGTATATTATAAATAAACACAACCTACAATTTAATTTGTACCAACAAATCCGCTGGGGTATTGTTTCTCCCTCCTGGAGCTCAGGAGAGAGCATTAGGCATGACACATATTATCTGGTAAGTAGTAACTGCATTTAGAGGTTCATAAGCCCCACTAACCCACATACTGCAGAGAATAAAAATGCTCATATAAGTTCTTTGAGACGCAGCTGCTTATAACTATCTGTGAACATAATAAATAATAATAATGCTCATTATTAGTGTCACAAGTAAGCTTACATGAACACTGCAATGAAGCTGCTTCAAATAAAGCTTCCAAGGGCGAAAAGGGACTGAAATGCAACCCAACTTATTTTAAGAACTAACTACATTCCAAGCTTGGGTCGTTTTGCATCTCCAGCACTTGTCCGAACATCGGAGAGAATTCTGTCCACATTCCTCGGTAATTAAATGGAGGTCTGTGATTTATAAGTCTGTGGGCAAGGCTAGATTTTGAAAATATTTTGGTGTTGTTTTGGTGGATCGAGATAAGTAAACAGAGAAACTAAATAAGGTGTTTGTTGTTCAATCGCTGACATATTTATGTCTGCCAAGCTCTTGGGTTTTCGTGCAGTAATGCTTGGAGCCATCCAAACCAAACAGTAAACAAACAGGCTGGGCCTGGCTCTCCCTTTGGTCAGTATGACGGGATGTATGCAGCCAGACCAACTTTGTTGCCTTTGGCTGTCGGTCAGGGCTGCCCCATCATTTAAAATTAAAAAATCTCATTCCCAACAGTCAGAGAGTCAAGAATTCATGGTGGGTAGGTTTGTGTATTTTGTTTAAAAAAATGAAAATAACTGAGTTAAGAAGTGAAGTGTGACAGTTTTCTGGTGGCATCGCTGAGGGTGCCAGCATTTAAAGAAGCACGCCTGCTTGCAGGGAAAAGAAATAATTGGCAACGGCCTTTTATTTCTTGGGAAAGATCCATGCGGGATGTGTGTTATTTGTAGCTAGATGGATTTTCAAAATCTACACATTGCATTTTAATATAAACTGTGCTATTTCATTGTATTTGTTAACAAACGATTAAAGGTCTCCTATGCAGATTAATGCAGATGGTGCAATATTGTACTGCTTCAGGACATCCAAAAGTGCTTTATAGATAATTATAATCTTTTATTGTGACAAGTATGAAGTTACTGTGAAAAGCCCCTAGTTGCCACATTCCGGCACCTGTTCAGCTAAACTGGTACGGAATGGAACCCGCACTGCTGGCCTTGTACTGCATCACACACCAGCTGTATAGCCCACTGAGCTAAACCAGCCCTACTTTTGAAGATGTAGGAAGCACACTTTGTACACAGCAAGCTCCCACAGACAACAACGTGATAAAGATCAGGGGCGAGATTCTCCAACCCCCCGCCAGGTCGGAGAATCGCCGGGGGCTGGCGTGAATCCCGCCCCCACCGGTTGCCGAATTCTCCACCACCGGATATTCGGCGGGGGCGGGAATCGCGCCGCGCCGGTTGGCGGGCCCCTCCCCGCGATTCTCCGGCCTGAATGGGCCGAAGTCCTGCCGCTAAAATGCCTGTCCCGCCGGCGTAGATTAAACCACCTACCTTACCGGCGGTACAAGGCGGCGTGGGCGGGCTCCGGGGTCCTGGGGGGGCTGCGGGGCGATCTGGCCCCAGGGGGTGCCCCCACGGTGGCCTGGCCCGCGATCGGGGCCCACCGATCTGCGGGGTGGCCTGTGCCGTGCGTGCACTCTTTCCCTTCCGCCTTCGCCACGGTCTCCACCATGGCGGAGGTGGAAGAGACTCCCTGCACTGCGCATGCGCGAGAATGCCGTCCGCTGACGCTCCCGTGCATGCGCCGCCCGGAGATGTCATTTCCGCGCCAGCTGGCGAGGCACCAAAGGCCTTTCCCGCCAGCTGGCGGGGCGGAAATTCGTCCGGCGCGGGCCTAGCCCCTTAAGGTTGGGGCTCAGCCCCCCAAGATGCGGAGCATTCCGCACCTTTGGGGCGACGCGATGCCCGACTGATTTGCGCCATTTTGGGCGCCAGTCAGCGGACATCGCGCCGTTTCCGGAGAATTTCGCCCCAGATATTCTTTTTAGCGATGTCGATTGAGGAATAAATATTGACCAGGATATAATTTCCTTCACTTGGGATTGTGCTTTTCTCCCAAGAATTATCCAACATCATCCTGAATTCTGGGATTTGACCAATGGCTACGTTATGAATACTTTAAACTTGAGTTCCACTTGTTGCTGTAGAGGGACTCCACACTAGAGCTGCTACTCCACTGTAGCCAGTGGCTAATTTTTACAACCAAAATACTTCAAGACGTTATCATTCTCTTCCCGCTTGTATCTCCACAGTTAACTGCCCACTCAGCTACTCTTTCCTTCAGGTTTATTTGTGCAATACCTCATCATTTTTGCTTTGATCTCCCAAAAGGTCTTTACCCAGCAAAGGTCCTTTCTGTCACAGTGCCAGCCTCAGCAAATGCTCCAACCTTTTGATGGTCTGCCACAGAATGTAAGACAATTCTTTTCAATACCTTCAATGTTGGTCACTTGCCACCCCAGCCCATCACATAATTGTCCTTGGACAACATTCAATAGCATTACCATCGCTTAGTCCCCACTATTAGGGGCTGGTTAAGCGCAGTGGGCTAAACAGCTGGCTTGTAAAGCAGAACAAGGCCAGCGGCGCGAGTTCAATTCCCGTACCGGCCTCCCCGAACAGGCGCTGGAATGTGGCGACTAGGGGCTTTCCACAGTAACTTCATTGAAGCCTACTTGTGACAATAAGCGATTATTATTATTATCATTATCAACATCCTGGAGGTTACCACTGACCAGAAACTGAACTGGACTAGCCATATGAATACTGTGGCTACCAGACCAGGTCAAAGGCCAGGAATCCTGCGGAGAGTAACTCACCTCCTGACCCCCCCAAAGCCTGTCCACCATCTACAAGGCACAAGTCAGGAGTGTGATGGAATACTCTCCACTTGCCTGGATGAGTGCAGCTCCAACAACACTCAAGAAGCTTGACACCATCCAGGACAAAGCAGCCCACTTGATTGCTCCCCCTTCCACAAACATTCAAACTCTCCACCACCGACAAACAATGGCAGCCGTATGTACCGTCTACAAGATGCAGTAACTCACCAAGGTACCTGAGGCAGCACCTTCCAAACCCACAACCACTACCATCCAGAGGGACAAGAGCAGCAGATACCTGGGAACCCCACCGCCTGGAGGTTCCCCTCCAAGTCACTCACCACCCTGTCTTGGAAATATATCGGCCGTTCCTTCACTGTCGCTGGGGCAACATCCTGGAACTCCCTCCCTAACAGCACTATGGGTGTACCTACACCACAGGAGATCAAAGCGGCAGCTCACCACCACCTTCTCAAGGGGCAACTAGGGATTGGCAATAAATGCTGGTCTAGCCAGTGACGCCCACATTCCGTAAATAGATTTTTAAAAACTCTATGCCTTTGCCAGGGACTGTATCTAAGCACCAATGTAGTGTGTCAACTGGACACAAATACCTCATAGACTCTCCTTTCTAATACCAACAACTCTCCTCCAAAATGCTTTCCAATATCCTCTCAACAATGCTTGTCCTCTCCTCTTCTTGCAGGTAAATGGAATAATCACAAGTGCTAAAAATAGGAATAGTTTTGATTAAAAAGACCTGCATTTGCTTAGCATTTTCGCATCTTCAGAACTTCCCAAAATCATTTTCAGTCAATAAGTTACTTTTCAAAGTTGTGTCGGCAAACACGGCTGATTTGCAGACATTGAAGAGACAAAGAATGAATTTTTGGTGGTGTTGATTGTGTGGAGGAATATTAGCGAGGACACCATCTGCTCTTTGAGTAATTTCATAGAATCCTTTATATCCACCCGAACAAATAGGGTCTGTTTAACATCACTTCTGAAGGATGACGCCTTCAACAATATAACCCCTCTCTCAATGCTTCACCTGAAATGTCAGCCTAGGTTATACGTTCAATTCTGGAAGTGTGGTTTGAACCCCACAGTTTTCTGACTTAGATACGAGAATGCTACAACCAAGCGCAGGTTGATAGAGTAAAACAGATCCTGGACAAGGCGAAGGAGTTTCAATGATGCCCAGCAAAGGATACATTTAGGCCTCGGCGCGAAGGGTCAGGCTTCAAGCTATATGGTACCACCAAGGCAGAAAAAAATGGGAAGTGAAGAGAAATGAAAAAATGGATCACACCTGGCACTGTACAAACCAAGCTCGTTCCAGCTTGCTTTTGGGAGGGGATCAAACTATTCTGCTAAAAAGAATAATTATCCTTGCTGTATTAATAAATAGAGTTAGCCTCTGAGATGATCCTTGTTTATATATAAACTTCAACACCATAAACAAGTGTGTCTGGGTTTGTGAAGCCAGAATTAATTTGAAACACAAAGATAATAAAGTACAGTTATATATTGCCTCACCACTATCGTCTAACACACCACATAGCACATCACAATGAATTATAGTGTGGCCATTGTTGTTAAATGGGAGCTAATTCTCATAGCAACATCCTACAAACAGCAACGGAAAACATACAGCAAAGAGGCCATTCGGCCTATCGTGTCGGTGCTAGCTCTTTCAAAGAACAATCCAATTAGTCCCATTCCTCTGCTCCTTCCCCATCGCCCTGTACTTTCCTCCCCTTCAAGTAGTCATCCAATTTAATTTTGAAAGTTATTATTCAACCTGCTTCCACCACATTTTCAGGCAATGCATTCCAGATCATAACTCACTACATTGAAAAAAATCTTCATATTCCCTCTAGTTCTTTACCTTAAATCTCTACTTATCAATGTTCCGGCAAGTGGAATTTGTCCCTGTTGGAACAAGATGATGTGGCCTACAATGTAAAAGGCTGCAGAAAGGTCGAGACAGCAATGCTTCACAACCCATAGAGGATGTTAGTTGTGATTTTGCTTCCAGCTGTTTCAGTGGGAAAGAGGCCGCTGGAGAGATTCAAACTTGTAGTTGCAAGTGAGGTGGGCGTGGGTTTGGGAAGAGACAATGCATTCAAGGATTTTGGAGAGGAGATCGGAGATAGCTGGTAGTTTAAAGTGGGCTGTTGAGGAAGTAGGTGATGACCACACATAAAAGGAAGAGGAACAGTACGTGAGAGAACCATTTACAATGACAGGGCGGCACGGTAGCACAGTGGTTAGCACTGTTGCTCCGCAATGCCAGGGACACGGGTTCAATTCCCAGCTTGGGTCACTGAATGTGGCATCCAGGTGGCACTGCCAGGGTGCCTGGGTGGTACCAGCAGTGCCAGGGTACCACCCTGCCCAGGAGGAATGCACCTGGGGACCTCTGATCCCCTAGGAGATACCCACAAGTGCCATTCCGTCTGGTCCCTGTTTGTGGAGACCACTGCGGAACAGCACTCGTCCGAGGTCTCCGAGGAGAAGGGAAAAGGTCCCAACACCTCAGTTAACTGCATATTAAAGTGAGATTAGCTGTTTCACTCTAATGAGCAGATTTGCCAAAAAGTGATCCTGCCCACAATGGACAGGATTCACATTGCAATGTCCCGCAAGATCGCATTATATCTTGCGAGGTGTTGCGAGCAGGGTAGATCCCGAGAGCGCGGTCTCCCTCCTTCTATCAGCCATGTTGTGGCCCGGCGCGCTGCTTTTCAGGAGTAACGTGGCCTCTCGATCACACCCATAGGTCAGAAGAGTCAGTAAGGATGGTAGATTTCCTTCCCTGGAGAACATACTGAACCAGATGGGTTTTTAAGGCAGTCAATTGTATTTTCATGACCATTATTGAGAGACAAGCTTTCAATTCCATTTTGTATTTTAATAATTGCATTTTATTAATTCAATTTAAATTTCACAATCTATCTTGGTGGCATTCAAACCCATGCCCCCGGAGCATTAACGGGGCCTCTGGATTAGCAGTCCAGTGACATCGCTAATTTGCCACCATCATCCCAAAATGGTTGTCCTCGTTTGTGTTGACCTTCCGAGTTTCAGATAAACATAAAGTCAAGCCCAATTATGCTTTTCGGTGTTGTAAATGGTGAGCTTCCAACCACATATCCATGTCAACACCAAGACTGCTATTTTCAACTATGTAGCCTTGTTTTGTTCCATCCCTTTCCCAGTTCACCTGTTGCTGAAACCCTTGCCCTTGTTATTTCTAGACTTGACTATTCCAGTGCTTATTGACCAGCCTCCAATATTTCACCCGTCACAAACAAGCACATCCAGAACTCTGCTGTTTGGTGTCCTGGGGCGTCATTCTCCGACCCCCCGCCGGGTCGGAGAATGGCCGTTGGCCGCCGTGAATCCCGCCCCCGCCCCCGCCGAAGTCTCCGCTCCCGGAGATTGGGCGGGGGCGGGAATCCGGCCGCGCCGGTTGGCGGGACCCCCCGCTGGATTCTCCGGCCCGGATGGGCCGAAGTCCCGCCCAGAAATTGCCTGTCCCGCCGGCGTAAATCAAACCTGGTATTTACCGGCGGGACCAGGCGGCGTGGGCGGGCTCCGGGGTCCTGGGGGGGGGCGCGGAGCGATCTGGCCCCGGGGGGTGCCCCCACGGTGGCCTGGCCCGCGATCGGGGCCCACCGATCCGCAGGCGGGCCTGTGCCGTGGGGGCACTCTTTCCCTTCCGCCTCCGCCACGGTCTCCACCATGGCGGAGGCGGAAGTGACTCTCCCCACTGCGCATGCGCGGGAAACTGACAGCGGTCGCTGACGCTCCCGCGCATGCGCTGGGAAACTGACAGCGGCCGCTGACGCTCCCGCGCATGCGCCGCATTTCCGCGCCAGCTGGCGGGGCAACAAACGCCATTTCCGCCAGCTGGCGGGGCGGAAATCCCTCCGGCGTCGGCCTAGCCCCTCAATGTTGGGGCTAGGCCGCCAAAGATGCGGAGACTTCCGCACCTTTTTGCCGGCGCGATGCCCGTCTGATTTGCGCCGGCTTTGGCGCCAGTCGGCGGGCATCCCGCCGTTGGGGGAGAATTTCGCCCCTGATTTGCACTGTTCCACTCACCCTCCATCCTTGTTCTCGGTGACTATATTGGCTTCTTGACAATGCTTCAATGTTAAAATTTTCATCTTTTTTTTTTCAAACTTCTGCATAGCTTCACCCACCTCTATCTCTGTAATCTCCTACAACCCTCCAAGATCTTAGCACTCCTCTCTTTCTGGCCTTTAGTACATCTCATATTTTAATCGTTCTGTGCAAACATGATTCCAGCTTCCTTGGATCCTAAACTTTAGAATTCCCTCCCTAAACGTCTCTGCCTCTTCACCTTTCTCTCATCCTTTAGGATTAGCACTGTTGCTTCACAGCGCCAGGGTCCCAGGTTCGATTCCTGGCTTGGGGCACTGAATGTGTCGAGTCTGCACGTTCTCCCCGTGTCTGCGTGGGTTTCCTCCGGGTGCTCCGGTTTCCTCCCACAAGTCCCGAAAGACACGCTTGTTAGGTGATTTAGACATTCTGAATTCTCCCTCTGTGTACCCGAACAGGCGCCGGAATGTGGTTACTAGGGGATTTTCACAGTGTTACAGAACCTACTTGTGACAATAATAAAGATTATTATTATTTAAGAGCTACTTCTTTAAGCTTTTGATCATCTGTTCCAACATTTTCTTCCTGAGCTTGGTGCCAAATTTTGGTTAATAACACTCCTGTGTTATATAACTCCTTACGTTTAAATATAGGGATTTTGGTGTTGCTCTTCTCACAACCAGAACTATTAACCTCTGGTTGGGATATGGTTCAATAGGAGGCAATTATCCTCCAATACCTCACTCAAGCCATTGAAGCACTTTTGAAGTGTCACTTATAATGTAGGAAAACAAGGCATCCAATTTATGCCAAACAAGATCCCACGAACAGTAATGAGATAGGACGTTCTTTAGTGATATTGTTTGATGAGTAAATATTGGCTAGGACACTGGGAAGAACTCCATTGCTCTTTCTTCCCAATTGTGTCGTGAAAACTTTAAGAAGAAATACAGAAAATATGCAATAGCAAATTTATTGCAGCATGGCCTTGGCCACAATGGAGTAAACACTTTTAAATGGGAGGAATTTGTACTGTGCTTCTTCTCTAACTGATACCTTTTAAAAAAATATTTTTTTATTAAGGTTTTTTAACAACACAATTTTTTCCCCTTACAAACAATAATCCCCCCCCCCCCCCCGTAACAAAATAACGTAAATTCTCCCTGAGCAAGATATATACAAGGCAAGATGGTATATTTACATAGCTTTATACACTGGCTCTTGGCCGCGCGTACCGTTTCCCCCCCACCCTCCATGCTATCTCCCGCTCGTCCATCCCCTCAGACAGTCTCTCGTTCCCCCCCCCCCCCCCCCCCCCCCAGGGTTGCTGCTACTGCTGATCGACCTTCTTCTAACGCTCCGCGAGATAATCTAGGAACGGTTGCCACCGCCTGTAAAACCCCTGTGCAGACCCTCTCAAAGCAAACTTAATTCTCTCCAATTTTATGAACCCCGCCATGTCATTAATCCAGGCCTCCAGGCTAGGGGGCTTCACCTCCTTCCACAATAGCAAGACCCTTCGCCGGGCTACTAGGGACGCAAAGGCCAGAATTCCGGCCTCTTTCGCCTCCTGCACTCCCAGCTCATCCACTACTCCAAATATTGCTAGCCCCCAGCTTGGCTTGACCCGGACTTTCACCACCTGAGATATTGCTCCCGCCACTCCTCTCCAGAACCCCTCCAATGCCGGGCATGACCAAAACATATGGACATGGTTCGCCGGGCTCCCTGAACATCTTTCACATCTATCCTCTACCCCAAAAGAACCTACTCAGCCTCGCCCTCGTCAAATGCGCTCTGTGAACCACCTTAAATTGTATCAGACTGAGCCTGGCACACGAGGAAGAGGTATTAACCCTACCCAGGGCGTCGGCCCATAGCCCTTCCTCAATCTCCTCCCCCAGCTCCTCCTCCCATTTACCTTTCAACTCTTCTACTAGCGCTTCCCCCTCTTCTTTCATCTCTTGGTATATTTCCAATACCTTGCCCTCTCCGACCCATACCCCGGAGATCACCCTATCTTGAACTTCTTGTGCCGGGAGCAACGGAAATTCCCTCACCTGTCGCCTCACAAAAGCCCTCACCTGCATATATCTAAATGCATTTCCCGGGGGTAACTCAAATTTCTCCTCCAGTGCCCCTAGACTCGCAAATGTCCCGTCAATGAACAGGTCCCCCATTCTTCTTATCCCCGCCCGATGCCAGCCTTGGAACCCCCCGTCCATCTTCCCCGGGACAAACCAGTGGTTACCCTTGATCAGGGACCACACCGAAGCTCCCATTGCACCCCTGTGTCTTCTCCACTGGCCCCAGATCTTTAATGTTGCCGCCACCACCGGGCTTGTGGTGTATTTTGTCGGCGAGAGCGGCAGCGGTGCCGCTACCAACGCCCCCAGGCTCGTTCCTTTGCAGGGCGCCATCTCCATCCTCTTCCATGCCGCCCCCTCTCCCTCCATTACCCACTTACGGATCATCGCCACATTTGCTGCCCAGTAGTAACTCTCTAGGTTTGGCAAAGCCAACCCTCCTCGGTCCCTGCTGCGTTCCAAGAACCCTCTCCTAACCCTCGGGGTCTTATTTGCCCACACATACCCCATAATACTCCTACCTACTCTCTTGAAAAAGCCCTTGGTGATCACGATGGGGAGGCACTGAAACACGAACAAAAACCTCGGAAGGACCACCATTTTGACCGACTGCACCCTACCCGCCAACGAGAGCGGGAGCATGTCCCATCTTTTAAAATCCTCCTCCATTTGCTCCACCACCCTCGTCAAATTCAATTTATGTAGAGCCCCCCAACTTCTGGCTATCTGGATCCCCAGATACCGAAAACTCCTCTCCGCCCTCCTCAGCGGTAGGTCCCCTATCCCTCTTTCTTGGTCCCCTGCCTGTAGTACAAAAAGCTCACTCTTCTCTACATTAAGCTTGTAGCCCGAAAACTCTCCAAATTCCTTCAGAGTCTGCATGACCTCCACCATCCCCTCCATTGGGTCCGCCACGTATAGCAGCAGGTCATCCGCATATAGCGATACCCGATGCTCCTCTCCCCCGCGGACTATCCCCCTCCATTTCTGAGACTCCCTAAGTGATATGGCCAAGGGTTCGATCGCCAATGCAAACAACAGGGGGGACAGGGGCCACCCCTGCCTCGTCCCTCGGTACAGCCGAAAGTACTCTGACCTCCGCCGGTTTGTCACTACGCTCACCACCGGGGCACTGTAAAGGAGCTTAACCCATCTAATAAACCCTCCCCCGAACCCAAACCTGCGCAATACCTCCCAGAGGTACTCCCACTCTACTCGGTCAAAGGCTCTTTCCGCGACCATAGCTGCCACTATCTCCGCCTCTCCCTCCTCCGATGTCATCGTTATCACGTTTAAGAACCGCCGCACATTGGTATTTAACTGCCTGCCCTTTACAAATCCCGTTTGGTCCTCGTGTATCACCCCCGGGACACAGTCCTCAATCCTAGTGGCCAGGACCTTCGCCAATAGCTTAGCATCCACATTGAGGAGCGAAATCGGCCTGTACGATCCACATTGCAGTGGATCCTTGTCTCGCTTTAGGATCAGGGAGATTGTCGCCTCCGACATTGTCTGGGGCAGGGTTCCCTCCTCTCTTGCCTCGTTGAAGGTCCTCACTAGTAGCGGGGCCAGCAGGTCCACATATTTTCTGTAGAATTCCACCGGGAACCCGTCCGGCCCCGGGGCCTTCCCCGCCTGCATGCTCCCCAAACCCTTACTCAACTCCTCCAGCCCAATTGGTGCCCCCAAACCAACCGCCTCCTGCTCCTCCACCCTCGGGAACCCCAGCTGGTCCAGGAATCGCCTCATCCCCCCTTCCCCCCCTGGGAGCTGGGACCTGTACAGCTCTTCATAAAAGTCCTTAAATACCTTATTTATTTTCGTTGCACTTCGTACCGTGGCTCCCCTTCCACCTTTGATTCCCCCTATTTCCCTCGCTGCCGCCCTCCTACGGAGCTGGTGCGCCAGCATCCGACTAGCCTTTTCCTCATACTCGTAAGTCGTCCCTTGCGCTTTCCTCCACTGTGCCTCCGCCTTGCGCGTGGTCAGCAGGTCAAACTCCGTCTGGAGCCGTCGCCTTTCCCCAAGTAATCTTTCCTCCGGGGCCTCTGCGTATCTCCTGTCCACCCGCAAGATCTCCCCCACTAACCTCTCCCTTTCCATTCCCTCTATCTTCTCCCTATGAGCCCTGATGGAGATCAGCTCTCCCCTGATCACCACCTTCATCGCCTCACATACCACCCCCACTCGCACCTCCCCGTTGTCAATGGCCTCCAAGTACCTTTCAATACACCCCCTCACCTTCCCACACACCACCTCATCGGCCAGCAGTCCCACATCCAGCCGCCACAGCGGGCGTTGGTCCCTCTCCTCTCCCAGCTCCAGTTCCACCCAGTGCGGGGCATGGTCCGAAACGGCTATGGCCGAATACTCCGTCCCCCCCACTCTCGGGATGAGCGCCCTGCCCAGAACAAAGAAATCTATCCGGGACTAAGCCTTATGCACGTGGGAGAAAAAAGAGAATTCCCTGGCCTGCGGTCTTGCAAACCTCCATGGGTCCACTCCCCCATCCGATCCATAAACCCCCTAAGTACCTTGGCCGCCGCCGGCCTCCTTCCCGTCCTTGATCTGGAGCGGTCCAGTGCTGGGTCCAGCACCGTATTGAAGTCCCCTCCCATTATTAGTCCTCCTATCTCCAGGTCCGGAATGCGCCCCAACATGCGCTTCATGAATCCAGCATCATCCCAGTTCGGGGCGTATACATTTACCAACACCACCCACGTCCCTTGCAACCTACCGCTCACCATCACATATCTCCCTCCATTATCCGCTACGATAGTCTTGGCCTCAAATGACACATGCTTTCCCACCAGAATTGCCACCCCTCTATTTTATGCGTCCAATCCCGAGTGAAATACCTGTCCTACCCATCCCTTTCTTAACCTGACCTGGTCCGCCACCTTCAGGTGTGTCTCTTGGAGCATTGCCACATCTGCCTTCAGTCCCTTCAAGTGCGCGAACACTCGAGCCCGCTTCACCGGCCCATTCAGGCCCCTCACGTTCCACGTTATCAGCCGGATTGGAGGGACTCTCACCCCCCCCGCCGACTATCCATCTCCTTTTCTGGGCCAGTCCCTTGTCCGCGTCTCCCTCACTCTCCAGTCCCCCAGCTGGGGGACCCCCGTCCCAGCCACCTCTTCTGTGTCCCGTTCTCTTTCGGCCAGTGCAGCAGCAACCCTTTCCCCCCCCCCCCTTCCCCACCTCCCACCTCTCCCCCCCCCCTTCCCCCCCCCCTCCCGCTAGATCCCCGTCTAGCTTTTTTGCTCCCCCCATATCCCTCCCGTAAGTCAGCTGACACCTGCTGACCCCGGCTTCCCCCGCCATCCCTTTAACCCCCCCCGTGTGGGTCTCTCCCAATCAATGTACATTCCTTTGTTCCCTTCCTGCCCTTTTTATTTATTTTTTTTGCCCCGCGCTTCCCAAAGCCTGCCCCGCTCCCCATGGCGCTGCTCCTGTCATGGCCTTGTTCCTCTCCCCCAGCCCATATATCCTTTCCTGCACGTGGTTGACCCCCTATGTACAACAAACATCATACTTCACCCCTCAAACACCCCCCTCCCACACAAACCCTCAATTAGAGTCCAATTTTTCAGCTAATATCAAGGTCCACGCCTCTTCGGGCGTTTCGAAGTAGTGGTGTTGGCCCTTGTATGTGACCCACAGTCGCGCTGGCTGCAGCATTCCAAATTTCACCCCTTTCCGGTGCAGCACCGCTTTGGCCCGGTTGAAACCCACTCTCCGCTTAGCGACCTCCGCGCTCCAGTCCGGGTATATTCTGATCTCCGCATTGTCCCACTTGCTGCTCCGTTCCTTCTTGGCCCATTTCAGGACCCTCTCTCTGTCCGTAAACCGGGGAAATCTTACCACCATCGCCCTTGGCGGCTCTTTTGCATTGGGCTTCCTCGCCAGCACTCGGTGCGCCCCATCCAGCTCCAGCAATCTCAGGGGGGCCTCCGCACCCATCAGCGTCCCGATCATTGTGCCCACATATGCCGCGGCATCGGCCCCCTCCATTCCTTCTGGGAGACCCAGGATCCTCAAGTTGTTTCTCCTTGATCTATTCTCCAGGTCTTCGAGTCTTCCCGCCCACGTCTTGTGCAGCGCCTCGTGCCGCTCCACTCTCTCCGCCAGGCCCACGAGCTCGTCGCCGTTCTCACTCACTTTTTCCTGGATCTCCTGAATCTTCACCTCTTGGGCTTTCTGGGTTGCTCCAAGTTTTTCCGCCATTGCCAGTATAGGCGCCACCATCTCCTTACGCAGCTCCTCGAAGCAGCACTTGATAAACTCTTTCATCTCCTCTCTGTCCATGGGCGCTGCCATTTTGTTTTTTTCTTCTTTCTTCTCCCGCTGCTCCAGGGCCGCTTTCCTTGCCGTTTCACTGCGGGTCCGGTCCATGCAGGGCTGTAGGGGACTTCCTCCGTTCTTCCCCACGGGTTGGTTTTTTTTCTAAAGGTCCGTTGGGGCTCCGTCAGCGGGCCCAAAAGTCCGTTTCTGCGGGAGCTGCCGACTCGCGTGGCTTAGCTCCGCATCGCCGCGACCCGGAACAGCACTGATACCTTTTTTTAAAGGATTGATTGGTGTTTGCAATACGGAGATGGTAGGTTGTGGACCTGGTGGGAAGCTAACAGCATGTGAATAAACTTTAAATTGTTTGCTAAATCCCTGGCTGATTGTTTATTCTTGTTTTCTCACCAATTCCCCCCCCCCCAAAAAAGGCAAAAACTAAACAAAAACATTGTGTATCGAGAAGCTATGAACTCTCTCGGTAACTCGACGGGTAAATGTATTTCTGGTGGGGAACTATGCCAATCAGACAACAGCAACTAGAAGACAAACAGTGCTCCTCACTTAGATGAGTTTCCGTTACTGTTTCATAATGTTGGATGTTGAATGAACACGTGTGAGATAATAATAGAAGGATATTCTGATAAACTAAATGGAGAGATGTGGAGGAGAGTCATGTGGAGCATTAGCACCAACATACACTAGTTGGGTCAATGTGCCTGTTGCTCTGCTGAATATCATTGTGGCACACCGGTCCCAACGGCAGACCTGGAATTGGAGGTCTGTCCTCTTGCTTTGCTGGTTCCAATGGGATTACAATTCAAGTTTAAAATGCCAGTGACGTGCATGGGAGACACGTGTGATCATGTGGCTTGGAAAGATTTTCACTGGCGAAACCTAATCGGCCGATAATTCAGCAGGTTTGGAAAAAGGAGCCTCCTGGACAAAACGAGAAGTTCTGCATCATGGCCACAACTCTCCTGCCCAACTCCATTATCATTAGTGTAAGATGTGGAGATGCCGGCGTTGGACTGGGGTGAGCACAATAAGAAGTCTTACAACATCAGGTTAAAGTCCAACAGGTTTGTTTCAAATCACTAGCTTTCGGAGCACTGCTCCTTCCTCAGGTGAAGGAGCAATGCTCCGAAAGCTAGTGATTTGAAACAAACCTGTTGGACGTTAGCCTGGTGTTATTAGTATAAGACGTATTGAGAGCACAAAGGGTGTTTTTCAAATTTGAATTCACCAAGATATATTCCAGATTACATTGGATTTATTTTATTCAACACTCAAGCTGAAGGATTCTATGTCGGTGGGATCGTCCGTTTCCCCGACGGCGTGGGAGGGCCACAATGGGAAATTCCATTGGCCAGCTGCCGGAATGGAGAATCCCGCTACTGGCAGGGGCAGGCTGGAAATCGGAGATGTCGGGACGGAAAATCCTGCCCACAAAGTATGACACCATCCAGGACAAAGCAATTCACTTGATTGACACCCCATCCACAAACATGCACTCCCTGCATCCACTGATGCACAATAGCAGCTCTGTGCATCATCTGCAGGATGTACTGCCAAACTCACCAAGCCTCCTCAGATAGCAGCTGCCAAACCCACAACCACTACCATCTAGAAGGACAAGGGCAGCAGATACCTGGTTCCCCTCCAAGTCACTCACCATCCTGACTTGGAAATGTATCACCGTTCCTTCACTGTCACTGGGTCAAAAGCCTGGAACTCCCTCCCAAACAGCAAGCAAGGTGGGTGTACCTACACCACATGGACTGCAGCGGTTCAAGAAAGCAACTCACCCTCTTCTCAAGGGCAATTAGGGATGGGCAATAAATGCTGCCCTGGCCAACGAAGCCCACATTCCTTCTATGAATTTTAAAAAATCATGTGTTCATCATTGTTTTTTGTTGAAACTAGCTTAGTCAGGGAACTAAGTGTCCTGGCACACCCTATGGTTGGCACATATTGATGGAGTTTAGAGACATTTCTTTATTGTGAAAGAAACAATGTTGTCTTTTTGCATTCAGTCCTTATTGAATGTTCATGTTAGTGTCCCGTGTTGTACTCGCCATTCTATGAGACAGGCTGAACTTGCAGAGCCAGCGGCCCTCTCTTGTAAAGGAGACTATCCAAGATTACTCTGAATGGGGAGAATTGAAATGTTGTAGGTGAACTCAAAACCATGTGAGGACTCTTGCCAGCCAATGCCCTGAGATGGATCCACCTGTGGCCAGTACTGACCCAGCCCTTTAGGCCCCTCATTTTCTACCGTGACTGACTATCTCCACCACAGCCAGGATGCCAGGCTCTTCCCACTTCATGATGTCCAATTCCCCAACCTCTGTCCTCCCTTGGATCCGTCTTCCACTTCACACCCCGCCCCTTGACTCATTCTTGTCGGTCTTGAGCACCCTGCAAGCTGCCTTTCTCCTTCTCTCCTTCCTTGTGCCTCAGACTTCAACCAGGGACCTCAGATCCAATTGCACAAAGCCAACTGTTGCCCACCACCTTTAAACAAATGTGAACTGGGTGGTGATTTGCAAATATACTACAAATAGGAACCCACCAGGGGATGGCGTGACATCTGACCACAAACATGCCACTAACTTAATTTTTAAACTTGAGCCGACCATCAGGAAAGCAAAAGTCTGGCTCCCGTCCAATTAAGTCATCTTGCCCGCTACGTTTCCTGCTCTTACAAGCCACATAAAAACTCCCCCTGTAGATGGGAGAGGTGAAATAGCTGAAAGTTCAGTATCTTACAACATGTAATCCAGAGTCAAAGGAATGGAGGGTGTAGGTGGAATATACGGCAGCAGATTCTCCGGCTAAGAAAGTCCCAGATGGCAACACTTGACCTCACTGCTCCTAGGCAAAGGAAGAGATTTTAGATCACATTGTGTACTGCTGATCACTATCTAGCAGCCCCTGCTAGAAAGTGCATGTCTGTGTGACTGTCAGTGTATGGGCCTCACATTGCTTGACTGTGATGGCCCACATGGTAAATTAGGCTGCCAACAATCACCACCTAGTCTTACAATAAACAATTAACGTTTAACTGAGGGACCTTGGGTCAGCTGGGACATGCAGAGAATCCCTACAGTCCAAAAGGAGGCTATTTGGCCTTGACGCCACGCTATCCCCATAACCCCACCTAACCTAGTTTCTTTGGACACCAAGGGGTAATTTAACATGACCGATCCACCTAACCTGCACATTTTCGGACTGTGGGAGGAAACCGATGCACCCGAGGAAGCCCACGCAGACACGGGGAGAAAGTGCAAACTCCACAGACACAGTCACCCAAGGCTGGAATTGAATCAGGGTTCCTGGTGCTGTGAGGCAGCAGTGCCACCTTCACCAGCAGAAGTTAGCATTTTGGAAATGGAGGACTGGAAATCGAAAGCAGTAAAAGTAAATTTTTCAGTCTTTTTCTCGAAACACTGCAAGTGATGGTTATGTAGTAGATTTTAATGGCAGTGTTACCAGCTAGGTGAGATGCCTCAGGCAGGTGAAAGCGCAGCAGCTTAGGTGATGTTTCAGATCACTTTTCCTTTACTGTTGTTTTCTGTTTCCATGATGTGTTTCTTGTGATCTTTCGCCTTCATCAGTGACAAGGAGACTACTCCAGTGAGTTGTATAAGGCCGTAATATTCCAATTCTCCTTCGAGGGTTCACCTCACTGGTACACGCTCAGGAGTATTGCAAATTCTTCAAAGAAGCGTGTGAAGATAAGCCCAGCAAATGCAGGCCAGTCAGTTTAGCACAGGGCTAATTCGCTGGCTTTGAAAGCAGACCAAGGCGGGCCAGCAGCACGGTTCAATTCCCGTACCAGCCTCCCCGAACAGGCGCCGGAATGTGGCGACTAGGGGCTTTTCACAGTAACTTCATTTGAAGCCTACTTGTGACAATAAGCGATTTTCATTTCATTTTAGGGGCTGGTTTAGCACACTGGGCTAAATCGCTGGCTTTTAAAGCAGACCAAGCAGGCCAGCAGCACGGTTCAATTCCCGTAGCAGCCTCCCCGAACAGGCGCCGGAATGTGGCGACTAGGAGCTTTTCACAGTAACTTAAATGAAGCCTACTTGTGACAATAAGCGATTTTCATTACATTTTTCATTTAACCTCGGTGCTGCGAATCATTTAGAAATGATAATCCAGAACAAAATTAAGTAACTTGGACAAATGTAGATTAATTAAGGAAAGCCCGCAGAGCTTTGTTAAAGGCAAATTGTGTTTAACTATTTGATTTAATTTTTTGATGAGGTAACAGACGGTTGAATAAGGTAATGGCATTGATGTAGACAGGTGGGGCCAGATCTTCTGGCTAGCCACACCTTGGGTATTGTGTGCAGTTCTGGTCTCCTAGCTTGAGGAAGGACATTCTTGCTATTGAGGGTGTCCAGCGAAGGTTCACCAGACTAAATCCCGGGATGGCAGGACTGACACATGAAGAAAGACTGGATCGACTGGGCTTGCACTCACTGGAGCTCAGAAGAATGAGAGGGGATCTAATTAATATTTTTTTTAAATGGGCAGCATGGTGGCCTAGTGGTTAGCACAGCTGCCTCACGGTGCCGAGGTCCCAGGTCCGATCCCGGCGCTGGGTCACTGTCCGTGTGGAGTTTGCATATTCTCCCCATGTCTGCGTGGGTTTCGCCCCCACAACCCAAAAATGTGCAGAGTAGGTGGATTAGCCACGCTAAATTGCCCCTTAATTGGAAAAAATAATTGGGTATTCTAAATTTATTTTAAAAAAAAGAAATTTTAAAAAAAAATCTTTGTTGTCACAAGTAGGCTTACATTAACACTGCAATGATGTTACTGTGAAAATCCCCTAGTCGCCACATTCTGGCGCCTGTTTGGGTACACAGAGGGAGAATTCAAAATGTCCAATTTACCCAGGAAACTGGAGTATCCGGAGGAAACCCACGCAGACACGGGGAGAACATGCAGACACCACACAGACAGTGACTCAAGCCGGGAATCGAACCCGGGTCCTTGGCGCTGTAAAGCAACAGTGCTACCCACTGTGCTACCATGCTGCCTTGCTGTAACACTTACCTGGAAACTCCAAGTGTCCATTCGGAGAACGGCTGTGACCTGTGTTTCAACTCCTCTGATCCATTAGCTGCAAGCCATTCATTCATTTTGAGTAGTGAACTGTGATTGACAGCTTCCATAGAACAGCTACAACCTAGGTGGCAGGGTGATGCAGTGGTTAGCACTGCTGCCTCACGGCACTGAGGACCCAAATTCGATTCCGGCCCGGGTCACTATCCGCATGGAGTTTGCACATTCTCCCCATATCTGCGTGGGTCTCATCCACAACCCAAAGATGTGCAGGGTAGGTAGATTGGCTATGCTAAATTGCCCCTTAATTGGAAAACATTATTAGCAACACTAAATTTATAAAATTTAAAAAAAGAATAGATGCAACCTTGATTCATTCATCTCCCTTCATGGATGAGTGACTCCATAAGTGCTGAAACCCCAATATTTACAAACATCAACCACATCAAAGAGAGGTAAGTGCATTCCAATCACTAAGTGCATTTCAAGCACTCAAGCGTGTGATTGCAATGCACTTACTGCTCTTTGCTGTGGTTGATTATTGGCCACTTAAAGGCCTCAGCTGGTGCAAGGCGGGCTTCCCCTTACAGGCCTTGCCATGTAAAATTGCTGCTGAGGTGGACAGGAACCCGGAGAGAAACCTGTTCCTTCTATTTCATGCTCCCCCCACCCCACCTAAAAATCCTCCAGTGGGAGTGTTTAAAATTCTGTCCATAGGCTCATTGCACAACCCAGCATGAGTGTAAAATTCTATGGTTGAATTATGCTTGCTGAAGTCCACAAAGGCCAGTTGTAGTTGAGGTTTGGTTCAATCAGAATTCAATTATGCAAATTGTAAAGTGCTTGGCAGTTTTGGCTATAGGTCAGAAACATCTAATATTAGATTCATTTATTTCTGTCTTTTCATTTTGCATCCATAACAAAACCTGCTCACATTGACATAAAATCATTCTTTATAGATTACATGGGCGTCATTCTCCGCCGGCGGGAGTCTCCGTTTTGCCGGCGCCCGGGGGTTTCCCGACGGCGTGGGGCTGCCCCACAATGGGAAACCCCATTGACCGGCCGGTGTTACGGAGACTCCTGCCGGCCGGTCGGGGCAGAAATGTGGCGGGGCGGGTAGGAGAATTTCGCCCCTGATCTTTGATCTCCTAGTGACTAGAAAGGAACTACTCAGTATAGCATTAAGCTTTATAAATTATAAATAACCTGAGAATAAAGCGCAGGAGGACTGAAGCTGTTTGAAGCTGGGCTTTGTTCTAATAAGGCCCATGTTTCAGCTTCTGCCAGTCTTACACAGGCAAGAAAGCTCATGTAAAAGGTCCTGAGGCAGGGTAGAGATATCTTGGCCTAGATTCCACTTAGACCGTGGGTGAATTGCAGTCAGGATCCAATTACTTAACCAGAACCCAAACTGAAAGAAACATCCTGCTTCCTTCTTGCACGCATTCTGCTCAAGGGGACAAGTTAGGATTTGATATGGAGAGATTCGATGGAATGAATGGCTGCCTTGATTGTAACTGTCCTTCCGCCGAGTTTCCAGCAGGGACGGGCTGGGAGCAGCAGGGATGTTAAAATTGCCTTATGCTTGTGCAGTTGATCCGTGCGAAGGATTTGGATGTGAGACAACCTTTTAAGAGGTCATCAACTTGTGAGGTAAACCCCTATTTTCCTCTTGAGAGATTGGGGATCCCGGCCAGAAATTCACATCTAGTTTCAGTCATGGCCAAACTCCAAGCTTGGTTGTCACTGAGTCATGTTTCTCCAAAACCTTCAGCATAATCCACCACAACGGAAATTCAAAGCAGCTTGCCCAAAACTGAATAAGATCGCAGGCTTCACAAACACATGTGTCACAAATAAGCCTTTGACTGATTTCATCTGAAGAGAACATTTATCATCTCCTGCCCCACTTCCACACTGAAGGAAAAACAGTGGCAGTGACCTACTGCTGAGTTTTTATGAGCCGTCTGCCTGATTTTCTTTTCCCTGTATTGGATGCTCCGCGCTGATCAATTCAAACTCACCCTACCCACTGCAGAGCTCCCGACCTCTCTCAATCTTTCCCTTTACCAATACTCTACTGACTCATAAACCTGTCCAAGCTTGGTGCCACCTAACCACAAACCCCTTGATTTATTTCAACTTCTCGCTCACTTTTTCCAGCATGTCTCTGGGCCTTGACTGTTTGCAAAGTTTTTAAATTTGAAAAATGAGGGGGCATATCAGGTGTAAGCTCTCTGTAATAATAATCTTTATTATTGTCACAAGTAGGATTACATTAACACTGCAATGAAGTTACTGTGAAAATCTCTTCCCTGTCCTCATAAATATCTCCGGAGACCATCCCTCTACTGTGTCAAAATGATTAGTTATATTAGGTTTCTTGTGTTCTACTTGAGTAAGATTGTCAATTTAAGGGTTGTCCTGTTTACTGCAGAAGAAAGAATCATAGAATCATAGAAGTTTACAGCATGGAAACAGGCCCTTCGGCCCATCCAGTCCATGCCGCCCAGATTTTACCATTAAGCTAGTCCCAGCTGCCCGCACTTGGCCCATAACACAAAAGAATTGTGCTTTTCATAACTTCAAGTTGTCACAAAACGCCTCACTGTCAATTAAGTACTTCTGAAGAGGAGTTACTGTTTTTGGAGGTAATGCAGCAATCAATCTGTGCACAGCAAACTCCCACAAACAGCAACGAGATAAATGAGACAATGACCAGGCAATCTGTGTGAGATGATGCGTGAGATAAATATTGGTCAAGGACCACCCAGGCTTGTGACTAATCAAAATGGAGAGTTCATTTGCGAGGCACAGACCACATCAAGCGACTTGGGAACATGTAAAGGGT
Organism: Scyliorhinus torazame; assembly: GCF_047496885.1. Lineage (NCBI taxonomy): Eukaryota > Metazoa > Chordata > Chondrichthyes > Carcharhiniformes > Scyliorhinidae > Scyliorhinus > Scyliorhinus torazame. The sequence continues at coordinate 10,142,677 of NC_092731.1, read as the reverse complement.
GAGAGAGAGCGAGAGAGATAGAATTCACAAATCTCCAAACAACTCATCTCGCACTTTCTAGCACCCCTTGTTTCTCCTGTAAGAGTCTGCAGATCGCACATTGTCATCAACCATCTCAACTTGTCAAACTAAGTTGAAGCGAGTCACCCTCGACCCCGAGGCACTGGCCAGGAGAGCTCCTCTGCTGTTCTTCAAAATATTGTAATGGGACATTTTAAATAAGAGGGCAGGGAGTGTCAGTTTAATATCTCATTTGAAAGACAAATCTCTGTGCTGCACTGCACTAAAGTCTCAATTTTGATAATTAAGCCTCTGGAGTGAGACTGAAACACACAACCTTCTGATTCAAAGGCGAGAATACCACCACTGAGATGTCCTGACATTAGGGTTGGATTAATGTTGATGAGACTCATTTCACATTGGGTCCCAACAGCCTGCATTTGGAGGGACGTCTCAGCCTATTAGTCTGGGCTATACCAGGTCCTAGAGATAATCAACATCCAAAACATCACTTGATCCTTCAACCTCCTGGAAGCCTTCATAAATGAGACTATATCGTTCAGCAACAGTCTGTTGGCATGCTTCCCTTCATATCTGAAGCACGATCAATGACCACTAAAGCGAGGTTGTAGTCCAACTGAAGGCTTTAATAAGCTAGATGTTTCCCCCAGCAGCTCAGGTACAGAATGAAGGCTGCTGGGGCGGCACGGGCTCTTATACCCCACCTAGCAGGGCGGAGCTACCATACATCTTAACCAATAGAAAGCATACAGTTTCCACCAATGGTGCTCCAGCCTATCAGGTACCGTAATACCTCTACTACCACAATATCTTTTGCCCAAACAAATAATGTGGCAGGAAATACAGCTTAATCAGGTGAGTTTGAGGAAGTTGCGACCTTGTCCCAAATGCCAAAATGGTCTGAAATAATTAAGTGTAATTTGGCCACATCAGTCCCCTCTTAGGCTAGACTGAAGAGCTGGCCTCTGTTGGAATTTCTAAGAGGTTCTTCAGTGTCCATGGTGTGGTCCAGACTTTATCCTGAAGGCAAGTTCAGACAAGAAACCCAGAAGAATTGTTTAAAAAAAAATTAATTTATGGGCATCGTTGGCTAGGTCAACATTTATTGCCCATCCCTCGTTGCCCTTGTAAAGGTGGTGTTGAACTGCCTGCTTGAACCACGGCAGTCCCTGAATCCTTGGAATCCTTACAGTGCATAAGGAGGCCATTTGGCCCATCGAGTCTGCACTGTTTCTCTGAAAGAGCACCTTACCTAGGCCCACTCCTCCACCTATCCCCATAACCCCACCTAACCTGAGATGCAGCTACATCCAGAGTGCTGTTGTGAGAGAGTTCCAGGATTTTGACCCAAGTCAGGATGGTGAGTGACTTGGAGGGGAACTTCCAGGTGGTGTTGTTCCCAGGTATCTGCTGCCTTTGCTCTGGATGGTAGTGATCGTGAGTTTGGAAGGTGCTGCCTAAGGAACCTTGGTAAGTTGCTGCAGTGCATCTTGTAGATGGTACACACGGCTGACACTGTTCATTGGTGGTGGAGGGTTTGAATGTTTGTGGAAAGGAGAGCAATCAAGCGGGGCTGCTTTGTCCTGGATGGTGTTGAGCTTCTTGAGTGTTGTTGGAGCTGCACTCACCCAGGCAAGTGGGGAGTATTCCATCACACTCCTGACTTGTGCCTTGTGGTCAGGCTTTGGGGTGTCAGGAGGTATTACTCGTCGCACGATTCCTAGCCTCTGAATGTTTGACAGAATTTAACTGCAGGGCTGATTTTAATATTTTTACACAGAGTTCTTGCTCACAGGCAGCCTCGAGGGTGGGAAGTTTGCTTCACAGAGCTGAAGCCTGTAAGAGCTTCTTAGTGTGTAATGAGAAGTTGTAAGTTTTAGGGAGGTATCCAAATTTGGTACATGTGCCTGAGGGAGGCATGAGGCAGTCCCAATTGCATATGCACAAGCATGGGTTGAATAGGGGGGTATGTAATGGTGGTGAGGGATATTGGATGAAGACTAACTGTGGCCTTATGCGTCTCCTTGGCACAAGTGATGTAACCGAAGGAAAATTATGGGTCTGTGTAATGGAGAAACCTCCAAGATCATTCCCCGCAGTTAAATATACATAGCGTCATATTCTTTTTCCAGACGGATTTAGGAGGAATGCTTGAGCAGAAATTTGCTCACCGAGACTTTCCTCCACCTTGAAGGTAAATTCAGAAAATAAATTATTGGACTTTTCTCACGGCTAAGACTTAAAATTGTAGGGGAAAAAAACAAAGGAGTGGGAGAGTGTTTGGATTGGGAAATCCGTTTTATTCTTCTCTAGTTCAAGTGTGACAAATCAGTTAGCTACATAGCTACACCTGAGGCAGATATAGCTACTGGTATGTCTCACTATAACGCCCAACCTTTTCTGGGAAGGTATTAATATAGTTCTTCTTTAAAGCTATCAACTGACCCAGAAATTAAACATCTTTATTGGTTGTCAATTCTAGGAATGTAGGTATGCCTGGGACACCGATAGTAATTTTTGCCAAAAGAGAAGGCTTTTGGCTTATTGCCATACAAACAATCACAGCTTCTTTCTTTGGTTCATTTTTGTTTAGCCATGGCAATGGCAAGACAAGTATCTATGGGATGCTGGAGCCTTTCACCCTAACCTGTTAGTCCTTTGCCTTTTCCTTTCATGGAATGTTTTATGAGTAGCAAACAACTGAATGCGCTGCAGCTTTCAATATATTTTAGCAAAAATAATAATAATTATGTATATGAGCATAACACCGCATGTCATCAGCACATGCAGAACGTCAGACTAAGGGGATTGGGTTGAAAGTGCACTTGCTTCAAAAGCACGCAATGCTTGCCTGTTACGTGGTTGTAACATCAGGGGTATAGTTTAGGGCTGGTTTAGCACAGTGGGCTAACTAGCTGGCTTGTAATGCAGTACAGTGCCAGCAGCGTGGGTTCAATTCCCGTACCAGGCGCCAGAATGTGGCGACTAGGGGCTTTTCACAGTAACTTCATTGAAGCCTACTTGTGACAATAAGCAATTATTATTATAGTAAGCAATTTTTTAAAAATGAACACGTTAACCTCACCACCTGCCCAGCTGTCCACCCACACACAGACTTCACCGGGTCTTCAGCTTACTACACGCTGGACAAAATGGCAGACACGATGGGTTGAATGGCCTCCTTCTGCACTGTATGATTCTATGATTCCCTCATGATTGAAAAGCCGACCAATACTCACTGCCTGGGCTCACACAGTTGAATGGCCCACTTAGACATGGGGCTGCTGCCTTCATGGACGGTAACCCACTCTCATAAGAACATAAGAACTAGAAGCAGGAGTAGGCCATCTGGCCCCTCGAGCCTGCTCCACCATTCAATGAGATCATGGCTAATCTTTTGTGGACTCAGCTCCACTTTCCGTCCCGAACACCATAATCCTTAATCCCTTTATTCTTCAAAAAACTATCTATCTTTATCTTTAAAACATTTAATGAAGGAGCCTCAACTGCCTCGCTGGGCAAGGAATTCCATAGATTCACAACCCTTTGGATGAAGAAGTTCCTCCTCAACTCAGTCCTAAATCTACTTCCCCTTATTTTTGAGGCTATGCCCCCTAGTTCTGCTTTCACCCGCCAGTGGAAACAACCTGCCCGCATCTATCCTATCTATTCCCTTCATAATTTTATATGTTTCTATAAGATCCCCCCGCATCCTTCTAAATTCCAATGAGTACAGTCCCAGTCTACTCAACCTCTCCTCGTAATCCAACCCCTTCAGCTCTGGGATTAACCTAGTGAATCTCCTTTGCACACCCTCCAGCACCAGTACGTCATTTCTCTGGTAAGGAAACCAAAACTGAACACAATATTCCAGGTGTGGCCTCACTAACACCATATACAATTGCAGCATAACCTCCCTAGTCTTAAACTCCATCCCTCTCGCAATGAAGGACAAAACTCCATTTGCCTTCTGAATCACCTGTAAACCAACTTTTTGCGACTCATGCACTAGCACACCCAGGTCTCTCTGCACAGCAGCATGTTTTAATATTAATATTAATATCGCACCACACAGTTCAAAGTGGTAGGATAGCGCGCTGACCCAGCCTATGGTCATTTAAGATTCTTTGTCAGTGTGATAGTATGGCACTGGACTAGTTGAAAGAATGAGGTTATAGCCAAGGCAGTGTGTTAGATGCCAATAATTCAAGTGGTTCTGATTATAACCATTTCTGAAAATCAGCAGAACTTTTAGATTGAAACGCTGCCTGAAACTGACTGCCAGGCTTTTGATATTCTTATTATAATATGACATTTGATCATTGTTCATCTGAAAAAGTTCCATGTCTACTTTGTTTTGTTTTTAATTCTTGGACATGGCTGGAGGCCAGCGTATGTGGTGTGGTGTTTGTGACCAGGGGTTTTCATGGAGAAACTTTTGTGATGGCCCATAGCACATCAAGGATGGATCTTCAATTTATGTGGGTATGCTTTTCACATAGTGCGAAAGAGGTTTCTGGAAAGGGTAAAAGAGGTAAACACCCTGGAATGATTTGCGAGATGTAAGTAGAGGACTAGATGGATGCCCCATCTTCACTCATCTGTGAAAAACATAGGGTGCGATTCTCCAGAAAGATTTCCAACTGTTGTAGCGAGCGGGAATTGCTGTGAGCTTCCTGGCGCTCAGCACAGTGAGGCCAGCAATGCTATTCAATGTTAATTGGTCCACTTAATGAGGCCCCAAGGGCTTCTGGCCGCAAATGAAGTCTCGACAGCCGATTTGCCGGCACCACGCTCGCCAGCCCCCCGCTAACAAGGTCGAACAGCACTTAAGCTGCACTTGCTCAGCCAATCCCAGCCAGCTCGCAATAATGGTGCAGAGGAGACTATCCACACGATTCGGGGACCGAGGGAGGCTAGACACAGTGGAGGCCGGGAAGGATGTCATGTTCCCTGGAGGGTTAGTCATAGGGTAGCCACAGCTGCCTAGGACGAGTGGCGACAGCTGGGAGCGCCGGGAGTGTGACCAGGAGGACGGGCCTCCAGTGCTGAAAAAATGTCAACAATCTTTTTGGAGTACTGTGTACAGTTCTGGTCGCCTCATTTTAGGAAGGATGTGGAAGCTTTGGAAAAGGTGCAAAGAAGATTTACCAGGATGTTGCCTGGAATGGAGAGTAGGTCTTACGAGGAAAGGTTGAGGGTGCTAGGCCTTTTCTCATTCGAACGGAGAAGGATGAGGGGCGACTTGATAGAGGTTTATAAGATGATCAGGGGAATAGATAGCGTAGACAGTCAGAGACTTTTTCCCCGGGCGGAACAAACCATTACAAGGGGACATAAATTTAAGGTGAAAGGTGGAAGATATAGGAGGGATATCAGAGGTAGGTTCTTTACCCAGAGAGTAGTGGGGGCATGGAACGCACTGCCTGTGGAAGTAGTTGAGTCGGAAATATTAGGGACCTTCAAGCAGCTATTGGATAGGTACATGGATTACGGTAAAATGATAGTGTAGATTTATTTGTTCTTAAGGGTAGCACGGTAGCATTGTGGATAGCACAATTGCTTCACAGCTCCTGGGTCCCAGGTTCGATTCCGGCTTGGGTCACTGTCTGTGCGGAGTGTGCACGTCCTCCCCGTGTCTGCATGGGTTTCCTCCGGGTGCTCCGGTTTCCTCCCATAGTCCAAAGATGTGCAGGTTAGGTGGATTGGCCATGATAAATTGCCCTTAGTGTCCAAAATTGCCCTTGGTGTTGGGTGGAGGTGTTGAATTTGGGTAGGGTGCTCTTTCCAAGAGCCGGTGCAGACTCAAAGGGCCGAATGGCCTCCTTCTGCACTGTAAATTCAATGATAATCTATGATTAATCTCGGACAAAGTTTCGGCACAACATCGTGGGCCGAAGGGCCTGTTCAGTGCTGTATTTTCGATATGTTCTATGGCCTACACTGGGCAGCATGAATGAATCGACACCAACACCTCCCCCCCCCCGACCTGTCCGCCCCACGACAGCATCCACCCCCAATTTCCTTGTGACCCCCAACTCTTCCTCCACCCCCTCCCCCTTCATCCCCTCCAACCCTCCATTCACAAACCCCTCCCCACTACTGTGAACCACGCGTGTAGCTAACGATGCCACCTCTGTGTCTCCTCAGGAAAAGCTCTCCCATAATCGCTGGGAGAGAGCCCAGACTAGCAGAGGGTGCCAGACCTAAGAATCATCACCACCTCCGAGGAGCGTGCCCTGGAGGTGACCGGTGTGGCCAAAGACTATAAAGAGCTGGGGTGTGATTCTCCGACCCCCCCCCACCAGGTCGGAGAATCACCGGGGGCTGGCATGAATCCCGCCCCCGCCGGATGCCGAATTCTCCGGCACCGGATATTCGGTTGGGGCGGGAATCGCGCCGGTTGGCGGGCCCCCCCCCGACGATTTCCCGGCCCGCAATGGCCCGAATTCCCGCCGCTGTCAACCCACGCCAGCCGGCGTGGATTAAACCACCTTTGGGACAGCGGGACAAGGCGGCGCGGGCAGGCGCCGGGGTCCTGGGGGGGGGGGGGCGTGAGGCGATCTGGCCCTGGGGGGTGCCCCCACGGTGGCCTGGCCCGCAATCGGGGCCCACTGATCCGCGGGCGGGCCTGTGCCATGGGCACACTCTTTTCCTTCCGCCTTCGCCATGGTCTCCACTATGGCAGAGGCGGAAGAGACTCCCTCCACTGCGCATGCGAGGGGATGCCGTGAGCAGCCACTGACGCTCCCGCGCATGCGCCGCCCGGCAAAGTCATTTCCGCGCCAGTGGCGGGGACCAAAGGCCTTTCCCGCCAGCTGGCGGGGCGGAAATCAGTCTGGCGTGGGCCTAGTCCCTCAAGGTGAGGGCTCGGCCCCTCAAGATGCGGAGGATTCCGCACCTTTGGGGCGGCGCGATGCCGGACTGATTTGCGCCGTTTTTGGCGCCGGTCGGCGGACATCGCGCTGATATCGGAGAATCCCGCCCCTGATCTCGTGCTGCCTGCGGCATTCACAAGGTATGAAGCTTGAGAAATAGGTCCACAGCCTGTGAATCACTTGTCTATTCATTTTAATGAGCCAAAATCACAGGTTGTCCACCTTTAAGTTACCCAACTGGTGCCAGTGCTGTGTTCCAGCTCCCACAGATCACATAATCACCTCTTCTTATTCAACACAGAAGAGATGCTAGAAGGATGGGCGTAGTAAGAACAGAGTGATACATCCTGAGGAGCATTGGGCACAAAATAGATAGGTGAGAGTCTTTTAGGGTAGAGATGAAATCAGTAGAGAAACCAGAATCTCTGTATGGTTCTTTGAGCAGGGAGATCTTTCACTGTCATTTATAGGAACAGGATTCGGCCATTCAGCACAATGAGTCCATTCTGCCATTGTCGGATTATGGCTGATCTGTGTGCCAACTTCATTCACTAATCTTTACTGCACAAACCTCAAGGGTGCCTAACGATCCATCCCCTGATCGCACAAGACCACAATTCAGTAAGTTTTAAAGTGCTGGTGTTAAAGGATAAGAGTGGTCCGAGGGTGAATGTGCTAAATTGGGGGAAGGCTAATTATAACAATATTAGGCAGGAACTGAAGAACCTAGATTGGGGGTGGATGTTTGAGGGCAAATCAACATCTGACATGTGGGAGGCTTTCAAGTGTCAGTTGAAAGGAATTCAGGACCGGCATGTTCCTGTGAGGAGGAAGGATAAATACGGCAATTTTCAGGAACCTTGGATAACGAGAGATATTGTAGGCCTCGTCAAAAAGAAAAAGGAGGCATTTGTCAGGTCTAAAAGGCTGGGAACAGACGAAGCCTGTGTGGAATATAAGGAAAGTAGGAAGGAACTTAAGCAAGGAGTCAGGAGGGCTAGAAGGGGTCACGGAAAGTCATTGGCAAATAGGGTTAAGGAAAATCCCAAGATTTTTACACGTACATAAAAAGCAAGAGGGTAGCCAGGAAAAGGGTTGGCCCACTGAAGGATAGGCAAGGGAATCTATGTGTGGAGCCAGAGGAAATGGGCGAGGTACTAAATGAATACTTTGCATCAGTATTCACCAAAGAGAAGGAATTGGTGATTGTTGAGTCTGGAGAAGGGTGTGTAGATAGCCTGGGTCACATTGAGATCCAAAGAGACAAGGTGTTGGGCGTCTTGAAAAATATTAAGGTAGATAAGTCCCCAGGGCCTGATGGGATCTACCCCAGAATACTGAAGGAGGCTAGAGAGGAAATTGCTGAGACCTTGACAGAAATCTTTGGATCCTCACTGTCTTCAGGTAATGTCCCGGAGGACTGGAGAATAGCCAATGTTGTTCCTTTGTTTAAGAAGGGTAGCAAGGATAATCCAGGGAACTACAGGCCAGTAAGCCTTACATCAGTGGTAGGGAAATTACTGGAGAGAATTCTTCGAGGCAGAATTTACTCCCATTTGGAAGCAAATGGACGTATTAGTGAGAGACAGCATGGTTTTGTGAAGGGGAGGTCGTGTCTCACTAACTTGATAGAGTTTTTCGAAGGGGTCACAAAGATGATTGATGCAGGTAGGGCAGTGGATGTTGTCTATATGGACTTCAGTAAGGCCTTTGACAAGGTCCCTCATGGTAGACTAGTACAAAAGGTGAAGTCAAACGGGATCAGGTGTGAGCTGGCAAGGTGGATACAGAACTGGCTAGGTCATAGAGGGCAGAGAGTAGCAATGGAAGGGTGCTTTTCTGATTGGAGGGCTGTGCCTAGTGGTGTTCTGCAGGGATCAGTGCTGGGACCTTTGCTGTTTGTAGTATATAATCTATATGATTTGGAGGAAAATGTAATTGGTCTGATTAGTAAGTTTGCAGACGACACAAAGGTTGGTGGAATTGCAGATAGCGATGAGGACTGTCAGAGGATTCAGCAGGATTTAGATTGTTTGGAGACTTGGGCGGAGAGCTGGCAGATGGAATTTAATCCGGACAAATGTGAGGTAATGCATTTTGGAAGGTCTAATGCAAGTCGGGAATATACAGTGAATGTAGAACCCTCAAGAGTATTGAAAGTCAGAGAGATCTAGGTGTACAGGTCCACAGGTCACTGAAAGGGGCAACACAGGTGGAGAAGGTAGTCAAGAAGGCATGCGGAATGCTTGTCTTCATTGGCCGGGGCATTGAGTATAAGAATTGGCAAGTCATGTTGCAGCTGTATAGAACCTTAGTTAGGCCACACTTGGAGTATAGTGTTCAATTCTGGTCGCCACACTACCAGAAGGATGTGGAGGCTTTAGAGAGGGTGCAGAAGAGATTTACCAGGATGTTGCCTGGTATGGAGGGCATTAGCTATGAGGAGCGGTTGAATAAACTCGGTTTGTTCTCACTGGAACGACAGAGGTTGAGGGGCGACCTGATAGAGGTCTACAAAATTATGAGGGGCATAGACAAAGTGGATAGTCAGAGGGTAGAGGGGTCAATTACTAGGGGGCATAGGTTTAAGTGCGAGGGGCAAGATTTAGAGTAGATGTACGAGGCAAGTTTTTTACACAGAGGGTAGTGGGTGCCTGGAACTCGCTACCGGAGGAGGTGGTGGAAGCTGGGACGATAGTGACATTTAAGGGGCATCTTGACAAATACATGAATAGGATGGGAATAGAGGGATATGGACCCAGGAAATGTAGAAGATTGTAGTTTAGTCGGGCAGCATGGTCGGCATGGGCTTGGAGGGCCGAAGGGCCTGTTCCTGTGCTGTACTTTTCTTTGTTCTTTGTTCTTGTTTGTGATTGGTTACAGTGCGGAACAAGGGATCAAACAAAGCAAATACATGAGCAAGAGCAGCATAGGGCATCGTGAATAGTGTTCTTACAGATCAGTCCGAGGGGGAGTGATTGAGGAGTCTGGTAGCTGTGGGGAAGAAGCTGTTCCTATGTCTGGATGTGCGGGTCTTCTGACTTCTGTCTGATGGAAGGGTCTGGAAGAGGGCAAAAGCCTGGGTGGGAGGGGTCTCTGACAATGTTGTCTGCCTTCCTGAGGCAGGGGAGGTGTAGACAGAATCAACATGTGGGTGGAAAGCTTGTGTGATACGTTGGGCTGAGTTCACCACATTGTGCAGTTTCTTGCGATCTTGGGCCGAACAGTTACCAAATTGAGTGCCAAAGAGGGTAGTAAAAGCGCTTCCCAACCAGAAACCATGGTTTAACCGGGAGATTCATTCCCTCCTGAAGGCCAGGTCTGAGGCGTTCAAGATAGACGACGCTGACCTATACAAAAAATCTAGGTACGACCTCCGCAAAGCCATCAGGGATGCCAAGAGACAATACTAGACTAAGCTATAGAACATAGAACATAGAACAGTACAGCACAGATATAGTCACAGGCTAATGTCACGGACTCTCGCCGGTTGTGACAAGGCGTAAACAACATAATGGGCTACAAAGCAAAGCCGAGTAGAATCTCCGGCAACAGTGCACACCTCCCCAAAGAACTCAATGCAGTCTATGCTCGTTTCAAGCATGGAACCAACAAACCGTTGTCAACTGCCCCAGCAATCTCGGACACACCCATACCCATCATCACAACTCCAAAGTCAGATCGGCCTTCTTTAAAGTGAACCCTCGGAAAGCAATGGGTCCTGATGGAGTTCCTGGTCGTCCACTCAGATTCTGAGCGGACCAACTGGCGAGTGTGTTCGTGGACATCTTCAACCCCTACCTACTCCATTCTGAGGTTCCCACCTGCTTCAAGAAGACCACCATCATACTGGTGCCAAAGAAGAACCAGGCAACATGCCTCAATGACTACCATCCGGTGGCCCTGACATCGATCATTATGAAGTGCTTCGAGAGGTTGGTAATGAGATACATCAACTCTATACTCCCAGAATGCCTTGATCCACTGCAATTCGCAAACTGCCACAAGCATTCCACAGCAGACGCTATCACCCTGGCCCTACACTCATCCCTGGAGCATCTCGACAACAAGGACTCCTACGTCAGACTCCTTTTCATTGACTACAGCTCCGCCTTCTACACCATAATCCCAGGCAGGCTCATATCAAAACTCCAAAACCTCGGACTTGTCTCCTTCCTCTTGCAACTGGATCCTCGACTTCCTGACCCATAGACCACAATCAATAAAGATAAACATCAACATCTCCTCCATGACAGTCCTCAATGCCAGGGCCCTGCAAGGCTGCGTACTTAGCCCCCTACTATACTCCCTATTCACACACGACTGTGTGGCAAAATTTGGCTCCAACTCCATCTACAAATTTTCTGACATCACGACCGTAGTGGGTCGGATCTCGAACAATGATGAGTCAGAGTACAGGAGGGAGATGGAGAACCTAGTGGAGTGGTGTAACAACAACAATCTCTCCCTCAACGTCAGCAAAACTAAGGAGCTGGTCATTGACTTCAGGAAGCAAAGTACTGTCCACACCCCTGTCTGCATCAACGGGGCCGAGGCGGAGATGGTTGACAGCTTCAAATTCCTAAAGCATGCACATCACCAACAGTCGACGCGACCACCAAGAAAGCACAACAGCGCCTATGCTTTCTCAGGAAACTAAGGAAATTCGGCATGTCCACATTGACTCTTACCAATTTTTACAGATGCACCATAGAAAGCATCCTCTCGGGCTGTATCACAGCCTGGTGTGGCAACTGCTCGACTGTAAGATACTACAGAGAGTCGTGAACACAGCCCAGTCCATCACACAAACCCGCCTACCATCCATTGACTCTGTCTACACCTCTGCTGCCTGGGGAAAGCGGGCAGCATAATCAAAGACCCCTCCAATCCATGTTATCCTCTCTTCCAACTTCTTCCATCGGGCAGGAGATACAGAAGTCTGAGAACACGCACTAACAGACTCAAAAACAGCTTCTTCCCCGCTGTTACCAGACTCCTGAATGACCCTCTTATGGACTGAACTGGTCTCTCCACACATCTTCTCTACTAAGTAGGACTACACTCCGTGTGCTTCACCCGATGCCTGTGTCTATGTATTTACATTCTGTATTTATCATGTGTTTTTCATGTATGGATGATCTGTCTGGACTGTTCGCAGAACAATACTTTTCACTCGGTACACGTAACAGTAAACCCAAATCCAAATCCAGGTACATGTGACAATAAAACAAATCCAATCCAGTTCCAATCTTTATTGAAAATAAATTTAGAGTATCCAATTTTATTTTTCCAATGAAGGGGCAATTTAGCGCGGCCAATCCACCTACCCTGCACATCTTTGGGTTGTGGGGGTGAGACCCACGCAAACTCAGGGGAGAATGTGTAAACTCCACACGGACAATGACCCAGAGCCGGGATCGAACATGGGACCTCGGCGCATGAGGCACCAGTGCTAACCACTGCGCTAACCTGCTGCCCCATCCAAATCCAATCTTACCCAAAACCTTGACAGCTTTTTAAGGGGAGAGAGTTGCAGATTTCCACTGAAGTCACACATTACAGGACTTCAATCTATATAATAATATGTACCTACATCAGGAAAGGCTACCCAGACAATCTCACTCACACATGGACACAAAGACGTACACACACAGATTGGCACATTTGCCGAGACAGACATACGCACATCGAGTCACATGCTAATCCCAGTGAAGGGCACATATATACACACTGAGGAATTTTAACAAATGCAACGTGTAAACATTCATGAAAACATGGGCGCCAGACAGTCAGTGAGTTCAATAGTGCCACAACAAACTTGAGGCTTCCTGGCAAATGCTGAAAATTGGAGGGAAAAGAAAAGATTTTTATTCAACCCAGATTGTATCAAAATGGTTTGCAGGTGTTTTGGGCAGTTCTCGTTTCAAAATAAATTCAAGAGGAACGAGACAAAATAACACTGGGGCAGCTCTCAATCCTTACAAACCCAACATTCCTATTTATAGGTAAAAGGTCTACATGTCGATAGTGCAGCCATTCTGAAAATGTTCCAGAGGAGCCAAGCTATTTCAAAAATGCCTCAGAACAGCCAAATTGAATTGTAATCAGCCAATGGTTTAACTGGAATGAGCTTTTCAGGGGGCGAGGGGACCAGACCATCAGACTTTAAACATTTATCGTTGTCGATTAACCTTTAATAACAATTCCAGTCGTTTTTTTTAAGGTTTAATATAATCCTGAAGCAACGCCATTTAAATCATGAATTTGTTATCTACAGTGTTTAGCACTGCTGCCTCAGACCACTGGGTTTGATTCCGGCCTTGGGTCACTGTCTGTGTGGAGTTTGCACATTCTCCCCGTGTCTACGTGGGTTTCCTCCGGGTGCTCCAGTTTCCTCCCACAGTCCAAAGGTGTGCAGTTTAGGTGGATTGGCTGTGCTAAATTGCCCCTTAGTGTCCAAAGATATGCAGATAAGGTGGGGTTATGGGATAGGATGGGGAGTGGGCCTAGGTAGGTTGCTTTTTCAGAGTCGATGGGCCGAATGGCCTCCTTCTGCACTGTAGGAATTCTATGGTTCAAGGGTACTGTGCTTTTAAAAAAATAAATTTAGAATATCCAATTCTTTTTTTCCAATTAAGGGGCAATTTAGCGTGGCCAATCCACCTACCCTGCACATCTTTGGGCTGTGGGGGCGAAACCCACGCAAACTCAGGGGAGAATGTGCAAAATCCACACGGGCAGTGACCCAGAGCCGGGATCAAACCTGGGACCTCGGTGCCGTGACCACCGTGCAGCCCTCAGGTACTGTGCTTTTTAATAACTGTTAGGGAAGAAATTACAGACTATGGGACAGCTGAATCAAGGCAGAGATGCCAGTGCTGAGGGGGTTTGGGGGGGGGGGGGGGGTGGAGAACTAGAGTGGTTTAGTAAAGTTAGCAGTCGTGCTCAGGAATGTTTAAATTGATCAACTTTACCACAGGACACTGAAGGTTAAATGCAACCAACCACGGGTAAGACCAAAGGCATGCACGCAAGGTTGCATTCAGCAATCCCTGAAGTAAGTGGGGAAACCCTTGAAGGTTAATGGGAAGTCTGAGGCACAGCACGGAGCAAACAAACGCTAAGTTCTAATTTATTGCAGTGAATGATTGTTATTAATTTCATGGTTGTGATTCATCGCATCAGGTGCAGTGACGGTTATCCACGGACAGCTTTACAACCCGCGCAGTATTTGAGGAATGGAGGAGGAGATGAACCTTCAGGCAGCTAATAAATCCATCCTTGCTGACGGAACACCTGAGCACCTGTTCATGGGCGTACTGTCTCTGATTCCTTCTATGTAGATGTTAGGACATATTCACTATTTTAACTCAATTTTTTATCAACAGTTTACAACAATTTTGCTACCTCTTTTAAAGAGATTGACTGCTTTCTTGTATTTTCCTGGTGAGTCCTATTCATAGACCCTACGCTCCCCCCAACCCCAGACTCAATTTTAGGGCTGGCGGCTGGATTGGAATTCCATAGGGGAAGTCCGAAAAGAATCAACATTAGATCTGAGGAGGGAAGGTGGGGGTGCGGGCGCCTCCATCAGAAAGCCATTTCTGTCTGGGGGTGTCCCTCACTGAAGGGCTGGTGTCTTCAGAACCTCCCTTGCCCCCTGTCTCATAATCCTCCAGGCCTTTCCTACATTCCCCACCCTGGGACTCCAGACACTGGGCTTTTCCCCCAGTTCCTGGGTTTGTTCTCAGGCCTCCTGGTGCAGTTCTGCTTCTGACCACTGCATAGGACATAGAACATACAGTGCAGAAGGAGGCCATTCAGCCCATCGAGTCTGTGCTAGCTTTTTCGCGATCCATTCAATCAGTCTCATTCTGCTCTTCCCCCAGCCCTACAAATTTATTCCCTTTAAGTATTTATCAAATTTGTTTTGAAAGTTGTTACTTTTAGAACCTCAGTCAGGGAAACATCTTTTCTGTCTACTAATCTGTGCAGGAAGAGATTGGGGCGCCATTGTTAAAAGCTGCCCTGATCTCGCAACTTCCTCAGACATCACATCGTTGTCTCCCGACCCTTCCACTTCCCCAAAGTACCCCTTAGGGGGTCACTTAAGCCTCTCCCACCCCACCTCTTAAGGGCAGGGCACTCCCAGGCCGAATGCCTGGCATGGGTAACCTGGCACCAGGGCATCTTGGCACTGCCACCCTGGTCACTTCTGCCAGGGTGCCCAGGTGCCAGGGTACCATAGCCCGACCACCTGGGGGTCTCCGATAGCCTGAGAGATCTCCCTGTTGTGTTATTCCTGGTCCAGATCACAACGTCTCGCAAGGTGTTCCAAGCATCGCAAGGCCATTTTGTCGTGCCCTTTAGCTCCTCTCCAGGAATCTAGGTTCATGATGTTGCGCAGTACTGAGGGAATGCTGTTGCAGGTGCTATCCTTCAGATGAAACATTAAACCAAAGCCTCATCTGCCTGTTAAAAATTCCGCCTTACTATTAGTGAAAAAGAAAGGCTTGCATTTATGACCACACTTCATTACCATCAGACGTCACAAAGTGCTTTACAGCCAATTGAATACTTTGAAGTATAGTTACTGTTGTAAAGTAGAAAAAGGTCAGGAAGATCCTCTGGCGTCTTAGCAAACTTAGAGCCAAATTTTCACGAGGTCAGGAAGATTCTGTGGAACTTTGAAAATGGAGGATGAATCATGGAAGTATAAGTTCCGCCCCCAATTCCAACAGATTCAATTTCTGCTGGTAGGGGAAAGGGGTTGGGATGTGATTCACTCTTATGGGAAACTTAGTTTATACCAAACTAAGTGTGGTAATACCAGGTATTGCAGGACCTGAGAGGTGGATGCCCATTGGCCAGACCTAGGAGTCTACCATTGACCAACGTACGTAGCTCCGCCCTGAGAGGTGGGGTATAAGAACCCATGCCGTCCCAGCAGCCCTCACTTTCTGTATTGGAGCTGCTGGGTACAGTTCTAGCTGATTAAAGCCGATTAGTATGACTGTCCTTGTCTCGCGAGTAATTGATTGTACATCAATTTAATCAGTTATTACTTCTGAAAGGATGGACCTCCGCATCAGGCCGGAGTGCCTTCAGCTCAGTCCCCACGCAGACAACTCCACTGGTATTTTTAAGCACTGGCTGGCGTGTTTTGAGAGCTTCATCGACACAGCCACCGACACCCCCACGGAAAGGCAGAAGATGCACCTTCTATGCTCCCGAGTCAGCCCAGCAATCTACCCTCTGATCGAGGAGGCGGAGAATTATGCTGCAGCTATCACGCTGCTAGAAGGACAAGGCCCCACCCCTGATCCAGTCCGCAACCTTCCCCCTGTCGACGGAGGCCCGCCAGGCCTTCTGCCGCATCAAAGCGGACATCGCAAAAGCCACGATGCGTGCCATCGACGAGTCCCTCCCCTTCCAGGTCGAGAGCGACGCGTCCGACGTAGCTCTGGCGGCCAGCCTCAACCAAACGGACAGGCCCGTGGCTTTCTTCTCCCGCACTCTCCATGCTTCCGAAATTCGCCACTCCTTGGTCGAAAAGGAGGCCCAGGCCATAGTAGAAGCTGTGCGACACTGGAGGCATTACCTGGCCGGCAGGAGATTCACTCTCCTCACGGACCAATGGTCGGTGGTGTTCATGTTCGATAATGCACAGCGGGGCAAGATTAAGAACGACAAGATCTTTCAGTGGAGGATAGAACTCTCCACCTTTAATTACGAGATCTTGTACCGTCCCGGGAAGCTGAACGAGCCTCCTGATGCCCTGTCCTGCGGCACTTGTGCCACTGCACAAGCGGACCGCCTCCGATCCCTCCACGAGGACCTCTGCCACCCGGGGGTCACTCATTTCTTTCATTACGTTAAGACCCACAACCTGCCCTACTCCATCGAGGAGGTCAGGACAGTAACCAGGGACTGCCAAATCTGCGCGGAGTGCAAACCGCACTTCTACCGGCCAGAGAGGGCGCACCTGATAAAGGCTTCCCGTCCCTTTGAACGCCTCAGCATGGATTTCAGAGTCCCCCCCACCACCGCCGACCGCAACACGTACTTCCTTAACGTGATTGACGAATACTCCCGGTTTCCATTCGCCATCCCCTGCCCAGACATGACCACAACCACCGTCATCAAGGCCCTCCAGGGTATCTTTACACTGTTCAGTTTCCCCGCGTACATACACAGCGATAGGGGGTCCTCCTTCATGAGCGACGAACTGCGTCAATTCCTGCTCAGCAAAGGCATCACCTCCAGCAGGACGACCAGTTACAACCCCCGGGGAAACAGGCAGGTAGAGAGGGAGAACGGAACGGTCTGGAAGACCGTCCTGCTGGCCCTTCGGTCCAGGAATCTCCCAGTCTCCCGCTGGCAAGAAGTCCTCCCAGTGGCCCTTCACTCCATTCGGTCGCTGCTCTGTACTACCACAAACCAGGCACCTCACGAACGTCTCCTTATCTTCCCCAGGAAGTCCTCCTCCGGGACCTCATTCCCAACCTGGCTAGCGACACCCGGACCCGTCCTGATGCGGAAACATGTGAGGGCGCACAAGTCGGACCCGTTGGTCGAGAGGGTCCACCTGCTGCATGCCAACCCCCAATACGCCTACGTAGCGTTCCCTGACGGCCGCCAAGACAC
Source organism: Scyliorhinus torazame (assembly GCF_047496885.1). Lineage (NCBI taxonomy): Eukaryota > Metazoa > Chordata > Chondrichthyes > Carcharhiniformes > Scyliorhinidae > Scyliorhinus > Scyliorhinus torazame. The sequence goes on along the minus strand of NC_092731.1, from coordinate 10,125,128 downwards.
GGCCTCCCTTCGGGACCTGGCGCCCACCGGAGCCCCACGCACACCCGCACCATTGCCCCCACCCTCCCCGCAGCACCTGACCGGAGGGTCAGTACTGCCGCCGCCCCTACTTAGCGCCGAACAGGCACTGACGCCCCCTACAGGCGCCCCTCCCCCTTGCCCACTTTTTGCCCCAACCCATGCCGTCCCAGCAGCCCTCACTTTCTGTATCGGAGCTGCTGGGTACAGTTCTAGCTGATAAAGCCGATTCGTATGACTCTCCCTGTCTCGCGAGTAATTGATTGTGCATCACTAAGTAAGTTAATTTGAACTCAGTGCTGAGTTCGAACCAACCCCATTTTGGCTTCCAAAGCCCTTACCTTGTAATTACAAATTAATGGAGTAGACATAAATGTTCTTAAAGGGTGGAATCGGTCTGTATAACTGTCATGATCTGAAGTTTTTTAAATGCTCTTTAATCTTTAATAAAACAGGCTGCAGCTGTTTGTGAAAGATTAAAAAATCCCTCTGCTGGACTACTTTGATTGACAGCCATAGGTTAGAAAAATAATGTAGAATCTTGTGTAATTTCAACCAAGCTCTTTGTTGACATATCCCCAAGGGCCATCATTATGACATTATGAATGCTTGGCTGAGTTTTAAAATTATTTTGGTATGGCATTCTGAGTTCACAGTTTGTTTGACTGTTTGAAACGTCTTTGATGAGAGGTCCAAGTAGACGTTTGTATGAAAAAAAAAGAAAATCACTTATTGTCACAAGTAGGCTTCAATGAAGTTACTGTGAAAAGCCCCTAGTCGCCACATTCCGGTGCCTGTTTGGGGAGGCTGTTACGGGAATTGAACCGTGCTGCTGGCCTGCTTTCAAAGCCAGTGATTTAGCCCTGTGCTAAACAGCCCCTATGTTTTTTAAAAGATTTATCACGAGACTTGAAAGCTTTGAATGGGAGTTTTTTTATTCTATCAGGTGTGTACGAGTTAGAGTTCTATTATATTGGTAGAAGTTTATTTTTTGCATTTCCACATGACTCCTGACTTCAGTCCATAGTGGATTCTGGGTGACTGGCTATGGAGATGGCATGGAGGACATGAGGGACCATGGGGGGGGGTGGAGTGTGAGGGCTAGATGGCCTAACAATTCTAAACAGCTGGAATGAAGTCTGAAATATATAAATTGGCCTTCTAACTAGTCCACTGTGGTGCTTGCCTACCCCTGTGGCCGCACAAACCCCTGGAGCCAAAATTGCAGGTTTCGGGGTACTTTTTACTGAGGCAGGTCTGTCAAGTTGGGAAATTTCCCAACTTGTGCTACATGCCCTGGTAGCCAAAATATAGTCATTAATCCTTCAACCAACTCATCAATAATAGAGTAACTGGTCATTCATGTCAATGGTTTTTATGGAGTCTTGAACTGGGTAACTTTGCTGCAGCATTCACTAATACAGAAACAAACGATTGATTGCATTTCAAAGACAATAGATGGTATGTGAAGCATTGTGAAACATCCTGAGAGACATGGGATGAGCTACATACATGTAAATTCTTTCTTTCCCGGTACTTATGACTCATTACTCGTGGAAAAAATTTGCTCAGTTTATGGTTTTACTGACAGTATTTTTCTGTTGCTATGACAACCTCTCACTGTTATGTACTCATTCCTGAAAAATTAATGCATGAATTTATAATTTTCATTTTCAAATTTCTTCACAGCCTTCCTTTGAAAGGATTTCCAGCTTTATGCTCTGTTCAACTCCCTCTGATCTTGGTTTTATATATCCCCTTCCTTTTTACTCCACCATTGCCTCATCTGCAGTGGCAAGATCTTATGAATTCCATTCCTTCATTTCTGACCTCTTGTGTATTTGTCCCGCCACTGGCAGCCATTCCTTCACTCGTCCATGTGCTGGGATTACCTTCCTTAAAGCTCTCTGCCTCTCCACTTCACTTTCCCCCTTTAAGACCTTCCTTCAAACCCACCTCTCTGAGTCAGTATTTGCTCACTCTTGCTGTTATTTGGCTGCATCTCTCTGAAGCTCTGTGGGAAATAAGGTGATATTTAAATGCAAGTCCCTTTTTTTGTCATCTTCTACTTTACCCTTAAATGCTTCTTAAAATCCACATGTGCAACTCAAATTTCATTCCTCCTAATTCTCTGACCATCGCTGGGATATTGATGAGTCTTCTTTGAAAACTGCTTGGGATATTTTTCTGCAATGCATAAAGGAAGGCTGGTATTGTGGAAAAGGCATCAGTGTTAAGGAATAGAATACCTTTAGTATCTGGAGTCGGGATTATTGACTGAGCTGCCAGAGAGGTTTTTTCTACTGATTGGTTCTTTGTTCAAACGTAGGTCGCAGAAGTGGGCCTTCGACTATTTACTGACCATGTCTTTTCCTGCCCTAGGTTCCATGGCAGGTTTGGAATGTTGGAGTGTTTCTTGCCGTGGAGTGGGGTGGGCTTTTATGCACAATCGTGTTCTTCCTGACTCATTAGTTATGCGTGCACGTGGTTCGCGTTGGGTTTTGTGGCGGGCAGGCAGAAAGATGGGTGTCCCGCTGTCAAGTCCAGGCACTATATTTAAAAGGCACCTGGATAAGCCTTCACAAACGGCCGCCAGGGCTTGGAAGAAGGATGAGCAAGAGGAGGCAACAAGCCGCTACTCCCCACTTCAGAATTGCGTGCAGTCCTCGAGTGGGGCATCCTCTTCCCCAGGGGTGGCTACAGGAGGCTCCCACATCGGCCTGGTCAGCACTCATGGGATCCAGAGGAGGACCACCCTGCAGTGAAGGAAATGGATGAATGATCTCAACCATGGGTAAGTGAACTTTCTACTCTCGTTTTATTTGTGTTTCTGTCATGGGATATGGGCGTCACTAGCAAGGCCAGCATTTCTTTGCCCTTCCCTAAATGCGCTTGACACAGCGGTGGGCTGCTGCTTTATTGAACCGCTGCAGTCCATGTGCTGTATTGTTAGTGAGACTACTGCTGGATTTTCACCCAACCACAGTGAAGGCACTGCCATGGGGTGGAGTGCAGGGCAACTTGCAGGTGATGCTGCCCTTTCATCTGCTGCCCTTGTTCTTCTAGTTGGTTGCGTTCACGGGTCTGGACTGTAGTTGAAGGGCCCTTGGTGACTTGCTGCAGTGCATCTTGTACATGGTGCACACAGCTGCCTCTCTGTCTTGGTGGAGGAAGTGGATGTTTAAGGTGGTGGATGGGATGCCGATCAAGCAGGTTGCTTTGTTCTGGATGTTGTCCAGCTTCCTGAGTGTTGATGGAGCTGTAAATATCCAGGCAAGTGGAGAGTATTCCATCACACTCCTCAATTGTGCCATGTATATGGTGGTCGGGGTTTGGAAGTCACGAGGTCAGTTATTAGACACACAATTAGTAGCCTGTCGGAACTTGAGCAGGCCCCTGGTGAATAGGGACATCGACATTGCATTGGGCGGGCACTTGCTTGCTGCATACCAATCCCCATCGCAGCCACTGCCCTCTCCTCAGCCTCCCCTCTCCTCCATGGACCCGAATATGTGGGATGCCCCCTCCCATCGTCTGGCACTCCTGCAGATTACGGTCGCCTTATCCTTGGGGGGGACACAAAGGACATAGGGAGACACAGGGAGGCGAGTTCTATGAGGGGTCTGTAGCTTGAGGCCTGTGTGCGCAAGACTCCTGGCCAAAGAGGACAATACATGTGTTGGGATTTGGTAGAGGGTGGGTTGCAAGGAAGGTGCAAGTAGGTGGGATTTGTTGGTTTCCAGGGGATTTGGGGCTGTTGTGAGGTGTAAGGGACGGGAGTGATGCCAGGAGGACAGAGGGGGTCACTCACCCGAGCTGCCCTAAGGAGGTTGTCCATTTTCTTCCTGCACAGGGCTAAGTAGACGGCTTTTAAAGCAGACCAAGCAATTCCCGTAACAGCCTCCCCGAACAGGCGCCGGAATGTGGTGACTAGGGGCTTTTCACAATAAATTCATTTGAAGCCTACTTGTGACAATAAGCGATTTTCATTTCATTTCATTTCATTTTTTACACTGCGTGCGGGTCCTCTGGTGAGGCTGACACCTCATCCCAGGTGCTGTTGGGACGGGCGTGCCTGAGTCTCCGCCTCACCCTGGGGAAGAGTGTGTCCCTCTTGTCTTCAGTGGCATCCAGCATTCGGTCTAACTCCGACTCTCGGAGGCTGGTCTGCAGGCAGCCATCTTCTTGGCTGGAGTGACAGACTGTGGTGAGTACTGCTGGGGGGGGGTGTTTCGTTACCCCTGTCTCACCCAGCCTGAGTGAGGAAGGCTGGGTTAAACAGCGGCTTCAGAATCCCAACGCAATAATAAATCAGGTTTCCTGCAAGGTGGATGGATTGTGTTATGGAATGTGAAAAGGGCAAGGCTGATGTTACGGCTCAAAGAAGAAGAAAAGAAAACAGATAAGGCAGATCCAAGGTCTATGCCTGGACGCAGTACATTCCTTGCATACGGTGGAAATTATTTGTCTGCAGTCCAATTTCTGTGGATTTTCTTTTGCGGTTTTAGTCTCTCTTAACGTGGATTGTCAAAGAAGCCGGTAGGGAGATTTCCAAAGCTGCTTGAGAATGGATTACATACAAACAGGGGGCAGTGGTCGGCCTTTGGGTCCCTCAGGAATAAGCTGCTCCAGCTTGTCTGGCTTTTTAACGCGAATCATGACCCCAGCGAATCAGACGTCAGTGGGGCCAGGAATCACTTAGGCTGCACGTGAGCAGCTTGCTGGCCCATTTGCATCACCTGAATTTCACCTGCCCGCCGCTCCGAGTGGGAGTGTGAATTTCACGCGGTTTAAATCTGGTGGGAGAACAGAGGGAGGGACTCTCTGTTCTCTACGTTGTAATCGTAATCAGTGACCGGGCGGAGAATCCCTGTTTACAATCAAATCGGGGGCGCACCTGTTTTCGAATGCTCCGCCCCCTCCAAAACGGCATCATCGATGAGTACGTCGCACGCCGTTGGAACGGCCTCAGGGCGTTACCTGAAGGCCCTCCCCCGATGCTCCACCCCCGATGGGCAAATTCCCGATGGTGCGGGGGATGTGTGCTCTCAGATTTCGGGAACCCGGCTGCGGACTGTGTCCAGTGCCGCCATAGTCGGGGGGCGTGCTGCAGGCCGAAGGGGCTTCGGCGAGGGCTGGGGGGTCTGGTTGGGGGTGGCCCGGCAGTGGCGTGGGGTGTCCAAGGGGGCACTGTCTAGCAGGTCGGGTCCGCACATGGCTGGCGCCATGTTGTTCGGCGCGACCGCTGCAGGTCGTCGGCGTTCGCGTCGGCCTTTCCCCTCTGTCAACCTTGTGGCGGGACAATACAGCTCCGATGCTGTATAGCGAGGTGTCACACGTCACCAAAAGGGGCTTGGAGGGGTCGTAATGAGTTAATAATCCTGACAACGTGAGCTGCTGCTTCACCTTGACAAAAGCTTCCTCCTGAGGCACTCTCCATGCCCATTCTTGGTGCTTCTTCAGCAATGCATGTAGCGGGGCGAGGGTGGTCACTACGCCACAAATACGTTTCCCGTAGTAGTTTCCGAGACCTAAGAACCACTGTAGCTCTGTCACATTTTCCAGAGTGGGGGTTGGCCTTAGCGCACACATCATTACGCCCACATCGAAAATGGAGGGTTGGCCGTTGTATTCGTGTTGAAGAGGTTTCACCAGTACGTGTATGGGTGTTGATTCACCATTGTGACAGACCACAAGCCATTGCTAGGCCTTTTTAAAGAAGACAAAGCGATCCCGCCAGTAGCGTCTGCCCGAATAGAGCGATGGGCCCTGTTGCTAGCAGCGTACGAGTGTGCCTTCGAGCATCGCCCAAGCACTCAAACTACGAATACGGACGCACGGAGCATGCTCCTGCTTCCAACGCGCCGCCCCCCCCCTCCGCCTACCCCCCCGAGAACTGATGAAACTTTATGGACTTAACTTTATGGACACTCTGCTGGTTACCGTTGCCCAGATACACAACTGTGGACAGCACAGTAGCACAATGGTTAGCACTATTGCTTCACAGCTCCAGGGTCCCAGGTTCGATACCCGTCTTGGGTTACTGTCTGTGCAGAGTGAATGAAATGAAATGAAATGAAATGAAAATCGCTTATTGTCACAAGTAGGCTTCAATGAAGTTACTGTGAAAAGTCCCTAGTCGCCACATTCCGGCGCCTGTTCGGGGAGGCTGTTACAGGAATTGAACCGTGCTGCTGGCTTGCCTTGGTATGCTTTCAAAGCCAGCGAATTAGCCCTGTGCTAAACAGCCCCATCGGGGGTGGAGTCTGCACGTTCTCCCCGTGTCTGCATGGCTTTCCTCCGGGTGCTCCAGTTTCCTTCCACAAGTCCTGAAAGACGTGCTTGTTAGGTGAATTGGACATTCTGAATTCTCCCTCAGTGTACCCGAACAGGCGCCGGAATGTGGCGACTAGGGGCTTTTCACAGTAACTTCATTGCAGTGTTAATGTAAGCCTGCTTGTGACAATAAAGATTATTATAACTGGACACAAAAGAACTGGGTATTGCCGAAAGTGCGCCACATTGTTTTACACAGAACCAACAAGGGAAGCTAGCTGAATAACTAGCGGCCTTTGACGCCAAGATGCAGGTGCTCAGTGTGGAAGAAGGCATCCTCCTGTCGGGGGCTCACGTCATGATCCCAAGCCAGGGCAGGCAGACCATTCTCCAGGATCTATACAACGGACACCCAGGGGTGTCGATAATGAAGGTGCTGGCCCTTTGCTATGTGTGATGGCCAGACCTGGATGGCACGATCGAACAACTGGCCCAACAATGCACCACATGCCAGGAGCAGCAGAAAATCCTGCCAGCTGCCCTGCTGCATCCATGGGAATGGCCAGGCCAATCTTGGGTGCGCCTTCATCCCGGCTTTGCCGGACCTTTTCAAGGGTCTGTGTTTTCACTCGTGATAGACGCCCGTTCCAAGGGCTGGAAGTCCCTCAGATGTCGTTCACCATGTCAAAGGCTATTGTTGAGAAGCTACAGCTCTCCTTCAGCACCCATGGCATTCCGCTGGTGCGTCACATCCACACGGCCCCACATCACCCATCCTTGAACAGGCTGGCCAAGCGAATGGTGCAGACCTTCAAGAGAGAGATGAAAAAAGAGACCATGGATTCTGCGGAGACGAGGTTAGCGCGATTTCTGTTGAGCTACCAGACTACACTGCACGATGGGACTAGCGTAGCACCGGTGGAACTGTTAGTGGGCCGGTGGCTCCGGACTCGCCTCAGCCTCATGTTTCCCAATATTGGTGGGAGACTGCAACGTGGCCACGACCAGCAGAGGCGGGGCCAAGGCAAGCGGGCGCAGACCAGGTGTTTCCAACCAGGGGACACAGTGCATGTCCAATTCTTCGAGGACAGTGCCCGTTGGATTGCAGGGACGGTGGTAAAGCAGACTGGTCCTGCTTCATATCAGGCGCAGATGTCCGAGTGGGCGGTCGTAAGCACCTTGACCACCTCGAGCCAAGGGGGCAAGAGTTGGGACACGCCCACCAGAAGAACCGTCTTTGAGCTACATCTTCCCGGCACATTGGGGCCTGGGGGTGTCATCCCTGGGGGACCCGACACCGAGATGCGAGAGATGGTGGACTCCATCTCCAAGATGGAGACCCAGGCATCCAACGCTTCAGACAGCGACCTTGCCAGGGGTCAGGCGCCAGCGGCACCCTCCAGACGGTCATCGCAAGAGCATTGCTCCTCGACATGCTAAACCCACCCGACCCAGCCCGCAGCCTCTGGAGGTGCAGCCAGGGGCAAAGAGGACCAGGCATCCTCCTACACTCCCTTCGTCAGAGGGACTTACGGACTTTGGCAGGGAAGGATGTTAGAAGTCCCACGGGGATGAACCGATGAATCTCCCCGTGAGCCTGGTGGAGTACGAGCTCCACCAGGTAGGAGTCGAGCTGCAGAGTAGTCCCGACTGGGACTGTTACTTGTGAAATACTTTCCTTTGGAAATAAACCTTATTTTGACTCTCCTCTCCAGACCCCTCCATGACTACAAAATACCCATTCTGTTCACTTTTCAATATGAGATGAATTACACCTTCAGTCACCTTGTGCTGTGTTCTTTTTCTTTCTCTCTCTTATTTTCTCACTCACTCCCTCCCGCTCTCACCTCCTAGTGGGTGGTTCAGTCTAATAATGGAGTTCAGCAACTTGGCATCATCTTGTGCCAAATGAGCCTTTAGTACGCTAAGTGTTTCTACATAGTTCAAAATAACTTTGCAATAAACGTTAAGATACTGGAATCCTAATAAAGTTCTCACAAGTTTGCCAAGAAATGTCAGGCTTCAGTGCAGAATTCCATAAACCAGCATTTTAAACTGCTAATGTGTACCGCAGGCCATTCAATCATTCATTCAGCTAGTCAGTCTAAAGAAAAACAGGAAATACTGAACTAAAATATATTTATTGCACATAAATTATTACATTTCTCAAATGTGGTGCTGTCTTCAGGGGAGTCTGTCAATGGACTTACTGTATTTAGTGTGCGCAAGTTAAAATCGTTAAAGCCACATTCTATAATTTTATCTCCCAATCTTCACTTAGACAAGTACCTCAGAGGGCTTCACATAGGGCAGAGCTGGCCACCCAGCAGGCATTCAAGTGGAAGACCCGAGGCTCATTTAAAGAGGTGGATCTTTAGGAAGCTTTTGATAGCAAGGAGGCAGGCAACAGGGAAAAGTGATTTTTTTTGGAATACGCTGGGCAGAATTCTCCCACAGAATTTTGAAGTGTGGTCTCCAGTGGGAAACGGGGTGTGACTCCGGCCGGGTGGCTGGGCGCGATCCAGATGGCAATCCACCTACACTTTTTTTGGGATGGGACGAAATTTGCACCAGCACCGAGAGGAATGGGGCCTAAACACACCGGCAAGCCTTCACAGAGATTATCCGATCTCTAAGTGTTATAACCTGCCTACTTACCATTGGCTGGGGACTAATGACAATCCCACAATCCTGTGGGAGTATGAGCTTCCCCAATGAGGGGGGGCAGAAAAACCATTAGTAAACTAGTATAAATAAAGCTGGCCAGTTTGGAACCAGCAGGAAAGGAGTGTGCAGCAAGGGTAGTTGCTGCTGCTGTTATATATATATATGTTATTGTAAATAAATGTTATTACTTTGTATCCTTAAAACTCGTGCTGGATTCTTCGTGGCCCTCACAAAACTAAGTAACAATCAAGAATTCCCCCCCCCCTCTCCCCACCCAGCTTAAGCTAACATCGCTGGAATCGGAGCTTCAGAGCTCCTACCACTAACCTTGCTGGCATCAACACCACCCTCCCCTCTTCTCACTGGCATGAGGCCCCCCATCCCCATTGCCGGCATCAAACCAAACCCCACCCCCCACGACCCCAAGGTGCCCTATCCTCTTCAGACACCAGGTTGGCACTGCCAGTGCCATGTCCCCGGCCATCCAGGGGTTCCAATGTCCTACGATTCCCCTGGTGTGGTCATCTTATCTGGTCTCCAGTGGTGGAGGTCAGTTGTGATTGGCTATTGAATTGTAAAACACTTATATATGTGAGGTGTTGCTGCTGACATAGTTTAGGAAACCCCATGTAGTTAATATACAATATGTGTTTTGTATTTCTGCTAAAGCGTCTAGTTAATTGTTAGCAGTTTCTTTGTCAAGTTAAAAGCTGAAAATGCAAAAAGAAAAAATATTGAATCAGAAGACTGAATGCGAGTTACTGTGGTGACTTGTCAATATGACAGGCTGGTAAATTTAAGGATGACAGATATATAAAATTCCCAAGTGACTACAGTACAACTAGGAAGCCTTGCATTCAGCCGACATTCCTCAGGATAGTATCCTACCGCCAACCATCTTCAGATGCTTCATCAGTAACCTTCTTTCCATTAGCTAGAGGCCCAGGGTAATGCTCTGGGAGACCTGGATTCAAATCCCACCACGGCAGAATTTTAAATTTGAAGTTAGTAAAAATCTGGAATTAAAATTCTAATGGTGACCATGAAATAATTGTTGATTGTCATTAAAAACTTTTTTAAATTATCTTTTATTCCAAACAGGACAGAAAGTTCCACATTCATTAAAAAAAATCAAATTGCAAGTAGTTTGTCATTTTTCATCTCTCTAACAAACTTAATTAACTCGACCCCCCCACACCCCCCCAACCCCCATCCCGCCCCGCCATCTACTACTCGCTGGTGACAAACCGATCCTCAAAAACAAAGACCACAGTAACTATCATTCAGCCTCCATCTCGTGTAGAATCCCTCCTCTAGCCCCTCAGGGCAAACCTAAATTTCTCCAATTGCAGAAATTCTGCCACACCCTCCAATCCAGCGATGCCCTCGGTGGCACCGCCCGCCTCCAACCCCGTAGGATCCGGACAATCAGAGAGGCGAAAGCCACGGCATTGGCCCCCTTCCCCACCAACGGCTCCGATACACCAAAGATTGCCACCAAGGGGCATGGCTCCACCCTCACCCCCACAATCTTCGACAATGTCTCAAATAACGACGTCCAAAAATCAACCAATTTCGGGCAGGACCAAAACATATGCACGTGATTCGCCAGTCCCCTTGCGCACCTGTCACACCTATTCTTCACCTCTGGGAAAAACCCGCTCATGCACACGCGTCATACGAGCCCTGTGAACCACGTTAAATTGTATCAGCCTCATCCTAGCACAGGAGGAGGTCGAGTTCGCACGATACAATATTTCACTCCAGACCTCTTCTCCCGCCAGTGCCACTCCCAGCTTCCACTTCCCTTTTATCTCTTCTAATGACTCCATCCCTGTCTCCAGCAACCACCCATTTATGTCCGAGATCCTCCCTTCCCCCAGTACATCGTTTGATAACAGTCTAACAGTGGATGGCTCAGCAACTGAGGGAACAAAGGAAACTTCTTTTCTACAAAGTCCCACACCTGCATGTACCAGAATTCACTCCCCCTTGGGAGCGGATACTTCTTTAATTCCTCCACAAACAAATCCTGAATCCTCTGAACCCTCTCCCTACTCCAGCTCCTGTAAGTTGTGTCTATTTCCGCCGGAGCAAACCTCTGATTTCCACAAATTGGTGACTGCACCGACATAGCCCCCAACCCACGGGTGCCACCTAAGCTAGTTCCAAATCTTAAACAATGCCACCACCACACTCGCCGCATACCTAGCTGGGGAGAGCGGGAGAGGAACTGTGACCCCGTAATGTAAACATGCCCCCTCGCAGGAGGCCTCCTCCATTTGCATCCACTCTGACCTCCCCCCTCCTCACCCCCCCCCCCCCCCCCCCCGCCCTCACCAATGCCGCACCCTTTCCACATCTGCCGCCCGGTAATAATGTAGTGACTTTAGAAACGCCAGCCCGCCGCCCCCCCCCCTGCTGGAAGGCTGTCCCGATCCTGGGTGACTTACTGCCCACACAAAGGCTGAAATGAACCTATCCACCCTCACAAAAAACTCTTTGGGGAGGAAGATCGGGTAGAGGACTGAAACAGGAGAATGTTCATTTTTATGGTCTGTATTCTCCTCGCCAAGGAGAGTGGCAGAGCATGCCACCTCTTCAGGTCCCCTCTCACCCCATCCACTAAGCTGGCCAAGTTCCATTTGTGCCTCGTGGCCCAGATGTAAGCCACCTGAACCAAGGTATCTAAATCTCGTCTTGGCAGCTTAAACGGCAAGACTCCCTGTACCCACACCTCCCTGAGAATTCACCAGAAATACCTCGCTTTCTGACACATTGAGTTTATACCCTGTAAAGCACCCAAACTTCCCCAACAGTCCCATTATTTTCTCCATACATTCAAGCGGATCTGAGAGGTATAGCACCAGATCGTCCAGGAAGAGAGATACCCTGTGACCCTGTCTCCCCTTGTTATGCCTTTCCAGTCCTCCGATGCCCAAAGTGCAATGGCGATAATGGCCATCCCTGTCTCATGTCTCTATGAAGCCGGAAATATCCTGAATTCAACGCATTGGTCCTCACATGCGCCGTAGGGACGGCATAGAGCAATCTTACCCAGGAGATCAATGTTGGCCCAAACCTGTTGGGGATTGATCTTTGTGGGGCAGCACGGTCGCACAGTGGGTAGCACTGTTGCTTCACAGCACTAGAGTCCCAGGTTCGATTTCGGCTTGGGTCACTGTCTGTGCACAGTCTGCACGTTCTTCCTGTATCTCTGTGGATTTCCTCCGGGTGCTCCGATTTCCTCCCACAAGTCCCGAAAGACATGCTGTTAGGTAATTTAGACATTCTGAATTCTCCCTCTGTGTATCCGAACAGGCGCCGGAATGTGGCGACTAGGGGCTTTTCACAGTAACTTCATTGCAGTGTTAATGTAAGCCTACTTGTGCCATAAATAAAGATTATTATTATTATTCGTATGAAGCATTAGCCAAGCTATTTTAGTCCAGTTATAACACTGGCATCTACCTGGCAACGTATACAATTGGGCACGGACGTCCCATCCACAAAATGTAGGACTAATTCCAGTGCTATCAAGCTCTTTCCAATCATGGGAAAATTGCTGAAAGGAATCATCATTAGCACCAACAAATAACATCTACTGTCCACCATCTACAAGTTTGTAATGACATTCATAATAGTCAAAGAGGTTCAGCAGCCTGTTTGCAAAGTGTTCCTCCCTCTGGGTTAGTACCCATTCCCTTCACCACCAATGTGGTTGTAATTTATGTGTAATGTGCAGGATCCAACAACTTGTATTTTTTCCCAATTGAAGTTCTGCACATTTTACCACCAAAAAGCAAAAGATCAATGAATCATGGGAAAGCTATCACCTCCAGACTTTTCTTTCACATGCATTTTGACCAGGACGTATATTGCCATTCCTTTTTTGCTGCTGGATTGAAATCCTGGAATTCCCTCCTTAAAAGCATTCTGAATAACAGCAGCACATCACCACCAGGAATCCACACCACCAACCTTCTCAGGGCGACTCTTTCAGTGCAGCCCACATGCCAACAAAAATGTTAATATTGCTGGAAAAAAGGCAAATCAAAGCTTTTCATCTTACACCCATCAGGACGCTTTGCAAGAATACCAGAATAAGGAGAAAACAACAACTTATACTGTATGAGCCGAGAATGTTGATTGGTTGGCAAGTGGGCTCTGATTGTTAGAGGCTTTGCCATGGACAATACACCAGTTGATGGTGACTGACAGATGACTGTCATGCATTGTTTGAAATTTAAAACAGGCAGCTTGACAATGTTTGGTCAAGTTACTGCCCTGGGGAATGAATCAGCGAATGGCTGTCACTTACTTTGTTTAGCTGAAATAGGGGTAGTGTGTATACATGTTCTTTCTGCCTGAAAACAGGGCCCTGTGTTTTAATATATGCAGCTTCTGGTATACACAAATGGGCCACACTGCGAGCCCGACTGACAATCTTAAATTAGTTGCCAGCATAACTCTTAGCACACTGAGGATTATTTAGCAAATGTTGTCCAATCGTGGAATCATATTGAATGTTGGGCAATATGTTTTCAGTTTTGCATATTAGTTTGGTATATTTAGGTCATAAGTACAAAGGTATAAGGGTGCAGAGAGTACATGTGGGGCTTTATAATGCATTGGTTAGTCCACAGACAACTGTGTTCAATTTGATTTATCGTGCCGCAACAATATATATGAACACTGGAGAGGGGTCAGAGAAGAGAAGCAAAACTGATCCCAAAGGTAGAGACAGGGTGGGTTCAGAGGTAATGTTACAGAAGCACATATTTTATAGTCTGGAAAGAAAGTGGTGAGGGTGAGCTTGGTTAATGTAAAAATATGAATGGTACAAGTAGACAAGATAGATCAAGCCTATTCCTAAGGATCAATCAGAAAACGTAGGGTGAAAAGTAAATTTAAAACACATGTAGTAAGAAAAACGTGAAATGAAAGAGTGAGAAATGTTAGGAATAACTACTAGATGGATGACTGGAAGCAAAAACACATACAGAAACAAAAGCCGTATTGGGAAAGCCTAAGTATTAGACAATGAGCTTTAATAAGGGGCAGTTGACTGCATTACAATCCTTACTGCATAATGTTCCTATGTGTGGTGTGTGAAAGTGATCTACAATAATTAAGGACAAGGAAAATCTGCTCAATCATATTTCTTAACACCCATTGTTTCTCATTGCCTCTCTTCCGCCATATAATGTGTAGCACCCAATGGCACCCCAACAGATGGATGGAATCATCTTTCTGCTAGCACTGAAGACTCTGTGTTAAACAAGTTTAGGTGGGCTTAGACCACTTCCTAATTGACACAGGGTTGCATTATAAAAATTAACACAATTTAGCATCAATTCGACGGGAATTTGATGGCAACAGGGTAGCACAGTGGTTAGCACTGTTGCTTCACAGCACCAGGTACCCAGGTTCGATTTCCGGCTTGGGTCACTGTCTGTGCGGAGTCTGCACATTCTCCCCGTGTCTGCGTGGGTTTCCTCCGGGTGCTCCGGTTTCCTCCCACAAGGTCTGAAAGACGTGCTTGTTCGGTGAATTGGAGATTCTGAATTCTCCTTCAGTGTACCCGAACAGGTGCCGGAGTGTGGCGACCAGAGGCTTTTCACAGTAACTTTATTGCAATTTTAATGTAAGCCTACTTGTGACAATAATAAAGATTATTAAATATCACAAATTTGTGGACAGATTTAGGGCGAAACATAGCGACAAGAATAAAAGAATTCAAGTGATTTCCAACTCAAGATGTGCTGGGTGATTGTACAGGACCACTGGTAGAAATTATACAAGAAAGATGCTGCCTCTGTGACAGGCGCACAGACAGTATTATTGTAGCATAACACATAATCCTTTCATAAAGCCACACTTGAATGGTAGAAAATTTATTTCATTCATCCATTCATTAAGGCCTTCAACTGATATGCTATCACTTGATTAAACTTGGTTGGGTTTCCAAGTCAGCATTGTGTAATGTAAAATAAAATGGATTGTCAAATGAATGTTTATATTTGATGATTACAGCATTAAACATGAAACATTAAACATGATTCAGCATTGAAAGCAATTTGCTGTCACTTGAAGCTTTCTTCTTAGCCATTGACATGCTTCACTATAACACAACCGAGCTGAAAAGAGGATTAAAAATTGTCACAAATTAAAATGTAATTTGATCCCAATCAGGTACTGCTTGAAGCTGTCTTGTATTCTTTACTGGTCTCACGTTTCAGGTGTGTTGAGCTGTGATTTACTGTTCAAGAGTTGGCCTGTGATTCTTTTTGTTTGTAAGAATGCAAAGCTGTTTAACCGGATGTGCTGCTGGCATTCCCCCACCACAGGACTCCCCCCACCCACCGTCTCCATGTGAATGAATTCTTTATCTTCTAGTATTTCACGACAAGCTGAGGCATTGGAAGCAACTGCAGGCAGAGAGCCTCAGGTATAGAGGCAGTGCATCAAGTATACATGTGTGAGGGCCCAGTCAACACTACATATTTCATGAAGAGTGAACTCTGTTATGTGGAGGATTGTTTGAATTTCAAATATTTTAAATTGAAAAAACAAGGCAGAAACTGCTGCTGAAAGTTTAAGTGTGCTGTGCTGTGTTTGCAGAGGCATCAAAACTAACCAACGTGTTTGTTACAATTCAAAGTGAAAGGCACACATCTATAATGCATGGACATTGGAGTGAGAAAGGAAATGAGATAAACTGGGAAGTAAAGGATAGGAGGCTGTAAGTTTGGGGTTGAATAGGCTGCAAATGGTAACAGGAAGGAAAGACTTTGAAGTGTTAAGAAAGAATTATTTTGATGGGAGACAGCACAACCTGTTCAACACAGTGAAGGTGCAGGTGAGTGGAAGAATGTCAAGAGGATACATTGTCATAGAAAGGAATAAGAGAAGAACTTTCAGAGAATGAATAAACTTAGTAGAAGCCGTAAAATAGAAAATGATGACAAGTGTTGCAATAAAGAGATTGTTTCTGGCGAAACAAGTCAAGGGGCATCTTGCAAGAAGAGACAAAAGAATACCTTATACTTTGGGTACAAATGATGTAGTTAATGGGAGGAGCCAGGTCTGTTTGAAGATTTAGTAGGTCCTAGAACTCTAATTTGAACAGAGGTGGTTCAGTTTGGTCCTGTAAGATGCTCTCTCCAAAGACCGGCACAGAGAAAAACAAGTAAAACTCTGGTTATTAACTTCATTCATAAGTGGTATTTAATATATATTTTTTAAAAAATCTTTTTATTGGCTTTTCTCATATTTATAAACAGTTGTTACTTATATACATTACATTTTTCTTGCCCGCGCTAATTTGCTTTATTTTACAGAGGTTTGTTTTGTCCTTCATTTGACTAAGTGTATGTACATTTTGCTGCCCTCTGGATCGGTCTATGATATCCCCCCCCTTCCTCTTCTCTTGTGGTTTCCCCATTCCCCCCCCCCCCCCCCCCCCCCGGGTTGCGCAGTCCTTTGGTTCTTCATCTTTTTTTTCCCCCTGGTTTACTCCTCATTGCTGGCCTCGAACAGGTTTTGGAACAGGCCGACAAACTGCCCCCAAGTATCCAGGAAGCCTTCCTCTGACCCTCGGCTGGCGTACTTAATCTTCTCCAGGTGGAGAAATTCCGAGAGGTCAGCGAGCCAGTCTGCAGCTGTGGGAGGTGCTGCCGATCGCCAGCCGAGCAGGATTCTCCGGCGTGCGATTAGGGAAGCGAAAGCAAGGGCGTTGGCCTCCTTCCCCATGTGTAACTCTGGCTGCTCCGATACCCCGAAGATTGCCACTATTGGGCATGGCTTCACCCTCATCCCCACAACCTTGGACATTGCCTCGGAGCCTCAGAGAAGGCTGTCCAGAACCTAGCAAGCTTAGGGCAAGCCCAAAACATGTGGGTGTGGTTGGCCGGGCCCCTCTGGCACCGTTCACATTTGTCCTCCACCTCTGGGAAGAACCTGCACATTCGGGTTCTGGTCAGATGCGCTCTGTGCACCACTTTGAGCTGCATTAGGCTTAGACTTGCGCCGGAGGAGGTGGACCTCACCCTGCTCAGTGCTTCGCTCTAGAGTCCCCATCCCACCTCTGTCCCCAGTTCATCCTCCCACTTTTGTCTGGTCCCTTCCAGTGGTGTTCGGGCTCTGTCCAGTAGCTGTCCATATATTTTCCCACATCGCCCCCCCTTCTCGCTGCTTGTGCCTATCAGGTCCTTTGGTAGTGTGCTTTCTGGGGCCCCAGGGTACCCTACTGTGTCTTTGCGGAGGAAGTGCTTTATTTGGAGGGGCCTCAATTCCTGTCCTCTTGATAGTTTCCACTTCCTCGTCAGTTCGTCCAGTGTCGCCAGTCTGCGCCCTACGTAGAAGCCCCCGACCGTCAGTGTACCCCCGTCCCGCCTCCATCTATCTAGCATGGCTGCGGGGAATCTGTGGTTGCCGCAGATGGGGGCCATAAGGGACATTTTGGCTATCCCGAAGTGTTGTCTCAACTGGGTCCACGTTCTCAGCGTGGCCGCTACCGCTGGGCTCGTTGTGTACCTTGTTGCGGAGGATGGGAGTGCTGCTGTGGCGAGGGCCCGCAGGGTTGTTCCTTTACAGGATGCCTCCTCCATTTGTACCCAATCTGTGTTGGGTTCTTATACCCATCCCCTCACTTGCTGCCCAGTGGTAGTATTGTAGGTTCGGTCGAGCCAGGCTCCCTCTGACTTTCCCTCTTTGCAGTGCGGTTTGGTAATTCTCGGGTTCTTGCCCCCCCACCACACAAACGCCATGATTAGCCTGTCTATGTTTTGGAAAAATGCCTTAGGGATGAAGATCGGGATGGATCCAAACAGGAAGAGGAACCTTGGCAGTACGTTCATCTTGATCGGCTGCACTCTTCCCGCCAGGGAGAGTGGGAGTGAGCCCCACCTTTGAAGGTCTTTTCTTACTTCCTCCACCAGGCTGGTCAGGTTCCACTTGAGGATCTGTGTACAGTCTCTGGCTATCTGGATCCCCAGGTAACGGAATCTGTTCTGGGCCCTTCAGCTCTGTCCCTCCCCCTTTTGGGTTCACTGGGAATGTCTCGCTTTTGCCCAGGTTACATTTATAGCCCGAGAAGGTTCCAAACTCTTTCAGCATTTGCAGTATTGCCTTCAGTCCCTCCTGTGGCTTCGAGACATAGAGGAGCAGGTCATCTGTATAGAGTGAGACTCTGTGCTCTCTGTCTCCTCTCCCCGAACAGGCACCTGAATGTGGCGACTAGGGGCTTTTCACAGTAACTTCACTTGAAGCCTACTTGTGACAATAAGCGATTTTCATGTTCACTTTTTCACTTCCAGATTCCCTTCCAGCTTCTTGAGTCCCGCAGGGCTATCGCCAGGGGTTCGATCGCTAGCGCGAACAAGAGTGGGGACAGGGGGCAGCCCTGTCTTGTTCCTCTCTGCAGCTGGAAGTATTCAGAGCTGGTGGTGTTAGTTCGGACACTCGCTTTGGGAGCATTGTACAGGAACCTCACCCAGGCAGTGAATCTCGCTCCTCGCCCAAACCGCTCCAGTACCTTGAGGAGGTATTTCCATTCGACTCTGTCGAAGGCCTTTTCTGCGTCCAGGGAGACGATTACCTCTGGTGTTCTCTCCCCAGGGGGGGTCACTATCACATTCAGCAGCCGCCTGATGTTCGTTGTGAGCTGCCTACCTTTGACAAAGCCCGTTTGGTCCTCTGTGACCACCTCTGGTACGCAGCCCTCCAGTCTTTTGGCCAGGACCTTTGCGAGTATTTTCACATCCACGTTCAGCAGTGAAATGGGTCTGTATGATCCGCATTCTGTCAGGTCTTTATCTTTTTTGAGTATTAGTGAGATTGTGGCCTGCGCTAGCGTTGGGGGCAGGGTGCCCCCTGCCAGTGAGTCCACGAACATGTCTCTTAGGTGTGGGGCCAGGACTGGTGTGAAATGTTTTGTAGACGTCCGCCGGGAACCCGTCGGGTCCCAGTGCCTTCTCTGCCTGCATGGAGCTGATGCTCTCCATGATTTCTCCCAGGTCTATTGGTGCTTCCAGCTCCCCCCGTCTGTCTTCCCCCACCACTGGCAGTTCCAGTCTGTCTAGGAACTGTTTCATTCCTGCATCCCCGTCAGGGGGCTCGGTGTACAGTCCCCGGTAGAAGGTCTTGAATACCCGATTGACCTCCTTTGGCTCTGTTACCAGTCTGCCTTTGCTATCCTTAACCTGTGCTACTTCCCTCGTGGCTGCCTGCTTTCTCAGCTGGTGAGCCAATAGGCGGCCAGCCTTGCCTCCGTGTTCGTAGGTCCCTCATGTCTGGCGGAATTGGTACACTGCTTTCCTAGTGGATAGCAAGTTTAAGTCCATTTGCATCTTTTTCCTCTCCGCCAGCAGCTCTACAGTCGGGGCCTCAGAGTACTTTCTCGCGACCTCCAGGATGAAGTCCACGAGCTGTTGCCTGGCCACCCTCTCTTCCCTATCTCTACTTGCCTTGTATGCTATGATCTCTCCTCTGATCACAGCCTTCACTGCCTCCCAGAACGTGGAGGGTGAGACCTCCCCGTTTTGGTTGTTACGAACGTAATCGCCGATGGCCTGCTATATTTTTTGGCAGAAAGCCTTGTCGGCCAGGAGGTCCGTGTCCAGCCTCCATGTGGGGCGCTGGGCCCAGCCTGTCTCCAACCTCACATCCATATAATGGGGAGCGTGGTCGGAGATAACGATCGCGGAGTAGTCCGTTCCCATGATCCCTGGAAGCACCGATTTCCCCACTGCAAAGAAGTCGATACGGGTGTATACCTTGTGCACCTGCAAAAAGAATGAGAACTTCTTTTCTCCCGGGTGCAGAAACCTCCATGGGTCCACCGCCCCCATCTGTTCCATGAAGGCTCCTAGCTCCCTAGACATGCCAAACGTTTTCCCCATTCTGGGGTTTGATCGGTCGGTCAGTGGGTCCAGCACGCAGTTGAAGCCGCCCCCCCATAATCAGTCGGTGTGTGTCAAGGTCGGGGATTTCCGCCATGGTCTTCTTTATGAATTCTGAGTTGTCCCAGTTGGGAGCGTACACATTTACCTGTATGACAGGTGCCCCTTCCAGGACAACGCTGACCATGACGTACCTTCCCCCTGGGTCCGTAACTGTCTTGGTTCCCGTAAACCTCGTCCTTTTGCTAATTAATATTGTTACCTCCATAGCCCTCGTCCCGTAGCATGAGTGGTACGTCTGTCCCACCCAGCCCTTCCTTATCAGCAGTCGGTCATTCTCCCTCAGGTGCGTCTCTTGTAGGTAGATTATGTCGGCTTTTAAGCTTCTTAGGTGGGCGAACACTCTGGATCTTTTCACTGGGCCGTTGATCCCCTTACATTCCAGGTAACAATCCTGGTGGGGGGTTTCTGACCCCCCTGGTCCTGTGGGATCACCCATACCTACCTGGTGGATGCGCCCCTGCATTCCGGGGGCCATCCAAAATGGCCAGGGTCACCGCTCTCACCATAGGGTCGGGCCCCAGCGCTCAGGGGTTTCCCTTTGCCCAGGGGGCACCCAATGTGGCCACCAACTGTGCATACGCCACACGGGTGCACCCCTGCGCTCGGGATCTCCCTACACCCTGATGCCCTCTCGAGTGGCTGTTTGCGGCGCCCTCCCTGCCCGCCGAGCACTATGTCTGTACTGCTTCACTACCTCACCCTTCTCTTTTGTTCTGCGTTCTCCCCCAGACTCCTCTTCCCCCCCCTATCCCCTGTTCCTTTGTACCCCCCCGTGTTCTCCCCCCCTCCGTGTGCCAGACGTTCCCCCTCCCCTGAGAGGCGCGCCGCGGACCTCCTTCCTTCCTGCCCTCCGGTGCTGGCCCTCCTCGCTAGTACGGTGGCCCTCCTCCCAGTATTTGCCCAGTTCTGGTCCTGTTTAACCTTTCTCCTACCGGCCCTTGTCTCGCCCTCCTGTTTGCTTTCCTCACCCTCATTTCCCTCGCTCCACTCCCGCCCCATTGCATTGCGGAAGGAGACAAGCTCCGAGATAAGACGGCACAGTCCCGCGCAAGGCATAACACACATGTGCACATTTCATGAGTCCATTGTCCTAATGTTTGCGGTCTGTCCTCCGCTCTTTGTTCTGGTTTTCCCTTCCTTTTCCGTCCCCATGTTTTTCATTGCGGTTGCGTGTGCTCCTCCCCCAGCTTGTTCGCTCTAACAAACTCATCAGCAGCCGCTGGGGTGTTAAAATACAGCTCTTTCCCCTTGTGGTAGTATGCATTAGGGGTCATGTGGGACTGTGAAGCCGTGATGCTATTGGCTGACAGATCCCAGGTCCTGGTTGGCTGTTGATTCCTAGCTCCGCCCTGAAGGCGGAGTATAAGAACCTGGGCTTCTCCCCGCAGCTCCAGTCTGTTGCTGAACTGCGGGGAACAAGTCACGCTTAATAAAGCCTCATCGACTTCATCTCTATTCGTCTCTCTCGTAAGTCATTGTGCGCTACAATTTATTAAGCGTGCTTAAAGGACTATGGAGCTCAGGATCGCCCCGGAATGCCTGCGGATCAGCCCCCACGCAGTGAACTCAGCAGCAGTTTTTAAACACTGGCAGGCTTGTTTCGAAGGCTACCTCCGAACGGCCCCCGGCCGGATTACAGAAGACCAGAAACTACAGGTCCTGCACTCAAGGGTAAGCCCGGACATTTACCCTCTCATAGAAGACGCAGAGGATTTCCCGACGGCGCTCGCAGCACTAAAGAGCATCTACGTTCGCCCAGTGAACCAGGTCTACGCACGCTACCAACTCGCAATGAGACGGCAAAGTCCCGGAGAATCGCTAGAGGAGTTCTACGCCGCGCTGCTAATTTTGGTACGGGGCTGCGGCTGCCCGCCGGTAAACACGACTGAACACACGGACATGTTAATTCGCGATGCGTTTGTGGCAGGTATGAACTCTCCCCAATTCCGCCAAAGACTTTTAGAAAAAGAGTCGCTAGGACTCTCAGAGGCACGGGCCATCGCAGCTTCCCTAGATGTGGCCTCGCAAAATGCCCGCGCCTACGGCCCCGACCGGGTGGCAGCCCCTTGGGCTCCGTGGACCCCCGTCGCGACAAACACCCCCCCATCCCTCACAGGCTTGCGCGGTTAAGACGCCAGATCATCCCGGGGGGGGGCCCGCTGCTATTTCTGCGGGCAGGCGAAACACCCCCGGCAGCGCTGCCCGGCCCGCGCAGCGACTTGCAAGAGCTGCGGGAAAAAGGGCCATTTCGCGGCTGTGTGCCGGTCCCGGGGGGTCGCCGCTGTCCCCGGAGAAGAAAGAGACCAGCGCATCCCAAACGCTCCCCAACACCCCCCCAGCGCCCCAGGTGCGACCCGCGGGCGCCGCCATTTTGGGTCCCGGCCACCACGAGGGGAGGATGGGCGCCGCCATCTTGTGACCCCCCCAGCCATGTGCGATGCATGGGGGCGGCCATTTTGTCCACCCCCGACCACGTGCGATCTGTGGGGGCGGCCATTTTGTCCACCCCCGGCCGCGTGCGATTCATGGAAGCCGCCATCTTGGATGACAACATTGGACCCCAGCATCGACGGCTCCACGGGGTCCGAAGAAGACGCTGAGACACTACGACCACATCTGGCCTCGGTGACGCTGGATCAAGCACGGCCCCAGACGCTCCAGACGACGACAACAACGGTGCTGATCAACGGACACGAGACACCATGCCTGATCGACTCCGGGAGCACCGAAAGCTTCATCCACCCCGACACGGTAAGACGCTGTTTTTTGACCATCCGTCCCAGTACGCAAAAGATTTCCCTAGCTGCAGGATCCCACTCCGTAGAGATCAAAGGGTTCTGCATAGTGACCCTAACGGTGCAAGGAAGGGAGTTTAGAAACTACAGGCTCTACGTCTTTCCCCAACTCTGCGCGCCCACATTACTGGGATTAGATTTCCAGTGCAACCTGCAGAGCCTAACGTTTCAATTCGGCGGCCCAATACCCCCACTCACTATCTGCGGCCTCGCAACCCTCAAAGTTGAACCGCCATCCTTGTTTGCAAACCTCACTCCAGATTGCAAACCCGTCGCCACTAGGAGCAGACGGTACAGCGCCCAGGACTGGACATTTATCCGGTCCGAAATCCAGCGGTTGCTGAAGGAAGGCATAATCCAGGCCAGCAATAGTCCCTGGAGAGCACAGGTGGTAGTAGTAAAGACCGGGGAGAAGCAACGGATGGTCATAGACTATAGCCAGACCATCAACAGGTACACACAGCTAGATGCGTACCCTCTCACCCGCATATCGACATGGTAAATCGGATTGCCCAATATAAGGTCTTCTCCACCGTGGACCTCAAGTCCGCCTATCACCAGCTCCCCATCCGCCCAAGTGACCGCAAGTACACAGCCTTCGAGGCAGATGGGCGACTATACCACTTCCTAAGGGTCCCATTTGGCGTCACAAACGGGGTCTCGGTCTTCCAACGGGAGATGGACCGAATGGTTGATCAACACGGGTTACAGGCCACGTTCCCGTATCTCGACAACGTAACCATCTGCGGCCACGATCAGCAGGACCACGACGCCAACCTCCAAAAATTCCTCCAGACCGCAAACACCTTGAACCTCACATACAACGAGGACAAGTGCGTGTTTAGCACAAACCGGCTGGCCATCCTGGGATACGTAGTGCGCAATGGGATAATAGGCCCCGATCCCGAACGCATGCGCCCCCTTATGGAATTTCCCCTTCCCCGCTGCTCCAAAGCCCTGAAACGCTGCCTGGGGTTTTTTTCATATTACGCCCAGTGGGTCCCCCAGTATGCAGACAAGGCCCGCCCACTAATACAGACTACTACCTTCCCCCTGTCGACAGAGGCTCGCCAGGCCTTCAGCCGCATCAAAGCGGATATCGCAAGGCCATGATGCGCGCCATCGACGAGTCCCTCCCCTTCCAGGTCGAGAGCGATGCCTCCGATGTAGCTCTAGCGGCCACCCTTAACCAAGCGGGCAGACCCGTGGCCTTCTTCTCCCGAACCCTCCACGCCTCAGAAATCCGCCACTCCTCAGTGGAAAAGGAAGCCCAAGTCATAGTGGAAGCTGTGCGACATTGGAGGCATTACCTGGCCGGCAGGAGATTCACTCTCCTCACTGACCAACGGTCGGTAGCTTTCATGTTCGATAATGCACAGCGGGGCAAAATTAAAAATGACAAGATCTTCAGGTGGAGGATCGAGCTCTCCACCGTCAACTACGAGATCTTGTACCGTCCCGGAAAGCTGAACGAGCCGTCCGATGCCCTATCCCGCGGCACATGTGCCAACGCACAAATAGACCGTCTCCAAACCCTCCACGAGGACCTCTGTCACCCGGGGGTCACTCGGTTCTACCATTTTATAAAGTCCCGCAACCTCCCCTACTCTGTGGAGGAGGTCCGTACTGTCACCAGGAACTGCCACATCTGCGCTGAGTGCAAACCGCATTTTTTCAGGCCAGATAGAGCGCACCTGATCAAGGCTTCCCGCCCCTTTGAACGCCTCAGTCTGGATTTCAAAGGGCCCCTCCCCTCCACCAATCGAAGCACATACTTCCTGAACGTGGTGGACGAGTACTCCCGTTTCCCTTTCGCCATCCCCTGCTCCGACATGACAGCGGCCACAGTTATTAAAGCCCTTAGCACCATATTCACACTGTTCGGTTGCCCCGCATATATCCATAGCGACAGGGGGTCCTCCTTCATGAGTGACGAGCTGCGCCAGTTCCTGCTCAGCAAGGGCATAGCCTCGAGCAGGACGACCAGCTACAACCCCCGGGGGAATGGGCAAGTAGAGAGGGAGAACGGCACGGTTTGGAAGACCGCCCTACGGTCCAGGGATCTCCCAGTTTCACGGTGGCAGGAGGGCCTCCCGGACGCTCTCCACTCCATCTGGTCGCTGCTGTGTACCACCACTAACCAAACGCCTCATGAGCGCCTCCTTGTCTTCCCCAGGAAGTCCTCCTCCGGAACGTTGCTGCCGACCTGGCTGGTGGCCCCAGGACCCACCTTGCTCCGGAAACATGTGCGGGCGCACAAGTCGGACCCATTGGTCGAGAGGGTTCATCTCCTCCACGCGAACCCGCAGTACGCCTACGTGGCGTACCCCGACGGCCGACAGGACACGGTCTCCCTGCGAGACCTGGCGCCCGCCGGCAACACGCACACCCCCCCGACACCGATCACCCCCTCCCTGCCACCGGCGCACCCCGCGACCGCCCCCTTCCCGGGAGGGTCAGTCCTCCCCCCATGTCCGACCAGGAGTGAAACAGAAGCAGACACCGAAAAGCTCCCGGAGACGACAACGCGGGAACAAGCACCTGCACCACCACCGGAGCAGAGGCGATCGACAAGGAAGACCAGACCGCCCGCTCGACTCGTGGCATCGGTGTAACACAAGAATGTTGTGGACTTTAACGAGAATGTTCTTTGTCCTCTTACGAATATTGTAAATAGTTCACAAACCCTGTACATAGCCCAATGTAGGGCAAAGTGTAGAGCATTGAAAGGACATGCCAAAAAAAAATTTCTCCTCCCAGGACCAGCCTTGTAAACCCCTACCACCATGCGAAGCACCACCCCGCCGGGTTCATTTTTAACAAGGGGTGAATGTGGTAGTATGCATTAGGGGTCATGTGGGACTGTGAAGCCGTGATGCTATTGGCTGACAGATCCCGGGTCCTGGTTGGCTGTTGATCCCTAGCTCCGCCCTGAAGGCGGAGTATAAGAACCTGGGCTTCTCCCCGCAGCTCCAGTCTGTTGCTGAACTGCGGGGAACAAGTCACGCTTAATAAAGCCTCATCGACTTCATCTCTATTCGTCTCTCTCGTAAGTCATTGTGCGCTACACCCCTCAAATGTTACCCCGAGTATGGCCGGGAATAACATCCCAAATTTTACCTTGCTTTTGTGCAGTGCTGATTTCGCCTTGTTGAATTCAGCCCTCTTTTTGGCCAGGTCCGCCCCAATGTCCTGATACACCCTTATGGTCTTCCCTTCCCACGTGCTCTGTTTTTTTTTAAAAGTATTTTTATTAAGGTTTTGCTGAATTTTTCATAATAAAAGTCGTAACAATAATAACAAAACAGAATAGAGTGAACATGAACATAGTGCAAAAAGAGAATATACAATAACAATTAAAGTCTTCCCACACCATCCCAATGAAGCACTCATCCCTCCGCCCCCACCCCCCTACGGATTGCTGCTGCTGCTGACATTTTAATTTTCCCCGAGAAGTCGACGAACAGCTGCCATCTCTGCAAGAACCCTAGCATAGACCCTCTTAAGGCAAACTTTATTTTCTCGAGGCTGAGAAACCCAGCCATGTCGTTGACCCAAGTCTCTACACTCGGGGGCTTCGAGACCCTCCACATTAATAAAATTTGTCTCCGGGCTACCAGGGAGGCAAAGGCCAAGACGTCGGCCTCTTTCGCCCCCTGAACTCCCGGGTCTTCTGACACTCCAAAGATCGCTATCTCTGGACTCGGCACCACCCGTGTACTAGGCACCTTGGACATTGCCCTCGCGAACCCCTGCCTGCTCAAAACATGTGGACATGGTTTGCTGGGCTGCCCCTGCACCACGTACACCTGTCTTCTACCCCAAAAAACGTGCTCATTCTCGCTGCTGTCATGTGTGCCCGGTGGACCACCTTAAATTGAATTAGACTGAGCCTGGCACATGATGAGGAGGAATTAACCCTGCCCAGGACCTCTGCCCACAGACCCGCTTCCAACTCCTCACCTAGCTTCTCCTCCCACATGCCCTTGAGCTGCTCCACCGGGGTTTCCTCTGCCTCCTGTAGTTCCTGGTAGATACCCGACACCTTCCCTTCCCCCACCCAGGTGCTGGAGACCATCCTGTCCTGTATCCTCAGTAGCGGCAACGTCGGAAAGGCCACCACCTGGTTTCTTCAGGAAGGCTCGTACTTGCAGAAATTTAAAGGCATTTCCTGGCGGCAGATTAAATTTGTCCTCTAGCGCCTTCAAACTGGGAAAATTTCCGTCTATGAACAGATCCCCCATCCTTCTGATGCCTGCCCTCTGCCAGCTCTTGAATCCACCATCCATCTTACCCGGGACAAACCCGTGGTTGTTACATATCGGGGTCCAGACCGACGCTCCCTCCACCTTCTTGTGCCTCCTCCACTGCCCCCAGATCCTCAGTGTCGCCACCACCACCGGACTTGTGGAGTAGGGGGTCAGTGGGAACAGCGAAGGAGCCGTTATCAAAGCTCCCAGGCTAGTACCTTTACATGACGCCCGCCTCCAGCTGCTCCCATGCCGAACCCCACCCCATCGCCCACTTCCTAATCATGGCTATATTGGCCACGCGAAGGTTCGGCAGTGCCAACCCCCCCCCCGACTACGCTCCAGCAGCGATCTCCTTACTCGCAGAGTCCTATTCGCTCACACAAAGCCCGAAATGATCCTACTCACCCGCTTAAAAAAGGCCTTAGGGATCAAGATGGGGCGGCACCGTCATTTTCACGGTCTGTACCCTTGTGACATTCACAAATGTCAGTCTACACATGCAAATAAATTCTAGCTAACCTACAAGGCAAGACCCCAAGGCAAATGTCTTCTTTTCAATATTAAGATGACAAAGATGAAGATTTCTCATTACAAATATAATTAATCACCGAGGGAAGACCCGAGGTGGCAATCTGGCATCTCGTCAAAATTTCCGTTAATAAACTAAGCTGTGTTTATGTGTGGGAACTATCATGCACTTGTATATTCATACATATTCTTTTATCTAGGTTTGAATAGGACTGTATGTTTTCATTTTCACAAGCTCCTGTGTGTTTGTGCATGACTGTTCATGTGCATTCAGGTGTGTTGGTGTATGTCGGTATTTTTATGAGTGTCTAATGTTCATTTTTATGTGTGTGTGTGTAGAGGGAGTAACTTACAAGAAATAATCTTTTCAGGGTTTTATATGGGATGATTGCAATTGTAAAAGGCAGAATGATGGTAACAATGAATTACCAGTTAAATATGAATGAATGAGAGATACAGGGCACGATATCACTCACAAAAAGCAGTGCCGAGAATAACCCTACTATCAAGCGGTACTCTGTTGATCTTTCCTGGTCTCAGTGGAGAACGTCCCGCCAAGGCTGCATTTACCATTCTTAAATGCCGCCGCAATCTCTCGACCCCGCTCCAGACCCCGCATACCTCTTAGGGAGTCCTAGAGGTACCCTTCACCTCACCTCTTACCCTCGGGCCTGATCCCTGTCAACCTGGCATTGCCGGCTTGGCACACTGGTAGTGCCCCCCGCCAGTGCCAGACTGGCAGTTCCAAGGTGCACGGGTGCCAGGGTATTAACCTGCCCAGAGCTTGACTACCCAGGGACCTACGATGGCCTGGAAACCCCTGGGATCCCGGGACCCTCTACCCCCCAGTGTCATTACGCATTGTTCACGTTTGTGTGGAGCAGTGCTAAATGGCGCCATGGCGAGGTCTCCCAGGCACGGGGGTTTAATTCCCGGGCCTTGGGAGAATCAGGCACTGCCATATTTAAATAAGCCGAGTGGCTCACTTAAATATGTTAATCTGGATCTCGCCCTCCAATCTCGCGAGCCATTCCAAGGCAAATCTCGCCAGAGGACGGCCTCGTCGCTTCACTGAGGCGGGTGCGATGAGGCCATTTGATCACGCCCACAAACCTTATTTAAAAACAGTTGCTGCCCTCTCATCTAAGGCCTGGCAGCACAATGAATGTTTTCAAGCACACAAATGAGACTGTAGCTGAACGAAAGCCAAGTAATTGACGGAACTCAACTGAGGCCCTCAAAATGGCCTTTACAACAGAGATGGCAAAAACTAAAGGTTCTTCCAGGATTTCTGATTGCCAAGCTGGCAAGTAGCTTTAGTTTGGATATTGAATGAGGATTGTATTCGCTTGCCTTGCGCGCAATAATAGCCTGCTGGAACTGACTGGTCTAAGCTCACGTTAGGTAAATGGGCACTTGGGCACGCTACCAGAGAGTACATGTGCACCTGTGGGACTCGGCAAGAATCAACACCTCAGGTGCAGCTAAGAGAAAACCGAAGAGAAAAGGAATGCTCTTTTGGTCTAACAAGACCAATCAGGCTTGTTTTATAACCTTGCAGCTTGAATGAAGACAGGTACAATCAGGTCAGCATCACATAGTTCTGATCTTTGTTAATCTTTTGATAACTGACAAGAGAAATTGAAAACAAATTCAAGGAGGTTTCTTTTTTTTCCCCTTGAAGAATGGGTTTGAAATCTGGAAATTCCACCAGCTTTAACGAGTACACACCTGTTTGGAAAGTAAATGTCAAAGGGAAGAGGTTTTTCTTTCTTTTTTTGTTGACATTATTTCATCTGAATTTCTAATTATTAGTTCCATACTATGATTGAACCTATGGAAAGGTGTCAGACATGACTCAGTGAGAGCACTCACTTCTGAGTCAGAAAGTTGTGCATTCCGGAGACATGAGCAGAGAATGGAGGCTGACACTTCTTGTGCAGTACTGAGGGAACGTTGCACCGTCGAATGTGCTGTCTTTCAAAAATGTTAAACCGAGCCCCTTTCTGTGCTCTCAGGAAGATTCCATGACAGTATTTCGAAGAAGACTTTCTGGTGTTCTGGCCAATATTTATCCTTTAGCCAATATCACTAAAACAGGCTAAATGGCGATGATCTTATTACTGTTCATGGGATCATGCTCTTAGAATCAGAGAATCCCTGCAGTGCAGAAGGAGGCCATTGGGTCTGCACCGAACGTCTGAACAAGCACCCCACCTGGGCTAACTGGGTGCCAAATTCGCCCCTGGGCCAATTACACCCTTTGTATTTCAAAATTACATCACGTCACTGATACAAACACAAATCAATGCCAGGACCCAGAAATAATCCAGCCATTGGGTTCCTGACCTTGGGTTGAAAATTCAGCCCACAATTTAAGAGGGGAGAAAATCCCAGGAAAAAGTTCGGAGGAAAACAATTTCCTGTCAATTTCTAGAAAATCCTACAACCAATGTATATCCCACTGTGACACATTTTCTTGCTAACCAGATGGGTCATAATGGACAGTTGATTTTAAAAAAAGTATATGCCTTAATACATTATATTGCATCTGGGCTAATTCTTTAGAGTAATAAATCTTTTGACTATTGAGTTACAAAATTTGGGGATTCCAGAACAATTTAAAACATAGAACTTTCGCAGTAAAACCTTGAAAGGTCTCCTTGCAATTAAGTTGAAAGAGCCCTGAAGTGATTCAATCCAACTTCTCTTTTGTTAATCAGAAATGCAGCAAAATTTGAAATAAAGCGTCCAGGTGGGTGATAGGGGTGGGAAAGGAACAAGGCCCAAATTTGCCGGAAAATTACTATGTAAATTAATCCTGATCGTCAATTTACAGCTTAACTCCAAGAATAATTCAAACATAAGGGAACTAAGCTAATTAGCAGTGAATTCTGAAATTGCTCTTACGAGGGTCATTGAAGGCAAGTTGAATAGACTGAGTTAGTATTAAAAGGACAACAATGGTATGAGTTGTTTCTCAATGGGTAAAACCGTCAATTCTAAATTAGAAGGTGGGGTGTTCAAGTTCCACCCCAGAGACCTGAGCATATAAATCAAGGCTGACAATCCAGTGTTGTACTGATGGAGTGCTGCACTGACATAGGTGTAATCTTTTTGATGTGAAATCAAACTTAAGCCCTGTCTCAGGTGGATGTAAAAGATCCCAATGCACTATTTTGACTTTAGTCCTAAAATTGACTGTAAAACACTCTTGGGCATCCCGAGGTGGTGAAAGGGACTACATAGATGCAAGTTCTTTCTTTCTCTGGGGCAGACTGATGTCAAAACATTCCAGATAATTTCTTAAGGAAAATTGGATGGCTTCCCACATCGCACCTGTTTATTCTCTCTTTTCTTGTAGGCGCTGATTGTTGCCGAATTCTAGTTCACTTATATCAGTGTGCTCCAAGTAGCTCTTCTCCATGTTTGAACCTAGGCAATGAGTAATGCTAGGGCATTCCAGCCAAGCCCAATTTACAGGGCAATGAAGAATAAGAACCAATGTTCCCGCTAAGCTGTACGGACCCCACCAAGCAGCAACCAAAAAGATACTGTGTAGGAACTCACAAGTTATCCTGTTTCAAGATACTGTACATGTGCAGCCATGAATTTAAAGGTACTGCACATGGAAAGCAACTGGAAGCACAAAGATATTTTTCAAGGGGACATTGGTAGGAACACTGGTTAATTCTAGCATCAACCTGGCTCAATTGCTTTCGTCATGGAACTTGTATGCTCTCATTCCTCCTCCTGGGTTGAACCACATAATCTAAACACAACACTTCAATGCAGGATGCAAAATGCTGCTTTGTTGGAGGTGCCATCTTTTAGAAATTGCCTGGGCCAGTAGGCATAAGAGATTCCATGGAATTATTTGGAACAGATTAAGGAGTTTTCCCATTGCCTTTACCAACACTCATCCCTCAAGCAGCACCACCCAAGTCAGATTAACTATTTCATTTCTGCTGTGAGACATTGTTTCTCACAAATAGAAATAACAGTTGGCACAATCATTTGAGACTCCTGAGGATGTGAAAGTTTTTTTTAAAAACTTACTTTTTTTCCTCCTCAGTTTAGGATACTGAGGTCAATTGCTGGCTATAATCAGCTAACTAAACAACAAATTGAGATGTGAATCCAGGACATTCTGTCCAAATGGCTCAGTCCCACACTGAGATTATGAAGTTCCATTATCCATAGGGAGCTCCAAACATGTGCAATATGGAAAGATAATAACAATATAGCAGTTGACGCTGAATTAATACGTTAATGGTGCTTGTGATATTGTGAGTGGTGCAGTTAAAGATGTAAAAAGTCTTTCCATTTAATCCTCATCGAGAACCAGCCATAAGCATTGGGAAAACAGTATCAGTACTCAGCTTAGAAAACAAAGCATTATGATCAATTGTGACATTTTATGACAGATGACACACTGATGATATCACTGGCACCATATAATGGCTAAAGTGAGAAGTGGCGGCTCTCTCTGACTTTACAGGTGAATGTTAGATATCTCAAAGCTTAAGAAGTTCTATCCTCTCCAAGAATGCTCCCAACAGCTCAGTTACCACCAAAGAAAAAGGTTAAGCAGTCATCCCAATCCATTGAGAACCACTCCACCTGCCATACGGTTTTAAAAAGGGACATACTCCTAAAGGTTAGCTTTCTACCACAACTAGTTGGTTGAGAAGTCACTGAGACGTTTTCATAAACATATTTTAATCTACTTTCTTTGATATAATGCAGAACAATATCTTAAGACTGTCCAAAGGCCACCCCTGCCCCAGACCATTTGAACATGCAAATCTCTTAACCTACTTCCACGAAACAGTTTGTAAACTTAGTGCTCACCCAGGAGAAAAATGTTTGCACTGGGAAATGGAACACTTTCTTATTTTGAACATCCGGGGCGTCATTCTCCGACCCCCCGCCGGGTCGGAGAATGGCCGTTGGCCGCCGTGAATCCCGCCCCCGCCCCCGCCTCCGAAGGGAGAAAAGTCGGCGGGGCGTTAATGGCGCCGCTGCCGCGGAGAATGTCACGGGTCTGCGCAAGGCAGCCGATTTTCGGCCTGCCGATATTCTCCCTTCCGGATGGGCCGAAGTCCCGTCGACGTGATGACCGTTCACGTCGACGTGAATCAAACTTCCTTTTCATCGGCGTGACCCGGTGCTCCAGGCTCACGCCGACCAGCGAGGAGGTGAGTGACGGCCTGGGGGGTTGGCTCTGGGCAGGAAATGGCGTGGCCGCAGAGATTGCGTGAGGAGAGGTGTGTCTCGGCTTGTGTGTGTGTGCGGCGGGGGGGGGGGGGGGGGTGGTTAGAGTAGGCTGGGCTCCGGGGGAGTGCCGGGAGGGGGTCCGTGCCAGGGTGGAGGTTGGGGGTTGTGGAGGGGGTCCGTGCCGGGGTGGAGGTTGGGGGGGGGTCCGTGCTGGGGTGGAGGTTGGGGAGGGGGTCCGTGCCGGGGTGGAGGTTGGGGGGGGGGGTCCGTGCTGGGGTGGAGGTTGGGGGTTGGGGAGGGGGTCCGTGCCGGGGTGGAGGTTGGGGGGGGGGTCCGTGCTGGGGTGGAGGCTGGGGGTTGGGGAGGGGGTCCGTGCCGGGGTGGAGGTTGGGGGGGGGTCCGTGCTGGGGTGGAGGTTGGGGGTTGGGGAGGGTGTCCGTGCCGGGGTGGAGGTTGGGGGGGGGGGGGTCCGTGCTGGGGTGGAGGTTGGGGGGGGGGGTCCGTGCTGGGGTGGAGGTTGGGGAGGGGGTCCGTGCCGGGGTGGAGGTTGGGGGGGGTCCGTGCTGGGGTGGAGGTTGGGGGTTGGGGAGGGGGTCCGTGCCGGGATGGAGGTTGGGGGGGGGTCCGTGCTGGGGTGGAGGTTGGGGAGGGGGTCCGTGCCGGGGTGGAGGTTGGGGGGGGGTCCGTGCTGGGGTGGAGGTTGGGGGGGTGGGGGTGTGCGCTGGGGTGGAGGTTGGGGAGGGGTTCCGTGCCGGGGTGGAGGTTGGGGGGGGTCCATGCTGGGGTGGAGGTTGGGGAGGGGGTCAGTGCCAGGGTGGAGGTTGGGGGGGGTCCGTGCTGGGGTGGAGGTTGGGGAGGGGGTCCGTGCCGGGGTGGAGGTTGGGGGGGGGTCCGTGCTGGGGTGGAGGTTGGGGGGGGGGTCCGTGCTGGGGTGGAGGTTGGGGAGGGGGTCCGTGCCGGGGTGGAGGTTGGGGGGGGTCCATGCTGGGGTGGAGGTTGGGGGTTGGGGAGGGGGTCCGTGCCGGGGTGGAGGTTGGGGGGGGTCCGTGCTGGGGTGGAGGTTGGGGAGGGGGTCCGTGCCGGGGTGGAGGTTGGGGGGGGGGTCCATGCTGGGGTGGAGGTTGGGGGTTGGGGAGGGGGTCCGTGCCGGGGTGGAGGTTGGGGGGGGGGTCCGTGCTGGGGTGGAGGTTGGGGGGGGGTCCGTGCTGGGGTGGAGGTTGGGGAGGGGGTCCGTGCCGGGGTGGAGGTTGGGGGGGGTCCGTGCTGGGGTGGAGGTTGGGGAGGGGGTCCGTGCCGGGGTGGAGGTTGGGGGGGGGGGGTCCGTGCTGGGGTGGAGGTTGGGGGTTGGGGAGGGGGTCCGTGCCGGGGTGGGTGATGGGAGGGCAAATGAGTTGGTCCACCTGGCCAGGTGCCAGCCTCCAACAGTTGGACCCATGCGGTCCATGCCACCTGGCTGGGGGGAGGAGGGGATATGGGCAATGATGACATGTCGTCGTTCCCCTCCCCCCCCACCAGGCCGTCATGTTTTCAGACCATCCAGCGATGTTGGCCGCCGTGGTGGCAGCCGCTCATGTCTATGTTGCCCTGGATGAGGAGGAGGAGGAGGAGGAGCGTGCCAGAGAGGCGGCGCAGGCTGCCGCAGAGGGGCAGGCGGCAGCCGCCCAGGCTGGAGGGACACCTGACCGACAGGACGAGGAGGGGGAGGAGGACGTCGTGGCCCCACGGCAACGGAGGCACCCGAGGGCGCCCCGTGTGTACCGGCCCCGGCAGTCATACCAGGACCTCACGGACCGGGAATGCAGGAGGAGACTCCGGATGAGCCGGGAAACCGTGGCACACATCTGCCACCTGCTGGCACACCTGTCACCGCGTGGCACTGGCGGGGGACACCCTCTCCCCGTGTCCGTCAAGGTTACGGTGGCCCTGAACTTTTATGCAACGGGGTCATTCCAGGCACCGAGTGGGGACCTGTCCGGCATATCGCAGACATTGGTGCATCCGGGCAGTGACAGATGCCCTTTATGCCATGGCGCACCGCTACATCCGCTTCCCCGTGGACCGGGCCAGCCAAGATGCCCGGGCCGTGGGCTTCTCTGCCGTGGCCGGGTTCTCCATGGTCCAGGGCGCGATCGATGGGATGCACGTCGCCGTGCGGCCACCTGCAGAGAACAGGGCCGTGTTCACTAATAGGAAGGGGACCTATTCAATGAACGTACAGGTGGTCTGCGACCACCGCATGATGGTCCTGCACGTCTGCGCCCGTCACCCAGGCAGTGTACACGACTCATTCGTGTTGTCGCGGTCATCCATCCCCGGCATGTACGAGGGACGCCATCCCCGGCTGAGGGGCTGGTTGCTGGGCGACAGGGGCTACCCATTGCGATCGTGGCTGATGACGCCTATACGGAGGCCACGCAATGAGGCGGAGAACCGCTACAATGATGCCCATGTAGCGACAAGGGGAGTGATCGAGAGGTGCTTTGGCATGCTGAAGATGCGTTTCAGGTGCCTGGACCTCTCTGGGGGCGCCCTCCAGTATCGGTCAGATAGGGTCGGCCGCATCATTGTGGTGTGCTGCGTCCTGCACAACATAGCCCAGCAGAGGGGCGATGTGCCGCAGGCAGAGGAGGGCGGAGTGGAGGAGCAGCAGGAAGAGGCCCAGTCCTCCCCAGATGAGGGGGATGGGGGCAATGGTCAGGGCAGACGGGGTAGACACAGGCGGGTGGCTGTCCACCGTTACCGGCTGGCCCAGCGGGCACGGGACATGCTGATAGACGCCCGCTTCACTGACTAGATGGGCGTGGGAATCGGGTAGTATGGCCACAGACCGCACACCATGACAACAGCCGACCACCCACACCCCCCACCCATCCACCCACCCAGCACCCTCACCCCCCTCCCCAACCCCACACACCCCACCCGCATGCACACCACCCCCCCACCCCCAATTGCCGATCCACCGGCGGCACAACGGGCCGGGCTCACCCAGTTGCGGGTGGACGCGTGTCTATCGCAGGCCATGGAGGATGACAACCCGCCTCCGATGAGCTCCTGGCTCTACATCGTTGGACTATGTCTGACCCATGGCCACAGTACCACCATCCACCCGGACCATCCCTGCATGCGGCTGTGACACTGCAGCGCACGGTCCCGTCCTCTGCCCGGGGGATGTTGATGGCGGCCCAGGGGGAAGGGGGCAGACTCACCTGGGGCTGAGGTAAGACCACCCGTCACACACACACTTGCGCTCAATGTACATGACACGCCCGCACACTTTGGACAGAGCACAAAGGCAGCTTCGGTAGGTGTAACATTGACTTTAATAACCAAAGGAGTTCATGCACGTGCCCTAGCCCCTAAAACTCATCTGTGCCCTGCACCCGTGCCAACTTACTCAGTGTCTAATTGTTTGGCCTTACGGGCCCTTTGACTACGTCTACGTGGTTCCCCAGACGGTACAGCAGAACTGGAGGTGGACTCCTGTGATTCCTGCCCTCTGACACCGGATCCCTTTGGCGGCCGTTTCCTGAGGCGTCCTGGCCTAGATGGGCCAGGCTGCGGCCCGGGCGACTGGGATGGCGAGCTGCCAGCCTGTCCTGCCCGTTGCCCACCCGATGCCCCTGGGACGGAAGGGGGGGAGTCCGAGGTGTCGCGGTGTACCGGGACCTCCCCTACAGAGGAAGCCGGGACGGACCACACCACCTCCTCCTCCCTCGGGGTGCCCGATGGCCCCAGACCTCTACATGGGTGGGGGATGCGAACGGACTGGCCATCCGACGCGCCCCCGACATCTGGCGCTGCCAGTCCTGGAGGCCCGTGCTGGTATCGACAGGGGTCTGCAGGTTTGCAGCCATGGAGCCCAGGGGGTTGTCGAACCCTGTCTGCGACAGTGCGACGCCAGCTCGCACATGGCCACTGGCGCCGATGCCCTCAGCGATGGCCTGCTGAGACTGGGCCATGGCCTGCAGAGACTGGGCCATGGCCTGCAGAGACTGGGCTATGGCCTGCTGAGACTGGGCCATGGCCTGCTGAGACTGGGCCATGGCCTGCTGAGACTGGGCTATGGCGTTGAGCGCCTCTGCCATCTGGCGCTGGCACTGGCTCATGGCCTCCTGTGAGAGGGCAGCCATTTCCTGGGCCACAGGCGCCGCCTGCACGGAAGGCCCCAGGCCTCGCAAACCGTTCCCCATGTCTGACACCGTCGCACCCATTGCCTCCACCGCGGACGCCACCCGTGCGGTGTCAGCCTGGGTGGCACGCATGACCGGGACCACTCCCAGCTCCTGGACGCGGGTGGACTCCTCCACCTGCGACCGCAGCCGCCGCAAGCCACCCGTCACCCTATACGCTCGTCTCCGTGTCGGTGGTTGCATCGGATCTATGTGTGGGTGTGGTAACTGCAGGAACCCGGGATCCATCTGGGCGGCAGATGTTCGCTTGGCCTGGGCTGCCCTCCGACCGCCCGGTCCCTCTGCTGCTCCTACCTCCACCTGCTGTACCGGGACGGCTGTGTTGTGCGCACCAGTGAGTGTACCAGACGCCTCATCACTAAAGTGCCCAACCGTGGTGAGTGTTTCTGCGATGGTGGAGGGTGTTGGTGACAGCAGTGGCGTTGTGTCGTGCTCTTCGTCCCACTCTGAGTCCATGGCACTTTGGGGTGAGGGTTCGTCTCCACCCATCCACTCTGAGTCACTGTCCGGTATTTCGTCTTCCCGGGTAGGGGTGTCCTGGGTAGTGCTGTCCCGGGTAGTGCTGTCCCGGGTAGTGCTGTCCCGGGTAGGGGTGTCCTGGGTCGTGGTGTCCCCGGTAGGGGTGTCCTGGATAGTGGTGTCCTGGGTAGTGGTGTCCTGGCTCGGATGTGACGGGGGCCTGTGGCTGCCCCCCTCATCGCTGGGTGGTCGCTCCCGCACGTGACGGGGGTGTCGTCTCCCTGTTGCTCCAGGTCTCTCCGTCTCCCGTGGTGTGCGAGGGGCATCCTGCGGGCGTCGCATGCTGGAGGGTGCGGGTCTCTCCGTCTCCTGTGGTCTCCGAGGGGCATCCTGCGGGCGTCTCATGCTGGAGGGTGCGGGTCTCTCCGTCTCCCGTGGTCTCCGAGGGGCATCCTGCGGGCGTCGCATGCTGGAGGGTGCGGGTCTCTCCGTCTCCTGTGGTCTCCGAGGGGCATCCTGCGGGCGGTCTGCATCTGCGGGGATGGGTGCCTGGACGTTTGGTCCTGCGATACACAATGAAGCATGCATGGTTAGACATCAGGCAGTGATCAGGTGATACGGGGGAGGGGGATATAGGGGAGGGGGGATATGAGGACGGGCTGTTGGTGGCTCACTTGCTCGTGGGGCCCCGACCTCTGCATCAGCAACCTCCCGGTCATCAGGTCCGCCAGCCAGTTCCAGGGCCCTTTCCTCGTGTACGGTCAGTGGCCTCTCATCAGCGGGCCCTCCTCCAGTCCTCACATGCTCCCTATTGTTGTGTGCGCGCTTCTCCTGTGGGGGGGGGGGGGGTGGCAGGGGTAAAAGGCAACAGTGTTAGGCAGGTATATGAATGCACGCCATCGGTTGCGCGTGGGGGAGGGGGGATATGGGGGAGGGGGGATATGGGGGAGATGGGGATATGGGCATGGGGGATATGGGGAGGGGGGGATATGGGGAATGGGAGATATGGGGGAGGGGGGATATGGGGGAGGGGGGGATATGGGGAGGGGGATATGGGGGAGGGGGGATATGGGGGAGGGGGGATATGGGGGAGGGGGGATATGGGGAGGGGGAATATGGGGGAGGGGGGATATGGGGGAGGGGGATATGGGGGAGGGGGGATATGGGGGATATGGGGGAGGCTCACCCTGCCTGCTCTGACGAGGTCGTTCACCTTCTTGTGGCACTGGGTGCCTGTCCGTGGTGTTAGGGCCACAGCGGTGACGGCCTCTGCCACCTCCCTCCACATACGCCGGCTGTGGCGTGGGGCAACTCTGCGGCCGTGCCCGGGATACAGGGCGTCCCTCCTCTGCTCCACCGCGTCCAGGAGCGCCACCACATCGCGTGACTCGAACCTCGGGGCTGAGCGACGGCCAGCCATCAAGTCGGGTGTTGCGGTCGGGTGTTCCGGTCGGGTGGGGGGGAGCTGCGCGGCCTTATGAGCCGTCACGCCGTGCAGTGCGTATGACGCTGCACGGCGTGAACCACTGCGCAAGCGCGGATCCCGTTACGTCGCTGCTAGCCCATTTCGGGCCGCAGACTATCGGCCCATTTTTATGACGTGACGCAAGTGGGATTTGCGCCGTTTTTTGCGCCGATCGGCGGAGTTTCCGCCGATAACGGAGAATTTCGCCCCCGCTATCAGCCTATCATAACTCCAGGTCAGGTAAAGAAATCTATCTCCGTCACAACAGTTGGCCTTGACCCCAACCTCACAAAGGGCACCTCCACCGTTCACAAATCAGTGGGTCACATTCCAATTCTCAAACCAGCCACCCTGTGGGCTTCTCCAAGTGAAGGTGCTAATTTTGAGATTACCCAAATTCGTTTCACATAGGACCTTACAGCTAACAGATAAAGAATACATTCCAATTCCTATTAGTTTGGGATAGATACGAATTCTAACATCGGAGCAGCTAACCCACAGTGCCACCCAGTGCCTACGTTAGGCATACTGAAGTGAGTTGTTCTAACTGGCTGGTCTTGAGATCATTGTTGTTAGAGCCATTACTTTATTGTCTACTGGAAGGATGTTACAATGAAATTGCATTTATTTAACTAAGATTACACAGACACTGAAATGAAAGCCATGACGAAAAAAACAACTAATTAAAAGCTGGGGTTGAGTTTTCCAATGGCATCCAAATCTATCGCCTTCATCCAGCTAAGTTTTTTTTTTGAGCTTGTATTTTATTGATTTTTTATTTTAAATCCACCATTACACAGATACAGCTATGAACAGTCTGTACAATCCTACACAGAACCTGTACGGAAATAGAAATTGAATGCCTTCAATACATGTAGTTAAATGTTAATATCATAATTCTACAAGTTCCAGTGACTTTTCAGCATGATGTTTTTGAAAACAATGTCAGTAACTACGGGACAGAAACGTTGACCAAATATGTATAACACTCCTGTTATGCAC
This sequence comes from Scyliorhinus torazame, assembly GCF_047496885.1. Lineage (NCBI taxonomy): Eukaryota > Metazoa > Chordata > Chondrichthyes > Carcharhiniformes > Scyliorhinidae > Scyliorhinus > Scyliorhinus torazame. Next base: position 10,085,288 of record NC_092731.1, on the reverse strand, counting down.
CCATGGTGGTCAATCTTTTCTATAGGCAACTTCACCTATCCATACTGCTGACAAGTCACACTATAAATCCCCAAAACTATCTTACTGAACCCATTCACAGCAGTTTTTCACAGAAGAAAAGAGAAATCCAAGAAACACGATCACAGATATAGCCAAGACAACATTGCCACAGATTAAGAGGGAAATCCATGCTAAAGCAGGTTTTATAGGCAAAGTTATCTATTAAAATTTCAAACAATGGGCACACAAGTCACCTAACATTTAGATTGTTTAACATACAAATGAATCTAAAATATTTTCAAAAAAAGCCAAAATTTAAGATTTTTCCTTTAAATGTCCATGACAGCCATGTTAACAAACTTTTTCCACCCTTGCCCATGGAATGTTACATATTTGGATTAAAAAGTGACTTTCAAACTCACAACATATCTCAAGTGTGTTTGTGGATTTCATGATAAAAATCCCTGTAACATCCAAGTTCTACTTGGCAACACAATTCTTTTATCTTTAATATAGAAAAATTAACATTTACAGACCTGAACACCTTTAGATGTAAAATGGGTGGCAGGGGAAGGAAGAACAGATGTAGTTGTGCTGGGATTCCCTCCTATTTCAAAATGTGTTGCCTATTATTGAACTACTAAAACCTTGCATTTACAAAATAGTTGATAAAAATATTCCTCTGAATTGTACAAGAGGTACATCAACCAAAGATAAGGGGACAAGACAGATGTTATTCTGACTTGGCTTCGTTCTCTCCAGCAGCAGGTGCCTCATTGTTTTTCTGTTCACCGTTTTCTGCAGGTACTGAATCATCAGTGGCTTCCTGATTAGCCTGTGGGGGATTTGTTTTTGCTGCTCTGGCCTTGACCTTTTTTTGAGCAGCTGGTTTCTTTTTTGGGTTTTCATTGGTTGGTTTCATACGTCTCTTCCTCAATTGCATGGAAGTTGATGGTAGGGATTTGTCTATTACTCGATCAGAGGCCCCCTTCTTAGGCATGTTTGGAGAGTTTTTAAAAATACGTATAACGAAAAATTAAAATTTGGGGGGGAAACTAAAAGGCAAACAGATTGCACTCCTGCACAGCAAATTGTGCAGACAGCCCCGAATGCTATACAACTACCTTGTTACAATACAACTATGGAACGTCTTCATCCAGCTAAGTTGATTGAAAAGATTACAGGCATGAAGTCCTTTTAACAAGTTAAAGTATCAACTTCAGAAGTTATGAATTCTTGCCAATTAATGGCTTTCAAGACACTAAAATAAGTATAATAATACACTGGGTCAGTGCTACTCATAATGTCTTGGGAGCTATTTGAGATGTCTGCTTTTTACCTGTGGCCCTCACCTGACTTACTGGCCTTGAGGAAAGTTGGGAGCAAGGGTATACAATATTGTAAGGGAAACTCCCAGAAAAAAAGTTCTGTGCATTCTAATATGTCCGTCTCATTAATATTTTACTACTGAGTTCAATGTTGATTACACGTACAGCAGCAGGAGTGATGAGAGCCCACATGATGTGATTTCAAATGGAGCATTTAACAGCCAATCCAAAGCTGAACTGTGGAACTGTTGGAAGCAAGGGAAGCCAAACCATGAGAATGGATTTGCGGCCTGCTTTATAAATGCATTGTTAATGTACTTCTGGGGGATGCTGGGGAGGGATACTCTTCCCCAGCAATGGGAGGAAGTAATTTGCTGCTTCCACAAAGAAGGCATGGCCGGAGGCGACCCAAGAAGTCAGAAGCGGAAGAATAATGCTGTGCTCCTGGATTCAGGGCAAGAAACCTTAATGACCAAAGCAGACCCGACTATGGGCATCATTCTGACCACAACACGTTCTCATACCCACTTCACAGCATCATTCCTCAAATTCACTTAGCTTGCAAGCAAACATTTCAATGCATTTTCTCACATCCACATCAATCCACTGACCACTGCCAATTACCCTTATCTTTGTGAAATTGAATACCTCTCCTTCAAAGTCATCCTAACCAAATGTACTCCATCTATCAGTTGAATATATGCCTTTGCAGTTATTAATAGGTCTGTTCTTTCCACTTTAGGGGAAATGAGCAGAAACACAAGGGAGATGGAGAACACAGGGCTGGGCCTCCAAAGATCACAGCTGAAAACTGCAGAGAAAGACGCACTGGGGATCATTTCACTATCCCTAACATCAAAGATGGCAAACCCCTCCAGTGTCAAAGTGAAATACAATGCCCACAGATGCTGTAAAACACTCAGTGATGTGTACTTCATTTCAGCAGGGAGTGACGATCATCTCCATAGTGATAAGTCACAACATTCTTCCCTGTCAGCACTAATTCATATATTTAATAATAATTTTTATTGTCACAAGTAGGCTTACGCTGCAATGAAGTTATTGTGAAAAGCCCCTGGTCGCCACATTCCGGCATCTGTTCGGATACACTGAGGGAGACTTCAGAATGTCCAATTTACCTAACAGCACGTCTTTCAGGACTTGTGGGAGGAAACCGGATCACCCGGAGGAAATCCACACAGACACAGGGAGAACGTGCAGACACAACACAGACAGTGACCCAAGCCGGAATTGAACCTGGGACCCTGGAATTCTGAAGCAACAGTGCTACCCACTGTGCGACCGTGCCGATCTATTCCATCCCCATTAGGGCCCTCATCCATGCAACAAGATCCATGGGCCTCGTAGATGATGAAATCTCAGGGAAGATGGTTTATTCTGAGGATGATTCAACACAGGTCTCATGCTTACAGTTCATCAACTTAGATACATCTGGAGGAACCAGTTAGTCAGATAGTCGGTTTTTCATTTGGAGAACGTCACTTTGCAAGTAAGCAAGGGCAGACACTGGTGGCAGGAACAGCAGTGGAGAGTCCGCTCCAAGTTTTGCTGACCAGGACAGAGAAACTGTACCCTGAGAGTTGTCTATGAAAAGAATAATCATTGAGGACCAGAAAAGGTGTGATTTACTGACCGACCTTCTGAGCACACTGACCATGATTGCAGACACATGGGAGAAATCTTGGGAGGGATTTACCAGCAGTTCACCCTGGTGGGATATTCTGGTCCCACGCCGGCGCACGGGTTTCCCGGCGATGAGGGGTACAGTCAACGGAAAATCACATTGACAACGGCGGAACCAGTAAATCCCGCTGGTGGACTTCCTCCACCTTCGAAAAACACACTCCTCTTTTTTAATTCTTTCATAGGACATAGGTGTCGCTGGGCTAGGCCAGCATTTTTTTGTTGTCCATCCCTAATTGCCCTTGAGAAGGCGGCGGTGAGCTACCTTCTTGAACTGTTGAAATTCATTGGTGGAGACGCACCTCGTTGCTGTTAGGGAAGGAATCTGCCTCAAGCACAAGTGGGATGATATTGTAGGACATTGTGACTATCTCAGATTCCAGCATCCGCAGTAATTTTCTTTTATCTGCAAGATGAGTGCAGCTTCAGGAACTTCGGCTCCAAGTTGACGAGTTGTAGTCCGAGCTTCCTGGAGGGGAACAGTAATCAGGATCACGAGAGAAAGTACTCGGAAAAGAAATGGGACTAAGGGCTGACAAGTCCCCTCAACCGGATAGCTTACATCCGAGCATCTTAAAAGGAGTGGTCACAGAGGTAGTGGTTGTAATCTACCAAAATGCCCTAGATTCTAAAAGGTCCCTGCAGATTGGAAAACTGCAAAGGTAACACCACGATTCAAGAAAGGAGCAAAATGGAAAGCAGGAAACTAGAGGCTAGTTAGACTAACATCTATTATTGAGAAAATGGTAGAATCTATTATTAGGGAGGTAGTAGTCGGACATTTAGAAAATCATGACACATTCAGGCAAAGTCACCATGGTTTTGTGAAAGGGCAATCGTGTTTGATAGATTTATTAGAGTTCTTTGAGTATACAACAAATGGCAGATAAAGGGGTTGTAGTTAACTGGATTTCCAAAAGGCATTTGATAAGATGCCACATAAATCGTTACTTCCCAAAATAAGAGCTCATGGTGTTTGTAGTGACATATTAGTGTGGATTAACTAATGGGAAACAGAATGCTGTAATAAATTCCATTCAGGTTGGTAAACCGTAACTAGTGAAGTACCACAGGGATCAGTGCTTGGGCCTCACCTAGTCACAATCTATATTAATAACTTGGATGAAGACACTGAACTTATTGTAGCCAAATTTGCTGATGATAAAAGGATAGGTAGGAAGACAATTTGTAGGAAGGTAACAAAAGGCTTGCAAAGGTGTATAAACAGGTTATTACGATCCCAGACCAGACCCTAACAGTGGCTAGGATACTAGACCAAAAACCCAATATTTTAGTTTATTTTGTAAGACTCTGCGGAGGCATTGGAGAAGACTCAAACGGCAGACCAGTGAACAGAATGAAGCAGCGTGCAAGACCCAACTTCGCAGACAAAGGCCAAGAAGACGGAGACTCAGAGGATTGGACCCGCAGCTCGATCCAGTTCATCGGCACGGGTAGTATAAAAGATCTCAGCGCATACTGTAGTTGGGGTAATTTAAGGGATAACTGTTTTATTGTGTTTGAAAATAAACTTCAAAAAAAACGTTGGTTGAATTGTGAACTTGTGTGTGTCCTTTGTTCATCTCACAAATAAGGGGACCTGGGTAAAACATTTGAATAATAAACTGGTCGAAGTGTCTGACAATTTACAGACAACAGTAACAAACGTGAACATGACGAGATAAAATTAAGGGGACACAAAAAGTTTGAACAAAGCAAATCAGGTTCCCATTTCACAACTATACAGATTTGTTATCAAATAATCTACTGTTCCAGTTATAATTCTAAACAATCACTGGATAAAATGTAAACAACCCATTGCCAAATGGCACCAAGAAACAGTTCAAAAATGTAATTATTATTGGTAAAACATAATCATTATTTTTTTGTTACTCTCGAGGGGCGTCATTCTCCGGCCCCCCAGAGGGTCGGAGAATGGCCGTTGGCCGCCGTGAATCCCGCCCCCGCCGGTTGCCGAAGTCTCCGAAGGGAGAAAAGTCGGCGGGGCGTTAATGTCGCCGCTGCCGCGGAGAATGTCACGGGTCTGCGCAAGGCAGCCGATTTTCGGCCTGCCGATATTCTCCCTTCTGGATGGGCCGAAGTCCCGTCGACGTGATGACCGTTCACGTCGACGTAAATTAAACCTCCTTTTCATCGGCGTGACCCTGTGCTCCAGGTTCACGCTGACCAGCGTGGAGGTGAGTGACGGCCTGGGGGGTTGGCTCTGGGCAGGCGATAGCGTGGCCGCAGTCTGAATGCGGTGAGGAGAGGTGTGTCTCGGGTTGTGTGTGCGTGTGTGCGGCGGGGGGGGTGGTGGTTAGAGTAGGCTGGGCTCCGGGGGACTGCCGGGAGGGGGGGGTCCGTGCCGGAGAGGGGGATGGGGGGGGTCCGTGCCGGCGTGGGGGATGGGGGGTCCGTGCCAGGGTGGAGGTTGGGGGGGGGTCCGTGCCGGGGTGGAGTCCGTGCCGGGGAGGGGGATGGGGGGGGTCCGTGCTGGGGAGGGGGATGGGGGGGTCCGTGCCGGGGTGGAGGTTGGGGGGGGGTCCGTGCCGGGGTGGAGGTTGGGGGGGGGTCCGTGCCGGGGTGGAGGTTGGGGGGGGGGGGTCCGTGCTGGGGAGGGGGATGGGGGGGTCCGTGCCGAGGTGGAGGTTGGGGTGGGGGTCCGTGCCGGGGAGGGGGATGGGGGGGGGTCCGTGCTGGGGAGGGGGGTCCGTGCTGGGGAGGGGGATGGGGGGGTCCGTGCCGGGGTGGAGGTTGGGGGTCCGTGCCGGGGTGGAGGTTGGGGGGGGGGGTCTGTGCCGGGGAGGGGGATGGGGGGGTCCGTGCTGGGGAGGGGGATGGGGGGTCCGTGCCGGGGTGGAGGTTGGTGGGGGGTCCGTGCCGGGGTGGAGGTTGGGGGGGTGGGGGTCCGTGCTGGGGTGGAGGTTGGGGGGGGGGTCCGTGCCGGGGAGGGGGATGGGGGGGGTCCGTGCCGGGGAGGGGGATCCGTGCCGGGGTGGAGGTTGGAGGGGGGGTTCCGTGCTGGGGAGGGGGATAGGGGTGTCCGTGCCGGGGTGGAGGTTGGGGGGGGCCGTGCCGGGGAGGGGGATGGGGGGGGGTCCGTGCTGGGGAAGGGGATGGGTCCGTGCTGGGGAGGGGGATGGGGGGGTCCGTGCCGGGGTGGAGGTTGGGGAGGGGGGGTCCGTGCCGGGGAGGGGGATGGGAGGGCAAGTGAGTTGGTCCACCTGGCCAGGTGCCAGCCTCCAACAGTTGGACCCATGCGGTCCATGCCACCTGGCTGGGGGGAGGAGGGGATATGGGCAATGATGATATGTCGTCGTTCCCCTCCCCCCACCAGGCCGTCATGTTTTCAGATCATCCAGCGATGTTGGCCGCCGTGGTGGCAGCCGCTCATGTCTATGTTGCCCTGGATGAGGAGGAGGAGGAGGAGGAGCGTGCCAGAGAGGCGGCGCAGGCTGCCGCAGAGGGGCAGGCGGCAGCCGCCCAGGCTGGAGGGACACCTGACCGAAAGGACGAGGAGGGGGAGGAGGACGTCGCGGCCCCACGGCAATGGAGGCACCCGAGGGCGCCCCGTGTGTACCGGCCCAGGCAGTCATGCCAGGACCTCACGGACCAGGAATGCAGGAGGAGACTCCGGATGAGCCGGGAAACCGTGGCACACATATGCCACCTGCTGGCACATCTGTCACCGCGTGGCACTGGCGGGGGACACCCTCTCCCCGTGTCCGTCAAGGTTACGGTGGCCCTGAACTTTTATGCAACGGGGTCATTCCAGGCACCGAGTGGGGACCTGTCCGGCATATCGCAGACATCGGTGCACCGGTGAATCCGGGCAGTGACAGATGCCCTATATGCCATGGCGCACCGCTACATCCGCTTCCCCGTGGACCAGGCCAGCCAAGATGCCCGGGCCGTGGGCTTCTCTGCCGTGGCCGGGTTCCCCATGGTCCAGGGCGCGATCGATGGGATGCACGTCGCCGTGCGGCCACCTGCAGATAACAGGGCCGTGTTCACTAATAGGAAGGGGACCTATTCGATGAACGTACAGGTGGTTTGCGACCACCGCATGATGATCCTGCACGTCTGCGCCCGTCACCCAGGCAGTGTACACGACTCATTCGTGTTGTCGCGGTCATCCATCCCCGGCATGTACGAGGGACGCCATCCCCGGCTGAGGGGCTGGTTGCTGGGCGACAGGGGCTACCCATTGCGATCGTGGCTGATGACGCCTATACGGAGGCCACGCAATGAGGCGGAGAACCGCTACAATGATGCCCATGTAGCGACAAGGGGAGTGATCGAGAGGTGCTTTGGCGTGCTGAAGATGCGGTTCAGGTGCCTGGACCTCTCTGGGGGCGCCCTCCAGTATCGGTCAGATAGGGTCGGCCGCATCATTGTGGTGTGCTGCGTCCTGCACAACATAGCCCAACAGAGGGGCGATGTGCCGCAGGCAGAGGAGGGCGGAGTGGAGGAGCAGCAGGAAGAGGCGCAGTCCTCCCCAGGTGAGGGGAATGGGGGTAATGGTCAGGGCAGACGGGGTAGACACAGGCGGGTGGCTGTCCACCGTTACCGGCTGGCCCAGCGGGCACGGGACAGACTGATAGACGCCCGCTTCACTGACTAGATGGGCGTGGGAATCGGGTAGTATGGCCACAGACCGCACACCATGGCAACAGCCGACCACCCACACCCCCCACCCATCCACCCACCCAGCACCCTCACCCCCCTCCCCAACCCCACCCACCCCACCCGCATGCACACCACCTCCCCCCCATTGCCGATCCACCTGCGGCACAACGGGCCGGGCTCACACAGTTGCGGGTGGACGCGTGTCTATCGCAGGCCATGGAGGATGATGACAACCCGCCCTGCGGTGAGCTCCTGGCTCTACATCGTTGGACTATGTCTGACCCATGGCCACAGTACCACCATCCACCCGGACCATCCCTGCATGGGGCTGTGACACTGCAGCGCACGGTCCCGTCCTCTGCCCGGGGGATGTTGATGGCGGCCCAGGGGGAAGGGGGCAGACTCACCTGGGGCTGAGGTAAGACCACCCCTCACACACACACTTGCGCTCAACGTACATGACACCCCGCACACTTTGGACAGAGCACAAAGGCAGCTTCTGTAGGTGTAACATTGACTTTAATAACCAAAGGAGTTCATGCACGTGCCCTAGCCCCTAAAACTCATCTGTGCCCTGCAACCGTGCCAACTTACTCAGTGTCTAATTGTTTGGCCTTACGGGCCCTTTGACTACGTCTACGTGGTTCCCCAGACGGTACAGCAGAACTGGAGGTGGACTCCTGTGATTCCTGCCCTCTGACACTGGATCCCTTTGGCGGTCGTTTCCTGGGGCGTCCTGGCCTAGATGGGCCAGGCTGCGGCCCGGGCGACTGGGATGGCGAGCTGCCAGCCTGTCCTGCCCGTTGCCCACCCGATGCACCTGGGACGGAAGGGGGGGAGTCCGAGGTGTCGCGGTGTACCGGGACCTCCCCTACAGAGGGAGCCGGGACGGACCACACCACCTCCTCCTCCCTCGGGGTGCCCGATGGCCCCCAGGCCTCTACATGGGTGGGGGATGCGAACGGACTGGCCATCCGACGCCCCCCGACATCTGGCGCTGCCAGTCCTGGAGGCCCGTGCTGGTATCGACAGGGGTCTGCAGGTTTGCAGCCATGGAGCCCAGGGGGTTGGCAAACCCTGTCTGTGACAGTGAGTCGCCGGCTCGCACATGGCCACTGGCGCCGATGCCCTCAGCGATGGCCTGCAGAGACTGGGCCATGGCCTGCTGAGACTGGGCCATGGCCTGCAGAGACTGGGCCATGGCCTGCTGAGACTGGGCCATGGCCTGCTGAGACTGGGCTATGGCGTTGAGCGCCTCTGCCATCTGGCGCTGGCTCATGGCCTCCTGTGAGAGGGCAGCCATTTCCTGGGCCACAGACGCCGCCTGCACGGAAAGCCCCAGGCCTCGCAAACCGTTCCCCATGTCTGACACCGTCGCACCCATTGCCTCCACCGCGGACGCCACCCGTGCGGTGCCGGCCTGGGTGGCACGCATGACCGGCACCACTCCCAGCTCCTGGACGCGGGTGGACTCCTCCACCTGTGACCGCAGCCGCCGCAAGCCGCCCGTCACCCTCTTCGCTCGTCTCCGGGTCGGTGGTTGCATCGGATCTATGTGTGGGTGTGGTAACTCCAGGAACCCGGGATCCATCTGGGCGGCAGATGTTCGCTTGGGCTGGGCTGCCCTCCGACCGCCCGGCCCCTCTGCTGCTCCTACCTCCACCTGCTGTACCGGGACAGCTATGTTGTGTGCACCAGTGAGTGTACCAGACGCCTCATCACTAAAGTGCCCAACCGTGGTGAGTGTTTCTGCGATGGTGGAGGGTGTTGGTGACAGCAGTGGCGTTGTGTCGTGCTCTTCGTCCCACTCTGAGTCAAAGGCACTGTAGGGTGGGGGTTCGTCTCCACCCATCCACTCTGAGTCACTGTCTGGTATTTCGTCTTCCTGGGTAGTGCTGTCCCGGGTAGTGGTGTCCCGGGTAGTGGTGTCCTGGGTAGTGGTGTCCTGGCTCGGATGTGACGGGGGCCTGTGGCTACCCCCCTCGTCGCTGGGTGGTCGCTCCCGCACGTGACGGGGGTGTCGTCTCCCTGTTGCTCCAGGTCTCTCCGTCTCCCGTGGTCTCCGAGGGGCATCCTGCGGGCGTCGCATGCTGGCGGGTGCGGGTCTCTCCGTCTCCCGTGGTCTCCGAGGGTCATCCTGCGGGCGTCGCATGCTGGAGGGTGCGGGTCTCTCCGTCTCCCGTGGTCTCCGAGGGGCATCCTGCGGGCGGTCTGCATCTGCGGGGATGGGTCCCTGGACGTTTGGTCCTGCGATACACAATGAAGCATGCATGGTTAGACATCAGGCAGTGATCAGGTGATACGGGGGAGGGGGATATAGGGGAGGGGGGATATGGGGACGGGCTGTCGGTGGCTCACTTGCTAGTACGTCCCCGACCTCTGCATCAGCAACCTCCCGGTCCTCAGGTCCGCCAGCCAGTTCCAGGGCCCTTTCCTGGTGTTCGGTCAGTGGCCTCTCATCAGCGGGGCCTCCTCCAGTCCTCACATGCTCCCTATTGTTGTGTGCGCGCTTCTCCTGTGGGGGGGGGTGGCAGGGGTAAAAGGCAACACTGTTAGGCAGGTATATGAATGCACGCCATCGGTTGCGCGTGCATTGCAGAGGTTAAGGTTAGGGCTGGATTCACTTGGGGATATGGGGGAGGGAGGGATATGGGGGAGGGGGGATATGGGGAGGGGGATATGGGGGAGGGGCGTTATGGGGGAGGGGGGATATGGGGGAGGGGGATATGGGGGAGGGGGGATATGGGGGAGGCTCACCCTGCCTGCTCTGACGAGGTCGTTCGCCTTCTTGTGGCACTGGGTGCCTGTCCGTGGTGTCAGGGCCACAGCGGTGACAGCCTCTGCCACTTCCCTCCACAGACGCCGGCTGTGGCGTGGGGCAACTCTGCGGCTGTGCCCGGGATACAGGGCCTCCCTCCTCTGCTCCACCGCGTCCAGGAGCGCCTCCACATCGCGTGACTCAAACCTCGGGGCTGAGCGGCGGCCAGCCATCCAGTCGGGTGTTGCGGTCGGGTGGGGGGGAGCAGCGCGGCCTTATGAGCCGTCACGCCGTGCGGCGCGTATGACGCTGCACGGCGTGAACCACTGCGCAAGCGCGGATCCCGTTACGTCGCTGCTAGCCCATTTCGGGCCGGAGACTATCGACCCATTTTTCCGACGTGACGCAAGTGGGATTTGCGCCGTTTTTTGCGCCGATCGGCGGACTTTCCGCCGATAACGGAGAATTTCGCCCCCTATTTCTGTTTCGATGATTAAATAGCTGAGGTATAGAGATTCCTAAATTGGTCATAATTGCCCAGTTCAATTGTATTTGCAATTTCGAGAGATCCTGATGCAAGAACTTTCTCGCCAACTATTTTCAGAGATTATCAGATTCAACAACTTTGCGAACTGTTGCCTGCAATCATGCCAAAGATGTGTCGTGGGGACGCTCATACACAGTGCTCTCGCCCAGGCAGTTGGCAACGGTTATTCTTCCTTTGAGGTCAACAATAGATACTGTTGTTGGTCGTTGCCTCACAGTTTTGTGGCAAAGTCTCTGTAACTCTATCTCTTCAACTCTCGTCCTGCAATGTGTCATCTTTTCTTCAGTCAACAGAAGTATTCAAAACCTTCTGCCCGACTACCTTTTTTCTTGCTTAGGCACGTTTGCTCGATTGCATAGTGTAATATTAAACCAAAGAAATTAAAGGTCCCAGATTTCATTTCTAATATGTGTTGATCCCAACAGTTGAATCGTCTGCACAGATCTAACTTGGAGAATAGACACTTTGGCAAAATAACAGAGGGCAATTAGCATTAATGAAACTAGGGCAGAATTTTACATTCTCCCACCAGAGGGCTTGCAGGAGGATGGACCCATAAAAGTCCTTGGGTGGCCTTCCCAGCAGGCTTCCACCCGCCCACCCCCTCCGCAATGTCACTGTAGAATGGGTGAGTCTTAGGCTGGCCCGTCCACCCCTTCCCCAATTGAGGTCCCTAAGTAGCGAATTAAAGACTACTTAAGGGGGATTTCCCACCCAGCCTCACTTTTCAGGCTGGTGGGAGGAGCTCAGGGGCAGGAAAGGGATCCTGCTCAGGCCTTGGGAAGGGAGAATTGTGGTTCTGCCAACAACAGCCTCCTTTCAACAAGAGACCCCTTCCCCACAAGATCTGGCCCATGTGGGTGCCCCCTCTCCTTGCACCGAACGCAACCCCCCTCCCCGGGTCTCTTTATTAATACCAGTTCAGTTCGCCAGCCCCTGGACCTCACCTTCCCTCCCGCACCCTGAGACCCCCAGACCTCCTGGGACTTACAAAGGGATTTTGCGCCTTTGTTCGCCATGAGTGCCAATGACAATACTGGCGCAAAATCCCACGAGAGCTGGAAAACGAGAAACTCACCAGCAAGATCTCATTTTCTGATTCTCTTCCCCCACCAGTGGCATAACAGGATTTCTACCAAGGAGGGACGGAAGTCTCAATTCAATTCCATTAGTGGGTTTTCCCACCATTTCATCCCGCACATTAGGAATCCTGTCAGATCGGTGAGGTTTACAACAGTTTTTTTTAGAAACGGGATCCAGGCGAAGGGGAGCCACTGAGGACACACAAGTACAGCCCCGAGGGGCAAGGGACATGGCCGAGCAATGCCCTGGCACTGGAAAATTTCGCCCTCTGTCTGGCGACTGCTTGCAGACCCAATCCTGTCCACTTTACCTTCTGGTGCTGCGTGGACTAGACAGCTGCAATCAGATCCCAAATCCATTCCTTCACTCCAGTACTGATTTCTCCTTGCTATCTTCACAAACATCAACTTATTCAGACGCTCCCAATATGAAGTTCCACCCACCTTTCGTCCTACCTTCACCAAGCACGCTGGGCGCGATTCTCCACTCCCACGCTGGTTGGGCGAATCGCCTGGGCCGCCAAAATCTCCGGGGACGCCGGTCCGACGCCCTCCCGCGATTAATGCAGAGAATGCGATCTTCCCCCGTCTGTACCCTGCAGCCATCTGAATCTTGATACCTGTTTATTCTCTATCCCCTCCATTCCATCAATTAGGCATTCAATCTTCTGGATTTCTCTCTTCAAACTACTATGCCTGCTCTCAGTAGTCTGATTTTCCAGAAGTTTTTGAAGGCAATCTCTTCAACTGTACCTTCCCTTTTAGTTCCTCATTCCTAACTCAATGACATCTGCTGAACACCCCTTCACCACCAATCACGCCCAGCACTCTGTTTGAAACAAACAGAAAGAACAAAAACTGCACATGTTGGACATCTGAAAGTGAAACAATGCTGGAAACTGACAGTGGGTCGATCAAAATCCATTGAGGAAAAAAAAGTTAACATTTCAGCTACTCATCAGAACAGTTCTATTTTTATCTTTCCACAGATGCTTATTGTCTTTTAACAATAATTTCTGGTGGTGCTGCTGTCAAATATTATTTCACTCTGTACATAGGGCAAATATTCCAAATCTTCTTGCACAGAAAGACATCAACTCAAATTGGAAAAAAGTAGATCCTCCTGTGTGGGAATTTTCATTCATAGAAATCAATAGACAAAAGACCCAATAATTTTATTCACACTTGGGATGTTCTTCTTCGGCAGTCCTTCAGGTTTGAGGATGCCTTGCTTTCACTCGTGGCTTGTAGATCGGAGTCACGAGGTGAAATATTGGCCTCATAATTCCTAATGTCCTGTCACCCATATTACCAGCCCTGAAGAAGAATCATATGGACTCGAAACGTTAACTCTGTTTCTCTCTCTACAGATTCTGCCAGACCTGCTGGGGTTTTCCAGAATATCCTGTTTTTATTATCTGTAGAGACAGCACGGAAGCCTGAATATTGACTGATCCTCTTGTAAAATTAGCCTGCAAGATTAACGTCCAAAATACTAAATTGAAGTGTAGGCTACCCAAACTGTTTGTAGTCATTAAGTTTGCCATTACTTCATGTCCTTACATCAAAAAAGAATGAAAACTTTTAAAACAAGAAAACTTGGCACAAAGTTTAATATTGCCACATATATCTATTACCATCTTAATCAGCTCTTATTGTGCTAAGAGCAATTAACATTTAATTGAAAAATGTAGGTGGTCTGCCCATCAGCAACAGCAGTAATTTTACTTGAATAAGTTAGTTGAGGAAATTGAATGGTACAGAGGTGAAAGGAAGTGCCAACCTTAGGTTTTGTGCTGAAATCTGTTGAACGTACAACCTTCAGACACAGAGGTGAGACTGCTGAACCACTGAGCCAAATCTGAGACGCCGAGCCGGATTTTCACCCCAGGATGCGGGCAAATTCAGAGGAGAGCGATTTGACAGTTTGCCAGCATCATCCTGCCCCGTGCCCTCTTTTCAGAGGCGGAAAAGGGGTTGGCAGGGCAACCCACCTGCAAGTCACAGGTACCCAATCATGCTGGGTAGACGACCAATTAAGGGTGATTGTTAGAAACTGACTGGAATGTTCCATCTAATCTGCAAGACCTCCTGAGGCGTTAGGGACTAGGCCGACTGCCTGAAAATGGTCACCCGGTGGTTGAACAGGGGTACGTGGCCCAAGAAACTGCCCACAATAGTGGCTCAGTTGCTGGACATTTTCTAATTTTAAAGTTGAAGACGTTGGAGAGCTGGTGCTGTGAGATAGAAGCACTCGCTCCATCTCTCTCTTACTTGAACTGCAGCCTGAATCACAGAATAATACAGTGCAGAAGAGGCCCTTTGGCCCATTGAGTCTGCACCGATGCATGAAAACCACCTGACCTGTCTACCTAATCCCATTTGCCAGCACTTGGCCCACAGCCTTGAATGTTAGGACGTGCCAAGTGCTCATCCAGGTACTTTTTAAAGGATGTGAGGCACCCATCCTCTCAGGCAGTGAATTCCACACTGTAATCACCCTCTGGTTAAAAAGGTTTTTCCACAAATCCCACTAAACCTCCTTCCCCTCACCTTGAACCTTTGTCCCCTTGTAACTGACCCTTCAACTAAGGGGAACAGCTGCTCCCTACCCACCCACTGATGCCCTTTCAGACCTGGAGGGCCTTCTATTGGCCCTCTAACTGAGAGCCCACTAGCTGATGGCAGGTAATCCTGCCTTCTGGCCACTAATTGGCCTGTTCAGAGAAAATCACTGCTGGGTGACTATTGCTGGCTGTTACCTCCATTTGACCCTGACATGTTGACCAAGCACCCAACATGTTGCTCAAATATCTCAAACTGCTTCAGACAAGATGAATAAATAATGTACATTTGCACTGCCTCAGAGCCTTTTTCTGGAGCATAATTCTTTAAAAGGAGACCCAGGACGAAAGGAGATATTATGAGGGGTGAGTTTGATCAAAGAGGTAGGTTCGAAGGACAGGGCTCCTTTGAAACGTAGTGACTTCTGTCATATAGATGAACATGGTAGCTCTTTTATTCACAGCAGGAGTCCACAAGCAGCAATGATATGAATGACCGGTTAATCTGGGGTACTGCTCGAGGGAGTAAAGTTGGCCAGAACATCCCTCATCTCATCGTTCCTTGAATTGTGCTCTGGAATCTTGAACATTCAGCCAAACCTCCTGGAAAAACTAATGGCAACCAGGCTTAACCTCTCATCTGAAGGATGACTCCTCCAACAATGCAGTTCTTCTCAGTAATACACTGAAGTGTAAGCTTAGTGGATGATCTCCAACTTAACTACATCATCAGAGTGATCAGGTTAAACAAATGAGGACAGCAGAGTGTAAGGTTTAATTTTCCAGAAGAAACACACAGACATTCCATAATCTTATCCCAAACTAACCAATTGAAATCTTCTCTTTTTGCCAGTTGTAACTAACTGGTTTGGCTAGTCTTTACTCTATTCCTCGTGGTTGTGAGAAACAGAAGATTGCTATTATTGTAATATTGCTTTGCACTTACATTTACAGGGGCCAGAAATCTGAAGTCATTGTGGCACGGTCCAGGGATTCTGTGGGGCCTTGTAAGGGGCAGAGCTTCCATCCACTCTAAAGGAGACCCGTAGTGTGCCGGCAGATTCCCAAGCCCAGGAGATCCCACATTCCTCGCCTACCACAGGCCTAGCAGAACCTTAGCAACTGAGACCAAAAGTGCTGGCTGACTGAATGACATGGGTGGGGCCATCCGGAGATCGAGGTATGGATTGTGGCCGAGATCTCTGTAGACGCCAAAGCAACTAAAAGCACAGCTAATTCTTCTAAAAACATATCAGACACCATGAGGTGCATCTGACAGAAAAGATGACTCATTCTCTAGGACCTCAACTTCCAAGAAGTGACTCAGTACTGCAAGGGATTCTTCGTCATCACTCTCTTGGAAGAGCAATTCAGGTCCAGCAGGTCTTCATGAGGATGGTCACCATCCACTGCAGTGTCTATTTGTATCTTCCACCTCTGGCCTTATTTCATGGGGATTCATAAATTCCTTGTCTGCCTTGGGTCTAGTTTTAGTGGATGGTGTCTCTGTGAAAGAAAGGAATTTACAGCCGAATGTATAAACTTCCTCAGCTTCTGAAAGATGACTTTCCACTGCTTCTCAATAAAAGTTGAAATCTGTTGCATGAAGAATAGTTATCAACTCAAATGATGAGCTTCATCTGATTTTTCTCAGATTCCTAGCAGTGCCAACAGTGCCACTCAAGGATTAACGCTAATTATGAAGAACATAGGGAGAATCAATGATCTGTTGCCCCTTGTAGCTAAGAGGAGCAATAATTCTACCTTTAATTGCAAGATCATTGCTGCCTGGACTTTGTAACTTGGTGTCTGATGGATAGACGGTCAAAGGCTGAGCTCAGTCGAGGTAACCTGCTAATATATTAACAGTTGCTCCAACATCACTATTAAAAAAAGTATCAAAGACTTGTACTGTAACTGACCAGTAGTCTGAATTAAGACTATCTATTTCCTCTAGGACATCTGTAGCATTGTCATTTCCTGGACATTCCATTTCTTGGAAGGAATGTCTTTCATAAATATTTGCTGCTCTGCGACTTCAAATGAAATTGCTGGATTTGCAGAAATGCTTGAAGTGTCCAGTATTGGTGTCGATACTGGGTTTTCGCACCACACCACAAGCATCTCAAAAATGGCCGCAGGGGAGGAGTTTCCCACCCTTTCAGTTTGTTTGGCAGCTTTCGTATGGATGTGCCGATGCCCGTGAGTCTACAGAATTGTGAGATGTCTGGACTGGAAGATCTCCTCTCTGACACTGAATCTGGAGGATCCATCTGTAGATGTTCCACACACCCTCTGGGTCTATGGTTGCTAGTGGCCTCTATTCCGAACTCCGGTGGCAGCCCCCCAGGCATTGTTCAGCTGAGTGCCGACATCTGCATGCTACGTGTTCCAGATGTGTTTCGCACCAATGTCTTTTCCCACTGACACGGAGAATCAGATGTAGGGGCCTGATTCTGGGCGGCATTCATTTGCATCCATTAGCGGGATGCAAATCAGTTTCATGCCGTCCTCCAGTGGGTTTCACAAATTTGCATGGCAGTCTCCGGCAGAGGTTACGGTGAAAAATTCTGCCAGCATGAAACCGATTTTTGTACTCCCACCAAATTCTCCCTCCTCCCACACCATAATAATAATCTTTATTATAGCGTCACAAGTAGGCTTACATTAACACTGCACTGAGGTTACTGTGAAAATCCCCTAGTTGCCACATTCCGGCGCCTGTTCGGGTACACAGAAGGAGAATTCAGAATATCCAATTCACCTAACAGCACGTCTTTCGGGACATCAGTGAACCCGCAGGCGGGGCCTTGGGCAAATTTTGCTAGCATCACGGGTTCAGCAACCTACTAACACTCACTCTTAAATGCACACTAATAGAAGTTATTTTGAGGGTAGCTGACAGTTGTAAAAACATGGGGCGGGATTCTCCCCTACCCGGCAGGGCGGGGGGGTCCTGGCGGGATGGGGTGGCGTGAACCACTCCGGCGTCGGGCCGCCCCAAAGGTGCGGATTTCTCCACACCTTTAGGGGCCAAGCCCTCACCTTTAGGAGCCCTCACCTACACGTCAGACGCGTAGTAAAAGAGTGCCCCACGGCACAGGCCCGCCCGCAGATCGGTGGGCCCCGATCGCGGGCCAGGCCACCCTGGGGGCACCCCCTGGGTCCAGATCGCCCCCCCAGGACCCCGCTCGTACCGCCTGGTCCCGCCGGTAAGGGAGGTGGTTTAATTCACGCCGGCAGGACCGGCATTACAGCAGCGGGACTTCGGCCCATCACGGGGGGGGGGGATCCGGTGCCGGAGAATTCGGCGGTGCGGAATTCACGACGCCCCCCCGGCGATTGCTTCAATAAATTCAGTGACAGGAACAGAAAATATGACTTGTAATATGTATTTTATATTTGATGGAATTCCACAGACGATATACATAAGCCAGGTGCAAATGATCAGGGTTAAAATGCCTGCTCCTGCCCCTCAGAGCTTGGACAGGTTGAGCACTACGACATCATACCACCCCTGGCCATAATCAAGTTGCATCTAAATAAATCTTTCTGAAGCAATAACTCATGCTGGAAATATGTTGACCCTTGGCCTCCAAACTATAGCTGCAGGGTCTTTTCATTCTCCCTTGTCTCATGGCAATTTGTCTGAGTCTAAATAGCAACACCTTTGTGATCAGACAGAGGAAAAAGTGCAACAAATATGACTTACGATGCCAACGTGACAAAAGTAAGTCTTTGGCCCATCAAGGCTTCTGTACTATTTTCAAACCCTGGTTGCTCTGCACGTACTTAATACCCATTCCTGCCTTTTTCATCTTGCTGGATATTCGTATTTCCCAAAGTGTCTATCTCTCTTAAACAGCTCAATTAATTCTATGTTTCATTTATTTGAAGATAGTGTCCTTGTTATAAACATTTGTACAGTAGGTTGCAATCTAAGACATCACCAGGAACTTCAATGATCTTCTCCCGCTCTGCCAATTATAATTCTTGTGGAATTTTGGTGGAAGCCCTGTACTTGGAAGGCTGTGAATCTTTTTCTCAGCTTAAGGTACCCCTTAATTACATTATTGCAAATGTAAAAGGAGGAAACTCAAGAGCATAGGCCCTCATAAAATGCACTCAGGATTCAGCAGATGCCTTGTGTGATTTTGGGACAAAAGCAAAAAGAAATTTAGAATGTGGGGCAGAAAACCAATGAAACATTGCCATATTTTTTTTAAAATCCAAATGAGGGGCAATTCAGCGTGGCCAATCCACCTACCCTGCACATCTTTGGGTTGTGTGTGGGGGGGGAGGGAAACTTACGCAGACATGTGGAGAATGTGCAAACTCCACGCGGATAGTGACCCGGGGTCGAGATCGAACCAGGGTCCTCGGCGCTGTGAGGCAGCAGTGCTAACCACTGTACCGCCGACATGGCCACATTTTACTATCCAAAACAAATAACTGGACTCAATTGTAAACTGAAATTATGTTAAACAGGCTGTGTAATTTCTAGGTCACTGCTTTTATCATAAGTCTGAGACTCCAGAGCAGATCTATTTTATTTTACCCAACACTTTAATGCAACGGAAATGATGCTTTCAGGGCCCATAGCATAATTAGAGAATGGAGTGTTCATGAAGAGTTATTCAGTAATAGAAGATTGGTTGTCTTCCTGAATGCAATATCTAATCAATAAATCAGAAAAACTAGCAAAATTAAGAAAGAAAGGAGGAACTTGTCTTTCTATAACATCTTTCAGGACCTTAGGATACATCTTACAGCAAATGTAGTGCCTGAAGTGCAATCACTGTTGTAATATAGGGAAACATAGCAGCCATTCTGTGCACTGTTGGAATCCACAAACAAAAATGAAATAATTGAACAGACAATAATTTTTATATGTTACTTGTGGGATACATATTTACCAAGGCGTTGGGAGAATTCTCCTCTCCTTTAACTAGTGGCACAGAATATTTTATCTTCACCTGAGAGACCAGGGGCGAAATTCTCCCGAAACGGTGCGATGTCTGCCGACTGGCGCCCAAAACGGCACCAATCAGACGGGCATCGCGCCGCCCCAAAGGTGCGGAATGCTCCGCATCTTTGGGGGCCGAGACCCAACATTGAGGGGCTAGGCCGGCGGCGGAGGAAATTCCGCCCCGCCAGCTGGCGGAAAAGGCCTTTGTTGCCCCGCCAGCTGGCGCGGAAATGACATCTCGGGGCGGTGCATGCGCGGGAGCGTCAGCGGCCGCTGAGTTTCCCACGCATGCACAGTGGAGGGAGTCTCTTCTGCCTCCGCCATGGTGGAGACCGTGGCGGAGGCGGAAGGGAAAGAGTGCCCCCACGGCACAGGCCCGCCCGCGGATCGGTGGGCCCCGATCGCGGGCAAGGCCACCGTGGGGGCACCCCCAGGATCCCGGAACCCGCCCGCGCCTCCTTGTCCCGCCGTTCAAAAGGCGGGACAGGCAATTTATCGGCGGGACTTCGGCCCATTCGGGCCGGAGAATCGAGCGGGGGGGGCCCGCCAACCTGCGCGGCCCGATTCCCGCCCCCGCCGAATATCCGGTGCCGGAGACTTCGGCAACCGGCGGGGGCGGGATTCACGGCAGCCCCCGGCGATTCTCCAACCCAGCGGGGGGTCGGAGAATGACGCCCCAGATGAGGCTATGGTTTAATGTCCCATCAAAAGAATGTGGAAATTATGGGTGCGATTTAACTAAATGGGAACAAATTCCTATAAAGAGCACCTTTGTCCATGTGTTTCCCAGCATTCACAGTGCTGAGAAACACAAAGCTATCGAACAGCACTCGGGTTAGATAGGGGGACTCAGCGAGGATCGCATGGCTGAGGCCGCACATAGCCACGTTTTCTGAACTGAGGAGCTCCGCTCGCCAGAACTAACTAACAGGAAGAAGAGGGTAGGCATAAATTGATGTTTTTCTTTGTAGGCAGGATGTGACAAGTGATGTGCAACAGGGATGAGTGCTGAAGCTTCAACTTTTTTCAATTTATATAAATGACTTGGATGAAGGAACTGATGGCATGGTTTTGTTTTGTTAAATTTAGAGTACCCACTTTATTGTTTCCAACTAAGTGGCCAATCCACCTACCCTGCACATCTTTGGGTTGTGGGGGTGAAACCCACGCAGACACGGGGAGAATGTGCAAACTCCACACGGACAGTGACCCAGAGCCGGGATCGAACCTGGGACCTCGGTGCCGTGAGGCAGCAGGGCTAACCCACTGCGCCACCATCCTGCCCCTAAATACATGGTTGAAGGTAGGTAGTAAGTAGTGGTGAAGAGGACGTAAGGAGGCTACAAAGGAATATACGTAGATTAAATGAGTGGGCAAAAATCTGGAGTATTATGTGGGAAAATGTGAAATTGTCCATTTTGGCAAAAGGAGTAAAAAGGAAGCATATTAAAAAAACTTAAAATTAAAGAATGTTAATGATTGAAAAAGAGCAGGGTAGTTCACCCAATATCAATATTGTTGTCTTAACAAATACCACATACAAAAACAGATTAACCTGTCATTCATTCATTTTTATTTGCGCAAAATGGTTGCAGTATTTACCTGAAAACAGGTCATTCAAAACCTAATTCATTTTATTGAACTGTTTTGGGCATCTCTAACAGATGTAGGAAGTCATAACATGAACAACTGACTTCTCTTTTTCTACCTTCATGGCTAATATTTGTAAATAAAAGGCACCTTTCACTCTTTAAAAATTAACTTACAGAAACTCAGAATTAGGTTTTGCTACTCGTGTTCTAGATTATTTATATTAATATTTATTCATTTTGTACAGAAATAGATAAAATAAGAGGTTTCTAGTTATAACCGAAGTGCCAGTAGAGAATGCATGCTGAAATGAGCCAAGGTAGAAATATTCCAAATTTCCCCTCTTTAGCTTCACAGATCCTAATCCAAATGTACCGTTTCCTGGCAGGATTAACAGGATTGAAGTGTAATTTTATAGAGCTGATGTTAATTTGTGCAGCCTGCTGCTTGGTATGAGTTGTGTGATTACATTTCCTGCTGTTGTATTCTCGCCAATTGTCCTGCTTCCAAATCTCCACCATCACGTTTCAGAAATGGCTCCCAAGAAGTGCACAACAGGGATTCTCGGATGACTATTTTGCTCCAGATATTTTTGGGACATGGCAATTGCTGGGTGAAAAGAGACTATTTTACATCTAGTTTGCCTAGTCACGTGCTACAGCGATAACTGTGTTGTTGATTCATCATGGTAATCAATCTCCACTAATAAGTCCACAACAGACCGAGCCACGAGGCTAGGAAAACACCAACAGTGGACACACAGGTTCAAAATCACCTTTACCCTCCCAAGCATGCTAAGTTATTTTTTATGAATGTTTTTTATTGGATTTTTGAACAGAGTATATTTTGCCGTTATGTACACAGATATATAAGTAGGCATCTGTTTGTGCCGGTGAGGCACTTTCGGAGGGCAATCCTCGACCCCCCGGTTCGTCCTTCCTTCCTCTAAGCATGCTAAGTTTAATACATTTCCTGTCAAAAAATTATTTGCATACTAATCGCAAAATAGTGGGCGGGATTCTCTGATCCTGAGGCTAAGTGTTGACGCTGTCGGAAACGCCGTTGCGTTTCCCGACGGCGTCAACACGGCCCCAGAATCAGCAATTCTGGCCCCTATAGGGGGCCAGCAGGGAGTGCTGGAGCAGTTCCTGATCCGACTGTGGAATGGGTGCCGGGGGATGCGTGCATGCGTGGTGGGTCGGATTTTAACGGACGCTCGGCCCATCCGGGCCGGAGAATCACGGGGGGGGGGCTGCGAAGAGCGGCCCCTGACCGGCACCGCGCCAACCTTGGCTGCCCCAATGGCGCCGATTCTCTGCTCTGCGGAGAATCGCGTCCCGGCGTCTTGGCGCGATTCGCGCAGCCCGCAGGCGATTCTCCGACCCGGCGCGTGGTTGGAGAATCCCGTCCATTATTTCCCAAAACACACTTGCATTGCCTGGATTTCACTCTATACCTTGTAAACGGAGCCATTCTATTGGAACTATTACTCCAAGAATGTTTTGAGATTGTTACATCCGCCTGAAGTACTGAAAAATGAAAGATTTACATAAAAATAGCAACAAAAAAAAGAATTCTTTGTGTGGCAACCATGACACTTAAAATGCTTTCCAGCCTATAAAAATTGGACACAGTCAATGTACCACTTATTTTGGAGTGTGCAAACAATTTAAGTGCACAGTCCTTTAAAATTCTTTCATCGCCAACCAGGCACCCAAAGTAATTTTATAATGTCGACTTGCATGTGGCCTGATTGGGAACTTTTGGGTTTATGTGTCACCATATAGCTTTAGAGGGACTATTGCTCATGGAAGAAAAAGGGAAGAAAGAGTATTGCCTCTGTTTCTGCTGTTGTTGAATAGTGTTTGAACTCCCCTGCCCTTCTTTAAATAATGTTACTGAATCTTTTACATCTACTACCAACCCATTAACTTTCACGAAAAATAAAACACTTTTGACAGTGCAGCACTCACTCAGTTCTGCACTGAAATCACAGCCCAGATTATACTCCAATCTAAGAGCAAATGATGGAAGTTATCATCAATGCTATTGAACGACACTTACACAGACATAACCTGTTCACTGACACTCAACTCCCCACCTAATTGCAGCCTTGGTCCAAAAACAGACAAATCTCCAGAGCTCCAAACTGAACATCGGGACTGCATTTGACCAAGTGTGGCATCAAGGAGCCCTGGTTAGAGTCATACCTAGAACCAAGGTAGATGGTTCAGGTTGTTGGAGGTCAATCATCTTAGTGCTGGGAGACGAGTGCAAGACTTCCTCAGGATAGTGTCCTAGGTCCAACCATCTTCAGCTGCTTCATCAATTACCTGTCCTTCATCATCAGGTCAGAGTGGAGATGTTTGTTGATGTTCAGCACCATCTGTGACTCCTCAGGTACTGAGGCAGTCCGTGTGTATATGCAGCAAGACCTGGACAACATTCAGGCTTGGACTGAAAAGGGTCATTCGCACCACATAAGTGCCAGGCAATGACCATCTCCAACAAGAAAGAATCTAGACATCTTTGAATGACATTCAATGGCATTACCATGGCTGAAACCCCCATTCTCAACATCCTGTGCATTACCATTGAGCAGAAACTGAACTGGACCAGCCATATTTGGGCAGGAAAGTGGAGCTGAGTCCACAAAAGATCAGCCATGATCTCATTAAATGGTGGAGCAGGCTCGTAGGGCCAGATGGCCTACTCCTGCTCTTAATTCTTATATAAATATTATGGTTCCAAGAGTAGGTTAAAGGCTGGGCATTAGTGGTGGGTAACTTACCTTCTGACTTCCCAAAGCTTGATCACCAACTACAAAGCAGAAACAGGAATGTGATGGAATACACTCCACTTGCTGGATCAGTACAGCTCCAACAACACTCAAGAAGCTCGACACCATCCAGGACAAAGCAGCCGCTTGATTGGCACCCCATCCATCACATTCAACATTCACTCCTTCCACCACCGACTCACAGTTGCAGCAGTGTGTACCATCTAAAACAGGGTTTTTCAAACTGCGAGTCGCAACCCACGGGTGGGTTGTGGGCAGGTGTCAGGAGGGTCGCGGAGTGATCAGTCATGGCGTTCCCAATAGAGGGAAGAAATGCCCAATGGCTGACCGGCTTTTAAGAATGCTGGCCGCGACTGGCTTTTAAGTTGAGAATGCTGGTCGCGACTGGCTTTTAAGTTGAGAATGCTGGTCACGACTGGGTTTTAAATACAAACGATGCAATCTTCCTGCCAGAAGCGGCAGCACAAAGCAGGTCACATACCCAGCATGTACGCTGACATCATGCACCCTATACATCCATACTTTTGGTGAGAAATCACGGAGGAGTGATTCCTCCATTTACTAGCTGCGAGTAATCAAGCAACAGGATTGTGAAGAACTGAAGATGGATTGTTTTGTTATAAGGAAGAGAGGGCCAGAGACACAAACAGGACAGGATCTCACAACTGAATGTGCTGGAGAGAGCTGCTCAGGAGAGTCCACGGCAGGACAAAGCAGTGCTGTTGTGAGCTGCATACAGAGCTCCATGGTCTCTGGGATCAGCCTACTAAGAAGAAACTGAAATTGGGAACAAAACAGGATAAAGATGGTTTCTTGAGGTATGGCTTTGTTAATTGTGCCAATGCAAATCAGGATGCGAAGCCCATGTGTGTTATATGCAGGGAAGTACTGGCGACGGAGAGTTGTATGCTAACTATGTCTTACAGACATCTTTTCAATACTAAACAAACCAAACCTCAAAATGCAAGAGAAGGATGATGTTTGCTTTCAGCAATGAAAATAAATAGATGCTTCCCCAAAGTGAAAGTTTGGCAAGTGCTAGTATAAAATCAAAACTACTACATGTTCCCCACACTGCTACAATACATCGAAGAAAAGGGTTAGTAAGTGCCAATCGACTGGCAAGCCTTATTCAGTCGCATCTAGCTATGTTAATCAAGAATTTTTGTTGTTATTTTCCAGAGAAGGTGTCAGATTTTGAAAGAGAAGAGGTGGGTAAAAAATCCTTCTGAGTATGAGACCCCAAAGTCAATTATTAACTTAAAGCTGACTCCAAATGAAGAAACTGAACTTCTCCACCTCACCTGTGACAGCACATGAAAAACACACAAGACCATGAGACTGTCAGCATTCTGCAGTAGCAAGTCCGAGGAGTATCCAGTATTGAGTAAAACAAGCATTTTGTTGTTATTGCCCTACACAATAACCTATATGTGCGAGGTTGGAATTTCCATCTTCACAAAGATGAAGACAACACAAAGGAACCGGCTGAACTCTGCACCTGGCATGCACATTGCCCTCTCCTCCTTTGAACCTGAGTGAGATTGTGAGGACCAAGCAGGCTCATTTGTCACATTAAAGGTAAGTGAAAATGGTGTGTTACGACGTTGGCTGTCATGGGTCGCTAAGGTCGGCCAGTTGGGAAAAGTGGGTCCTGGGAAAAAAAGTTTGAAAAACACAAGATACACTGCAGCAACTCATCAAGGCTCCTTTGTCAGCAACTTCCAAACTCATGACCTCTACCATCTAGAAGGACAGTATATGCATTGGAACACCACAACCTTCAACTTTCCCTCCAAGCCACACACCAGTCTTATTGTAACTATATCGCCGGTTCACTGTCACTGGGTCAATATCCTGAAAATCCCTTCCTTTTTGTAAACTTTTTTTTGAAGATTTCTAATTTATAACAAACTAACAACACAAAAGACAGATGTTACACAATACTATAGCCAACCATATAAATCAAGTCCGAAAGAAAAAAAACCTCTCCCCACCAATAAACTAAACCCCCCCCAACCAACAACTGACAGTGACTAATTCTTTAAAGGAAATGAATGGCTTCCATCTCAGGTAGAACCCCTCAACCGACTCCCTGACGGTGTACTTGACCTTCTCCAGAATTCTATGAGGTCACCCAATCAGACCAAGGCACTGGGCGGAGTAGAAGACCTCCACTCTGGCAGAACTCACTTCCGTGCTATTGACGAGACAAAGGCGAGGTCATCCACCTTCACCCCCATCTGCAACCAGAGTTCAACACCCCAAAATTGGCCATTAAAGGACAAGACCGGGAACTCAGTTCCTTTTTAAAAAAAATTATTTTATTACCAACATGTATCAAAAAAGGTTACAACACATAAACACCCCTGAAAAAATCCTTTGCAGCAATCATCTATAGAGTCTGTACAAATTCTTTCAACTTTTTCACCCCCCCCCCCCCCCCCACCCCCCGCGATGAACAGCTCCTCAAACACAGTCACAAACATCCCCCACCTTTTCTCAAACCCCTCTGCAGAGCCCCTTAACTCATATTTTATCTTCTCCAACCACAGGAAGTTGTACAGGACACCCAACCAAGCTGCCACCCCCGGTGGCAATGTCGACTGCCACTCCAGTAAAATTCGCCACTGT
Source organism: Scyliorhinus torazame (assembly GCF_047496885.1). NCBI lineage: Eukaryota > Metazoa > Chordata > Chondrichthyes > Carcharhiniformes > Scyliorhinidae > Scyliorhinus > Scyliorhinus torazame. The sequence goes on along the minus strand of NC_092731.1, from coordinate 10,058,683 downwards.
GCAATCAGAGAGGCGAAGGCCACGACATCGGCCTTCCTCCTCTCCATGAGCTCCGGTTTCTCTGAGACCCCAAATATCACCACCAAAGGGTCCAGGTCCACCTCCTCCTCCACTATCCTGGCTAAGACCGGAAACACTCCTGCCCACATCTCCCACACTCATCTGTTATCCCCTGAAAGAATCCACTCATTCTCACCCGAGTCATATGCACTCTGCACCACCTTAAACTGTTTCAGGCTCATCCTTGCACGCAAGGAGGTCCCGTTTACCCTACGCAGCGCCTCACTTCATACTCCCCAATTGATCTCCCTTCGGAACTCCATTCCTAATGCACTGTGGGTGATCCTAAATTGTATAGACTGCAGCGGTTCAAGAAGGAAGCTCACCACTACCATCGCAAGGGCAATTAAGGATGGGCAATAAATGTTGGTCTAACCAGCGATGCCCACGTCCCACAAATGAATTTTAAAAATCTGTGGTGTGAGGATGAAGCCCACAATCTTCTATCACAGAAATAAGAATGCCGACACATCATACAAAATTACACTTAGCATTTTTAAAATGCTGGATAGTCATTGTCGTTATGGAGACAAACACAATACATATCTTATTTCCTTTGTTATTCAATAAACATCAAAGAGGATGGAAAATATCTGGGACACATCATGATCCCATAAACAACAAAGAGATTAATGACTAGCTAATCTGATGATATTTATTGATAGGTTGGCCAAAGCAATAGGAGAAAAAGCTGCTGTGTAGTAATCTGCGTGCTTTGCTTAAAAACACAAGTTGATGGTAAAACCAGCTGTCTTTTGAATGCTTAAAACGCATTGAAGAAAAGATGCAATACAAGCTATTATTGGGCAAGCGATGCTCCCAGCTCAACTATGCTGCAATGTGATATGCCCATCAACCAGCTCTGACACCCTCACTTATTGGGAAGAAAGGTCAAATCACGGTTCCCTTTCTGGATTGGTATCCAGGGATTCCTGCAAGAAAGTGCATGTGTGTGGGCACTGAACCGGAGTGTAGGGATTGATGTGATGCCCTCTATTGTCGAATAGCTCATTCATTGCCTATTCTCACATGTGAAGCATAGCTGATAATGTTATATTTATTGTATCATTACAGTTAGTGTAAACAAGCGGAGGATATTGGTTAAGTATCTTGAATGCACAGGAAAATGGACTGTTCTGTGACCAATGGTTGCTTTGGGGGATGGTTGCCTCTGGGAATTATACTTTAGTTTGATTAGTTTAATTTATTGAGTTTTTGACCAGTTCAAAAGAGTAGAAAAAAGGGACTGCTGGAACAATGGGTTGATTGGCAGCTAGGAAGGAGGCAGCGATATGTAATGCTATATTCTGTAAATAAGCCAAATATCAAGTAAAGGATTTGTATCTCAATTCATTCTTCAGAATCTGGTAACTTGTTAGCAGGATAAGGAGGACAACTTGTAAGAGTAGTCTATCATTATGGCATAGATACCAACAGCTGGGAACTCTCCATATTGGTGATTGGGGTGGTGGTTTAAATTCAATTTAGAGCTCGGAATAGAAAGAGATTAATAATTCATGCAATTCTGCACACAATATATAGGACGAATGCCTTGAGTGTCTGTGAAAGCAGCCTTTGGATGTGGAATAAGGCCAACAGAAATGTACACTGAATCTGCAGCAACAGGCCTGGTTAGTTGTTAAGGCTGCAGGCTCCATCTTTGCATCCTCTTTCTCTGTATACAAGCAGAGATTGTAACAACCTACTGTTGCTAACTTTTGCCTTAGTTTAATTGCTCTGTTTTATCACCTTTGCTCTTGAGTCAGAACAAAGAACAAAGAAATGTACAGCACAGGAACAGGCCCTTCGGCCCTCCAAGCCCGTGACGACAATGCTGCCCGACTAAACTACAATCTTCTACACTTCCTGGGTCCGTATCCCTCTATTCCCATCCTATTCATGTATTTGTCAAGATGCCCCTTAAATGTCACTATCGTCCCTGCTTCCACCACCTCCTCCGGTAGCGAGTTCCAGGCACCCACTACCCTCTGTGTAAAAGACTTGCATCGTACATCTACTCTCAACCTTGACCCTCGCACCTTAAACCTATGTCCCCTAGTAATTGACCCCTCTACCCTGGGGAAAAGCCTCTGACTATCCACTCTGTCTATGCCCCTCATAATTTTGTAGACCTCTATCAGGTCACCCCTCACCCTCCGTCGTTCCAGTGAGAACAAACCAAGTTTATTCAACCGCTCCTCATAGCTAATGCCCTCCATACCAGGCAACATTCTGGTATCTCTTCTGCACCCTCTCTAAAGCCTCCACATCCTTCTGGTAGTGTGGCGACCATAATTGAACACTATACTCCAAGTGTGGCCTAACTAAGGTTCTATACAGCTGCAACATGACTTGCCAATTCTTATACTCAATGCCCCGGCCAATGAAGGCAAGCATGCCGTATGCCTTCTTGACTACCTTCTCCACCTGTGTTGCCCCTTTCAGTGACCTGTCGACCTGTACTCCTAGATCTCTCTGACTTTCAATACTCTTGAGGGTTCTACCATTCACCGTATATTCCCTACCTGCATTAGACCTTCCAAAATGCATTACCTCATATTTGTCCGGATTAAACTCCATCTGCCATCTCTCCGCCCAAGTCTCCAAACAATCTAAATCTTGCTGTATCCTCTGACAGTCCTCATCGCTATCCGCAATTCCACCAACCTTTGTGTCATCTGCAAACTTACTAATCAGACCAGTTACATTTTCCTCCAAATCATTTATATATACTACAAACAGCAAAGGTCCCAGCACTGATCCCTGCAGAACACCACTGGTCACAGCCCTCCAATTAGAAAGGCATCCTTCCATTGCTACTCTCTGCCTTCTATGACCTAGCCAGTTCTGTATCCACCTTGCCAGTTCACCCCTGATCCCGTGTGACTTCACCTTTTGTACTAGTCTACCATGAGGTACTTGTCAAAGGCCTTACTGAAGTTCATATAGACAACATCCACTGCCCTACCTGCATCAATCATCTTTGTGACCTCCTCGAAAAACTCTATCAAGTTAGTGAGACACGACCTCCCCTTCACAAAACCATGCTGTCTCTCACAAATACGTCCATTTGCTTCCAAATGGGAGTAGATCCTGTCTCGAAGAATTCTCTCCAGTAATTTCCCTACCACTGAAGTAAGGCTCACTGGCCTGTAGTTCCCTGGATTATCCTTGCTACCCTTCTTAAACAGAGGAACAACATTAGCTATTCTCCTGTCCTCCGGGACATCACCTGAAGCCAGTGAGGGTCCAAAGATTTCTGTCAAGGCCTCAGCAATTTACTCTCCAGCCTCCTTCAGTATTCTGGGGTAGATCCCATCAGGCCCTGGGGACTTATCTACCTTAATATTTTTTAAGACGCCCAACACCTCATCTTTTTAGATCTCAATGTGACTCAGGCTATCTACACACCCTTCTCCAGACTCAACATCTACCAATTCCTTCTCTTTGGTGAATACTGATGCAAAGTATTCATTTAGTACCTCGCCCATTTCCTCTGGCTCCACACATAGATTCCCTTGCCTATCCTTCAGTGGGCCAACCCTTTTCCTGGCTACCCTCTTGCTTTTTGTGTACGTGTACAAAGCCTTGGGATTTTCCTTAACCTTATTTGCCAATGACTTTTTGTGACCCCTTCTAGCCCTCTTGACTCCTTGCTTAAGTTCCTTCCTACTTTCCTTATATTCCACACAGGCTTCGTCTGTTCCCAGCCTTTTAGCCCTGCCAAATGCCTCCTTTTTCTTTTTGACGAGGCCTAAATATCTCTCGTTATCCAAGGTTCCCGAAAATTGACGTATTTATCCTTCTTCCTCACAGGAACATGCCGGTCCTGAATTCCTTTCAACTGACACTTGAAAGCCTCCCACATGTCAGATGTTGATTTGCCCTCAAACATCCGCCCCCAATCTAGGTTCTTCAGTTCCCGCCTAATATTGTTATAATTAGCCTTCCCCCAATTTAGCACATTCATCCTAGGACCACTCTTATCCTTGTCCACCACCACTTTAAAACTTACTGAATTGTGGTCACTGTTCCCAAAATGCTCCCCTACTGAAACTTCTACCACCTGGCCGGGCTCATTCCCCAATACCAGGTCCAATACCGCCCCTTCCCTAGTTGGACTGTCTACATATTGTTTTAAGAAGCCCTCCTGGATGCTCCTTACAAACTCTGCCCCGTCAAGCCCCTGGCACTAAGTGAGTCCCAGTCAATATTGGGGAAGTTGAAGTCTCCCATCACCACAACCCTGTTGTTATTACTCTTTTCCAAAATCTGTCTCCCTATCTGCTCCTCTATCTCCCGCTGGCTGTTGGGAGGCCTGTAGTAAACCCCCAACATTGTGACTGCACCCTTCTTATTCCGGATCTCTACCCATATAGCCTCACTGCCCTCTGAGGTGTCCTCCCGTAGTACAGCTGTGATATCCTCCCTAACCAGTAGCGCAACTCCGCCACCCCTTTTACATCCCCCTCTATCCCGCCTGAAACATCTAAATCCTGGAACGTTTAGCTGCCAATCCTGCCCTTCCCTCAACCAGGTCTCTGTAACGGCAACAACATCATAGTTCCAAGTACTAATCCAAGCTCTAAGTTCATCTGCCTTACCCGTAACATTTGCATTAAAACATATGCACTTCAGGCCACCAGACCCGCTGTGTTCAGCAACTTCTCCCTGTCTGCTCTGCCTCAGAGCCACACTGTCCCTATTCCCTAGTTCTCCCTCAATGCTCTCACCTTCTGACCTATTGCTCCCATGGCCACCCCCCTGCCATACTAGTTTAAACCCTCCCGTGTGACACTAGCAAACCTCGCGGCCAGGATATTTATGCCAGGTATCCTTCTGATACCGCCACGTGGTTCAAGTCCGAGTAATGATCAATAATCCAACACACCGCTGAGTAAGCTTTGAATCAAAGCACATTTATTATACACAGTAATCACTACTCATGTACAAATTATACATCTAAGCTACTTCTACAGCTAACAGGCCAATACTTAACTTGGAACTGGCCCACCAGGTCAGGGAAACGAATGGCCTTTCGTTCGGGTTCTGAGCCTGCGGGATTCGAAGTTGGTACAGATTGGTAGCTAGGAGCGCCTATCTCGTAGTGAGCGTTGAAGTAAGACTTACTAGATATCAGCGATGGCTGGACCGGTCACTGTCAAGGGTTGGTTCGCATTGCTGAGTGACACAGTCAAGCAGAGGGCGATTTGAACTTGGGCTTGATTCTTATAGTCCCCAGGGGCTTCCCGCCTTTCGGGGTGGACCCTGTACCTGGTTCCAAGTGATTGGACTTTGTCCCAATGCGGACGAGTTATCTCGGTGACAATAATTGGTGTCTAGCTGCGTGGGGACTAAATCGGGGTCGTCAGTGTGGTTCGGTTGTGGGGTTTATTTAGGAAAGTGATCATGAAGGGATCACTTGGATCGTAGTCGGAATCGCTGGGTGTGGGTCCTGTTGCATGGGGATAGTAGGGAGGCATGCTGTGGCTATCGTCCGAGTCACAGTCGTTGTCTCTGCTGCTGCAGTCTGTGGCCGTTCCGGGGCGGAGTGTATATTTTGGGGGTGGAGTCGAGGTCGAGTCCGTGGCTGGGCTGGACGTGGTGGGGGTTGGTAGAGTTACGTTGGCTGTGGGCGGGGTGTGGTCTGCTGCGTCGAACATGACGTGGTGTGCGTGGTTCAAATGTGTTCCATATGCCGTCAGCTGGTTTATATGAAACCACGCAGTCTTACCATTGGGGTACTTTATTTTATAAACGGAAGGGCTTACTTTATCCGCAATGGAATACGGACCCGAGTATTTTGGTGACAGGAATGTGCTGGGGTTATATACAGAGAGCATAACTTGCTGTCCTATACTGTACTCAGTCGCATGCACTGTCTTGTTGAAACAAGCCTTGCTCTGTTTCTTTCTGGTGCCCAATTTTACTGCGGCTGCTAGCTGAGCCATTTTAACATTTTCCACTAATTGTTGTACTGCTTTCTCGTGTGTGAGGGCCGTCACTTCGGGGCTGGTCAAGTCCAAACCTAACAAATATTCTGTGCCTTTCATGGGGCGTCCGGTCATGAGGGTGTGTGGGGTGTAACCTGTGGAAGTAGAAATTGTGTTACGCAAAAACATCAGCGCAAAAGGGAGGACTGAGTCCCAAGTGGTGTTGTTCTGCTGGACCATTTTTCTGAGGGTGGATTTTAGGGTCCGATTCATGTGCTCCACGATACCACTCGACTGTGGGTGGTATGCTATGTGGAATTTTTGGGTGATGCCAAATATCGTGAGGACGTTCTGCATGACACGTCCCGTAAAATGGGAGCCTTGGTCTGATTCAATGCTGCGGGGGAGTCCCCATCTTGTAGAGATGTGGTGAGTCAAAATCTTAGCTGTGGTTTTTGCAGTGTTTGTGCGGGCTGGGAATGCTTCCACCCATTTTGTAAATGTGTCAATTACCACAAGTACATATTTATAGCCATTCCTGCAAGGGGGCAATGGTCCTATAAAATCAATCTGGAGGTTAGTCCAGGGGCCATTAACGGGTCGGGTGTGGCTGAGTTGGGCCTTTTTGGCATATCTGTCTGGATTATTCTGGGCACAGATAAGACAATTTTCTATGTAATGGTTTACATCTTCCTTTAAATTCGGCCATTCCCTGATGTCCATGACAGTCATGGAACAAACAAATCAATTAATTCCTGTCCTGTTCAGGAACCACATAAAGGGTGTCTTTTAACACCATACCGTCATGTGTCGTCAGTGCATTTCTAAACCTCTCATAGGGTGCTGGATAGTTGCCTTTCACAATCTCCCTGAGATAGGTGTCCTGCTTCTAGGCCTCCACTGGATCCTCGATCTTTGTTTGTGAGACCTGAACTGCACTCACTGGTGCGCTTTCGGGGGGTGTCCAAAGGTATCCATGCCTGGAACCTGCTTTAGCCAGTGCGTCGGCTTTCACATTTCCGGGGGGGAGGAACGATGGTGACTGCGGACTTTGATTATCCCATAAGTCCTGTTCTGGGCTCTTTCTAAAATATGACGGAGCAATGGGGCTGAGGGGAGGGGTTTTCTGTCTGCAGAAACAAATCCTCTTGCTTTCCACAGGGGCAGAAATTCCGTGACGCTGTTGCAGACATAGAGACTGGCCGAGTATATGTCTGCTGGGCTGGGGAAGGAATCAGGGTGCTCAACTATATATGCGACGGCCGCGAGCTCTGCTGCCTGCGCGCCTAAGTGTCCGGGTAGTTTTAACGATATTTCCTCGAGGGCGCGTCCTCGACATAGATACCGCAACCTGTTATGCGTTTCCCATCCAAGACTGTGGACGATCCATCCACATAGGTCTTTATGGGCTCACACGTGTCGTGTGCTGGGGGCTCTGGGTTGAACTACCTATCTTTCTGGGGCGTGTTTTCACGATAAAGGGGCCTGTGTTGTGGTGTGGAGAGATAATCTCACATTCATGGGGGGTTCCGGGGTACTGTAAGTTGTCGGCTAAATAGGTGTGGGTCTTTGTCCTTTTCACAGTGATGTCCCGTCCCTGCAAGAGAAGGGTCCATCTAGCTGCTTGAATCTGACTAACTGTACCGTCCTTGAGTCATCCGTCGAGTAAAAGTTGGGTGGGGGTGTGTTCAGTGAGAATTGTGATGGGGTTCAGTCCGGTAATGTACGAAAAATACTGGACTGCCCAGAATACTGCGAGCAGGTGCCTCTCACAGGCTGAAAATCCCTGCTCCACAGCATCTAAAAGTCTGGAGGTGTAAGCTACGGGCCTTAACTGGTCGTGCCGTTCCTGGAGGAGCACGGCTGAAAGGGTGCGGTCTGTGGTCGCTACCTCTATGGCGTAAGGGGAAAGCGTGTCTGGAACTTGTAGTGCGGGGGCTGCTATGAGTGCCTGTTTTAAAGAGTCCACAGCATCCGTATGCTGCGGAAGCCATTCCCAGGGGGCTCCTTTCTTTAGGAGGTCTGAGAGGGGTGCTGCCTTGCTGGCGAAACCGTCAATGTGGTTTCGGCAGTAGCCAACCAGTCCTAAAAATGACCGGAGGGCTGAAACATTCAGGGGAAGGGGCAATTTAGCAATCGAGTCAATCCTTTTATGCTCGATCTCGCGTTTACCGTGTGTGATAATTGTTCCCAAATATATCACCTTTTCTTCCAAAATCTGGGCCTTTTTGGGGTTGACTTTACAACCGATTGAGTGCAAGAGTTCCAGGAGTTCGGACAGAAGCTCAATGTGCTCTTCCTTGGTGTCTGTCTGCAGTAGTAGGTCATCTACATACTGAACCAGACATTCGGGGCGAGAGAATTTGGCTAAACCATTTGCCAGCTGTCGGTGGAAAATGGAGGGGGAGTTGTGGAAGCCTTGTGGCAGGCATGTCCACGTGTACTGCTGTGCTTTCAAGGTGAAGGCAAATTTGTACTGGCACATCTTTGCCAATGGAATGGACCAGAATCCATTACTGACATCCAAAACCGTAAAGAATCGGGAATTGAGTCCCTGCTTGAGCATGGTCTCGGGACTTGTGGCTACTGTGGGGGCTGCTGCGGGAGTGATTTTGTTGAGTTCCCGGTAATCGATGGTCAGTCGCCATGATCCATCGGGCTTTCTCAGTGGCCAAATCGGGGCATTATTCGTGGAGACTACTGATCTAAGTACGCCCTGCTCTCATAAGCCTTCTATTACCTTGGAGATTTCTCCCTCTGCCTCTTGGGGAAATCCATATTGTTTTTGGGGTCTAGGGTCAAGTACTGTTACTTGTACGGAGCCAGTCATCCGTCCACAGCCGTGCTTGTGGGTCGTGAATGCTGCCCTGTTCTTTTGCAGAACTGCCCTAACCTGCTTGTCCGTACTAAGCGTGGTCGGGTTGAACAAAAATTCGCCTATGGCGCTAATTGTGTTCATGTACTCTCCTATGTTGAGCGTTGCAGGGGCTCTTGCGGATTTTGCCATCTTCCAGACACACTGGTTGACTGGATCGAATGAAAGGTGATGGGAATTCATGAAATCGATTCCCAGAATGTGTTCTGCTGTGTGGGGCAGGTCAACTAAAGCTACGGGGTGCTTGGTGGTGATGTTGCCGATTTGAATGGGTACAGGGGCTGTGATGTGTCCCTGCTGTGAGTGGCCTGTAAAGCCGCTGAGGGTGATAGTGGCTGTAGTGGGCCACGTGTCTTTTTGAAACAGGGTGGAGGAATTTATTGTGGTGCGTGACCCTCCTGGGTCCCAGAGAAATTCGATGGGCTATCCCCGAATTTGTGCTGTAACTACCAGTCGTCCGGACCTATCCCAAAGGATGTCGCAGACCCAACTGGGGGAGCCCGTATACCGTCAGTCCGTTCCGGTCAAGTCCGTCTGATCTGAACGGTCGCTCACGCTATGAATGGGCTCTGTCTTTTTCTTACTCAGAGTGCCCCTCTGCTGGGCTCTCTGTGGCTTTTTAGGGGCATTGCACTCTCTGGCGAAGTGTCCCAACTGTCCACAGTTGTAACACTCCTGTGACTTGGGTGGGGGGCTGTTCTTTCCCTCATTCACCCATGCGGGGTCGTGGTGTGTTGTTTTTACTGCCTGCATATCTGTGCCGGCCTGCTTGTCCTCAGTATTCTTAACTGAGGGTTTACTTTGAACAGATTGCTCCCAAGCACGGGACAATCTTTTCACTACCCACTTCTCGTTATGGGCCTCCTCTGAGGGATCATAACTCGCGCAGGCTTTCTGTCCTGTTTCTGTGGCATGGGAGATAAGGGTGCGGGTCCATTTGGCCATGTTGTCTGGGGACAAATGGGCACGTTCTAAGTCTCCAAAGACTGCTGCAAAGTGAATCCACAGGCGTCCAGCGAACGCTGTGGAGTGCTCGGATTTCTTTTGCCTACATTTGTTGAGGCCATCTACGGGGTCACCCCGGTTATACCTGATCGCATCCAGGATCGCGGTATGCATTTCTGCAAGGGTGCCTCCTCCTACATTCTGTGGGTCGGGAAGGGCTGCTGCTACTGACGGGTCTAAACTTAAAAGGGTGAGCTTTACATGCTCTCGCTCATCCAGGCCGTACATGGTCGCCTGATGTTTAACTGTGGCAAAGAAATGGTGGGGGTCTGAGGTGGGGAGGAACGGTGTGATCTTATCGTACGCGCCCCGTAATTGGGTCACTGTTAAGGGGGTGGAATATAGAAATTCTGCATCATCTGATGTGGCTGTGCGGTGGGTGGTTACTGGGTTCATTGGAGCCTGAACTATCTGCTGTGTGGGGGGTTGGGGCGCTTTTCTCTTTTGTGGCTTTCCCTGCGCACATGTTCCCTGAACATATCTCTGCGCTGTTTCATTCAACTCTTCCCAATCAGGGCCGTCTTCCTGATCTAATCTTTCTCTAAAGGTTTCCTGAAAACCTTTCTGAACAGAAAGCAGTGATTGCAGCTCTGCAATCTGCTTCCGGCACTTGCGTGTCCTGATAGGCCTTTTTGTATTGAGACTGGAAGCTGCTTACGTGCGCCAGACACGACTGGTGAGCCCTTTTGGCGTCATCCACCTCTACATCTTTTGCTGCCAATTTCCTTCCCAAGTCTAAATTCTCCTTTTCTACCTCGCTTACATCGACCTTACTCATCCGATGTATGCTGTCTACTTCTTTCCGGAGCGTCCTAACGACCTCCTTTGTGCCTCGCAATTGTGCCAAGCAGGACACGATTGCCATCGGCTTGCAAGCTTTCCCTAAGCTCTTTTTGTGGATCTTGCTCAGGTTCTCCCACCATGTATGTCCTATACTCCCGGGACCTGATTCCTCGTTATCACAGAAATCATTCCAAAGGGGCCATCCTTTCCCTTTGAGATATTTCCTGATCTCTTCCTCCCAAATGGGACATTGTCCCACTCAACTGCTGCTGGTCGCTGCGACCGCAAATTCCTCAGGGTTCATCAGGCGCTGCATTGCCTGCATTGCCATCTTTCCTATCTGAATGTTTCTTTTAAATTTGGAACAGGGGAGCTAAGGCGGTGCTGTAAATACGGGTACGGCTTCCGCTACATTCCGATATACAAACTTCCGACAGTTTTGACGCAACAAAAATCTATCAGTTTTACCTTATAGCCCTGTTAGTTACGCATGCATACACACACTTACGAATTATGACTATTGATCTGAACTGCTTGAACACTTGTGGTTTTCTGTTTCCAATTGGATCTCTAATTCAAATTCTGGGTTCTCCCGGAGTGGTTTTCCACTTCTAGATCGGGTCCCGTCAGGATGTCGCCAAATAATGTTGCTAACTTTTGCCTTAGTTTAATTGCTCTGTTTTATCACCTTTGCTCTTGAGTTGCCAGGTATCCTTCTGATACCGCCACGTGGTTCAAGTCCGAGTAATGATCAATAATCCAATACACCGCTTAGTAAGCTTTGAATCAAAGCACATTTATTATACACAGTAATCACTACTCATGTACAAATTCTACGTCTAAGCTACTTCTCCAGCTAACAGGCCCATACTTAACTTGGAACTGGCCCACCAGGTCAGGGAAACGAATGGCCTTTCGTTCAGGTTCTGACCCTGCGGGATTCGAAGTTGGTACAGATTGGTAGCGTGGAGCACCTATCTCATAGCGAGTGTTGAAGTAAGACTTACTAGATATCAGCGATGGCTGGACCGGTCACTGTCAAGGGTTAGTTCGCGTTGCTGAGTAACACGGTCAGAGAAGCAGAGGGCGATTTGAACTTGGGCTTGATTCTTATAGTCCCCAGGGGCTTCCCGCCTTTCGGGGTGGACCCTGTACCTGGTTCCAAGTGATTGGACTTCTCCAATGCTGGAGCGGTTCCCTGATCGATGGGCGGTCCTGAGGTGGTCATTCACCTCCCTTTGTGTAGGCTTCTGCTGGCGCCAAAGAGTCTGGTTTGGTTTTCTGTGTCTAAATGTTGCTCATTGTTCCCGGGGATCGCTCATTAATATGCAGATATCTGGTGTTTTGTTATGCTGATGGTTGCTGGTATCGATCTTGTCTGGCCTTTCCAGAGGTAAATACACACTCAACCTGCAGCTGCTCGTTTGTGTCCTGTTGGCTGACTTTCCCATCAGCCTTTGCCGTTCGCCATTTTAAATCGGGAGTTAGCCATTCTAAATCGGGAGTTAGCCATTTTAACTGGCTACACTACCATGGCAACAAGCACCGTTCCCCACCCACCCCAAGACAATTCAGGTTCCAGTAGGTTCTTGCAACTTAGCCTTCACTTACAGCTCATGCAAAGCATAATCCAATTGAATCTTGATACATTTCTTGGCAAATACCTGCTGTATCAGGATCCTCTGATGGGGAATTTAATGTTGCTGGTTTGAATACAACTAATTTGTACTTGCTCTAATTAAATCAATCTTTCAGCTCTGCTGGTGGTTGAAGATATCACTCGGTGTGGTCCAAAATCTTTCCAGGCAAGCCCAAATTTTGATCCTTGCTCTGTACTGGGTTATATGATCTCAAGCCTTATTACTTTGTAACAATCTTTGCTGGAAACTGCATGGGCATGGAAGTTGGGTGAGGAGAGCATTGGTCTCAGGGCTGTTTGTCCTCTTATGGCCAAATGTCCTACAGATATTTTACACATGAACACCCAACAAAGGGTTAAAGTTCTTGGGTGCAGCAAACCTCCAGCTGCATGGATTCAAGGAACCTGGGAGCGAATCTGAATTTTGCTTTCAGACAATCTAACCTGTATTTACCTGCTGATTTGGCTCTCCCTCGGTGCTCGTACGTATCCCGGGCAAGAAATACTGTTGCAGAGAACTGGGGGTCTAAATCTTAGAATACCTACAGTGCAGGAGGAGGCCATTCGGCCCATCGACTCTGCACCGACCCTCCGAAAGAGAACCCTCCCCAGGCCTGATCCCTGTAACCCCCACCTAACCTAAACTTTGGGCACGAAGGGTTAATTTAGCAGTTTACGTGAAAATGGGGGATCCTGGAGTCCAGGCATCTGCCTGGCTTTTGATGAGAATTGACTGAAAACATTTAATAAAGTCTGCAATTCAAGAGATGCAGAAGGAAGTGGGAAAAAAGACAAAAGAAACTCAGCCTTTTATGTCTGGTATATAATTTTAGAACTATCTGGACAGCCCACTCAGACTAGAATTAATGATGCCTTTGTGTGTTACAGCCAACATCAACACTTTGTCTAATATTTTGTCTGCAATCACGAAGAGCAGGATCAGAGATGGTGTTTAAAGAATAAAGCTCCACGGTTCATTCCTGAAGTATTTTGCTGACATTCAACTCCCATCAGTAACACCTCCGCAAATTGCCAGGGGATTACATGTTAAACTTCCATTCGCCTTCAGACAACAAATATAAAAACACAGAGCCTACACATCTGACTTCATCACAGCTCCACCACAAACTAATAATAATGAATAATTTCACCACTGATGTCTTGAATGAGTATGTATTAGCCAGACCGCACTAAATGTGAGATGAGGTGTAAATTGATTCTCAAATATTTCATTTATATTGGAAACAGGAAAGGCAACACGAACAAGGGATGGAGAAGGGGAGGGAGAATGAGTTGGGAAAAAATAAGTTTCTCAACTCAGAACCATTCTTGTAAATCTCTTCTGCACTTTCTGCAATGCCTTCACATCCTTGCGATAGTGTGGCGTGCAGAACTGTACACAATATTCCAGCTGAGGTCTAACTAGTGAATAAGTTGAAATAAACCTCCTTGCTCTTGTACTCTATGCCCGTTAATCAAGCTGTCCTACCAAAAGGGATCACCTTACACTTCTCCGCACTGAACATCATATGCCATCTCTCTGCCCACTCCACCAACATGTCTCTGTTCTTTTGACGTTCTATACTGTCCTCTCCATAGTTTACAATACTTCCCAAGTTTTTGTATCATCCACAAATGTTTTAATTGTTCCCTGCACACCAACATCTAGGTCATTAATATATATCAGGAAAAGCAAGGGTTCCAATACTGACCCCTGGGGAACACTACTACAAACCTTCCTGCAGTCCAAAAAATATCCATTGACCATTACTCACTGCTGCCTATGCAGCCAGTTTTGGGCTGCATTCTGTTCGGGAGACTCCACTGGAGCTGAATTGCTTCTGGTTTGTGCTGGTACTGAGTGTGGCACCCACAAGTGATTCACTCACCTTGACATGCAAATTTATGCATGGTGGGGAATGCAACGGATCCTGTTTCAATTCCCATTGTTGGACTGCCTGCTCAAAATGATTCAAATCATCCAGCTATGATTGACAACTCCTGACCACATCAGAAGCAGTTAAGTGCATTTTGCAGAGAAAAAGAGGAAGTGAAAGATCTTAACTTCTAGATGTTTATAAACATTGAGGGTAAGTTCAAAGCGGGGTACTTTAGATACATTCAAACATGAAGCGAAATGAAAAGAAACAATCTAGACACCCGGCTGTCTGGAAGCTATTACTCTGTCAATTACAGCCTACAAAAAGCTTTTTTTCTTTGAACGTACAGGCAGAATTAGAAATTACAGAACAAGATTTATTTTCATAGAATTATTTTTCAAATTTTAGAGTACCCATCAAATTTTAGAGTACCCAATCTTTTTCCAAATAAGGGGCAATTTAGCGTGGCCAATCCACCTACATTGCACATCTTTGGGTTGTGGGGGTGAAACCCATGCAGACGCGGGGAGAATGTGCAAACTCCACACAGACAGTGACCGGGACCAGGATCAAACCCGGGTCCTCAGTGCTGTGAACAGCAGTGCTAACCACCGAATCACTGTGTCGCCCCTTATTTTGGTAGAATTACAATACTCCTCCACTCTCCTAAGGGTCTCCTTCCCTGACCTGCATCTAGGATTTTTTTAATACACCTGGGGCTCTCGTTGTAAAGGGGAAACCCTGTCCCCTTTATGGGGAAGGCCTGCCAGTCTTAAAGGGGAAGTTCATATTCCAGGATGGTCATGGGAAATCATAGTCCTGATCATAGGACCTCCATTGGGGTTATAACACTCCTCCCGACTAAATCCAGGGCAAAGTCCATATCCGTGGGTTAAGTGCGCTGGGCCTTGTGACCATTTCACCTGTGGATGGTGTGCAGCTGCTGACCTCGCAATGTCAGGGAACATGTATCGGACCGGGGAGTGGCATTTACATGACGAACATCTGGGCGGTGGCGGCAATGCCGGCGTAGCCACGGTCGCAGAATGTCCATCTCGGTTACCGAGTCGGAGCTAGGTGTTTCGTCATCCGGCATCTCAGTGTCCTCAAAAGGTACTGCTGAATCTTCGCCAACCGGCGGAACAGGAGGCCTCAGTGCTAACAGGAGTGGCCGGGACAGCGGTGAAGACAAGACATCTGAATCAACGGCAGATACAGCAGGAGTATCCGGCACGTGGCTTTAGAGATGGTCCACATGGCAATTAGACTCACGGCCGTGCCCATATTTGGTAAGAAACCGGACTTGTTTTCGCCAACATGACGCCCGGGATTCAAGCGGCCCCTCCGCCGAAGTTCCGGACGTGTACTGCGTCTCCTGGTGAAAACTTGCGCATTGGCCTGTGGAAACCTGCCTCGATGTGGTCCTGAACGTGATGGACCTTTCCACCAATATCCTGAAGAATGGACTCAAATGAGTGCGGAGGCGGCAACTCATCAACATCTTGGCTGACGCAAAGCCTCTTGTGCCATGCGGGGTTATCTGGTAGCAGGATAAGAAGGGAAGAGATAGGATAGAAGCAGGGAGATTGTTTCTACTGGTGGGTGAAACTAGAAGCCATATCCTCAAAATGAGGGGGAGCAGATTTAGGACGAAGTTGAGGAGGAACTTCTGCACCCAAAGAATTGTGAAACTGCCTGGTGAAGCAGTTGAAGCTACCTCGTTAAATGTTTTTAAGGCAAAGGTAGATAGATTTTTAGGTAGATAGGTTTTTAAGGCAAAGGTAGAAGGGGCTGTTTAGCACAGGGCTAGGGGCTATTTAGCACAGGGCTAAATCGCTGGCTTTGCAAGCAGACCAAGGCAGGCCAGCAGCACGGTTCAATTCCCGTAACAGCCTCCCCGAACAGGCGTCGGAATGTGGCAACTAGGGGCTTTTCACAGTAACTTCATTGAAGCCTACTTGTGACAATAAGCGATTTACATTTTCATTTCATTTCATTTTTGAACAGTAAAAGAATAAAAGGTTATAGTGAGTGGGCGAGTAAGTGGGGCTGAGTCCACAAAAAGATCAGCCATGATCTTATTGAATGGCGGAGCAGTCGCGAGGGCAGTTGGCATACTCCTGCTCCTAGTTCTTACGTGGCACTGCATCAAATGCTTTTTGTAAGTCCATATACACATCAATAGCATTAACGTCATCAACCCTTTCTGTTACCTCAAAAATCTCCAGAAAATGTTAAACATGCTTTCCCCTTATAAATCCATGTTTACACTGGTTGTGGCTGGAGTAAATACATGGAGGAGAGGTAGCAAGTAGAATGAGGGGAAAAGTGGAAGGCTCCGGTCAGCAGATTTAAAGGTGTGATCCCAGGGTCTGACTTATATATATCTAACTTGAGACACTGCTATAAAATATACTCATAATAAGATTTTCTGGGAACTAAAAGCTATCTAACTCTGTGACATGAATGAAATTTAGAAAACAAAAATATATTGGGTGGAATGCAAAGCTAGCCAGATGCTGTCGTGAGAGGTGTTGCGGTTTTCTTTAGTGAAGGATTAACGGTTCTGACTAAATTACCTCCCTTATCCATGATCGCTGATAGGATAGTGATCCATTGTGGAAATTTATACTTGACTCATAGGGTGGGAATCCTCAGAGAATTGAGTGGAACACTGGAAGTAAAACTTGAGTCCAGTGGGAAACAAGCGTTACACCCAATCCTGCCACAATCCCGATATGTGGTTTAGGCCAAAACTTCCCCCACAATACTGAACTACAATCAGTTATTTTTAACTCAAGTTTAATAGTATGATACCGGTTTCTCCTCTCACATCTCATGAAGACACCGTATGGAGTGGGGAATGGATTAGTGGTTATTCTTTAAGTGACAGCCTGTGATCTTTCCAGCTGAGTCAAGCTTGCTCTCATCTAATGCATACCAGTACTTTTTTATTTAGTTATCTGGATGAGGAGCAAGAGCTTTGGCTGATTTTCACTCCCTCTGCATCCAGTGTGATTCAGATATGGTACGGAATGACAATTCTTAGTGGAATCTTAGCTGAGAAAGACAGAGACATAGAATTTACAATACAGAAGGAGGCCATTTGGCCCATCGAGTCTGCGCCGACCTTTGGGAAGAGCACCCCACACCTCCAGCATATCCCCGTAACACCACCTAACTTTTTTGGATACTAAGGGGCAATTTAGCGTGGCCAATCCAGCTAACCTGCACATCTTTGGACTGTGGGAGGAAACCAGAGCACCCGGAGGAAACCCACGCAGACACGGGGAGAACGTGCAGACTCCACACAGACAGTGACCCAAGCCGGGAATCGAATCTGGGACCCTGGAGCTGTGAACCAACAGTGTTAACCATGGTGCTACCGTGCCGCCCATCAGCTAACTCAGCTCATACTAAGTGAACTTGCGGGGCCATACTGGGCGGTCCATTTGCCTAAACTGGCTGCTGGGAGGCGATAAGTCAGCGAGAGTTTTAATTTACAGAGAGGCGTAATTTGCTAAACAACTATTTGAATGGCTAGATTTACTGGAAATCTCCCTATGTTACACAGAAATGGAAGGTCATTCAACCCCTCAAGACTTTTCCATTATTCAATTAAGCTGAATGTATCTCAACTCCATTCAACTGCATTGGTTCCGTATCTCATAATGGCAGCTCCACAGATTGAGGTTCGGACATTGCCTGTATCATAGAGGACAATAATGGCCAAATGAAGTTGTGAGGCGACTGTCTTGTTGATTTTTTATGTTGCTCCAATGAGGGATGGGAGATCCCTGGCACTGAGGGACCAGCTAGAATTAATACTCCGAAGCAGGGCACAGCAAGCCCCAATCATTGCCCTATCTCACACTTTCTGAGGCAGATATAATGGTGTGCTGCAGGCACGTACTGAAGCTCTTTCTTCATATGTTAAAGGGCTGCTGCATAAATTGGTACATTTTACTTCAGTTTTAATGTTGTTCCTAGTGAGGCAGTGCCCCCTACTGCACACTCGACTCGAGTATCAATCAACCTTTGTGTGTACGTACAAAACAAACCTGTACAAAAGGTAGGGGATAGAGGTTAGAGATGACCAAAGGGATTCAAAGGATTAAAATACTGTAACTGTGTAAGAAAAGTGAGCAACAACTTACTCTTTTTTTAGTTTCTTTCAGTGATGGTACAGCATCTCTCAAACACATCTCTTTCTCAGACCCTCCTCTACCCTTGATATTTCCTTATGCTTTCTAAATTCTGGTCCTCCTACCTGTTGCCCACAGGGTTTCCACTTCCTCCCCCACAGAAATCAAGTAGCCTCCCACGGGCTTCCCAGCAGCCACCGCGCCTCACAGGATCTTCCCAAGTATCACAAGGTGACGCAACTAGAATTCTGCCCACAATGGGCTGGACCAAGCTGCACTCACTTAAGTAGGCCTTAAACCTACTCACCCGAGATATACCGATCTGCCGGCACCCAACAGGATTCCTCAGCCGGGCGCTGTTCAGTCCTTGTCCATGTTGTGTTATGCTGCTTCAGATAACACAGGCTGCTACTTGATGCAGTGTTAACTAAAGGATGCTCCAGACTCTGAAATGAGTTCAACGTGTTTATTGAACTATTAACACAGTTCTCAAATGAGTTTGACTCTCATGATGCCACCTCGGAGTGTCCTGACTACCTATTGGTTGTGTCCTATTGGGAGTGTTCATTGGTTGCATGTTTGCATATTATGACATCTCCCCCCCCTTGTTTTTTTTAAGATGTATATAACGTGAATGTGTCTGTCTAATGTGACTGACTGAGGAATACAGAACAGAACAAAACAAATGCTCATAAGTCCTGACTCTGAGGCTTGCGTCTGATCCTCAGCGCCCGCCGGAGAGGTGGTGGAGGGGATGACGGTGTCTTGACACACGAGTGGGAGGCACGACTGGTGGCCTCGTGGTTCGAGGTGTCTGGAGGTGGCAATTCGACATGTGGAAATGGAGGGGAAAGTGGTTGTGGGCAAGCAACTTTTCACAATGCCCTTCGATTCCTTCGCACAATGGAGCCATCAGCCATACGTATGACATGGGATCTGGGCGCGGCCTGTCGAACAACGACAGCCAGAGCAGACCTCCCACCATCCGGTATTTTGATCCTGACCATGTCTGCCGGGGGTAGCACATCCAGATCGTTGGCATGTGCATCATAGCCCTGCTTCTGGCTGTCACGAAGCTGCTGCATCTTCTGCAGCACCGGGAGGTGATCAAGGTTGGGCAGGTGTATCACTGGAAGCGTCGTCTGCAGGTCCCTGTTCATCAGCAGTTGAGCTGGCGACCTGCCAGTGGATAAGTGATCGCCCGTTACGCAAGTAGTGCAAGGTGTCGCCCGTTACGCAAGTAGTGCAAGGTGTATTTCGGAAGCGGAGTCCGAGGCCTTGCGGATGAGCTGCTTAACGATGTGCACCCCTTTTTCGACTTTGCCATTGGACTGCGGATAGTGCGGACTGGAGGTGACATGCCTGAAATTGTAGCTCTTGGCAAACGTAGACCATTCTCGACTGTGGAAGCACGGGCCATTGTCGCTCATGAAGGTGTTCGTAGAGACATGAGAATGTCTCTTTACATGCTTTGATGACGGTCCATGAGGTGAGGTCTGGCAGCTTCAGCACCTCAGAATAGTTCAAAAAGTTATCGATGATTAAGATATAGTTGCAACCATTCGCGTGGAATAGGTCAATGCCAACCTTGGACCACGGAGAGGTCTCCAGGTCATGTGGTTGGAGCGTCTCCTTGCTCTGCGCTGGTTGGAATCTCTGACAGGTTTTGCAGTTCAGGACCATGTCTGTGATGTCCTGGTTGATGCCGGGCCAGTAGACACCTTGCCGGGCCCTGCGTCTGCACTTTTCTATGCCCAGGTGTCCCTCATGAATCTGCCGCAGCACCATGCTCTGGAGACGTAGCGGGATGACTATCCTGTCCAGCTTGAGCAGGTTGCTGTCGGATCAGCGTCAGGTCGTCCTTGACGTTGTAGAATTGAGGGCATTGCCCTTTCTGCCAGCCATTGCTGAGGTTGTGGATGACTCACTGCAACAGGGGGTCTTTGGCCGTCTCTTCTCGGATGAGAATGATCTTCTCATCTGTTTCCGGGAGAGTGCTCGCACACAGTTGTACCTGCAATTCAATGTGCTGGATGATCTCCATTGGTTCACTGGGTGAGTTGACAGAGCGGGACAATGTATCGGCGATGATGAGCTCCTTGCCAGGTGTGTACACCAAATTGAAATCATACCTCCAGAGTTCTTTTCTTTGCAAACGAGGCATCATGTCGTTCAGGTCCTTTTGGATGATGTGGACCAGAGGCCTATGATCCGTCTCAACAGTAAATGTTGGCAAGCCATTGACATAATCATGAAATTTGAGGATGCCGGTGAGAAGACCTAAATACTCCTTCTCAATCTACGCATCTCTGGTCTCAGTGGGTGTCAATGCCCGTGATGCGTATGCTACTGGTACCCAGGGTGACGTGTCGTCTCTTTGAAGCAACACCGCCCCAATGCCATCCTGACTCGCATCTGTGGATATCTTGGTCTCTCGGTCTGGGTCAAAGAATGCAAGGACGGATGCAGTGGTGAACATGGCTTTCAGCTCCAGCCACTCTGTTCGGTGCTCCGCCTTCCACTCAAAGGCGGTTGATTTTTTCATCAGGTTGCTTGGGGCCGCGTTGTGTGTGGCCAAATTCGGGATGAACTTGCCAAGGAAATTGACCATTGACCTCGGGGATTTTCATTACCTCGATGGCTTTAATTTTGTCTGTGTCCGGGCGCACACCATGTTGCGAAATCTGACCGCCCAGGAACTTCAGCGTGGATGTCCCAAAACAGCACTTGGACCTGTTTGAGGCCATGTTCATGTATGCGCGGAATACTTTTTTGAGTCGCGACACAGGTTCCTTTGGGGTTGTGGACCAGATTATGATACCGTCA
This sequence comes from Scyliorhinus torazame, assembly GCF_047496885.1. NCBI lineage: Eukaryota > Metazoa > Chordata > Chondrichthyes > Carcharhiniformes > Scyliorhinidae > Scyliorhinus > Scyliorhinus torazame. The sequence continues at coordinate 10,037,537 of NC_092731.1, read as the reverse complement.
ACGTAGACACGAACCCCTTCTATTCCCTCCATCATCTGTTCCATGATGCAATGGAAAATCTCTGATGCCGAGATGATGCCAAATGGCATTCGGTTGTGGCAGAATCTGCCAAAAGGCGTGTTGAAGGTGCAGAGCCTTCTGCTGGTTTCTTCAAGTTGGATTTGCCAAAATCCTTGGGATGCGTCCAATTTTGTGAAGAAGTGCACGTATGCCATCTCACTCGTGATTTCTTTGCTCTTCAGGATGGGGTAATGTTCCCGCATAATGTTTTTGTTTAGATCCTTGGGGTCAATGCAGATGTGTTGGTCCCCCGAAGGCTTCTTTACGCACACCATCGAGCTGACCCAGTCGGTTGATTCAGTGACCTTGGAGATGATGTCTTTTTGTTGTAGACTCGTGAGCTCTGCCTTCAGGTGCTCTCTCAGTGGAGCAGGGGCACGTCGTGGTGCATCAGGCCGCAGTAGAATCTTGTACTCGTACGGCAGCGTGCCCATTGGTGCTCGTTTTAGCCTTAGTTTACTTATTCTAATTCTGTCACCTTTGCTCATGAGTCGCCAGGTATCTTTCTGATACCGCCACGTGGTTCAAGTCCAAGTAATGATTAATATTGCAACACACCGCTTAGTAAGAGTTAAATCAACGCTCATTTATTATATACATCAATTAATACTTATACAATAATTCTACTTCTTTTTTTAAAAAAATAATTTTTATTAAAGGTTTTCATAAAATATCAATAACAAAATGAGAAAGAAAAAAGAACCCAACAGGGTTAAGTACAAAAACACAATTTAAAAAAGCAACCCCCCAAACCCCTCCCCCCCTGTACATAAATAATAAATTAACATTAACACCCTGACTTAACACAACAGGTGTATACACCCCCTCAGACCCTCCAGTGTAAATAACATAAACAAAAATAAAGTAAACCCCCCCCCCCCCGAGCTGCTGCTGCCATTGACCAATGTCTATCATTCTGCCAGAAAGTCTAAGAACGGTTGCCACCGCCCAAAGAACCCTTGTACCGACCCTCTCAAGGCGAATTTCACCCTCTCCAATTTAATGAACCCTGCCATATCGCTGATCCAGGATTCCACGCTTGGGGGCCTCGCATCTTTCCACTGAAGGAGAATCCTTCGCCGGGCTACCAGGGATGCAAAGGCCAGAATTCCGGCCTCTTTCGCCTCCTGCACTCCCGGCTCCTCTGCCACCCCAAATATTGCGAGCCCCCAGCCCGGTCTGACCCTGGATCCTACCACCCTCGACACCGTCCTCGCTACGCCCTTCCAAAATTCCTCCAGCGCTGGGCATGCCCAGAACATATGGGTGTGATTTGCTGGGCTCCCTGAGCACCTAACACACCTGTCCTCACCCCCAAAGAACCGGCTCATCCTTGTCCCGGTCATGTGTGCCCTGTGCAGCACCTTGAACTGTATGAGGCTGAGCCTCGCGCACGAAGAGGAAGAATTCACCCTCCCTAGGGCATCTGCCCACGTCCCCTCTTCGATCTCCTCTCCCAACTCCTCCTCCCACTTACCTTTCAACTCCACCACCGAGGCCTCCTCCTCCTCCTGCATCACCTGGTAAGTTTCCGAGATCTTCCCCACTCCCACCCACCCCCCCCGAGAGCATCCTGTCCTGTACTGCGTGTGGCAGTAGCCGCGGGAATTCCACCACCTGCCGTCTGGCAAACGCCCTTACCTGTAAGTACCTGAAGGTGTTCCCCGGGGGGAGCCCGTACTTCTCCTCCAGCTCACCCAAGCTCGCGAACGTCCCGTCCACAAACAGGTCCCCCAACTTTATTATCCCTGCCCTGTGCCACCCCGAAAACTCTCCACCTGTTCTTCCTGGGGCGAACCGGTGGTTCTCCCGTAATCGGGTCCACGCCGAGGCCCCAACTTCCCCCCTATGCCGCCTCCACTGCCCCAAAATTTTGAGGGCCGCCACCACCACCGGGCCCGTGGTATATCTCCTTGGAGGGAGTGGCAGCGGCGCTGTTGTCAGCGCCCCCAGACTCGTACCCACACAGGACGCCGTCTCCAGCCTCTTCCATGTAGCCCCCTCCCCCTCCATCACCCACTTGCGCACCATCGTCGCATTGGCGGCCCAGTTGTACCCACAGAGATTGGGCGGCGCCAGCCCCCCCCTATCTCTACTCCGCTCCAGGAACACCCTTCTCACCCTCGGAGTCCCTCGCGCCCACACAAACCCCATTATACTCCTGTTAACCCGCCTGAAAAAAGCCTTCGGGATAAACACGGGGAGGCACTGGAACAGGAACAAAATCCTTGGGAGCACCGTCATTTTGATTGACTGCACCCTACCCGCCAAGGACAGCAGCAAAGCGTCCCACCCCTTGAACTCCTCCACAATAATTCTACTTCTAGACTACTACCTACCACTAAAGGCCCCAATACTTAACTTTGGAAATGGCCCACCAGGTCAGGGAAACAAATGGTCTTTCGAATTGGTTCTGAGCCTGCGGGATTCAAAAGCTGGTACAAGTCGATAGTCAGGAGCGCCTATCTGGTAGCGATCGCTGGAGTAAAACTTAGTTTCTTGTAGAAGGGTCTCGAAGGTTGCGAGCAGGAAAAGAAGGGTCTAGTTGAACTTGGTCCCTATTCTTATAGTCCCCAGGGGCTTCCCGCCTCTCGGGGCGGACCTTGTACCTGGTTCCAAGTGATTGGACTTGGTCCCAATCACTTGGTTCAATATGCTCCAATACTGGAGCGATTCCTTGATCGGGGGGTGGTCGTTTACCTTTCTTTGTGTCAGCCCCTGCTGGCGCCGAAAGGTCTGGGTCAGCTTTATGTTGCTAATTTGTAGCAATTGCTCCCGGGGATGGCTGATTAAAATGCAGGTGGCTGGGTTGTTGTGATGTTGATGGCTGCAGGTATCGGTCTGGGCTGACTTCCCCAGAGGCGAATACACTGTTTTACCTGCAGCTGTCCGTTTGGTCCTGTTGGCTGATTTTCCCATCAGCCTCTTCTGTTCGCCATTTTAAATCGGGGTTTGACCATTCTAATCGGGAATCAGCCATTTTACGTGGCTACACCATCCCGCTATATACATCTGGGTACTGGGTTAGGATGTCGTCGATGCTGGCCTGAAGGTCCGAATGGGACAGCGTCATGGTGTAGACCCTTTGAATGAGGTTCAGTTGCTTGCAGGCGTGCGCACCTAGCAGGGACGCCCTGCCTGGTTTAACAATCTCGAAGCGTAAGCTTGCTTGCGTGTGTCGGCTGGACACCTGCAGATGGCAGGACCCCAGTGCCTTGATTGCGTTTACATTGTAGTCCAGGAGTTTGCAGGCAGCTGGAAGGATTGTGGGGGGCTTCTTGATTCTCTTGGAAGTCCACCTTTGAAATCAGGTTAGCGGAGGCACCTGTGTCCAGTTTGAACTGGATGGGGCAGTGGTTGATCTTCATCACTGCATGCCATTCGTCTTCGGAATCCACGGCCAGGACTGATTGGACTCGCGATGTGTCCGGTGTGGCGTATTCGCACTTCGTAATAATGCCCACTTGGTAAGTGTTGTCCAGGTATTCATCATCTGGCTCCGTCGCACTGCCTGGATCAGAGTCATGCATTCGGTGTTGTACACTTCTGATGCGCTGCTGTAGGAATTGGGAGCGCTGGCTCCTGACTGGTGGTGCAGATCTGCACAGGGCTGCATAGTGGTTTGGTTTCCCACAGTTGAAACAGCGTTTGCCTCTTGCAGGGCAGTTTTAAAAAAAAAAATGGGCCGTGGCGCAGTTCGCACACGTCATGATACTCAGTGCGTCGTTGCGCATGCACGGTGCGGTTCTTGGACGTCTGCACCTGTGCAGCGCGGTTTTCGGCCGCTTTGTGTTCCCAATTGAATTGCGCATGTATCGGGCCCCAGGAAGAGCGCGCAAAATGGCCGCTTTCGTCATTGTGGAGGCGCTGCATCCGGGAGATGGCCTGAACACTCGTGGGAGGCGTTTTTCACTTTCTGCCGTTTTGGACTGTGAATAGCGATTTTTATAGTGCTCATGCACAGTAGTTTCAATCGCGACAGGCAGGGTCATGTGGTTGATTTTCAACAATTGCTCTCACAAAGTCTCAGAGTGGACTCCAAAGACGATTTGGTCTCTGATCATGGAGTCAGTGATATCACCGAAGTTGCAGCATTGCGCTAGCAGTCTAAGGTTAGTTAGATAGGAGTTGAAGGATTCGTCTTTACCTTGCATCCCCTGCTTGAAGATGTAGCGCTTGGAGATTTCGTTGGTGTCCACCTGGCAAAGGCTGTCGAATTTGTCCAGAATGATTTGGTACTTCGTTTTGTCCTGTCCTTCGGAAAAGTGAAAGGAGTTGAAGATCTCTTTCGCATGGTCACCAGCAGTGGTGAATTGAAGAGCTATCTTCCCAGCATTGGTCGTGCCATTGAGGTCGGATGCTTCCACGTATTGTTGAAATTTCTGCTTGGATGATCGCCAGTTGGCACTAAGATTACCGGTGGTCCGGAGCTGATGAGCCTGAATCTTGTCCATTGGGCCTGTATTCAGTAGCTGGTTGTCACGGATCTTGCTGAGTAGAACTAAATAGATTGAACAGTCACTCCTGGTATCATCTTGTGTTATGCTGCTTTGGATAACACAGGCTGCTACTTGATGCAGTCTTAACTGAAGGATGCTCCAGACTGTGAAATGAGTTCAACGTGTTTATTGAACTATTAACACAGTTCTCAAATGAGTTCAACTCTGCTAATCTAACTGCAGTAACTCAGTCTAACTATATCAGCTTGCTCTAAGCCAGGTGCTGGGGTGTGATGCTGCTGATCAACCCAATCTAACTCTCTAGATGTCTGTCTGTGGAAAGAGGCAGGGTGTGAGTGTCTCATCCCTTTTATAGTGTTTATGTCCTGCCCCCTTGTGGTAATGCCACCTCTGAGTGTCCTGACTCTCCATTGGTTGTGTCCTATTTTGAGTGTTCATTGGTTGCATGTTTGCATATCATGACAGTCCACACAAACGTGGACCAGGAGGAACGGCACCCAGGGGGTCTCCCAGGCTATCGGAGGCCCCGGGGTGGTCTCCTGGCCCACCCCTGGAATGTGGGCACCTTGGCACTTCCACCCTGGCACTGTCAAGTTGCCCAAGTGGCACTGCCAAGCTGACAGGAGCATTTCAAGGGTACCAATGTCAGGGTGCCCAGGGTGGCACTGCCATAAATCAGGGCCCGAGGGGAACCATGCCTCTGAAAGGTGGGTGGGGGGTATGAATGGTTGGGGGGGTTGCAGGGAAGGGCAGTAATGACTGGGGCCTTTGAGAGGTTGGGGGGTGACGGGTGGGGGTCCTGGAAAGAGGGGGGGGCCTGTAAGAAGGTGTGGGGGGCCTGAAAGGGGAGCCCCCAGCTGGGTGTCCTCACTGGGGGTGTTTGGGGTAATGTCCATGGGTGGGGGACCCACAAGCTCACTTAAAGATTAGGGCACCCTATCAAAATGGCAGCCCGATCTCGGGGTTCAGCTCCCAGTGATGAAACTAATTATGGTTTGGACAATTGCAGTGATTGCGGGCGCGATTTTCCCAGGCGATTCTCCGCGGTGTGGAGAATGCACCAGTTGCGGGCTGCTGTACGAGGCTGGGCCGCCGATTCTTCTGCTCGGATGGGCCGAGCAAAAAAAGCAGAGTCCCGCTATGGCGGACTGGAGAATCCCAGAGTCTTCTATTTGGTTAACTGCCAGGGACAGGAATGTGTGACCGTGACTGAGGCAGGAAAGGGACTCCAAAGACCAGGAGTAAAGAACACTGCGCGAAGGGTCGGTGGGCGGCTTGTGGGGGGGGTCTCCGATGCGGTCTGGCCTGCGATCGGGGCCCACCAATCGGCAGACGGGTGGGCCGACCTCTCCCCCCCCCCCCCGGCTTACTTTGTTGCGTGTCCAGCCCCAGAACCCCTGCGCCATGTTGTGTTGGGGCTGGCGCGTTCCGTAAAGCCACCGCGCCAGGTTGGCGCGTCACCACTGCGCATGCGCGGGTTGGCGCCGCCCCCAGCGCACGTCAGGAAGTGAGGCTGGAGCGGCATGAACCGCTCCAGCGCCGTGCTGGCCCCCTGTGGGGGACAGAATCGCTAGTGCTCGCGCCTGTTTCGCGCCTTTGTGAATTGTGACGGCATTCATGACGGCGCGGACTCTCTGTCCCACGATCGGAGAATCGCGCCCTGTGGATCCTTTACTCCTGGTCTTTGGAGTCCCTTTCCTGCCTCAGTCACGGTCACACATTCCTGTCCCTGGCAGTTAACCAAATAGAAGACTCTGGGATTCTCCAGTCCGCCAGCTGCGTTTTCCAGTGCAGCATGCCCCGCCAGCAGCTGGATTTTCCGCTCCCACAGCCTCCCAATGGGGTTCCCCACTATGGCGACCAACACCGTTGGAAATCAGTGGATGTGGGTGTGTTGCCGGCGGAGCAGAGGATTCTGCCAACGGAGAATTCTGCTGCCTATCTTAAGGCATGTGACCACCTTATATCTTCACCTTTCTTTCAGGTGAACTCTGCGCGAAGGGTCTATCATGTTCCATGTGGTAGCAATTTCCACATTCTTACCACTCTCTAGGTAAACAGGTTTCTGCTGAATGAATTTATTAATAACTAATTTATATTCATGATCCCTACTTCTGGCTTGCCCGGCAAGTGGAAGCATCTGCTCAGCTCTTCATGATTTTAAGATTTCTGCCAGGTGACTTTCCAACCTTTTTTTCTGGAGAAAAACAGTAAATAGTAAATCTTTATTAGTGTCACAAGTAGGCTTACATTAACACCACAATGAAGTTACTGTGAAAATCCCTTAGTCGCCACACTCCGGCGCCTGTTCGGGTACACGGAGGGAGAATTCAGAATGTCCAATTCACCTAACAGCACGTCTTTCGGGTCTCGTGGGAGGAAACCGGAGCACCCGGAGGAAACCCACGCAGACACGGGGAAAACGTGCAGACTCCGCACAGACAGTGACCCAAGCCGGGAATTGAACCCAGGAGCCTGGCACTGTGAAGCAACAATGCTAACATCCCGCTTGTTCAATTTGTCCTGAAATCAGAACTCCCGGTTATGTGTGCTGTTCATTTTTGCATCTGATCAAAAGGACCCCCAAAAAAGGGATCAAACTCTCAGATGAAAGTATAAAATTAACTTACTCCTGTGGCTGTGGAGTTAACTCATATTAGATTCCTGGGTGTAATTCCTCCTGTGGCTGTGGAGTTAACTCATATTAGATTCCTGGGTGTAATTCCTCCCTCTCCCTCAGCATGGCCAGGGGGCAGCAGCGGGGCTGAAACGCCAGGCGGGGCCGAGTTCGCTCTTGGCGCGGTCACGACCCCTAGGGGCGGGACCACAGGGCCTTGCCCGTCTCCCATTGGCTAGATCCGCTGAAGGGGAGGCTGCGGCTCATTGGACGGATCCTCTGTCAATCAACACGAGCCCGCCGTCGCGCGCACGCGCAGTTTGGCCGCCTGGCTCCCCAGGTGGGTTTCTTTCCTAAATCTCTACATTTTGAATCTCCGGCAAGGGGGAAGGCTTCTGAAAGTCGAACCGCCGTTGAGATTCCCGCCGCTCGCTGTCGGGAAGCGCTTTGAGGGTAAATTACGGATGTTAAACCGTCAGATCCGGGCTGAGGGGATTTATTTTTTTGTCTCGTTTTAAAAATCCGCCTTGTCCTAATTAAGTCTCTCTCCGCTGCAGTTGGATTTGGAAAGGCCGCTCTTCTGAAACCTCCCGGGGTCGGGTCCGGCGGGACGAGCCGGCCGGGGCGGGTTTCCTTGGCAGGCGCTCACTTGCCACGCCTTGCCGCCTGCGCGCTAGCGACCTCCTCCAATCAATGCTGTCCCTTCCTCCCGCTCTTTCCAGCCCCTCGCGCTCCGGCCGTTGGGCTTTGTAAGCTCACCCCCGCCCCCACCCGCTCACGTGCTGGCTCCTCCTCCAATCAGGGCTGCCCTTCCTCGTTCCCACTCCAGCCCCTCGAGCGCTCCGGCCGTTGGGCTTTGAACGCCCCGCCCCCTCCACCTGCTCACATGCTGATCTCTCCTCCAATCAGTGCTGCCCTTAATCGTTACCGCTCTTTCCAGCCCCTCGCGCTCGGGCGGTTGGATTCTGAACGTTCAGCCCGCCTCTACCTGAGCACCACGTGGTGGCTCCTCCTCCAATCAGGGCTCCCCTTTCTCGTTCGCGCTCTTTCCAGCCCCTTCGCGCAAACTCACCATTGGGGGAGGTGGGGATCATCAGGCCGGACTGTCTCTACCTCTTATGTCCCGGTGTCCCTGGCGAGGGAGCCCACGTGCGCTATCCATGGGCACCGTCGTGGCCTCCCGTGTCCGGTGGATTGCTTTATCGGCCCCTAAATCACCATCTTGATTTGACGTTTTGGCTAGGTTTTCGTTACTCTTACGTGTGTGGGAGCGGCCCCCCTTTTTAATTCCCCCCCCCGGAGTTTGTTTGTGTCGTACTATTGAGTTGATTGGGCCCTAAAATATACTCCCATCTCCCGAGGGACGCTGTGAGGTGCATTTCTGCGAACGCTGGCCTCGGATGATCCTGAAGAAATGTGCGGGAGTATCGTTTTGAGCACAGCAGCGATCAGTCATCATTGCCGCTACTTGGCAAATTTAATAATCTTTATTGTCACAAGTAGGTTTACATTAACACTGCAATGAAGTTACTGTGAAAATCTCCCAGTCACCACATTCTGGCGCCTGTTCAGGTACACTGAGGGAGAATTCAGAATGTCCAATTCACCTAACCAGCACGTTTTTCGGGACTTGTTGGAGGAAACCGGAGCACCTGGAGGAAACCCACGCAGACACAGGGAAAACGTGCAGACTCCGCACAGACAGTGACCCAAGCCAGGAATCGAACCCAGGTCCCTGGAGCCGTGAAGCAACAGTGCTAACCACTGTGCTACCATGCATCCCTACCGTGTTGCCCATGCTCCTCAAATGAACCTGCTTTAAAACGTGGATGTGAAGTAATTGTTAGAAAAAAGATTCACTGAAGACTTGGTATCGTGTGACATTTCCATTTCTAATCCTAATCAATAGCTAATGCTAGTTACCCCAAGACTAATTGTAACCCATAATCATCAACCCCAACTCTGCTAATTAATTATTTAAAATGCTGTATGCAAAATGTAACAACCGATTTGCATAAAGAGGAAGGCTCAAGGGCAGGTAGAAATAGAAAGAAGTTGAACCTTGACATCACAGCCTGCAGGTAAGGGATTGGCTGGTGACTGGTAAGTAGTTTTTCTTTTATTTCCCCTCAGGTGATTTGGTGCTGGGCGCAGAGGTTGATGAGTGAGTGCTTGCTGAGAAGGGGAGTGAATAACAGGTAAGCTCTTTTTCTTTTTTTATGAAAATCGCTTATTGTCACAAGTAGGCTTCAAATGAAGTTACTGTGAAAAGCCCCTAGTCGCCACATTCCGGCGCCTATTCGGGAAGGCTGGTACAGGAATTGAACAGTGCTGCCGGCCTGCCTTGGTCTGCTTTAAAAGCCAGCGATTTAGCCCAGTGTGCTAAACCAGCCCCTTCCAGAGGGGATGGCAGGGAAGCTGGTGCAATGTTCCTCCTGCAGAATGTTTGAGGTGAGGGATGCAGTCAGTGTCCCTGCTGATTTCATCTGTGGGAAGTGCACCCATCTCCAGCTCCTCAGAAACCGCGTTCGGGAACTGGAGCTGGATGAACTTCAGATCATTTGGGAGGCAGAGGTGGTCATAGATAGAAGCTTCAGGGATGTAGGTACTCCGAAGAATAAAGATAGATGGGTGATGGTGAGAGGGGCTGGGAGGAAGCAGTCAGTACAGGGATCCCCTGTGGTCGTTCCCCTTAGTAACAAGTATAATGCTTTGGATACTGTTTGGGGGGGGGGGGGACTTACCAGGGGTAAGCCATGGGGTACAGGTCTCTGGCACAGAGTCTGTCCCTGTTGCTCAGAAGGGAAGGGGGGAGAGGAGTACAGCATTAGTCATTGGAGACTCCATAGTCAGGGGGATAGATAGAAGATTCTGTGGGAACGAGAAAGACTCGCGGTTGGTGTGTTAACTCCCAGGTGCCAGGGTGCGTGATGTCTCGGATCGTGTTTTCGGGATCCTTAAGGGGGAGGGGGAGCAGCCCCAAGTCGTGGTCCACATAGGTACCAATGACATAGGTAGGGATAGGGATGTAAGGCAGGAATTCAGGGAGCTAGGGTGGAAACTTAGATCTAGGACAAACAGAGTTATTATCCCTGGGTTGCTACCCGTGCCACATGATAGCGAGACGAGGAAGAGGGAGAGAGAGGAGTTGAACACGTGGCTACAGGGATGGTGCAGGGGGGAGGGTTTCAGATGTCTGGATAATTGGGGCTCATTCTGGGGTCGGTGGAACCTCTACAAACGGGATGGTCTACACCTGGACCAGAGGGGTACCAATATCCTGGGGGGGAAATTTGCTAATGCTCTTCGGGAGGGGTTAAACTAGTTCAGCAGGGGCTTGGGACCCTGAATTGTAGCTCCAGTATACAGGAGGATAAGAGTAGTGAGGTCATGAGTACGGTTTCAAAGTTGCAGGAGTGTACCGGCAGGCAGGAAGGTGGTTTAAAGTGTGTCTTCTTCAATGCCAGGAGCATCCGGAATAAGGTGGGTGAACTTGCGGCATGAGTTGGTACCTGGGACTTCGATGTTGTGGCCATTTCGGAGACATGGATAGAGCAGGGACAGGAATGGTTGTTGCAGGTGCCGGGGTTTAGATATTTCAGTAAGCTCAGGGAAGGTGGTAAAAGAGGGGGAGGGGTGGCATTGTTAGTCAAGGACAGTATTACGGTGGCAAAAAGGACGTTTGATGAGGACTCGTCTACTGAGGTAGTTTGGGCTGAGGTTAGAAACAGGAAAGGAGAGGTCACCCTGTTAGGGGTTTTCTATAGGCCTCCGAAAAGTTCCAGAGATGTAGAGGAAAGGATTGCAAAGATGATTCTGGATAGGAGCGAAAGCAACAGGCTAATTGTTATGGGGGACTTTAACTTTCCAAATATTGACTGGAAACACGATAGTTCGAGTACTTTAGATGGGTCAGTTTTTGTCCAATGTGTGCAGGAGGGTTTCCTGACAGTATGTAGATAGGCCAACGAGAGGCGAGGCCATATTGGATTTGGTACTGGGTAATGAACCAGGACAGGTGTTAGATTTGGAGGTAGGTGAGCACTTTGCTGATAGTAACCATAATTTGATTATGTTTACTTTAGTGATGGAAAGGAATAGGTATATACCGCAGGGCAAGAGTTATATCTGGGGGAAAGGCAATTATGATGCGATGAGGCAAGACTTAGGATGCATCGGATGGAGAGGAAAACTGCAGAGGATGGGCACAATGGAAATGTGGAGCTTGTTCAAGGAACAGCTACTGCGTGTCCTTGATAAGTATGTACCTATCAGGCAGGGGTGAAGTGGTCGAGCAAGGGAACCGTGGTTTACTAAAGCAGTCGAAACACTTGTCAAGAGGAAGAAGGAGGCTTATGTAAAGATGAGACATGAAGGTTCAGTTAGGGCTCTCGAGAGTTACAAGTTAGCTAGGAAGGACCTAAAGAGAGAGCTAAGAAGAGCCAGGAGGGGACATGAGACGTCTTTGGCAGGTAGGATCAAGGATAACCCTAAGGCTTTCTATAGATATGTCAGAAATAAAAGAATGACTAGGGTAAGAGTAGGGCCAGTCAAAGACAGTAGTGGGAAGTTGTGCATGGAGTCCGAGGAGATAGGAGAGGTGCTAAATGAATATTTTTCATCAGTATTCACACAGGAAAAAGACAATGTTGTCAAGGAGAATACTGAGATTCAGGCTACGAGACTAGAAGGGCTTGAGGTTCATAAAGAGGAGGTGTTAGCAATTCTGGAAAGTGTGAAAATAGATAAGTCCCCTGGGCTGGATGGGATTTATCCTAGGATTCTCTGGGAAGCTAAGGAGGAGATTGCTGAGCCTTTGGCTTTGATCTTTAAGTCATCTTTGTCTACAGGAATAGTGCCAGAAGACTGGAGGATAGAAAATGTTGTCCCCTTGTTCAAAAAGGGGAGTAGAGACAACCCCGGTAACTATAGACCAGTGAGCCTTACTTCTGTTGTGGGCAAAATCTTGGAAAGGTTTATAAGAGATAGGATGTATAATCATCTGGAAAGGAATAATTTGATTAGAGATAGTCAACACGGTTTTGTGAAGGGTAGGTCGTGCCTCACAAACCTTATTGAGTTATTTGAGAAGGTGACCAAACAGGTGGATGAGGGTAAAGCAGTTGATGTGGTGTATATGGATTTCAGTAAAGCGTTTGATAAGGTTCCCCACGGCAGGCTACTGGAGAAAATACGGAGGCATGTGATTCAGGCTGATTTAGCAGTTTGGATCAGAAGTTGGCTAGCTGGAAGAAGACAAAGGGTGGTGGTTGATGGGAAATGTTCAGTCTGGAGTCCAGTTACTAGTGGTGTACCACAAGGATCTGTTTTGGGGCCACTGCTGTTTGTCATTTTTATAAATGACCTGGAGGAGCGCGTAGAAGGATGGGTGCGTAAATTTGCAGATGACACTAAAGTTGGTGGAGTTGTGGACAGTGCGGAAGGATGTTACAAGTTACAGGGGGACATAGATAAGCTGCAGCACTGGGCTGAGAGGTGGCAAATGGAGTTTAATGCAGAAAAGTGTGAGGTGATTCATTTTGGAAGGAATAACAGGAAGACAGAGTACTGGGCTAATGGTAAGATTCTTGGCAGTGTGGATGAGCAGAGAGATCTCGGTGTCCATGTACATCGATCCCTGAAAGTTGCCACCCAGGTTGAGAGGGTTGTTAAGAAGGCGTACGGTGTGTTAGCTTTTATTGGTAGAGGGATTGAGTTTCGGAGCCATGAGGTCATGTTGCAGCTGTACAAAACTGGTGCGGCCGCATTTGGAGTATTGCGTGCATTTCTGGTCGCCGCATTATAGGAAGGATGTGGAAGCATTGGAAAGGGTGCAGAGGAGATTTACCAGAATGTTGCCTGGTATGGAGGGAATATCTTATGAGGCAAGGCTGAGGGACTTGAGGCTGTTTTCGTTAGAGAGAAGAAGGTTAAGAGGTGACTTAATTGAGGCATACAAGATGATCAGAGGATTGGATAGGGTGGACAGTGAGAGCCTTTTTCCTCAGATGGTGATGTCTAGCACGAGGGGACATGGCTTTAAATTGAGGGGAGATAGATATAAGACAGATGTCAGAGGTAGGTTCTTTACTCAGAGAGTAGTAAGGGCGTGGAATGCCCTCCCTGCAACAGTAGTGGACTCGCCAACACTAAGGGCATTCAAATGGTCATTGGATAGACATATGGACGATAAGTGAATAGTGTAGATGGACTTTAGAGTGGTTTCACAGGTCGGCGCAACATTGAGGGCCGAAGGGCCTGTACTGCGCTGTTATGTTCTATGTGCAAACCGTAAATTAGATATTTCTGTTGGTGTTAATTTAAGGCAGGAATTTGGGGCCGGACAGCAGGAGAATTCAGCTTTATTTTCCCAAGTAATGTATTTTACAGCCACAGCAAGTGCAGGCAGACAGGGACTCATTCTGACATCTCATCTGAAAAACTTTGGATGATCCAGTTTCTTTCTTGAAAATTTTGCTTAAACATTTGTTTTTTATTAACTGGTGTAAAAATGTGCCTGTTTGACCATCTATTGGGGAAGCAGAGGGATTTTCAAAAATTTGGAAAGGGTAATGTCGAGAGCAGTCTGTGTCATTTTACTGCGCACGGATGACATAATGTGAGTCCACAAATAGTAATTGTATTTTGTTGGTAATAAAAATTCAAGTGGACATTCATCGGGGGACCTCACACTGGAACTGAATTCTCTGCTCAACTTAAGGGTCAGCAGTGGATTTTTCTCATTAGTTCAGATTGCTAAGACTAATTCATTGATTTTTCAGCACAGAAGTAGTAATTCTGCCTATTTTACCGGTGCCAATTAGTCTGATCCCATTAACCCCAGCCTTGTAAATGTTTGTTTTCAATTATTTATCCACTTGTTACTATCTATGGTGAATTCTGCTTCCACCATTTTTGATGAGACGTTCCATATCTTAACAGCAATCTGCTTAAAAATACTCCATTTGCTCCTTTGGTAGTCTTAATGTTATGCCCTCTGGTTACTAACTGATCAACCTTGGGCTGGATTCTCCATTCCTAAGACTAAGTGTTGACGCCGGGGCAGGATTTGTGGACTTCTGCGACAGCAAAACTTGCCCTGCACCCGGCCCAATTCAGCGACCGTTAAGGGGTCACGTGGAACACAATCGACTCCAATGAGAAACTGTGCCGGATTCGCAATTGACATTCAGGAGGCTGGCAAGCTGCAGCCGCATATACACACCACTCCCCACACACACCATCCCAGCCAGCAAGTTGTCAGCGAGGAGACTGGAGTGGCGGTGCCGGACCTATTGCCCCTCACCATGGCTGAGCAGAGGGCCCTGCACGTGGTCAGCGGCCCAGAGGAAATGGAGGTCGCTGGGGTGATGATTGGCCGAGGGTGAGGAATTGAGACTCTGCTGAGTTGCGGTTCCCATGCTTCGTGTGTCAACCCCCCCCCCCCACCACAATTCTCCTGGCCCATGGTCTAATCATGCGCCTTGCTGGTGAATGGGTGGGTCCATCTGGTGTCGCCCACCCCCAGCCAGTGTCAATGCCTGAGCTCCCCTGTGTGCCAACCAACGATGAGGAGAGCAGCACGGTCGGCAGCCCTCGACAAGAGACCCAAGACACCCTGGAGCTCAAGTTCGGGGATGACACAGATTTCCCGTCATAGCTGTCTCCAGCCATCCACAGAGACACTCTCCTCGGTTGGGCACTTTTGTGAAGAGGCTCCTCGGACACTCTCTAGTTCGCGCCACACAGCTGCTCCGGTACATCAGCTGGAGGTAAGAATACCTGAGAGGGCGGACGGTCGGAGGGCAGGCTGAACCCAGGAACTAGCTGCCGTCCAGATGGGTTTCGAGCTTCTGGATTGGACAGTCCCATCTATGATGGAGATGCAGTCACAGAGCCGTGCACGACATGAGAGGTTGTCGGCGAGCATCCAGTTCCGACAGGTGCAGTTGCTGGAATTCCAACTGCCTGCAGGACAGGAGGTGGTGGCGATCATGCGTGCCACTCAGGCCAATAGTGCATGAGCGGCGTCCGCAGTGGAAGCATTGGGGGCGAGTGTTTTGGTTATGGATCAGCATGTCCAAGGTCTGGGGAATTCTGTGCAGGTGCTGGCCGAGGCCCAGGACAGTGTTGCCGGCTCACAGGCAGCTATGTGCCAGAGCCACCTAGACATTGCGGCAGCACTCCTGAGCATGGCCCACAGCAGGCCATGGCTGAGAACGTCAGCGGCATTGGCCGAGCGCTGGCTAACGTGGCGCAGACACAGGTAGGTGGCCCAGTCCCAGAGGGCTATGGCGTAGTCACTGGCTGATGTGATAGAGGCCCAGAGATGCTGGCACAGTCAATGGGTGCTGGCACAGTCAATGTGGCGCAGTCCCAGATGGCGAAGGTCCACTCCCTGTGTTCCATGGGCGCGATGATGCAGATCTTGGCCGAGAAAAGAGTGGGCCTCCAGGACTGTCAGTGGCGGGTGAGCCTTCGGGGAATGCGCCTCTCCCACTCCCATAGAGTAGCCCGGGGGCCATTGGGCACCCCGAGAGAGGAGAAGGTGAAAGGGGCTGTGCTGGTGACTCCCGCAGGGGAGGTGCCGGAACACTGCAGCTCCTCGGATCCCCCCACGCCCTCTCCCTGGCGTATCACATGAGCAGCAGGCAGAACAGCGCGGCGCCACGCCTCCTGGAACATCCGAGCAGCAACTGGGCCCATCTAGACCCAGTCGCCCTAGAAGACGGCCGCCAGTGCGGACCCAGGTCCCAGGCAGGAATCACAGCAGGTCGCCTCCACTCCTGATGTACCATCTGCAGATCCACCTAGCGTTAGGGCCCGTTAGGTCTGAGTAGTTATACACCAGTTAAGTCAACATGGGTGCAGGGCACAGTTTAGTTATAGGGGTTAGGGCACATATCTCATAGATTATCATAGAATTTACAGTGCAGAAGGAGGCCATTCGGCCCATCGAGTCTGCACCGGCTCTTGGAAAGAGCACCCTATCCAAGGTCCACACCTCCACCCTATCCCCATAGCCCAGTAACCCCACTCAACACTAAGGGCAATTTTGGACACTGAGGGCAATTTAGCATGGCCAATCCACCTTACCTGCACATCTTCGGACTGTGGGAGGAAACCGGAGCACCCGGAGGAAACCCACGCACACACGGGGAGGATGTGCAGAGTCCGCACAGACAGTGACCCAAGCCTGAATCGAACCTGGAACCCTGGAGCTGTGAAGCAATTGTACTATCCACAATGCTACCGTGCTGCCCGTCTGTTAATATTTATGCAAATTATACACCTGTTAACGCTGTTACAATCTGCCTTGGTGCTCTGTCAGATGGGCATGAAGGAAGTCTGGGCTGGCCAGAGACTGGGAGCAGACGTTGTGAGTTGACTGGGCTGCCCACCCTCCTCCCCGACCGTCCCCGCCACCGTCACCGCAGGGATTCGATGGCTCCGTGTGATGGAATCGTAACCTCGAATGTAGGGATCACCCAGGTGGACGGTGGGCAAGACGTTATCGTGTGATGCGGAGCACCAGAGCTCATCGCAGAGCGGGTTGTCATCAACCTCTATCCCATGGACCAGACCCGGTTACTGCCAACTCAGGGCCTGCACCCTGTATGTATCACGGAGGTGGTCCGAGCCCTGGCCAGTCACCCCCCCCCCCCCCCCCCCCCCCCCCCCCCCCCCCCCACACACACACACACACACACACCACATCCCAATCATTGAACCTGGAGGTGATCAGAGCGCCCTGTGCGTGTTGCCCCTGGCACAACCTTCTGTCCTGCCCATCTTCCTCCTCCAGCACGTCACTCCTCTGCTACGCGTTGTGTGGAGGAGACAGCAGGCCGCCACAATGCGGGCGACCCTCTCAGGCACCTGAACGGCATCTTCAGGATGCTGAAGCACTGCTCGATTGCGCCCCTGGTTGCTGCATGGACGTCGTTGCAGCGGGTCTCTGCATCGGTCTGTTGGGTAGGTGTGATCAGATCTGTGGCCTCCGTGATGGTGCGGATGCACTTGTGCACCGAGCTCAGAGATCCCGGAAAGGTCCCCACTTGGCGCCTGGAAGGAGCCAGTGGCATAAAAGTTCAGGGTGACCGTCACCTTGACGGCCACTGGGAGCAAGCATCCTCCCCATTCCCCTGCGGTGCCAGGTGTGCCATGCTGTAACAGATGTTATACTGTCACCGTGCACAGCCGGACAGCTTCGACATGCCCGGTCCGGCATTTCCTCGGATGAAAGGCTCTGCCAGTGCACGTGAAACCTCATGCGGCGCCTCCTTTGCACCACCTCCTCCTTGGCCTGTTGGGCGTCTGACTCCGGGGGCGAAATTCTCCGGAAACGGCGCGATGTCCGCCGACTGGCGCCCAAAACGGCTCAAATCAGACGGGCATCGCGCCGCCCCAAAGGTGCAGAATGCTCATCTTTGGGGGCCGAGCCCCAACCTTGAGGGGCT
Source organism: Scyliorhinus torazame (assembly GCF_047496885.1). NCBI lineage: Eukaryota > Metazoa > Chordata > Chondrichthyes > Carcharhiniformes > Scyliorhinidae > Scyliorhinus > Scyliorhinus torazame. Next base: position 10,019,940 of record NC_092731.1, on the reverse strand, counting down.
AGGCCCGCGCCGGACGAATTTCCGCCCCGCCAGCTGGCGGAAAAGGTCTTTGGTGCCCCGCCAGCTGGCGCGGAAATGACATCTCCGGGCGGCGCATGTGCGGGAGCGTCAGCGGGAGTCTCCCTCCACTGTGCATGCGCGGAGGGAAAGAGTGCCCCCACGGCAGAGGCCCGCCCGCGGATCGGTGGGCCCCGATCGCGGGCCAGGCCACCGTGGGGGCACCCCCCCAGGGCCAGATCGCCACGTGCCCTCCCCCAGGACCCCGGAGCCCGCCCGCGCTGCCTTGTCCCGCCGGTAAGGTAGGTGGTTTAATTTACGCCGGCGGGACAGGCATTTTAGCGGCGGGACTTCGGGCCGGAGAATCGCGCGGGGGGGGGGGGGGGGCCCGCCAACCGGCGCGGCGCGGTTCCCGCCCCCGCCGAATACCCGGTGCCGGAGACTTCGGCAACCGGCGGGGGCGGGATTCACGCCAGCCCCCGGCGATTCTCCGACCCGGCGGGGGGTCGGAGAATTTCGCCCCTGATTCCCCGGGGCACACTCCGCTGCTGCAGCTTCCTCTTCGAGCACCGCCAGCTCCTATTGCAGGGCATCCACCAGGGCTGTCGTGACTCGGTGGTTCAACAGGCAGACATGTTAGCATGGTGCATATCTCAGTGCCCAACCAGGTCCAACGACCTACGCGGTGGCCCCAGTAGGTACTGCGGGCCCTGCCCCCTCCTGTCCGAGGAGCGTCGAATTCGCCATTGCCAGAGGCCCGCCCAGCGATCCTCCGCTCCCGACTGGCCGAGTTCCCGACGGCGTGGTTCTAACCGCTCGCGAGGTGTCCGTGGCCGCCCTGGTGGGGGGCGGGGGCATCGGACACCGGGAAGGGGGGTCTTGTAGGCGGCCGGGGAACTGAACGGGGCGGTCGGATCTTCGGGCGCATGGCTGATCGGGGGGGTCTACTCCGTGGTCCGAGTCCGCCATGGCGATCGACGAGGCCGCCGTCGTGCGCATGCGTGGACTCGAACCCGGAAATGCAGGGGCCTATCCACAGTATCCGCAGCCAAAGCTGGCAAATCATTCTGGGTCCCTCCTAGCCCCCTACAGGTGATTGAGTTGGCTGATCTTTTTTAAAGGAAACTCCAGAGTGAAACGCCAGCGTTTTTACGCCGGCGTGGGGACCTAGTCCCATTTTGGGAGAATCCAGCCCATGGAATCCTCTTGCCTGGAGTACGTGTAACAGAATTTAGGAGTATACATAATGAAGCAATAAATCCTCTAAAATGGATTTGAGACTTTTTGACCTATGGGATGTTGTAAATATGTTTAATTGGTTCCCAATTTCACCTTATGTTTCTTATATTTTGATAAAGATACAAAACACTGTTCATGACCGTGACAGTGTAGAAGAAGGGATGTCAACATCACTGGTTTGAACTTGTAATGGATACTCAAAGCTGTAGGCCTTGTGAGTTGCAGTGTCACTCTGTGCATCAGGTTAGTGCCTTGAATGGACAGGGGAGAAGGGCGCACTCACAGCCTTTACATCTGTTGGTCTCAGTAGATTTACTGCTTCCTTGTATTTAGCCTTGTGTTCATGGCCTGCCTGATGGCTGAATGACCAGGCTGTAATTTAGTCGTGTTCTTTTATATGTACCTGCAAAAATAACATGAGGGAACACTGGTAGAGGCAAGTTAACGCCACCCTCCATTTTACAACTGAAAGGGTCCTATTAAAATAGAAAAGTCATTCTGGGTGCGATCTTATTAAATGGGAACAAAATCCCATAGCGAATGCGTTTAGCCACATATTTTCAGCACTCGCAGCGCGAGAAACACAAGGTTATAAAACTCGACTTGCGAGGCTGAGGTTGCACAAAGCCTCGTTTTGGACACAGGTGCTCCGCTCGAAAGAACTCCTCAGCGTATGGCATCCTGGTCTCCGAGGGCCCTCGAAAGTGAGACTAGCTATCTTTAATATGCAGATTGCTAAGAAGGTGGGTTTTGCAGTGACCGGGAGCCGGGTCTCCCAGCGTCTATCGGCCACGTTGCCCCGGCAAGCTGCTTTTCGGGTGTAGCGTGGCCATTAAATCTCGCCCTCTGTATCTTTTTTTGGGAGGGGTAATGCCTGGCCGCCAATTAGAAATTAGCTGCCCTAAAAAGAATTGGATTGGATTTTGTTTATTGTCACGTGTACCGAGGTACCGTGAAAAGTATCTTTCTGTGAGCAGCTCAACAGATCATTAAGTACATGAAAATAAAATAAAAGAAAATACATAATAAAGCAGCACAAGGTACACAATGTAACTACATAAGCATCGGGTGAAGCATACAGGGGTGTAGTGTTAATGAGAATATAAAAGGAATATATTTCATAGTGAAAGTGTAATAATTTGAATTGCCGCAAAATCACTCATGGGAGCTTCATTAGTATTTGGATTGTGATTCAAAGACAGTGCTGACCAATGCGTTCTCAGAGCAACTGAAGATGAACAAGGGGCCGGTTTAGCTCAGTTGGCTGGACAGCTGGTTCGTGTTACAGAGTGAGGCCAACAGTGCGGGTTCAATTCCTGTACTGGCCGAAGTTATTCAAGAACACCCACCTTCTCAATCTTGCTCCTCGTTTGAGATGTGGTGATCCTCAGGTTAAATCACCACCCGTCAACTCCTTCCTTCCCCCCCCCCCCAAAAAAAAGGGAACAGCAGCCTGTGGTCATCTGGGACCTATGGCGACTTTACTTAAAAGAGGAGCAACAAATACGACCTTGTAATGCCACCCAAATCCTATGAACTTTAAAAAAATTATTAAACCACTATTATGTCAACAGTAGCCAAATTGAAATGCTGATCCACTGAGGTATATAGGAAAACTATTTAAATTCAAGCTTGTAATTATTTGCATTATTATCTGTTAAACCATTTCTACTGTATGCGCACATATTGATGTAGGAAATAAATATCTGCAAAATTATGTGGGAGGTTTGTGTATTACTGAATGCAGTCAAGCAAATGTTATAGTAACCTGTATGTCATGCTAATTATATTTACGTATTGTTTTGAATCCCTTTTAGGCTCCAGCTACTGTGTTTTACATCCCCAACTTTATCACTGCTTCAGAAGAAAATTATCTTCTACAGCAGGTATGTTACTGCATTTTGATTCATCACAGTAACAAAATTAATTGATTTGGAGGGTGAATGCAGAACAAAGAACAAAGAAAATTACAGCACAGGAACCGGCCCTTCGTCCCTCTCAGCCTGCGCTGATCCAGATCCTTTATCTAAACCTGTCGCCTATTTTCCAAGGATCTACTTCCCTCTGTTCCCTGCCCGTTCATATATCTGTCTAGATGCATCTTGAATGATGCTATCATGCCCGCCTCTATCACCTCTGCTGGCAAAGCGTTCCAGGCCCCCACCACCCTCTGCGTAAAAAACTTTCCACTCACATCTCCCTTAAACTTTCCCCCTCTCACCTTGAAATCGTGACCCCTTGTAATTGACACCCCCACTCTTGGAAAAAGTTTGTTGCTATCCACCCTGTCCATACCTCTCATAATTTTGTGGACCTCAATCAGGTCCCCCCTCAACCTCCTTTCCAACGAAAACAATCCTATTCTACTCAACATTTCTTCATTGCTAGCACCCTCCATACCAGGAAACATCCTGATGAACCTCCTCTGCACCCTCTCTAAAGCATCCACATCCTTCTGGTAATGTGGCGACCAGAACTGCACGCAGTATTCCAAATGTGGCCTAACCAAAGTCCTATACAACTGTAACATGACCTGCCGACTCTTGTACTCAATACCCCGTCCGATGAAGGCAAGTAAGCTGTATGCCTTCTTTTTTTTTGCTTTTTTAAAATATGTTTATTCAAATTTTTCCAACAAAATTTTTTAACAAACCAACCCCCCCCCATAACAAAAAGAAGAAAAAAACACAAACACCACAATCAAAAATAATAAACTACTTACACATTGGGTTTCTCCCGCATATATTAACCCCCCCATATGACATTCAAAAGTACCCTTGGGGAACACCCCCCCCGAAAGAGACCTCCCCCCTCCCTCCCCCTCCCGGGTTGCTGCTGATGCTGGCCTCCTCCTTAGCGCTCCGCGAGATAGTCTAGGAATGGTTGCCACCGCCTGAAGAACCCCTGCACAGACCCTCTCAAGGCAAACTTTATCCTCTCCAGCTTAATGAACCCTGCCATGTCATTTATCCAGGCTTCCACACTGGGGGGCTTCGCGTCTTTCCATAATAGCAAGATCCTCCGCCGGGCTACCAGGGACGCAAAGGCCAGAATACCGGCCTCTTTCGCCTCCTGCACTCCCGGTTCGTCCATTACCCCAAATAATGCCAACCCCCAACTCAGCTTGACCTGGACTTTCACCACCTTGGACATAGTCCTCGTGAAACCCCTCCAGAACCCATCCAGTGTCGGGCACGACCAGAACATGAGGACGTGATTCGCCGGGCTTCCAGAGCACCTCCCACACCTGTCCTCCATCCCAAAGAACCTACTCAACCTCGCCCCTGTCATATGCGCTCTGTGAGTAACCTTAAATTGTATTAGGCTGAGCCTGGCGCAAGAGGAAGAGGAGTTAACCCTACTCAGGGCATCAGCCCACAGACCCTCATCAATCTCCTCCCCAAGCTCCTCCTCCTACTTGCCCTTTAGCTCCTCTACCGAAACCTCCTCCTCTTGTTTCATCTCTTGATAGATCGCCGAAACCTTGCCCTCTCCGACCCATACACCCGAAATCACCCTGTCCTGAATCCTCTGTGCCGGGAGCAATGGGAATTCCCTCACCTGCCGCCTCACTAACGCCCTCACTTGCATATACCTGAACGCATTTCCCGGGGGTAACCCAAACTTCTCCTCCAGCGCCCCTAAGCTCGCAAACGTCCCATCTATAAACAGGTCCCCATTCTTCTGATCCCTGCCCGATGCCAGCTCCGAAACCCCCCATCCATCCTTCCTGGGACGAACCGATGGTTCTCCTGAATCGGGGACCAAACCGAGGCTCCCATCTCGCCCCTATGCCGTCTCCACTGCTCCCAGATCTTCAACGTTGCCGCCACCACCGGACTTGTGGTGTACCTTGTCGGTGAGAGCGGCAGCGGTGCCGTCACCAGCGCCCTCAGGCTCGTGCCCCTGCAGGACGCCATCTCCAACCTCTTCCACGCCGCCCCCTCTCCCTCTATTACCCACTTACGGATCATCGCCACGTTGGCTGCCCAATAGTAGCCGCACAGATTCGGAAGCGCCAGCCCTCCCTGTCCCTGCTACGCTCCAGAAACACCCTCTTTACCCTCGGGGTCTTATTTGCCCACACGAAACCCATGCTGCTCCTATCTACCCGATTAAAAAAAGGCCTTGGTAATCATAATGGGAAGGCAGTGGAACACAAAGAGAAACCTCGGGAGGACCATCATTTTAACCGACTGTATGAAAATGAAATGAAATGAAAATCGCTTATTGTCACAAGTAGGCTTCAATGAAGTTACTGTGAAAAGCCCCTAGTCGCCACATTCCGGCGCCTGTTCGAGGAGGCTGGTACGGGAATTGAACCGTGCTGCTGGCCTGCTTGGTCTGCTTTAAAAGCCAGATGGCAGCACATCCCATCTTTTGAAATCCTCCTCCATCTGCTCCACCAACCGCGTCAAATTGAACTTGTGCAGGGCCCCCCAGCTCCCAGCCACCTGGATCCCCAAGTACCGCAAGTTCCTTTCTGCTCTCTTCAATGGTAGGTTGTCTATCCCCCTTCCCTGGTTCCCGGGATGCACCACAAAGAGCTCATTTTTCCCTACGTTGTGCTTATAGCCCGAGAAGTCCCCAAACTCCCTTAGGATCCGCATGACCTCCACCATCCCCTTCACTGGATCTGCCACATACAGAAACAGGTCGTCCGCATACAGCGACACCCGATGTTCCTCTCCCCCTCGGACCAACCCCCTCCATTTCCTGGACTCCCTTAGTGCCATGGCCAAAGGCTCAATTGCCAATGCAAACAACAAGGGGGACAGGGGGCACCCCTGCCTCGTCCCTCGGTACAGCCGAAAGTTCTTCGACCTCCGCCGATTCGTAGCCACACTCGCCACCGGGGCTCTATATAGGAGCCTGACCCAACTGATAAACCCCACCCCGAACCTAAACCTCCGCAACACTTCCCAAAGATACTCCCACTCCACCCGGTCGAAGGCCTTCTCCGCGTTCATAGCTGCCACTACCTCCGCTTCTCCCTCCACCGATGGCATCATAATCACGTTGAGGAGCCTCCGCACATTAGTGTTTAGCTGCCTGCCCTTTACAAATCCCGTCTGGTCCTCATGAATCACCCCAGGGGCACAGTCCTCAATTCTCGTAGCCAGCACTTTTGCCAGCAACTTAGCATCCACATTGAGGAGCGAGATCGGTCTATACGACCCACATTGCAGTGGGTCCTTCTCCCGCTTCAGAATCAGCGAGATCAGCGCCCGGACATTGTCGGGGGCAGGGTCTCCCTCCCCCTTGCCTCATTGAAAGTCCTCACTAACAACGGGCCTAGTAGGTCCTCATATTTCCTATAAAACTTGACCGGGAACCCATCTGGCCCCGGGGCCTTCCCCGCCTGCATGTTCCCCAATCCTTTAACCAGCTCCTCCAACCCAATTGGCGCCCCTAAACCTGCCACCTCCTGCTCCTCCACTCTCAGGAACCTCAGTTGATCTAAAAATCGTCGCATCCCCTCTTCCCCTGCTGGGGGCTGAGATCTGTACAGCTCCTCATAGAAGTCCTTAAATACCTCATTTACTCTCACTGCACTCCGCACCGTATTCGCCCTGCTATCCTTAACTCCACCTATCTCCCTCGCTGCCACCCTCGTACGGAGCTGGTGTGCCAGCATCCGGCTCGCCTTCTCCCCATACTCGTACGTCGCCCCCTGTGCTTTCCTCCACTGTGCCTCTGCTTTCCCTGTGGTCAACAGGTCAAACTCCGTCTGGAGGCTTTGTCGCTCCCTAAGTAGTCCCTCCTCGGGGGCCTCTGCATATCTCCTGTCCACCCATAAGATCTCCCGCACCAACCTCTCCCTCTCCCTGCCCTCTCTCTTCTCCCTGTGGGCCCTAATGGAGATTAACTCTCCCCTGACCACCGCCTTCATCGCCTCCCAGACTACCCCCACCTGCACTCTCCGTTGTCATTGGCCTCCAAGTATCTCTCAATGCACCCCCGCACCCACCCGCACACCTCCTCATCCGCCAGTAATCCCACATCAAGACGCCACAGCGGGCGCTGGTCCCTCTCCTCTCCTAACTCCAGCTCCACCCAGTGCGAGGCGTGGTCTGAGATGGCTATGGCCGAATACTCCGTTCCTTCCACTTTCGGGATTAGCGCCCTACTCAAAACAAAAAAATCTATCCGGGAGTAGGCTCTATGTACATGGGAAAAGAATGAGAATTCCCTGGCCAGGGCCTAGCAAACCTCCATGGATCCACTCCCCCCATCTGGTCCATAAACCCCCTAAGCACCTTGGCCGCAGTCGGCCCCTTCCCCGTCTTGGATCTGGAGCGATCTAATGCTGGATCCAGCACCGTGTTGAAATCCCCCCCCCATTATCAAGCTTCCTGCCTCCAGGTCCGGAATCCGACACAGCATGCGCTTCATAATTCCGGCATCATCCCAGTTCGGGGCGTATACGTTTACCAGTACCACCCACACCCCCTGCAACCTACCGCTCACTATCACGTATCGACCTCCATTATCCTCTACAATATTCTTGGCCTCAAACGACACCCGCTTCCCCACCAGTATTGCAACCCCTCTGTTCTTTGCATCCAGCCCCGAATGGAATACCTGTCCTACCCATCCCTTTCTCAACCTGACCTGGTCTGCCACTTTCAAATGTGTCTCCTGAAGCATGACCACGTCTGCCTTCAGTCCCTTTAAGTGCGTGAACACTCGGGCCCTCTTAACCGGCCCATTCAGGCCACTGACATTCCAAGTTATCAGCCAGTTTGGGGGGTTTCTCACCCCCCACCCTCCCCCGCCGACTAGCCATCTCCTTTCCTAGGCCAGTCACGTGCCCGCGCCTCCCGCACCCTCCAGTCCCCGCCCCGACCACCTCCTATTTCCAGTTTCCCATTGGCCAATGCAGCAGCAACCCTATACCCCCCCCTCCCCCCCCGCTAGATCCATATCTAGCTCTGTTGCTCCCCCCATAACACTCCCGTACGTCAACTGAGTCCTGCTGACCCCGGCCTCTCCCACCTTCCCATCGACCCCCCCAGTGTGGGAATCCCTCCTCCCCCTCCTCCCTAACAGTCAGTGTGCGCTCCTCCGACCCCCACCGCCGTCCTTCCCTAGCGCGGGAAAAAAGCCTGAGCCGGCCCCGCCCCCTCTGGCGCAGCTCCTTTTGCGGCCTTATCTCAATTCCCCCATCTCCGGGCCTCCCCTCCCTCCGACACCGGCGCCCACACTCTCCCACAGTCTCCCCATCAAATCCCTTCACCCATCCCCATCCAGCACCCAACCAAAGGAACATTCCCTACACGCAGTTAAAACCATATACAGCAGACATCCCCCCCCAAAACCACAGACCCTCAATTTGAGTCCAACTTTTCAGTCTGTATAAAGCTACAAGCCTCCTCAGGCATTTCAAAATAGTGGTGCCGATCTTGGAATGTGACCCACAATCGCGCTGGCTGCAGCATACCGAACTTCACCCCCTTCCGATGGAGCACCACCTTGGCCCGATTAAAGCCAGCTCTCTTCTTGGCCACTTCTGCACTCCAGTCCTGGTAGATTCGGATCTCCGTGTTCTCCCACCTGCTGCTCCGCTCTTTCTTGGCCCATCTCAAGACACACTCTCTATCCATAAAGCGGTGAAACCTCACCACTACAGCCCTTGGTGGCTCGTTGGCCTTGGGTCTCCTTGCCAGGACCTGATGAGCCCCATCTAGCTCCAGGGGGCTCGGGAAGGCTCCCGCGCCCATCAGCGAATTGAGCATCTTGCTCACATATGCCCCGGTATCAGGCCCCTCAACTCCTTCAGGGAGACCCAGAATCCGAAGATTCTTCCTCCTCGACCTATTCTCCAGGTCCTCAAATCTTTCCGCCCACCTCTTATGCAGCGCCTCGTGCGCCTCCACCTTCAGCCGCCAGGCCCAAGATCTCATCCTCGTTCTCCGAGGCTTTCTGCCGCACCTCCCGGATCGCCGCCCCCTGTGCCCTCTGGGTCTCCACTATCTTGTCAATCGCCGCCTTCATTGGCCCCACATTTCTGTCTTCAGCTCCTCAAAGCAGCGTTTAAGAAACTCCTGCTGCTCCTGCGACCACTGCGCCCATGCTGCTTGGTCTCCACCCGCCGCCATCTTGCTTTTTCTCCCCCTCACTTTTCGCTGCTCCAAGATCCCTTTTTTCACCGCTCCACTCCTGGTCCAATCCATATACTGTCGGGGGGACCTTGCTGTCACCTTCCCACACTGGAAGTCGTCGAACAAGTGCCGTTGGGGCCCCTCTAGAGAGCCCTAAAGTCTGTTCCCGGCGGGAGCTGCCGAACGTGCGACCTATTCAGGCATGGCCGCAACCGGAAGTCCTTTATGCCTTCTTGACCACTCTATCGACCTGCGTTGCCACCTTCAGGGTACAATGGACCTGAACTTCCAGATCTCTCTGTACATCAATTTTCCCCAGGACTCTTCCATTGACCATATAGTCCGCTCTTGAATTAGATCTTCCACAATGCATCACCTCGCATTTGCTTGGATTGAACTCCATCTGCCATTTCTCTGCCCAACTCTCCAATCTATCTATATTTTGCTGTATTCTCTGACAGTCCTCCTCGCTATCTGCAACTCCACCAATCTTAGTATCATCTGCAAACTTCCTAATCAGACCACCTACACCTTCGGCCAGATCATTTATGTATATCACAAACAACAGTGGTCCGAGCACGGATCTCTGTGGAACACCACTAGTCACCTTTCTCCATTTTGAGACACTCCCTTCCACCACTACTCTCTGTCTCCTGTTGCCCAGCCAGTTCTTTATCCATCTAGCTAGTACACGCTGAACCCCATACGACTTTTTCCATCAACCTGCCATGGGAAACTTTATCAAATGCCTTACTGAAGTCCATGTATATGACATCTACAGCCCTTCCCTCATCAATTAACTTTGTCACTTCCTCAAAGAATTCTATTAGGTTTGTAAGACATGACCTTCCCTGCACAAAACCATGCTGCCTATCACTGATAAGTCTATTTTCTTCCAAATGTGAATAGAAAGAGACTTCTTTATCACAACATTGTTATTTGAAATTTTATTTTGCAATCATACTCAGGTTTGGATTCAAAGACCAAGGATTCCCACTGGCGCCTGGCATGTGTGGTTATTTGTCATGTGTAAGACCAGTGTTAGCCGGTTGCTTAACCGTTGAGGTCTGCTCTCACTGATCTCGTACATGTGCTTCCCAGTGGGTGTCCTGGGAAGTGTTCCTCAACCTAAGGGTACTCAGCCATTGTAATTTCCCCATTGCCACAGCTTTGAGATCAGCTAAATTTGCACTAGCCAATAATTTATGTTTACAACTTGAAACCAAAGGAATTGATGCGGAAAGGAAAACAGTCTGTTGATTTTGATTACCCTCAGCACTGGTCTTGCCTGATTGCTAGGGACTCGAGAGGTAAATTTCTCTTAAGCCATTCTGCTGTTTTTTGTTATTTTTAAACCGCTTAATTAAATAACTTAACAAAATTGCATCAATTATTGATTAATGGCTGTTTAGCACCGGGCTAAATCGCTGGCTTTGAAAGCAGACCAAGGCAGGCCAGCAGCATGGTTCGATTCCCGTATCAGCCTCCCCGAACAGGCGCCGGAATGTGGCGACTCGGGGCTTTTCACAGTAACTTCATTTGAAGCCTACTTGTGACAATGAGTGATTTTCATTTTTCATTTCATCAATTACATATTCAGGTTGATAAATAACCCCAAACCTCACTCCTGTTTTGTGGCAATGCCCGAGTAAGAATCAACCCAGAAATATCCTGAGAATTGTGAAGAAACCTGTCTCCCTAGGTAGGAAGGTAACATGGATTTTTTGAGACAGGTTTCAATGGATCTGGAGAAAAATAGGTGCACCATCTAGACTTTTTTGTATTGTGATTTTGTTAGTCTCAAATTATTTGGATGAATTGACAAGTTGAGAAAGTTGTGTTTTTCACTGTTTTCATGTGTGATGTTTCAGGTTTACAACTCGCCCAAACCCAAATGGACTCAGTTGTCAGGAAGGAGACTGCAGAACTGGGGTGAGTGGAGACCTGAGTAATGAAAGCCAATGTGCAGAAAACCCACCCTGATTTTATATGCAGAGGGGAGCATTATTGAGCGAGGTTGTGCTAAGGTAGAATTGGATGCATTATCCCCTGTTCAAACTAATAAGATGCACTATCTTTGCGTTAAAGCTTTTGATTGCTTACGCATGAATTAAAAAAAAAATTGTACTTTAAATTTTCTCTCCTGGATGTTGACTGGATGCCTGGGCCAGCAGCCTCTGATATCCCACCCAAGTTTCTTAATGGTGAGAGTTGACAGGGAGTTCTTTCAACATTCAGTTTCCCTTGTGTGGGCTCTCTAAGATTCAAAATCCCTATCTTACAAATTTCTATGCCTCAATTTGCGATCTAAGATCAGTGAAGAGGGCAGCACGGTGACACAGTGGTTAGCATGGCTGCCACACGGCTTTGAGGACCCAAATTCGATCCCGGCCCCGGGTCACTGTGTGGCGTTTGCACATTCTCCCCGTGTCTGCATGGGTCTCACCCCCACAATCCAAAGTTGTGCAGGGTAGATGGATTGGCCACACTAAATTGCCCCTTAATTGAAAAAAAATAATTGGGTACTCTAAATTTTAAAAAAAGATCAGTGAAGATGCAGCAGTGTTCTAGTATGCAACCTGTGGGTGGAATCAGTGACTTTGAAGGATGAGGGAAGAAAATACAATGTGAATTGAATTTGGAACAGTTATGCTTCTATTTAGTCGGTTTTCCTGATCTCCTGCAGGTGGTTTACCTCACTCAAAAGGAATGCTTGCTGAGAAACTGCCCGTCTGGCTGGACAACTATGCAAAGAAAATCTCATCCCTGGGACCTTTTGAAGGAAAAGTTGCTAATCACGTGTTGGTCAATGAGTACAACCCTGGTGAAGGAATAATGGTATTGGTGTGATTCAACAATAATTAACTTGTTGATTTTTGATAGCCATTAATCAATAATTGTTTCCGAAGTTTTCTGATTACCTTAAGTTTAATTATTACAACATTTCCAGTTATACAATTCAGGGATTACAATCAGCAGCGGTGGGGCTCCGGCGTCTATCCTTTTCAACTTTCAAACTCATGTGCCGGCTTTATCTCTATACTTTTATGCTCTCTCCATGTTTCTGTCTTGCTTTCTCTCCAGCTCTCTCATTCCATGCTTTCTCCTTCCGTTCATCATTTTGCTCTTTCATTTTCAATTTAATTTGTTTCTATTATGTCTGCTGGTTTATTTCCTCTTTTACATCCCTCCCTTTCTGACTTATGTTCTTCTTTAGTCTAACTGTGAATCTCCTTGGGAAATGTTACTTTAAAAGTGTTATACAAATACAGTTTTCTACTATTTTTCTCTTGTTCTCTTTTTCTTGCTTCATCTCTCTCTCCCTCACCCTACTCTTCATAGCACTGTACCTTCTGGGTAAAAATTTAAGATGTATCCTAAATGAAGGACGAAGTATTAAATGCACTTTTACACAAGATGCTGAATTGTCTGTTAACACCTTGAAACATTTTGCTACATTAAAGTTATGACATAAATGCAAATTACTTAATGGCAGACTGCTCGGCCCAGGACCGCAAGAAACTTCAGAGTCGTGGACACCGTCCAGTCCATCACACGAACCTGCCTCCCATCCATTGACTCCACCTACACCTCCCGCTGATTGAGGAAAGAGGGCAGCATAATCAAAGACCACTCCCGCCCGGCTTACTCACTCTTCCAACTTCTTCCATCGGGCAGGAAATACAGAAGTCTGAGAACACGCACAAACAGACTCAAAAACAGCTTCTTCCCTGCTGTTACTAGACTCCTAAATGACCCTCTTATGGACTGACCTCATTAACACCACCCTGTATGCTTCACCCGATGCCGGTGCTTATGTAGTTACATTGTATATGTAGTGTTGCCCTATTATGTATTTTCTTTTATTTCCTTTTCTTCCCATGTACTTAATGATCTGTTGAGCTGCTCGCAGAAAAATACTTTTCACTGTACCTCGGTCCACGTGACAATAAACAAATCCAATCCAATCCAGATGAAACACTAACTAGGATTGTTATCAAGCTGTTGAGTAAAATCAATCTCTTGTCTTTATAGCCTCACGAGGATGGGCCTCTGTACTTCCCAACCGTAACCACTATCACCCTTGGGTCTCAAGCTCTATTAGATTTCTATCATCCCATTGAGAGAGAGGCTGAAGAGGGAGAGGTTAGTAATCTAGCCTCACTTATACACTGGACATATTTTTTACATTACTACAAAAAAAGTTTTGTTCTTTCATATTCATTTCCCATTGATTCGACATTATGACAGGAGTGCTGCTGGAGTCAGTTGTGCAACATGATCCAGTTAATGGCATAGGAGTTAGTAAAGTTCCTGTAGAGAAATCGTTCCACTGGAAACCTCTGGTGGTAGAATTACTGATCGGTGGCCCTTGTATCATCTTGGCGCTAGACTGGGCAAAATTCCTTGCTGACCTCAACTTATGCTGTCTAGCACTGGGAAAGCCCTGACTGGAAAATGAAAACAAGACATGCATGAAAACTTCATGGGTAAAGTGAACCTACTATTCAGCTTGCACAGTCCAAATGTGACAACAAAGTGATTAATGCATATTACATCAAGGCAAGATATCAGCATGTTTGAATACATGCCACAGAGGTGTAACAAGGGTTGAATCACACAGTTCTTGGGATTGTGGAACATTTATTTAATAATAAAATTGGTAACAGAAATCTCACTCAGTCATCTTGTCAATACTGGTTCCAGACCTTCAACTGGAGCTGTGCAATCTATTTCTCATTTTGCTGCATTGTTTTCTCATCTTTCAAGTACTTTTCAGGAACATTTTATATGATATTTTAATCTCTGCCTCACTAGCCAGTTGTGGCATACGTTCCATGTCCTAATAACCTCAGCATGAAAAATGTTATTCTACTCCCCTTTATTGTTTACAATTGATTTTATAGCAGGAATTGATGGAGAGGGAGGGTGCTCCGGTATTGATGGAGAGGGAGGGTGCTCCGGTGGAGGATGTTAAGCATAAATGGGAGAAGGAACTGGGTGGGGAGATGCGGTGTGGGCGAAGGCCTTACGGAGGGTGAACCTGTCCTTGTGTGCAAAGTTAAGCCCAGGTTGAGGATAGGTGTGGGCAGTTCGGCGGGCGGGGGGGGGAGCACGAATCACGTCCACATGTTCTAGGTGTGTCTAAACCTGTGGGTGTTCTGGCAGGGGTTCTCTGGGTGTGAGGTTGGCCTTAGGTCCAAAGTTGTCAATATTTGGTATGTCGGAAGAGGGGGGGGCCTGATAGCCCGGAGATGGGGGAGGGGGAGCGGGCCCTGTTATAGCCCGAGAAAGATTTTGTTGGACTTGGGGCTGCCAGAAGCAGGGGTGTGGGTGAACGACCTTGCAGAATTCCTGAGGTTGGAGAAGGTCAAGTTCGCTCTGGCGTTGGTAAAGGGGTTCACTTGGAGTTGGAAACAGTTCATTAATTTCTTCAGGAGAATTGAGGGGTAAGCAAGGGGAGGGTGGGTTTGTGGGGTGGTAAGGGGAAGGCGGGAAGTTGTGGATGGGTGTCGGGGAGGCTGGAGGTCTGTGGTTGTTGGTTGGGTTGTTGTGTTCTTCAGATATTCTGTAGTATGTGTATATATGTTAAATGTTTGAATAAAAATATTTTTAAAAAATCATGCCTTTGGATAGGATACGGTGTTGCTGCTCAACATCCTGTCTCATATATGAATATAGACTACTTGGGTGAAAAACTGGATGGCTGCTGACACTAGTGGAGCCAGAAATATATCCAAGAGAAAGGTGGTGTGTTAGGAGTAGTGGGAAGGAAAAGATTGGAGAGAAACATTTTGGAAAATACATCATTTTTCTTCCAATTGGGTCTTGCGTAACTCTTTCCCCAACCTTTTCCAGGTTTATTTTCCTCAGACTGAAGAGAACCGCTACTTTCTGTCTCTTCTCCTGGAGCCACGTAGCCTCCTGGTGCTGCAGGATGACATGTACATGAAGTATCTGCACGGCATAAGGCCAGTGATGGAGGACATTGTCACAGAGAAGGTCGCTAATCTGAAATTGTGCAACACAAAACTTGGGGCTGTTTTAAGAAGAACTACAAGAATATCCCTGACTATTCGTTACGTGCCAAAGGTTTTAAAAACTACCATACTGCTGGGGAGGTAGAAATGAAATTCTTTCTTTTGGATAGGTTGTGCAAGCCTTGACTCCCTATTTGGCTCCCTGAAAATGTGAAACAATTTCTTGGCAGAAAGTTCCATCGATGTGCCTCTGGAATGATGCCTCTTTGAATGTTTGTTCCTTGTATACACCAATAAATTGAGTGCTGTCAGATTGATTAGTTGTAAAAAGAATCAATTTTAAGTGATATATTGTTTCGTTTATCCATGTCCAGATGTATACAACGGGGGTCACTGAATGGTGATGAGGAGCACAAACACCTGTCACACGTTCTCCGATCTCCATGTGCCCTATCCTGGGTGAAACCAGTACCAGTGCCCATATTGTTAATGTTAGCTTGCTCAGCACTGGCTGGGATTAAACCTGGAGCCTTTCTGGATTATGTTGCTAAATTCCATACCAAGCAAGCCTGTGTCTCAGGTGATCAGTCATTGTTAGAAATTGCTGAAACAAAGAAGTCGCATACAACTGTCCAAGTCTCCTGAGTTTTAAAATAATTTTAGTGAAAAACTATAACACACTGCCCGAACTAGTGCTGTGCCCTCTTCCTGATTTACATATTATGGCCTATTCAGTTACTGCATTATGTAATTCAACTATCAGTTGGAAAGAATGAATTCTCCTATGTTATTGATTCTTTCCAGAACAAATAATGGTGGGATTTACCCACCAACCCGCTGCATGTTTTTCAGCGGGATCTACCGGTCCTGCCGTTGTCAACGGATTTCCCGTTGACTGCACCCCTCATCGCCGGGAAACTTGCGCCTCGGCGTGGGACCGGAATATGCTGTCGGCGTGAACAGCCAGTAAATCCAGACCAATGTTTGGGCTGTGGTTATGAACATGAAGTGAATAAATTTGATTTATTTTAAAAATGAGTAAATGCATGTCAGTACTTTATTGAAGTTTTGTGTAAAGATGCACCATCTTTTTTTTCTTAATTCTCTTTAGTTTCAGGCAGTAGCACACTTTCAGCTAAAGTAGAGGAATCTCCCATTCCGTGGCTGCCTTTGGAGCTCTTGATGCCATTGCTGGGTGATGAAAAGTGAAAGTCTGACTCTAATTTTGAATACAGCATTAATTTGAAAAACAGTAAGTAAAGAGTATTCTCACCCCAGTGTTAATGCGGCACAGACACAGTATCAAATGTATAGACCCAAATTTGGGGAGATTTTAATTACAGCTTTCCAAAGATAATTCAGACGTTTCCCTATGCCTGAACATATAACTCACCGTGCTACAACTTTGGTATATATGGATTCCCTAATTGCATACTGAGAGACGGTCATATCTGCACTCTGGTGATTCAGGGAACGTTGGAAATTGCAGAAGGAAAGAAGTCATATACAACCATTTATCACCTAATGGAATGAAAATGTGGATTGATTTAACCAGTCACTCTATTAATATGTTCAGATCCGAACCTCCTCACTGCACAAGCTAAGTAGCTCCAAATATTAAGTACACTTCATTTTGTTTAAAATTACGATGCAGCAATCAGTTGGATTTGCCTCATTTTACATTCTGGCTGGTCCCAAAACTCCCTCCCTAACAGCGCTGTGGGTGTACCAATTAGTGCTGGGCAATGAATGCTGGCCTCTAGCCGGCGAATTCCAGATTCCTTGAATTAATTTCGAAAAAGAAAATTGGTCATTTTTTCAGATGCACCTATGAAATGTCTGGATGGAGATTCTTGGAGGTTTTTTTAAAATTGCCTAAAGGACTGTACCAACGAACATCAATATCAGAGAGTCTAGCTTGTGGAAAAGGTAAAAAGTAGGTGCTCAATTACTTGCTAATAACTGGGAGGGGAGAGAAGGGCAGATGTGGCAGTCATGGAATCAACTATTTTATCATTTGTGGGAAACATTCCCAAATCCCAGCGTTTAAGGGAAGTCCAAAACACAGTTCAGACATGGGCATCTTCTGATGTAAGGTCATGACCTTCCTCTGAGTGACGGAATGATTATCACAGTTATGTCTTAAAATAATACAGCAACAAGTCCAAAACACCGAATGAATTCCTAACACAACTTTATTTTATAGCTGTTTAAACAAATGTGATAACAATTCTATAGGATTAAAGAAAAATTATATAATATACACTTGAATCATTGCTTCTTTTCTGCTTTTATATCGATTAATTTAATTTGCTCATTGTGCATCAGATTGTTGGCAAGTGTGGTGATGCCAGCAAAGAGAATTTCTTAAACTACCTTCATAATGTAAGTATACAGCATAGGTTTATGAGCCATGATGTGGAGATGCCGCCGTTGGACTGGGGTGAGCACAGTAAGAAGTCTTACAACACCAGGTTAAAGTCCAACAGATTTGATTCACCTGTGGAAGGAGCTATGCTCCAAAAACTAGTGATTCGAAACAAACCTGTTGGACTTTAACCTGGTGTAGTAAGGTTTATTAGCAGGAGAGTTCTTCTCGTGTATGGGCAAGATTGGTCACTCAAGTGGGGATCATGAAACGTTACCTGATCTCTTATCTTATCACTGTTTGGGAAGCCTTTGAGAAAATTGGCCGACAAAACCAGTGACTACATTACAAATCTACTTTAATTGGCTGTGAAGAGCTTTAGGACATGAGTGGAGGGCAATATATAAATTCAAGTTCTTTCTACATTAAGAAAACTAGCTGTTGGGTGTACTTATTTGGGTTTTTAAAGTCCATGAACTGCATCAAAAAGTACAAGAAGGAAAGGAACTGCAGTTCTGAGGTCCTGGAAAAGAGTATGTGTATTAGACCATAAGACATAGGAGCAGAATTAGGCCATTCAGCCCATCAAATCAGCTCTGCCGTTCAATCATGGCTGATATGTTTCTCATCCCCATTCTCCTGCCTTCTCTCCATATCCTCTTATTAAAATCAAGAGCCTGAACTTCCGGTGGCGGCCATGGAGTGAGTGGTCGCACATTTGGCAGTTCCCGCTCAAGGAGGTTTTGTTTTGATCCTTTGCCCATTTGCTGGGCGGATGTTTTAGTGGAAGAAGGTGTAGAGGTGGTGGGGAAAGTTAAGCTCCACTGGTGGTGTTGGTGGATGGATCCACTGACCAGAAGTAGGTCGAGAAGAAAGGAGCTGTTGGAGCAAGAGATTCTTGAGAACCACAGGTGGAGGGTAAATGGTCCGCCCTACCAGCCCAACGGTCTACGGAGCAACCGGTGGACTTCTTAAATGAGAAGTTCAGCCGGTAGAGGAGGAAAGCCCAGGAGGACCTGGATAAGGTGATAGAACCGCTAAAAATGGGGATCAATCGGGTGGAGCAGAGGCTGGAGACCCAGGGCCAGGCGATTCAGAAAGTGGAGGAGGTGGTGAAGGGAGAACGAGGAGCAGTTTACTCGTAGGCGGCCGAGATTGGGATAATGTGGGAGACCCAGAAGCGGCTAAAGGAGAAGGTGGAGGATCTGGAGAACCGCTCCCAGAGACCAAACTTGAGAATTGTCAAGAGGCATCCGAGGGTGGGCCTGGAGGGTCACGTGACACGAGCCGCGGCTGGCCCAAGAAAGGATATAGTTGATTGGCAGGGGTGCCCTGACAAGGCTGGTCACATGGAACGTAAGGAGCTGAATGGACCAGTCAAACGGTTACGTGTGCTCGTGCATCCGAGGAGCTGGAAGGTGGACATGGCCTTTTTGCAAGAAATGCACTTGGTAAGTTTTGTAAGGGCCATGAAGAATACAGCACGAGTTTTAAGGATACAAAGTAATAACATTTATTTACTATAACATATATACATAACAGTAGCAGTAACTTCCCTTGCTACATACTCCTTCCTCCTGGTTCCTGAACTGGCCAGCTTATTTTTCCAGGAGTTAACTAGTGGTTTCTCCGTCCCCCTCATTGGGGAAGCTCATACTCCCACAGGATTGTGGGATAGTCATTAGTCCCCAGCCAATGGTAAGTAGGCAGGTTATAACATCCCTCCCCCCCCCAAAGTCCAAGGAATCCACCGAAGACCCTGGCGAAGGAGGGCGTCGGACTCGTTTGGCCGCAGGCCGGACACCATTTGCACGCGGCGCTGGATCAGGCGGCGTGTAACGAGACGGAGACCGGCGCTTCCGTGATGAACGGCGCAACGGTTGTACGTCCACGGCCCGTGGACCCGAGGATTCCCCCTCTGATGCAACCTGTGTCTCCATCTCGGAGTCAGAGTCTGCTGCCTCCGTCATGTCAGCGCCTCTATCTCCATTTGGTCCTGTAACGACCTGCGCAGGCTTCGAGTGAGGCACCAGTGGAAGATTGTGAGGACTACCTTCCCTTGTCTCTGGTCTCTGCGGTTGTTGAAATGAGCTCCGGGGGCGGGGAATCTTTTGAGGGGATGATCTTCTGGACCGAACGTGGTCTACATGTTTTCGCTGGAGACGACCCTGGGCTTGCAATTGGTAAGATATAGGGCCCATTTGGCGAAAGATTACACCAGGAACCCATTGGGCACCACCAGCAAAATTCCGAACGAACACTGGGTCACCGGGCGCAAACTGCCGAATCGGACGATGCCGAGAAAATCCCTGTCCCTGCCGTTCTTGTGTGCGGCGTACTTTTGCGCCAATGTCCGGGAAAACCATACTAAGGCGGGTGCGAAGTCTCCGGCCCATTAGGAGTTCTGCGGGAGCTACCCCAGTCACTGCATGGGGGGGTGGTCCTGTACGTAAACAAAAAGCGAGCCAGTCTCGTGTCCATTGATCCGGAAGACTGCTTCTTTAGGCCTCTTTTGAATGTCTGCACTGCGCGCTCTTGCCAACCAATTTGAAGCTGGGTGGTAAGGGGCAGTGCGGATATGGCGGACGCCGTTCATCTTTGTGAACCTAGCAAACTCCTCACTCATAAATGGAGTGCCGTTATCCGTGACCAGCACCTCGGGGAGGCCATGCTAACTAAACGATAAACGCATCTTTTCAATTGTTGCGCAGGTCGTTGTCCCCTGCATCTTATGCACCTCTAGCCATTTGGACTGGGCGTCAATTAGTAGAAGGGACATTGATCCTTGAAAAGGGCCTGCGAAATCTGCATGCAAGCGTGCCCAAGGCTGCCCTGGCCATTCCCAGTGATGTAGGGGCGCGGCCGGTGGAAGCTTTTGATGCTCCTGGCAAATGGAGCAGTTTTGGGCCACCTTCTCAATGTCGGTGTCAAGGCCTGGCCACCAGACATAACTACGGGCCAACATTTTCATTTTGGTCACGCCTGGATGCCCATTGTGCAAGTCTGATAGTATCAGCTCCTGGCCTTTTTCCGGGACAATCACACGCGTCCCCCACAAGAGGATGCCGTCTTCCACGCTGAATTCTGACAGCTTGGAGGAAAATGCCCGCAACTCGCCTGGGAGCTGTCTATGCTGCCCACCATACAGGACTATGTGCCGAACCTTTGACAGGACTGGCTCCGTCTGGGTCCATTCACGGATCTGTGATGCCGTGACAGGCAAGGTGTCCATAAAATTTAGGGTTGAAACCACCTCACCGGTCGTGGGGGTCGACATGGGGCCGGTCGATAAAGGCAATCGGCTCAGTGCGTCGGCATTTGCTATCTGCGAACCTGGTTTGTGCTCCAGAGAATACTCGTATGCAGCAAGCAACAAAGCCCAGCGCAGGATCCATGCAGAAGCAATGGGCGGTATTGGCTTATCCTCTCTGAAAAGTCCCAGCAGGGGCTTATGATCAGTCACGATAGTGAAATGGCGGCCGTACACGTACTGGTAGAAGCGTTTCACCGCAAAAACCACTGCCACGCCCTCCTTCTCGATCTGCGCGTACTTTTTCTCCGCTGCAGTCAATGTGCGGGAGGCAAAAGCTATCGGTCGTTCGGCCCCGTTCTCCATCTTGTGGGACAGGACGGCCCCAATACCATACGGGGATGCATCACATGTGACGAGCAAAGGCTTTCCAGGATCATAGTGGGTTAGTAACCCAGACGACGACAATTGTTGCTTTACTCGCCGGAAAGCGGTTTCTTGCAACTGACCCCAAATCCAGGTGTGATTTTTCTTTAGCAGAAGGTGCAAAGGGGCCAGCGTAGTTACCAGATTGGGGAGGAACTTCCCGTAATAGTTTACGAGACCGAGAAAAGAACGAAGATGCGAAGTGTCAGTCGGGGCGGGGGCATGTTGAATTGCACGCACCTTCTCTGCGACGGGGTGCAGACCTTCGCGGTCCACCCGATAACCTAGGTAGACTACTTCCTTTGCCTGAAATACGCACTTTGTGCGACGTAAACGGACCCCAGCCTTCCGAAAGGCGTCTAAGGACAGCCTCCAGATTGTCCAAATGTTCCTGCTCCGACGTCCCTATAATCAAAACGTCATCTAGGTAGACAGCCACACGTGGTAAACCTCTCAAAATGCCCTCCATAACACGTTGAAAAATTGCGCAGGCAGAGGATACTCCAAAGGGCAACCGTGTATATTCATACAGGCCCCGGTGTGTATTAATCGTTACATATGGTCGGGAGGCAGGGTCCAGCTCCAACTGCAGGTAGGCGTGACTCATATCTAATTTTGTGAACGAGAGTCCACCTGCAAGTTTTGCGTAGAGATCCTCTATGTGAGGCATTGGATATCAGTCGAGTCGGGAAACCGTATTCACTGTAAGTTTGTAGTCGCCACACAAGCGACTGTGGCATCTGGCTTCATTACAGGTATAATTGGTGCTGCCCAGTCAGCAAAACGGACGGGCCTGATAATACCCAAACTCTCCAAACGAGTGAGCTCCCCTTCTACCTTCTCGAGCAAGGCGTAAGGCACTGGACGCGCGGAAATAGCGCGGCGTGGCTCCTGGTTCAACTTGGATACGGGCTACGGCCCCTTTTATTTTCCCCAAACCAGGCTGGAATACATCTGGGTATCGTCCTAGCACCTCAGTCAACCCGTCAGAAACTGTTTGGAGGATGTGCTGCCATTGCAACCGCAAATGGCGCAACCAGTCCCGACCCAACAGGCTGGGCCCATGGCCGCGCACCACGATAAGTGGGAAACGCCCCTCCTGGCGTCCATAGACAACAGGGGTCATTGTAGTTCCTGCAATGTCCAGTGGTTCCCCAGTGTAGGTGGCCAACCTGGCCTGTGAGTCGGTTAATGTAAGGGTCTGTATACCCTGCTTGATGCAGTCGAATGTCCGCTGGGCGATCACGGAGACCGCTGCGCCAGTATCCAGCTCCATCTCAAGCGGGTGGCCATTGACCCGGACTGTCACCTTAATGGGGGCCACACCGGGAGCTGCCACACAATGCAGCTGCAGGCAGTCGTCCTCCGTCTCCACGTCCTCAGGAGCAGTCGCCGCAGGTTCATCCACATGGAATGTACGGCCTCTGGGCTGGTCCCAGTTACGGCCCCTGGGCTGGACCCAGTTTCGGTCGGAACGACGGCGGCCCCCAGGACCGCCGTCCGCGACGGGGTCGGCGCCTACAAGTCTGACACGGACATGGCTCCTCATCCATTGGCTCTGGAGAAGGCTCCCTTCAGGGAGGGATGTCCGACGGCCACTGGCGTCGGTCCGGACGTTGCCTCGCCCAAGGTACCGCAGGAGTGCGGGGGGACGTTTTCGGACGGAAGGGGTTGCGCCCCAAGGCATGCACTTCCATTCCCTGTAGCTCCTGTACTCCTCGCTCTGCGCTCTCTCGGGACAATACTATTTGAATGGCCTGTTGAAAAGTCAATGTTGGCTCCGCTAACAACTTTCTCTGGGTGGCCACATTGTTAATACCGCAAACCAAACGGTCGCGTAACATTTCTGGCAAGGTCTCACCATAGTCACAGTACTCCGCAATCCTGTGTAGCCTGGATAGAAAATCGGCAAGGGATTCTCCAGGGGTCCTCTCAGCGGTATTAAACCGGTAACGTTGGACTATCGTGGACGGGGTTGGGTTAAAATGTTGCCCCACTATATTCACAAGTTCATCAAACGTTTTGGTGTCCGGCGCAGCTGGGTACGTAAGGCTCCTAATCACCCCAAACGTATGCGGGCCGCAGGCGGTGAGCAATATGACCACCTGGCGCTCATTTTCGGTGATATTGTTTGCCCGGAAATAGTAACGCATCCGTTGTGTGTACTGGTTCCAGCTTTCCAGCGCAGCATCAAAAACATCCAAACGTCCGTACAGAGGCATGGTATAATAGAAAACAACTTCCAACCTGTATCCAACAAAAATCCAGGGAGGTGGCTTCAGCAGTGTAGACGGCTATTCACTTTAACCTTCGTCGCCAGTTTTGTAAGGGCCACGAAGAATCCAGCACGAGTTTTCAGGATACAAAGTAATAACATTTATTAACTATAACATATATACATAACAGTAGCAGTAACTTCCCTTGCTACATACTCCTTCCTCCTGGTTCCTGAACTGGCCAGCTTATTTATACTAGGAGTTAACTAGTGGTTTCTCCGCCCCCCCCCCTCATTGGGGAAGTTCATACTCCCACAGGATTGTGGGATAGTCATTAGTCCCCAGCCAATGGTAAGTCGGCAGGTTATAACAATAAGCTAGGTGATCAGTCTCGGCTAAGGAAAGGGTGGGTAGGGCATGTCTACCATTCAGGATTAGATATGTAGATGCGGGTGTGGAGGTACTGATAAGCAAGCGGGTAGCGTTTGAGGTGGGGAATATTGTGGCTGTTTCAGGAGGAAGGTTTGTGATGGTGAGTGGGAAGCTGGAGGGGATGCCAGTGGTCTTGGTGAATGTTGATGCCTCAAACTGGGTCGGTGTTGATTCTCCGGATGCTGAGGAAGATCCCGAACCTGGACACACACCAGTTGATTATGGGGTTGGGCTTTAATACGGCCATTGAACTGGGTTTGGACCGTTCGATTTAGCTGTTGGGGAGGGTGCCGGCGGTGGCAAAGTAGTTGAAGGGGTGCGTGGAGCGCTTGGAGGGGGGGGGGGCACACCCATAGTAGAGGTTTGGGAGGCTGAGGGCATAGGAATTTTCGTACTCCTCCCATGTGCACAGGGTGTACTCGCAGATTTTATTTTGTGGGAACTGGGGCCCCTGCTGGTAAGGGCATATAACTAGGCGAGGGATAAGGGGGAACTTCCCCTTTGGTTATCACAAGCTTCCATATCCCTAATATTGAAAAAGGATAATGACCCGGAGCAGTGTGGGTCCTATCGCCCGATATCATTGCTGAATGTGGATGCCAAATTACTGGCAAAGATCTTGGCCTCGCGGAGTGTGCCGGGGGTGATAGTGGAAGACCAGATGGGGTTTGTGAAGGGGAAGCATCTGTCAGTTATACGATTACTAAATGTGATAATGATGGCTCTGGAGAGACAGGATGTGGTGGTGGCGGTTGCTAGGGACGCTGAAAAAGTAGAATGGTAGTATTTATGGGAAGTGCTGGGACGGTTCGGGCAGGGGTTTATGGTCTGGGTCTGTTTGTTGTATAGGGCGCTGGTAGCGAGCATACAAACAAATTGGGTAAGTTCGAGGTACTTCGGGGTACACTGTGGGACAAGGCGGGGGTGCCCACTCTCCACTTTGCTTTTTGCCTTGGCAATAGAGCCATTGGCAATGGCAGATAGAGCCTCAAGGGTTTGGAGAGGGATAGTACAGAGGGAGGGTGTGGAGCACAGGGTCTTAGTATATGTAGACGATCTGGGAAATTATGAATATTCTCGTGGAGTTTGGCCGGTTCTCCGGATACAAGCTAAACATGGGGAAAAGTGAGGTCTTCCCAATCGAGGCCAGGGGGCAGGAGTTGAGGTGGGTCGAGCTGCCGTTTAAGGTGGTGGGGGCAAGTTTCAGATATTCGGGCATCCAAGTGGCGCGAGGATGGGAACAGCTGCATAAATTGAGGAGGTGCTGGGGAGGGAAATAGAGGCTGGGCTGTGGGAGGAGGATCTGAGGTGGGTGACTGCATTTTTGTTGTGTGCTAGGCTTAGCCTTATTCAGTTTGAGGTAGTGTATAAGGCACATATGACGGTGGCAAGGATGAGCAGGTTCTGTGAGCGGGTGGAGGATAGGTGTGGACGGTGCTTGGGGAGGCCCGCGAACCGGTTGTAGGGGGTGGAGAGAGATATAGGGGTTAAAATGGGGAGGGCAGGACAGGTGGAGGGGAACGGCAGGGAGGTTGTTATTTGTTATGAGGTTTGTTCTTTCTCTTGTGTTGGTTGCGTTTAATGTATAGACAAGTGCCTTAATAAAAACATTTTAAAAAACATAACCTATCTATCTCTGTCTTAAAAGACTCAGTGATTTGGCCTCCACAGCATTCTATGGCAGAGTTCCAAAGATTCATCACCCTCTGGCTGAAGACATTCCTCCTCATCTCAGTTTTAAAGGATCGTCCCTTCACTCTGAAATTGTGCCCTAGGGTTCTAGTTTTTCCTACTAGTAGAAACATCCTCTCCACGTCCACTCGATCTAGGCCTCACAGTATTCTGTAAGTTTCAATAAACAGCCCCCCCCCCCCCCCCCCCCCGATCCTTCTAAACACCATTGAGTACAGACCCAGAGTCCTCAACCGTTCCTCGTATGACAAGCTTATCATTCCACGGATCATTCTTGCGAACCTCCTCTGGACCCTTTCCAAGGCCAGCACATCCTTCCTTTGATATGGGGCCCAAAACTGCTCACAATCGAATCATCGAATCGAATCTCTATAGTGCGGAATGAGGCCATTCAGCCCATCAAGTGTGCACCAACCCTCTGAAAGAGCACCCTGTCCCCGTAACCCCAGCTAACCTTTTGGACATTAAGGAGCAATTTAGCAATGCCAATTCACCTAACCTACACATGTTTGGAGTTTGGGAAGAAAACGGAGCATCCAGCGGAAACCCACAAGAATGTGCAAACTCCACGTAGACACGGAGAGAATATGCAAACTCCACTCAGACGGTCTCCCAAGGGCAGGAACAAATCTGAGGCCCTGGAGTTGTGAGGTTTCCGTGCTAACCACTGCCACCATGCTGCCATCTTATTCAGCTATTCCCCCTCTCCTTCCCACCTGATCACCTTTGCTCCCCTATGTCCTCTCCAATAACCTGTATCCCCTTTCTTCTTGCCCCTACAGTCTCTTCCTTACATTCTCTCCTAATGAGTCAATTTGAACACAATCAAGATGCAGGAATGAAAACGTGTCTGTAAAGTAGGCTGCAGTTGACCATGTGGATGAGTGCTGCAACTCAATCAGGAAATTGGATCACACAAAATTAAGTCAACGTGCAGACAGCATAGACTTCTGCAACAATAGATTAGACATGATTCTGGATACTGAAGATTAGGCTGTGTTCAGAATTAGTAAATGTAAGATACAAGTGTCAACTTTAGATTAGGAGTAGCATTGTCACTTGAGTTAATAGGTTGGCTCGTCAAGCTGCATTCCAGAGATGAACACAATCAGCACAGTACTGAGTGGGTGCTGCACTGCTGTAAGTTCCATCTTTTGGATGAGACAAGCCTGACCTGCTCTCTTATGTTAATGTAATACTACTATTTAAAGAAGAGTGGTCCAATATCAATCCCTCAACCAACATCACAAAAAACATACAATTTTTTTCAATTCTAGGCCAATTCAGCACTGCCAACTAGCACGGAATTTCCATATTTCATAGGGAAAATCTGCTTGAATATGGCAGTACGATTTCTCTGGTTGAAATACGAAATCCGACTTCCGGTGGCGGCCATGAAGGAATAGGTCGCACATTTGGTGCCTCCCGCTCGGGTCGGACCTTGGAACCTTTTCCCTGATTTTTTTCTCTGATTTTAATTGGAAAATTGATAGTGGACGTGACTGAGGAGGGGTCCCACACCAGTGCATGGAGAGGCGGACTAGGAATACTCGCAAAGGAAGAAGTAGGCAAACAGAGAAGGCCTGAGTTGAAGCTGCAGCGGGAAAAAGCATAGCGGACGACTGGAGTCCTGGCTCGACGACTCTGTGGTCGACGGAACAGTTGATGAAGTTTATTCAAGAGGGCTTCGCCAAGCAGAAACAGGAATGCTTGGACCCGATTAGGGAATCGATTGCTCTGCTGGAACAGAGATTGGATGCTCAAGATCGGGCGATCCAGAAATGCATTGGAGAATGCATTGACCGAGCATGCAGAACATCAAACAGCAATAGATGTGGAGGCGGGGATGCTGAGAGACCAGCAGAAAAGGCTTCAGGATAAGGTGAAGGAGCTAGAGAGTAGGTCCCGCCGGCAGAAATAGAGGATCATTGGTTCCCGGAGGGGTCCGAAGGAGCGGATGCAGGGGCATATATAGCGGGTATGCTCGAGAAGCTAATGGGGGATGGGACGTTCACCTGACCCTTGGAGATGGACAGGGTGCACAGAGCACTAGCGAAGAAGCCGGGTGTAGGTGACCCCCTGAGGGCGATGGTGGTGAGATTGCACAGGTACCTGGATGTGGTCGTATGCATTAGGGGTCATGTGGGACTGTGAAGCCGTGATGTCATTGGCTGACAGATCCCGGGTCCTGGTTGGCTGTTGACCTCTAGCTCCGCCCTGAAGGCGGAGTATAAGAACCAGGAGTTCTCCCCCGCAGGCCAGTCTGTTACTGAACTGCGGGGAACAAGTCACGCTTAATAAAGCCTCATCGACTTCATCTCTATTCGTCTCTCGTGAGTCTTTGTGCGCTACACTGGACAAGGAGCGTATTTTATGGTGGGCCAGGCAGTCACGGAGCTGTAAGTGGGAGAACAGCATCCTGAGTGCGGACGTAGCCAGGAGAAGAGCCGGGTTCAACAAAGTAAAGTCAACTCCTTTCAAGAAGGTGAAGTTTGGACTGCTGTATCCGGCCCGTCTTTGGGTCACCTATGAGGAGCAACACTTCTATTTTGAGTCGCAGAGGAAGCGATGGACTTCGCCAGAAGGAAGGGGCTGGCAGGGGACTGAGGTGTTTGAACTTTGCTGCAGTGTTCACGTTAAAAATGTTTTTGTTTTTGGACCATATTTGTAATGCCTTATGTATTGATCCTGGAGCTGCCGTATATTTACGTAAGTTAAAGTTTGCATTTTTATTTCCCATAACAGCCTCCCCGAACAGGCGCCGGAATGTGGCGACTAGGGGCTTTTCACAGTAACTTCATTTGAAGCCTACTTGTGACAATAAGCGATTTTCATTTAATTTCATTTCATTTCATTTAATTTCATTGTGGGGACTTCTGGTTGCGGCTATGCGGAGCTAAGTCGCACATTCGGCAGCTCCCGCTTGGAACGGACTTTTGAGCTCTTTTCAGGGCCCCCAACGGCATTTTTTCGACATTTCCCGGTGTGGGAAGAAGTCTGCAACATTCCCCCGACAGTGTATGGCTTGGACCAGGAGCGGGGCGACTAAAAAAGTGGTGGTGAAGCCAAAGAAAGTGCGAGGGAAGAAGAGCAAGATGGCCGCGGATGGTGACCAGGCAGCGTGGGCGCAGGAGCAGCAGGAGGTTATCCAGTGCTGCTTCAGGGAGCTCAAAGCGGACCTGCTGGAGCCGATGAAGGCTTCTATTGATAAGCTGCTGGAGACCCAGACGGCCCAGGGGGTGGCGATCCGGGAGGTCCGACTAAAGATCTCAGATCACGAGGACGAGATCTTGGGCCTAGCGGTAAAGGTGGAGGCGCCCGAGGCTCTCCACAAGAAATGGCAGGAACAGTTCGAGGAGATAGAGAATCGATCGAGGCGGAAGAATCTGCGGATCCTGGGCCTCCCGGAGGGGCTGGAGGGGTCGGACGTGGGGGCCTATGTGGTCACCATGTTAAACTCGCTGATGGGAGTAGGGGGGGATGGGGCCCCGCGGGGGAGGGTGAGGCCCGAGTCGGGGGTGAGGGGACTGGGCCTGTAAAAAGAACTGCGACAAAGGAGGCAGGGCCGGACAGGTGGAAAGCGCGGCTTTTTCCTGTGCTGAAGGCTGGAGGGGGCAGGGCAGGGGCGGGGAAGCGCCGTTTTTTTCCCGCGCTTGGGATGGAAGGGGGAGGCGGAGAACCTGCTGGTGGGTAATGGAGGGGGAGGGGAAGTCCCACAATGGGAGGAGTCGAAGGAGAGGTGGGAGTGGCCGGGGTCAGCAGGAGTCAGCTGACTTGCGGGAGTGCAATGGGGGGAGCAATGCAGCTAGGAGGGGTCCTAGCTGGGGGGTGGGGGGGAACCGGGTTGCTGCTGGTATGGCCAAGGGGGAGCTGGAGCA
Organism: Scyliorhinus torazame; assembly: GCF_047496885.1. Classification (NCBI taxonomy): domain Eukaryota; kingdom Metazoa; phylum Chordata; class Chondrichthyes; order Carcharhiniformes; family Scyliorhinidae; genus Scyliorhinus; species Scyliorhinus torazame. The sequence goes on along the minus strand of NC_092731.1, from coordinate 9,990,356 downwards.
AGTAGAGGGTGTTGGGACGGTGTAGCCATGTAAAATGGCTGACTCCCGATTAGAATGGCCAAACCCCCATTTAAAATGGCGAACGGAAGAGGCCGATGGGAAAATCAGCCAACAGGACTCAAACAGACAGCTGCAGTAAAACAGTGTATTCGCCTCTGGCGAAGCCAGACCAAACCGATACCTGCAGCCATCAACATCACAACACCCCAGCCATCTGCATATTAATCAGCCATCCCCGTGAACAATTGCTACAAATTAGCAACTCAAAGCCGACCCAGACCTTTCGGCGCCAGCAGGAGCTGACACAAAGAAAGGTAAACGACCACCCCTCGATCAAGGAATCGCTCCAGTATTGGAGAATATCGAACCAAGTGATTGGGACCAAGTCCAATCACTTGGAACCAGGTACAAGGTCCGCCCCGAGAGGCGGGAAGCCCCTGGGGACTATAAGAATAGGGGCCAAGTTCAACTCGACCCTTCTTTTCCGCTCCGCACCCTTCGAGACCCTTGCTGAAAGAAACCGCAAGTTTTACTCCAACGATCGCTACCAGATAGACACTCCTGACTATTGACCTGTACCAGCTTTTGAATCCCGCAGGCTCAGAACCCATTCGAAAGGCTATTCGTTTCCCTGACCTGGTGGGCCATTTCCAAAGTTTAAGTATTGGCCTGTTAGTGGTAGGTAGTAGTTTAGAAGTAGAATTATTGTATAAGTATTAATTGCTGTATATAATAAATGAGTGTTGATTGAACTCTTACTATGCGGTTGTTGGATTATTAATCATTACTCGGACTTGAACCACGTGGCGGTATCAGAAAGATACCTGGCGACTCAAGAGCAAAGGTGACAGAATTTGAGCAATTAAACTAAGGCTAAAACGAGCAACAACGGGGGTCTGCCGCCGTGGGGAACGGGACGGGCATGGGGCGCGTGGCTGGCCGAGGAGGGGTTATGGCTAGTCGGCGGGGGAGGGGGACAGGTAGCCCCCTGATACGGCTGATAACCTGGAACGTAAGGGGGCTGAACGGGCTGGTTAAGCGGGCCCGCGTGTTCGCACACCTGAAGGGGCTGAAGGCGGATGTGGTCATGCTCCAGGAGACACACCTGAAGGTGGCAGACCAGGTAAGATTGAGGAAGGGGTGGGTAGGCCAGGTGTTTCATTTAGGACTGGATGCCAAAAATCGGGGGTGGCGATCTTGGTGGGAAAGAGGGTGTCTTTCGAGGCATCGAGCATTGTGACAGACAATGGCGGCAGGTACGTAATGGTAAGTGGTAAGCTGCAAGGTGAAAAGGTGGTGCTGGTCAGCGTGTACACCCCGAACTGGGACGTTGCGGGTTTTATGCGGTGCATGTTGGGTCGGATCCCGGACTTGGAAGTGGGGGTCCTGATAATGGCGGGGGGGGGGACATTAACACGGTGTTGGATCCGGCACTGGATCGCTCCAGGTCTAGGACGGGTAGGAGGCCGGCGGCGGCTAAAGTGCTGAGGGGGTTTATGGACCAGATGGGAGGGGTGGACCCTTGGAGATTTGCAAGGCTGGGGGCTAGGGAATTTTCATTCTTCTCGCACGTTCATAAGGCCTATTCCCGGATCTACTTTTTTGTTATGAGCAGGGCGTGATTGCGAAAGTAGAGGATACTGAGTACTCAGCGATAGCCATTTCGGATCACGCCCCGCATTGGGTAGACCTAGAGCTGGGGGAGGATAGGGACCAGCACCCGTTGTGGCGCTTGGAGGTGGGGTTGTTAGCGGACGAGGAGGTGAGCAAGTGGGTCCGAACAAGCATGGAGGGATACCTGGAGGCCAACGATAACGGGGAGGTCCGAGTGGGGATGGTCTGGGAGGCGCTGAAGGAGGTGGTTAGGGGAGAGCTGTTCTCCATCAGGACCCACAAGGAGAGGAGAGAGCAGAGGAAGAGGCTGGTGGGGGAGTTGGTGAGGGTAGACAGGAGGTATGCGGAGGTGTAGGAGGAGGGACTGTTGAGGGAGAGGCAAAGCCCTGTTGACCACCAGGAAGGCGGAGGCGCAGTGGAGAAAGGCCCAGGGGGCGATTTATGACTATGGGGAAAAGGCAAGTCGGATGCTGGCGCACCAGCTTCGGAAGTGGGATGCAGCTAGGGAGATTGGGGGAATTAAGGATTGGGGGGGGGGGGGGAGAGAGTGGGGTTGCCATCAATGGGGTTTTCAGGGACTTTTATGAGGAAATGTATCAGTCCGAGCCCCCACTGGAGGGGGGAGGGATGGGCCGCTTCCTGGACCAATTGAGGTTTCCGAAGGTGGAGGAGGGACTGGTGGCGGGATTAGGGGCCCCGGTTGGGCTGGAGGAGCTGACCAAAGGGATAGGAAGCATGCAGGCGGGGAAGGCACCGGGGCCGGATGGTTTCCCGGTCTAATTTTACAAAAGATATTTGGGCCTGTTGCTGGTCAGGACCTCCAATGAGGCAACGGAGAAGGGGCTGTTGCCCCCGACGATGTCCTGGGCACTGATCTCCTTGATCCTGAAGCGGGACAAGGATCCCCTGCAGTGTGGGTCTGACAGGCTGATTTCATTGTTAAATGTAGATGCCACGGTGCTGGCGAAGGTCTTAGCCACGAGAATTCAGGTTTGTGTGCCGCAGGTCATCCACGAAGACCAGACGGGGTTCGTGAAGGGGAGGCAGTTGAACGCGAATGTGCGGAATCTCCTGAACGTTATTATGTTGCCGGCGAGGGAGGGGGAGGCAGAGATAGTGGCAGCGATGGACGCTGAGAAGGCCTTCGATAGGGTAGAGTGGGGGTACTTGCGGGAGGTGCTGAAGAGGTTTGGATTTGGGGAGGGGGTTCGTCAGGTGGGTTAGGCTGTTGTACGAGGTCCCGATGGCGAGTGGCCACGAACAAGAGTTCTGAGTACTGAGTACTTTCGGTTGCATCGAAGGACGAGGCAGGGGTGTCCCTTGTCCCCCTGCTCTTCGCGCTGGCGATTGAACCCCTGGGAATGGCACTGAGGGAGTCGAGGAACTGGAGGGGGCTGGTGCGGGGTGGGGAGGAGCATAGGGTGTCACTATGCGGACGACTTGCTGCTATATGTGGCGGACCCGGTGGGGGGAATGCCGGAGGTAATGAGGATCCTCATGGAGTTCGGGGATTTCTCAGGGTACAAGCTCAACATGGGGAAGAGCGAGTTTGTGGTTCACCCAGGGGACCAGGAGAGGGGGATTGGCGAGCTCCCACTGAAAAGGGCGGAGAGGAGCTTCAGGTATTTGGGGGTCCAGGTGGCCAAGAGCTGGGGGGGCCCTGCATAGACTTAATTTCACGAGGCTGGTGGAGCAAATGGAGGAGGAGTTTAAGAGGTGGGACAGGTTGCCGCTGTCCCTGGTGGGTAGGGTGCAGTCGGTCAAGATGACGGTACTCCCAAGGCTTTTGTTCCTGTTCCTGTGCCTCCCCATTCTTATCCCGAAGGCCTTCTTTAGGCGGGTCAACAGGAGCATAACGGGGTTTGTGTGGGCGTGAGGGACTCCCGAGGTTGAGAAGGGTGTTCCTGGAGCGGAGTAGGGATGGGGGGGGGGGGAGGGGGCTGGCGCTGCCCAACCTCTGTGGGTACTACTGGGCCACCAATGCGGCGATGGTGCGCAAGTGGGTGATGGAGGGGGAGGGGGCGTCATGGAAGAGGCTCGAGATGGTGTCTTGTGAGGGTACGAGTCTGGAGGTGCTGGCAACGGCGCCGCTGCCGCTCCCAATGAGGTATACCACGAGCCCGGTGGTGGCGGCTGCCCTCACAATTTGGGGGCAATGGAGGCGGCACAGGGGGGAAGCGGGGGCCTCGGTGTGGACCCGGATACGGGGGAGCCACCGGTTTGTTCCAGGGAGAATAGATGGAGGGTTTTCGAGGTGGCACAGGGCAGGGTTAAGAAGGTTGGGGGACATGTTTGTGGATGGGAAGTTCGCGAGCCTGGGTGAGCTAGAGGAGAAGTACGGGCTCCCCCCGGGAAACGCCTTTAGGTATCTACAGATAAGGGTGCTTGCCAGGCGGCAAGTTGTGGAATTCCCGCTGCTGCCACCACGCACGGTACAGGACAGGGTGCTCTCGGGGGCGTGGGTTGGAGAGGGGAAGATCTCGGCAACATACCAGGTGATGCAGGAGGAGGAGGAGGCCTCAGTGGTGGAGTTGAAAGGTAAGTGGGAGGAGGAGTTGGGGGAGGAGATCGAGGAGAGGATGTGGGCAGATGCCCTCGGGAGGGTGAACTCTTCCTCTTTGTGCACAAGGCTCAGCCTCATACAGTTTTAGGTGCTGCACAGGGCACACATGACCAGGACAAGGATGAGCCGGTTTTTTGGGGGTGAGGACAGGTGTGTTAGGTGCTCAGGGAGCCCAGCAAACCATCCATATGTTCTGGGCATGCACAGCGCTGGAGGAATTTTGGAAGGGCATAGCGAGAACGGCGTCGAGGGCGGTAGGATCCAGGGTCAAACCGGGCGGGGGGCTTGCAATATTTGGGGTTGCAGAGGAGCCAGGAGTGCAGGAGGCGAAAGAGGCCAGTATTCTGGCCTTTGCGTCCCTGGTAGCCCGGCGAAGGATTATAAATTGAACATGGGCAAAAGTGAGATGTTCGCGATCCAGGCAAGGGGGCAGGAGAGGCGACTGGGGGAGTTGCCGTTTAGAGTGATAGGAGGAAGCTTTTGGTACCTCGGCTTCCAGGTGACACGGGAATGGGAACGGCTACATAAGTTACATTTGACCTGACTGGTGGACCAAATGAAGGAAGACTTCCGAAGGTGGGATTTGTTCCCGCTGTCGCTCGCTGGGACGGTACAGACAGTGAAAATGCCGGTGCTCCCGAAATTACTGTTTGTTTTTCAGTGTCTCCCCATCTTTATTCCACGGGCCTTTTTTAAACGGGTAAACAAGGGGATGCTGGGGCGTAGCCGGTGGGGGGGGCTGGCATTGCCGAACTTTAGCAATTTCTATGGGCGGCAAATATAGCCGATTAGGAAGTGGGGGGGGGGAGCGAGTAGAGGCAGCATCATGTAAGGGCACGAGTTTGGAGGCATTGGTAACACCGCTTCTGCCATTCCGTCGGCACGGTACTCCACCAGCACCGTGGTGGTGGCGACCCTGAGAGTCTGGGGGCAATGGAGGAAGCATGTGGGAGCAATAATCATCAGTTTGCTCCGGGGAGGCTGGATGGAGGGTTTCGGAGATGGCAAAGATCAGGGATCGAGAGGATGGGAGATAATTTCATAGAGGGGAGCTCTCCCAGCCTGAAGGAGTTGGAGGAGAAATTGGAATTGACGGGAGGTAATGAGTTTAGGTATCTGCAGGCGCGGGACTTCCTACGCAGGCAGGTCTCAACCTTCCCACTCCTATCACCAAGGGGGATATAGGACAGGGTATTTTCCAGAGTATGGGTGGGAGAGGGGAGGGTTTCGGACATCTATAAAGAACTCATGGGGTCAGAGGAAATGCAGACCGAGGAGCTGAATGGGAAGAGGAGTTAGGAGGAGAGATAGAGGATGGTCTCTGGGCAGATGCGTTGAGTAGAGTCAACGCGTCCACAGATTATGCCAGGCTCAGCCTGATACAATTTAAGGTCGTTCACCGGGCACACATGACAGTGGCCCGGATGAGCAGGTTCTTTCGGATAGAAGACAGGTCGCAAGGTGTGCGGGAGGACCAGCAAACCATGTTCATATGTTCTGGGCATGCCCAGAGCTTGGGGGATTCTGGCAGGGGTTTGTGGATGTCATGTCCAAGGTGTGAAAAACAAGGGTGGCACCGAGTCCAGAGGTGCCGATTTTCGGAGTATCGGAAGATCCGGGAATCCAGGAGGAGAAAGAGGCAAACGTTCTGGCCTTTGCCTCTCTGGCAGCCTGATGACGGATACTATTGCTTCACAGCTCCAGGGTCCCAGGTTCGATTCCGGCTTGGGTCACTGTCTGTGCAGAGTCCGCACATCCTCCCCGTGTGTGCGTGGGTTTCCTCCGGGTGCTCCGGTTAGGTGGATTACAGGTTAGGTGGATTGTCCATGATAAATTGCCCTTAGTGTCCAAAATTGCCCTTAGTGTTGGGTGGGGTTACTGGGTTATGGGGATAGGGTGGAGGTGTTGACCTTGGGTAGGGTGCTCTTTCCAAGAGCCGGTGCAGACTCGATGGGCCGAATGGCCTCCTTTTGCACTGTACTATGATTAGTTTGGAGGGACTCAAAGCCCCCGAAGTCAGAGACCTGGCTTACTGCCATGGCTTGCTTTCTTTGTCTGTAGAAAATCAAGTTCGCCCTGACAGAGTCAATGTCAGGGTTCATCCGGAGGTGGCAGCCATTCGTTGACTTCTTTCATAGAAAATTAACTGTCAGCAGAGCTTAGATTAGTGTGTAGGAAAGGTGGGACCTGTGAGGGAGGAAGACGGCCTTGCACTATGTTTATATTTGTATGTACATTGTTTCTTCTGTTATTGTTATAAAATCACAAATACCTCAATAAAATGTTTTATATAAAAAGAAATACGAAATCCACTGCAGCCCACGGACAAATCCCATACACCGTACTTAAGTAAAGTAATTTAAGCGAGAGGGAGTTTGTGGGTGGAAGAGGAATTGATTGACAAGTGAATGCATTCCTCCCTGAACCTTAAAAATCATGTTGAGGATCAATTACACAACACGGCTGGGGATTGAAACTTGGTAATTTGGAGTAGTTTGGTAATTTGGTGCAGAGTGGGAGGAGGTGCTTCTCCCCATTCGTTTTGTTTTCTTTCTTCTTGCTACGTAACTGTTAAGGGGGGGGGGGTTGATTTTGATTAACAAGTGGGTGGTGTTTGAAGTGGGGAGTATAATGGTGGACTCTGGGGGGAGGTATGTTATGGCAAGTGTGAAATTGGAGGTGATGCCAGTGGTGCTGGTGAACATTTATGCTCCGAACTGGGATGATGTAGAGTTTGGGAGGTGGGAAGATCCCTGATCTGGACTTGCATAGGCTGATTATGGGGGGGGGGGTGGTTTGATATGGTTAAAGATCCAAGGCTGGATCAGTCGAGGTCAGGGAGGATGTCGAAGGAGCTAAGGGGGTTTATGGAACACATGAGGTTTGGGAGGCCGAGAGCGAAAGAATTTTCATTCTTCTCCCATGTGCACAATGTGTATTCCCGAATTGACTTCTTTATTTTAGATAAGACATTACTGACGGGAATGATGGATGTTGCGTACTCGGCGATAATGGTGTCGGATCACGTAAGGGGGGGGGGATTGCGCCCAAAATGGAGGTTAGATGTTAAATGGAGGGGCTGTTGGCGGAGGAAGAAGTGTGTGAGTGAGGGAGGCCATTCGGAGGTATGTGGAGATAAACGCGACGAGGGCGGTTTCGGCAACCACGGTATGGGAGACGTTGAAGGCAGTGGTGAGAGGGGAGTTCATCTCGATACGGGCACACGGAGAAGGCGGAGCGGTGGAGATGGAGTGGCTAGTGGAGGAGATCCTTCAGGTGGACAGGAGGCACTCGGAAGCCCCAGAGGCTGGGCTGCTGAAGGAGCGGCAAAAGCTGAAGTTGGAGTTTGGGTTGCTATGTACAGGGAAGACGGTGAGGCAGCTGAGACGGGCGGTGTACGAATATGGAGAGAAGGCAAGCAGGATGCTGGCGCACCAGTTGAAGCAGGAGGCGGCGAGGGAAATTGGGAAAGTGAAGGGCAAGAGGGGGAATACAGTCCTGGGTCTGGTGAGGATGAATGGGGTGTTTAGGCACTTTTACCGCAGATTATACGAGTCGGAATCTCCAATCGGAGTGGAGGGGATGAGGCAGTTTCTAGAGGGATTGGAGTTCCCAAGGGTGGAAGAAGAACTGGTGGAGGGCTTGGGGGTCCCAGTTGGGCTGGTGGAAGTGGTGGAGGGACTGGAGGCGATGCAGGTGGGCAAGGCCGTGTGCCCGGACGGGTACCCAGTGGCGTTCTATAAAAAGTTCTGGGGCATGCTGGGACCCTTTTTGGTAAGGGCGTTTAATGAGGCTAGGGAGCGAGGAGTGCTCCCCCCGAACAATGTCGCAGGCCACGATTTCTCTCATCCTGAAGCAGGAAAAGGACCCGGAACAGTGTGGGTCATACAGGCCAATCTCCCTGCTAAATGTAGATGCCAAGCTATTGACCAAGATACTGGCCTCGAGAATGGAGGATTGTGTGCCGGGGTGATCGGGGAAGACCAGACAGGGTTTGTGAAGGGGTGACATTTGGCAGCAAATATCAGAAGGCTGTTAATTGTGATAATGATGCCCTCCAAGAGACTAGAGGTGGAGGTGGTGGTCGCCATGGATGCAGAAAAGTACTTTTAGAGGGTGGAGTGGGAATACTTATGGAAGGTCCTGGGTTTGGGTAGGGTTTTGTGGACTGGGTCCGGTTGCTGCATCAGGCACTGGTGGCGAGTGTGCAGATGCACCAGGTGAGCTCGGACTAGGCTGTATCGGAGAATGAGACAGGGATGTACACTGTCCCCACTGCTTTTTGCCTTTGCCATAGAGCCACTGGCGATGGCGCCGAGAGCGTCGAAGGACTGGCTGAGGATAGTATGAGGGGGGGCGGAGTGGAGCACAGGGTCTCGCTGTACGTGGACGACCTGCTTCTGTACATTTTGGACCTGTTTTGGGGGGGAATTAGAGGGATTAAGGGGATCTTGGAGGAATTAGGCCGATTTTAGAGGTATAAATTGAATATGGGAAAAGTGAGGTCTTTCCAATCCAAGTGCGGGTGCAGGAGAAGAGGCTGGGAGAGATGCCGCTCAAGGCAGTGGAAGGGAGCTTTCTGTTTTGGGGCATCCAGATGGCGCGGAAGTGGGAGCCGCTGCACAAGCTGAATCTGACTCGGTTGATGGAGCAGATGTAGGGGGACTTTAGAAGTTGGGATGTGCTTCCATTGTCACTGACGGGGAGGGTGCAGGTGACGATTCTCCCGAGTTACTGTTTATATATCAGAGCCTTCCTATTTTTACCCCCCAGGCTGGCCCTACCAAACTTTATAAATTATTATTGGGCAGCAAACATACAATGGTCAGGAAGTGGGGAGGGGTCCGTTTGGGAGCGGGTGGAGACAGCCTCATGTAGGGGCACGAGTTTAGGAGCGCTGTTAACGGCGTCTCTGCCGTTCACGCCAGCTAGGTACTCCACAAGCCCGGTAGTAGTGGCTGCCCTGAAGGTATGGGGACAATGGCGGAAGCATATGGGGGTGGAGGGGGCGTCGATGTGGGCACCAATTTCTGGCAACCACTGGTTTGCGCCGGGGCGGGCGAGATGGGGGATTTCGGGGAGGCAGTGGACTGGCACGAGTGGTTTTGTGATTTGTTTATAGATGGGGGCGTTACGTGTTTGGAGGCATTTGAGGAGGAGTTAGAGCTACTCGGTGGGAACAAACTTGCAGGTGAGGGATTTTGCAGAGGCAGGTATCGACTTTTCCGCACCTGCCGCCCCAGGGGGTATAGGACAAGGTAGTATCGAAAACGGATGGGGGGGGTGGTGGGGGGCGGGGAGAAGGTATCGGTTATTCATAAAGAGCTCATGGATTGGGAGGGAGCCCCGTTAGGGGAAGTGAAGCGAAAGTGGGAGGAAGAACTGGGCAGGGAGTTGGAGGCTGGTTTATGGATGATGCCCTGAGGCGAGTCAACACGTCCTCATCATGTGCCAGTCTTAGCCTGATACAATTTAAGGTGGTCCACAGGGCACACATGACTGTGGCCTGGATCACCAGGTTCTTTGAAGGGTGGAGAATAGGTGTGGGAGGTGTGTGGGAGAGCCCGCAAATCATGTCCATATGTTTTAGGCATGTCCGAGGGTTAGGGGATTTTGGCAGTTATTTGCTGACATCATGTCGAAGGTACTGAAGGTAAGGGTGGTTCCGAGTCCAGATGTAGGGATTTTTGGTGTGTTGGAAGACTCGGGAGTCCAGGGGGCGAGGGAGACTGATGTTTTGGCCTTTGCCTCCCTGGAAGCCCGGAGCCGGATCTTATTGGCGTGAAGGGACTATGAGGGTATAGGTTAGTGACATGGCTGGGTTTCTCAGGCTTGGGAAGATCACTTTCGCCCTGAGAGGATCGATGCTTGGGTTTGCCCGGAGGTGGCAGCCGAAAAGGAAAGAGGGAAGCATGGGGGTTTGAATAAGGTGGGAAATGGTTAGTGGGAAACTGGGATTGGGGAATTGTGTATGTAAGCCATGTTGGCTGGGTTTGGTTGTGGGGGGGGGGGCAGGGAGGGATAAAAGAAAAGAGAGGCATAGGGGGTTGGATAAGGTGGGAAATGGTTAGTGGAAGCTGGGATTGGGGAATCATAGAATCATAAAATTTACAGTGCAGAAGCAGGCCATTCGGCCCATCGAGTCGGCACCAGCCCTTGGAAAGAGTACTCCCATCCAAGCCCATACCCCCACCCCATAACCCAGTAACCCCACCTAACCCTTTTTGGACACTAAGGGCAATTTAACATGACCAATCCACCTAACCTGCACATCTTTGGACTGTGGGAGGAAACCAGAGCACCTGGAGGAAACCCACACAGACGCAGGGAGAACATGCAGACTCCGCACAGACAGTGACCCAAGCTGGGAATCTAACCTGGGACTCTGGAGCTGTGAAGCCACGATGCCACCCACTGTGCTATCGTGCCGCCCATCGTGTATGTAAGCCATGTTGGCTGGGTTTGGTTGTTGGTTGGGTGTGTGTTCACTTTGTTGTTTTTTTCTCTTGAAAATTGTTAAAATTGATAAATGCCTTAATAAAAACATTTTAATAAAAAAGGAAAGTTGCCTAACAGGGAAGACAGTGGAACAGCAATGGCAAAAGTTTTTTGGGGTTATTCGGGAGGCACAACAGAAATTTATCCCAAGGAGGAGGAAACATGCTAACGGGAGAACGTGGCATCCATGGCTGAGGAGGGAAATCAAGGACAGCGTAAAAGAAAAAGAAAAAGCATACAGAGTGGCGACGATTAGTGGGATGCCAGAGGATTGGGAAGCCTTTAAAAGCGAGCAGAGGACAACTAAAAAAGGAAGAAGGGGAGTGGGGGGGAAGAAGTTGAAATATGAATGTAAGATAGCTAGTAATAAAAGGAAGAGTCTTTTTCAATATATAAAAGGTAAGAGAGAGGCAAAAATATACATTGGACCACTGTAAAATGAAGCTGGAGAAGTAATAACAGGAAACAAAATTGGCAGAGGAACTGAATAGTTATTTTGCATCAGTCTTCATGGTGGAAGACACCAGTGGGATACCAGAGTTTCAGGAGAATCAGGAGGTACAGGGCAGTGTAGTGGCTATCACCAAGGAGAAGGTTCTGGGGAAGCTGAAAGTTCTGAAGGTGGATAAATCACCTAAACCGGATGGACTGCACCCCTGGGTTCTGAAGGAGATTATGGAGGCATTGGTGGTGATGAAAGATATGTAGAGGGACAGTGATGTTTCTCTGTGTCTATTCGGAGCCCTGGATATGCGTTATCCCTTCTTGGTACCCAAATAACAGATTCAGGCTGTGCTTTTTGGCAAAGTTTCGTTGAACTTTATTTGTCAGCTATGTCTACTGGTAAACTTTGGTTACAATACAAACTTAGGTCAGATTGATTGTCTTTAACAAATACAGTAGTTGAGTTTAAAATACAATTACCGATCGTGGTAATTCTTCAAATCATGATACACAGTACAAAACTACTGATTGACTTACTGATGAATGGCTTAGATAGGGTGGATGTAGGGAAGTTGTTTCCATTAGCAGGGGAGACTAGGACCCGGGGGCACAGCCTTAGAATAAAAGGGAGTCACTTTAGAACAGAGATGAGGAGAAATTTCTTCAGCCAGAGAGTGGTGGGTCTGTGGAATTCATTGCCACAGAGGGCGGTGGAGGCCGGGACATTGAGTGTCTTTAAGACAGAAGTTGATCAATTCTTGATTTCTCGAGGAATTAAGGGCTATGGAGAGAGAGCGGGTAAATGGAGTTGAAATCAGCCATGATTGAATGGCGGAGTGGACTCGATGGGCCGAATGGCCTTACTTCTGCTCCTATGTCTTATGGTCTTATGATTGAAAGATGGCGATTTAGCAAAAGCGAGCAAAGAAAATAAGTTTCAGAAAGAAGTAGATTGATTCTGGAATGGATTTTTCCATCCTGACAAGTGATTTTTAAGGAGATTATTATCTTAAAGTCCCGCCTTCTTTTCATCTCTGATTGGTTTTAACTAATTTAAATTCACTCAATTCGACCAAAGTGTCTGTCAATTTTGAGAGAGATATATATTTAAATATATTGGTCTGATTTTCTCATACCATTGCCTGAGAAAAACGCATTTTCCGCTCGGACTTATCCCCATGGACTGGTTGTTACCTAGAAACAGAACTGGGACCTCAGCCCAGTTCTTTATAACGCAATAGGGTCTTTTAGCTGTTTGACCTCGCAGTCTCTAGGAGTTTCCAAAATGTGAAATTCGAGAGTCTTAGTTGATTAATTCCCAGCTATAGTTGCACTGAATTAATGCTTAATATGATTTTCAGTTAATGATTCTTAATGAGTTCTGAATTAAACCTTTTATCTATCTCATCTATAGCTAACTAGAAAAGCTGATTTCTATCAGACAGGTAGTATCGTGGAGGCTGCAGAAGGACCTGGACAGGCTCGGAGAGTGGGCAAAGAAGTGGCAGATGGAATGCAATGTGGAAAAGTGTGAGGTTATGCACTTTGGAAGGAGGAATGGAGGCATAGACTATTTTTTAAATGGGAAATCAGGACCACAAAGGGACTTGGGAGTCCTTGTTCAAGATTCTATTAAGGTTAACGTCCAGGTTCAGTCAGCAATTAAGAAGGCAAATGAAATGAATGAAAATCGCTTATTGTCACAAGTAGGCTTCAAATGAAGTTACTGTGAAAAGCTCCTAGTCGCCACATTCCGGCGCCGGTTCGGGGCAGCTGGTATGGGAATTGAACCCACGCTGCTGGCCTTGGTCTGCTTTACAAGGCAGCTATTTAGCCCACTGTCCTAAACCAGCCCCTAATGTGAGCATTTGTGTTGGGAGGGCTAGAATATAAGCTGTGATGTACGTCTGAGGCTGTATAAGGCTCTGGTCAGACCCCATTTGGAGTATTGTGTGCGGTTTTGGGCCCCGTCTGTAAGTAAGGATATGCTGGCCTTGGAAAGGGTTCAGAGGAGGTTCACAAGAATGATCCCTGGAATGAAGAGCTTGTCGTATGAGGGAAGATTGAGGACTCCGGGTCTGTACTCGTTGGAGTTTAGAAGGATGGGGGGGATTTTATTGAAACTTACAGGATACTGCGAGGCCTGGATAGAGTGGATGTGGAGAGGATGTTTCTACAAGTTGGAAAAACTAGAACCAGAGGGCACAATCCCAGACTAAAGGGACGATCCTTTAAAACAGCTGAGGAAGAATTTCTTCAGCCAGAGGGTGGTGAATCTGTGGAAGGCTGTGGAGGCCAAATCACTGAGTGTCTTTAAGACAGAAATAGATAGGTTCTTGATTAATAAGGAGATCAGGGGTTATGGGGAAAAGGCAGGAGAATGGGGTTGAGAAAAATATCAGCCAAGATTGAATGGCGGAGCAAACTCGATTGGCCGAATGGCCTAATTCTGCTTCTGACTCTTATGGCCTTATCATCGAAGACCTGTACAGCATTGAAAATTGTATGGTGTGATGTGATGCAATTTTCGGGAAGTAGCCTCTGGTTCCTCTCTGCTCTCTGGGAATCAGGAATCCATCCGTAATCATTTAAAAACACATAAATGAGTAATTTAAACCATGCTACATTGTTCCCTGTGCAGTATTGTAGAATTTTTCATTATTAGATTAACTGAACGTTTGAAAATTAATTTGAAAACTCTCACTCATGATGATGTACATCTATGTAACAGCGTTTGATTTGCATTTTCCATTCGTGTTTTAGATTTTTGAAATCAAGGCGTAAAGCTGTACTTCAGATTGGTGGGCATTTTTCTTTGAATTGAACATATTGATTTTACTGCCAAAATACTGATTTTTAGTATCTGGAATTCTGATTTCGATTGGAAAAAGCTGGCAACTCTCAATTGATGACCAAGTTGATTTTACCGCGAAATGGCATAGAACTCGTAATCATTTGGCACAACCGAGAAACCACTTATGACTGGTGAGATGTCAATATTCTTGCGGTCGATAACAGGGTTGAAGACAAAGCTCTGCAGCAGAGTAGTCAAGAAAAGAAAGAGTTCCATTCGAGCCAAGGATTCTCCCGGACAGATTCTTTTCCCTGAAAGGTTAATCAAGAAAAAAATTCTGAAATTTGTTGACAGTATTGTGTTAAAACTGGATGTGGTTGTTGCCTTACGGCCGGTGTTCGATCCCAGCCCTGGGTCACTGTCCGTGTGGAGTTTGCACGTGCTCATGTCTGCATCGGTCTCGCCCCCACAAACCCAAAGATGTGCAGGGTAAGTAGATTGGCCACGCTAAATTGTCCCTTAGTTGGGAAAAAAAGAATTGGGTACTCCAAGAAAAAACAAATATAACTGGCAAGTGGGTGTGTTCAAGGTGTTAAGTTTCAAAGTTTTGAAATTCTGACACTTCTGCCTGTCTTAGGTGGAGTTCCCTCTTGGCATCCCATCAATCTGCACGGGATTTGAATCTTAACCATGGGATGAATGGTAATTTCCTTACCCACATACTCAATATCCAACAAAATTCACTTGCTTATTGGTGATGGAATCCTGCAATGCTTGAGAATATTTATTGACATTTTTACTGTTTAACCCTAACCCTTTCTGCCCTCCACAAAAGTTCTTACACCCAACTAACCACAGGAATCATTGTGCCTTTGGGGATTTGATTATCTTGTTCCTGACTTAGAGTCATAGATGTTTACAGCATGGAAACAGGTCCTTTGGCCCAGCTTGTCCATGATGCCCAGTTTCTATCTCTAAGCTAGTCCCACTTGCCCGCATTTGGCCCATATCCCTCGATACCCACTCTGCCCATGTAACTGTCTTGACTGCTTTTTAAAGGACAAAATTGTACCCACCTCTATCACTGCCTCTGGCAGCCCATTCCAGATGCTCACCACCCTCTGTTAAATAATTTCCCCTCTGGTCTCTTTTGTATCTCTCTCCTCCCACCTTAAACCTATGTCCTCTAGATCTAGACTCCTCTACCTTTGGGAAAAGGTGTCGACTATCTAACTTATCTATGCTCCTCATAATTTTATAGACCTCGATAAGATCATCCCTAAGCTTCCTACGCTTCAGGGAAAAATGTCCCAGCCTATCGAGCCTCTCCTTACAACTCAGAGTCCTGGTAGCATTCTCGTAAATTTCTTCACTCTTTCTAGTTTAACAATATCCTTCCTATAATAGGGTGACCAGAACTGAACAAAGTATTCCATGTGGGGTCTTACCAATGTCTTTTACAACTTCAACAAGACGTCCCAACTCCTGTATCAATATTCTGACCAATAAAACCTAGCACGCTGAATGCCTTCTTCACCACCCTGTCCACCAGCATCTCCACCGTCAAGGAGCTATGAACTCCTAAATCTCTTTGTTCTTAACTCTCCCCAACTCCCTACCATTCATTGAGTAGGTCCTGCCCTGATTTGATCTACCAAAATGCATCACCTCACATTTATCCAAATTAAACTCCATCTGCCATTCATCGGCCCACTGGCCCAATTGGTCGAGATCCAGTTGCAATCTTATATAACCGTCTTCACTGTGCCACCAATCTTTGTGTCATCTGCAAACTTACTAACCATGCCTCCGACATTCTCATCCAAATCATATATATTTATATGCACACACACACACACACACACATAAATATATATATATTTTATATATATATATATATAAAACAGTGGACCCAGCACTGATCCCTGAGGCATGTTGCTGGTCACAGGCCTCCAGTTTGAAAAACAACCCTCCACAACCACCCGTTGGCTTCGGTCACCAAACCAATTTTGTATCCAATTGCCTACCTCATCCTGGATTCCGTGAGATTTAACCTTTTGCAACAACCTGCCATGCGGTATCTTGTCAAAGGCCTTGCTAAAGTCCATGTAGACAAGGTCGACCGCACTGCCCTCATCTACCTTCTTGGTTACCCCTTCAAAAAACTCAATCAAATTCATGAGACCTGCCTTTTCCCTTACAAAGCCATGCTGACTTTCCCTAATTAGCCTATGCCTGTCTAAATGCCTGTAGATCCTGTCCCTCAGAATACCTTCTAACAACTTACCCACTACACAAGTAAGGCTTACCGGTCTGTAGTTCCCAGGCTTATCCCTATCCCTACAGCCCTTCTTAAACAAGGGCACATTTGCTATCCCCAATTTACCTAACATTCATGCCTTTCTCAACAGTAAATACTGACGAGAAATATTAATTTAGGACCTCTCCCATCCCTTGTAGATCCGCACATGGATGCCCTTGTTTATCCTTAAGAGGCCCTACTCTCTCCCTCATCACTCTTTTGCCCTTTATATATCTGTAAAAGCTCTTTGGATTTTCCTTTGCTTTATCTGCCAAGAAAATCTCATGTCCCCTTTTTGCCCTCCTGATTTCTCTCTTAACTCTACTCCGACAAGCCCTATATTCTTCAAGGGATCCACTTGATCCCAGCTGACTATGCATATGCCTTCTTCCTTTTGACCATGGCCTCCATATCCCGAGTCATCCAGGGTTCCCTACTTCTACCCGCCTTACCCTTCACTAAGAGGAATGTGCTCACCCTGAGCCCAAGTTAACACCCTTTTGAAAGAGTCCCACTTACCAGCTGTCCCCTTGTCTGTAAACAGGCTCCCCCAATGAACTTATAGTACCTTATAGGGCCTATAGTACAGTTGATCTCACCTTCTTATTTTTCAGTTCTACCCATATAGACTCAGTGGGCGAACCCTTGGATATAGCCTCTCTCTGTACTGCCATGATGTTGTCCCTAATCAGAACTCCTCGGCCTCTCCTATCTCCTGGTCTATCTTTCCTATAGCATATGTACCCCGGACCATTGAGCTGCCAGTCCTGACCCTCCTTTAGCCATGTTTCAGTAATAGCTATAATATCCCAGTCCCATGTACCTATCCATGCCCTGAGTTCATCTGCCTTGCCCGTTAGGCCTCGTATTTTGAAATAAATGCAGTTCTATCTGTTTCTCTGCCTTCCACTTTTCTCCTTACTGGCTTTTGTTTCTATCCCCTCTTTACTACCCTTTGACTTCCTGCATTAGTTCCCACCTCCCTGCCATATTAATTTAAACCCTCCCAAACTGTGCTAGCAAACAACCCCCTTCGGACAATTGGTTCCAGTCCTGCGCAGGCGTAGACCGTCCGATTTGTAATGGTCCCACCTCTCCCAGACCCGGTTCCAATGCCCCAAAAATCTGAATCCCTCCCTCCTGCACCATCTCTCAAGCCAAGCATTCATCCTGTCTATCCTGTCATTCCAACTCTGACTAGCACGTGGCATTGGTAGCAATCCCGAGATGACTACCTCTAAGGTCCTATTTTTTAGTTTAGCTCCCAAATCCGTAAATTCAGCATGTAAGACCTGGGGCAAAATTCTCCGGTATCGTCGCGATGTCCGCTGACCGGCGCCAAAAACGGCACAAATCAGTCGGGCATCGCGCCGCCCCAAAGGTGCGTAATCCTCCGCATCTTGGGGGGCCGAGCCCCAACCTTGAGGGGCTAGGACTGCGCCAGACTAATTTCCGCCCCGCCAGCTGGCGGAAAAAGCCTTTGGTGCCCCGCCAGCTGGTGCGGAAATGGCATCTCCGGGCGGCGCATGCGCGGGAGTGTTAGCGGCCGCTCACGGCATCCCCATGCATGCGCTGTGGAGGGAGTCTCTTCCGCCTCCGCCATGGTGGAGACCGTGGCGAAGGCGGAAGGAAAAGAGTGCCCCCACGGCAGAGGCCTGCCCGCGGATCGGTGGGCCCCGATCGCGGGCCAGGCCACCGTGGGGGCACCCCCCGGGGCCAGATCGCCCCGCGCCCCCCCCAGGACCCCGGAGCCCGCCCGCGCCACCTTGTCCTGCTGGTAAGGTAGGTGGTTTAATCCACGCCGGCGGGACAGGCATCCTCGGAGCGGGACTTCGGCCCATCCGGGCCGGAGAATCGCCGGGAGGGGGCCCGCCAACCGGCGCGGCGCGATTCCCGCCCCTGCCGAATCTCCGGTGCCGGAGAATTCGGCAACCGGCGGGGGCGGGATTCACGCCAGCCCCTGGTGATTCTCCGACCCGGCGGGGGATCGGAGAATCCTGCCCCTCATCCCGTTTTTTTCCCTCTATCTCCAGTTATGCTCCCAACCAGGTGTTTAAGGTGGTGGATAGGGTACCAATCAACCCAGCAGCCTTGAGCAGGAATATGTAGAACTTTTGAGTGTAGCTTGAGCTGCACTCATTCAGGCAAGTGGATAATATTCTATCACTTTCCTGATTTGTGACTTGTAGATTGTTTAAAGGATTTGGGGAGTCAGGAAGTGTCTTACTCATTGCACAATACTTTTCCTCTGACCTGCTCTTGTAGCTGTAGTATTTATATGGCAGTTCAGTTCAGTTCCTGTTCAGTAGTAACCCCCAAATGGCGATGAATGCTATAAGGAGGTGGTTAGACTTTCTGTTGTCGGAGACGGCCATTGCCTGGTGCTTGTGTAGCCAAATGTTACTCGTCACTTATCAGCCCAAGCTTGACTGTTGTCTGGGCACAGACTGCCTCATTATCTGATGAGTTGCAATTGGAAGTGAACTCTGAACA
This sequence comes from Scyliorhinus torazame, assembly GCF_047496885.1. Taxonomy (NCBI): domain Eukaryota; kingdom Metazoa; phylum Chordata; class Chondrichthyes; order Carcharhiniformes; family Scyliorhinidae; genus Scyliorhinus; species Scyliorhinus torazame. The sequence continues at coordinate 9,971,648 of NC_092731.1, read as the reverse complement.
TTCAGTGAACATCCCCACATCAAGCCTTCAAATGCAAAGATGGTTACCCTGAGAAACACCCGCAGCAATGTCCTGGGGCAGAGATGATAAGCTTTCAACAACCTCAACTATCATCCTTTGTATAACTTCAGCTAGTGTAGAGATTCTTCCCATTGATTTCCATTGACTTCAATTTTAATAGGGCTACTTGAATTCATGGGCACAATCCAACGGTCAGGCTGCGCTGGAAAAGCAGCTGGCCACCGCGCAGCGTGGCCGATAAAAGCTGGGAGACCCTGCTTCCGGGATCTATCCAGCTCACGGAGCCCATGTAGGTACAACATGATCTCGCAAGATGTTGCGATGCAAACCCTGCCCATTGTGGGCAGGATCACCTTTTGGCAAATCTTCACATTATGGCGAGACAGCTAGTTGCACTCTAATGTGCAAATTCCCGAGGTAACTGAGGCTCTGGGATTCATTCCCTTCGCCTCAAAAGACCTTGGGCGAGCGCCGTTCATCGCTGGTATCTACAAACGGTGACCAGACGGAACGGCACTCATGGGGGGTCTCTCAAGGGATCGGAGGCCCCTAGCTGCATGCCCTTTGGGCAGGGTGATGCCCTGGTTCTGCTGGTTCCACCTGGGCAACCTGGCAGTGCCACCTGGGTAACCTGGCATTGACTCCTGGGTGTCAGCCTGGCACTGCCAAGGTGCAGCTGGCATGGGCACTGCCAGGTTGGTATTTTTGTGCACGCAATTGGGCCGGGGGTGCTTCCATAGTGTGTTCGGGATGGGAGAAGAGGCCGGGGATCGCTTCGGTGGTCTCCCTACACTGAGGAATTCCGGCGAGCAGATCTCACCACTGTGCAAAATTGGTTAAGTACAGCCTCAAAGAACAAAGAACAAAGAAAAGTACAGCACAGGAACAGGCCCTTCGGCCCTCCAAGCCTGCGCCGACCATGCTGCCCGTCTAAACTAAAATCTTCCACACTTCCAAGGTCCGTATCCCTCTATTTCCATCCTATTCATGTACTTGTCAAGATGCCCCTTAAATGTCACTATCGTCCCTGCTTCCACCACCACCTCCGGCAGCGAGTTCCAGGCACCAACTACCCTCGGTGTAAAAAACTTGCCTCGTACATCTCCTCTAAACCTTGCCCCTCGCACCTTAAACCTATGCCCCTTTGTATTTGGCCCCTCTATCCTCGGTCTCGCATTTCCCATTTAGGCCCCTGCTACAAAGCGAGTCACGTTGAATAGCCATGTGTTTCTCGGCACTGCGAGCACCGGGAAACATGCAGCTAAATGCATTTGCTATGGGACTTTGTCCCCTTTTGGCAGAATCGCGCCTCATAAATGGTCAAATGCTGCCTAGATGTCTTAGGTAGACACTGACCTCTGGAATTCAGCTCTTTCGTCCATGTTTGGACTAAGCCTGTGACAAGGTGTGGCTGAATGATCCCTGTGAGACCCAAACTGGTGTGTAAAGTGCCACTTGGTAGCACTGTCGACGACACCTGAAATTTTACAGGAGGAATTAATTCCCTAAAATCGTGGGATTGTAACCAAAATCCCTGCATCGTCTGGCTTGGTGTAATTGTGATTACTGTTTTGAAGTGTGGGATTAAAATGTAGTGTGGTAGATTAGAGGAACTGCATGAGAAAATGTAACAAAGAAAAGAGACCGTACCTGCAGAGAATGCCATGAAACTTTCGCTCTTTTTGAAGTGCCCATTCTCACAAAGGAAATGGTTTGGGTTAAATGCTTCTGGAGTCTCCCACTGGCTGGTGGCTTTCAAAACAGAGGAAAGCAGAGGAACCACACATGTGCCCTAAAAACAAAATTATGAGATCAGACAAGAAAAATACACATCAGAATTACACACTTGTGTGCATTACAACATACCAACATCATGATCATGTAACATCAATAAACAGTCAGAATAGTTCCCAGGGAGCAAACACTGAAAACACAGCAAATCAGACATCAAAAAACACAAGCTACCTTCTCCATCGCAGAACCTTTCTCAGAATGCAAAGCTTTACTGGTAAACAGCATTTAGAGAGGAACAGAATAGGGGACAGAAATTCACAACGGCAACACACTAGAAAAGAATTAAAAGTGTAGTCAACATTGTGGAGAATAGGAAATCAAATAATAGAAGAACAGCACTGAACCTAGAATAGTTAACAAAGAATAGTGGAATGGAAATCATAAAAATCTAGTCAAATAGAGTAGGCTGCAAGAGTAGGAGAAATACATTGTTGACAGCAATGTTGCAACTACCACAATAGCACAGTTTTATTGGTCCACATGGTGCTTTCACATCCATCACTCCTCCCCCATCATCAAAAACTCACACTTATTCTACATTGACAGTATAAACTAGAAGAGTAACTGAAAGCTGTGTCCTGATGTATAGTCAGTGCTAAGACCAGAGAGCTGGAAAAAAAACAGCACTGTTCCTCAGCTAACGTTATTGGAACTGTGTAGAAATTCCAAGCAGAAATCAGAGTGACGGTGGGGTAAAGGATTGAAGTGACAGTTCTTTGTTACAAGAGGACAGAATGAAGGTGTCTGAAACAGTGAGGACCAAATCTACACTCAATATTCCAATGCCGAGGAGACAATACAATATACAGGTTGGCAGAGGTACAGGTGAATTGCTGTGGTACCTGGAAGGGCTGATTGTGTTCCTGGACAGTGGCATGGGAGGACTTGGATGGGGACATGTTGCATCTCCATTGCCAGGTATTAGGAGTGATGAAAGAGTGAAATAGGATATCACAGAGAAATGTTTCTGTCACAATGATGAAAAAGGAGGTGAAGATGGGGCACACTTGCATCGGAGGTGGCAAAAATGTGGTCTGGTGAGGTGGAATGCAGAAATGGTATGTTTCTATCACTGTTTTGAGATTGGGTGAGGGTAGAAGCAGAAAAACAGGGTGGACTTGGCTGACGTTTTCATCCATGGTTGAGGAGAATGGAGAATATTTTAGAAGCTCATGTAAAAGCTGACAACGTGAGGGCAAATTGAATGGCGATGAAGAAATTGGCTGAACGGAATGAAATCCTTGCAAGGGTTCGAATGGAAGGAATATAATCCAGGTACTTGTGGGACTCGACTTGTCCTGGATGTCTGGAAAGTCAATTCAAAAGATAAAAGAGCCAATCCAGAAAATAAATAGATCACAATGATGTAATAGGGGAACATTTGAAGCAAAATTAACAAAGGTTTCCCACTATAAGCCTATACAAGAGAAGAATGAGTTTGTGGATGGTTAGGCTTGGTTGTTATACCAGTGGCCACCATCGACCATTGAAGTCCTTACATGAAGAATGCACACGTATGGAGTTCTCAGAGCTCCTCGAACCTATAGAAATTTGCACTGTCAGCGTGGAGATGAGAAAATTTGATTGGAATCCTGAAAACCACATTGAGTGAGTTAATGAATGGCAACTGGTGGAACAGACATGTTCACTCAGTTGTTAGTGCTCCTAGTTAGAAGGTGATGATTCATGTCCTATTCTAGAGTGAATTTGAAAGAACTGTGGGCGGCACAGTAGCATAGTGGTTAGCTCTGTTGCTTCACAGGTCCACGGTTCGATTCCCAGCTTGGATCACTGTGTGGAGTTTGCACCTTCTCCCCGTGTCTGCGTGGGTTTCTTCCAGGTGCTCCGGTTTCCTTCCAGAGTCCAAAGATGTGCAACTTAGGTGGATTGGCCTTGCTAAATTGCCCTTAAGTATCCAAATAGATTACTTAGGGTTACTGAGTTGTGGGGATAGCGTGGAGGTGTGGGCTTAGGTAGGGTGCTCTTTTCAAGGGCCGGAGCAGACACGATGGGCCGAATGGCCTCCTGCACTGTAAATTCTTTGATTGTATGAACTGACGCTCTTGTGTACAATTAACAATATAATTTTAGAGCAAGTCCAATATCTACTTCTTTGGATCAGGTTTTCAATAATGATCACATGCTCTATTGGGCGGCACGATGGCACAGAGATTAGCACTGCTGCCTCACAACGGCAGGGACCCGGGTTCAAAACTGGCCTTGTGTGACACTCTCTGTGGAGTTTGCACATTCTATCGTGTCTTCGGGGGTTTTCTCCGGGTGCTTCGGTTTCCTCCCACAATCGATAGATGTGCAGGTTAGGTGGATTGGCCATGCTAAATTGCCTCTTTGTGTCCAGGGATGTGTAGGTTAGGGTAAGAGGTTACAGGGATAGGACAGGGAAGTGGACTTGGGTGGATTGCTATTCCAGACAGTCAGTGCAGAGTCAGTGGGCCGAATGGCTTCCTTCTGCACGGTAGGGATTCTATATGAAAAAGTTCTGTCATTCAATTAAATCATGGCTAAATTATACATCAGCTCCATCTATCACCCTTTTTTAAAAATTTAATTAACTCAGCATCCACATCCTTTAGGGGAGTAAATTCCAAATTTCCATGATGCTAAGACTGTTATGTGCGAGGCGTTTTCAGAACCCCAACATGTATCATGGAGTTCAACCAATCTCTCCCTTTAATGGATTTGTTGCTTTTCCTAGCACACGGCTTTTTCCCTAGGTGTGGGATTACAATTATGGACACGTGGGTTTTTAAACACAAAACACTGTTTATTCCATGAACTCAACTTAACATCTTAAATAAACATTGGATCTCTTAACACCCCTTACTTCAAAGATAACTCAGAAAATATTGCAACAGTAAATAACTTCTTAAAATGTTCCTTCAAACTTCCAAGATACTTAACACCTTTAAACAGTATCACATCAAGTTAAAGGATTTATATATTTTCTGTAGAATGGCAGAGATATATTAGCTTGGTTGATTTCAGCTCCAGCAACTTGCTTTCTTCTTGCAGCTCTCTGGACACACACAGACACACACCCACTGCTTTTTAAACTGAAACTAAAAACCTGCAAAACCCCAACTGCAAAATGGCTGACCTAAGCTGAGCCCCACCCACTCTCTGTCATCACTGTTTTCTTAAAGGTACATTGCTTAAACATCCAGTTCTGAAAGGTACCCTCACATGACACCTCCCCCCAAGAAAAAAACCCCATCAACTTCAAGATGGTTTCATTTTTCACTTTTGCACTATCCACTAAGAAATGTACACAGTAAATATACTTTTTCGTTTTTAAAAAAAACCAACAAATGCAAACAGGTATAATAATATAGTCCATTTTTCTTTGTTCTTCTTCCTCCAACCGGAATCTTTCTCGATTGACAGTCTCTTGACAGGGGCTGTTTAGCACAGGGCTAAATCGCTGGCTTTGAAAGCAGTCCAAGGCATGCCAGCAGCACGGTTCAATTCCCGTAACAGCCTCCCCGAACAGGCGCCGGAATGTGGCGACTACTTGTGACAATAAGCGATTTTCATTTCATTTCATTCTTTGAACAAAGTCTCCGCACGATCCACCCATTCCTCTACTCCTCGGCATTTCTCTTCAGAATCAGATAATTTAGTTCAATCTGACCACAGAGTCCCTTGCAATTCTCTAATACAGGAACATTGGTGATCACAGCTTTCAGGCAGTCAAATGCCTGTTGAAAGTCTGCTGTCCATTGAATTTTTTAATGTTTCTTCAGCAATTCCATCAATGGAGTAATTACACCACAAAACCTTTGCACAACCGTTCGATCAAATCCACTCATGCTAAGAAATCGCATTATCTCCCTTCGTCTTGAGGGTATCGGAAACTCCGCAAGGAAAGTGATTCGGGCTTCTCCAAATTCACTTTCGGCTAGGTTCATCACCAAACCCGCCTCCTGAGGTCGATCGAAGAACTCCAGACCATGTTTTAAAGGTTCTTTCCATGTCTGGAAGTTGAAAATAAAAGCACATTGTCCCAATTTCTCAATGCAATCCTTCAAACGTGGGATAGGATAAGAGTCCATTCTTCTAACTGCATTCCCCTTTCTGTAATCCACACACAACCGTTGGGTACAGTCTGGTTTAGGTACCATCACTATGGGTGAGCTCCATTGGTTGCAACCCACTTCAATTATGCCATTCTTCAGCATACTCTCAATCTCTCTGTTAACCTGTGCCAATTTTAAAGGATTAAGTCTATATGGATGTTGTTTGATAGGAACAGCATTTCCCACATCTACATCATGTATAGCCATTTTAGTACTTCCCAATTTACCTCTACAAACTTGCCCACGTGATATCAATAACTCTTTCAGGTCAGTTAGTTTTTCCTCTGGAAGGTTACTTAACAATTCACCCCAATTTTTAAGAACATCCTCATTTTCCAATTTAATTTGAGGTATGTCAAATTCAGTCATCTGGATTTGGTTCGTCATTTTGAGTTAGAATCATTAAAACCCCCTTTTTCTCTCCTTCCCTTTCAAAGTACCTTTTAAGCATATTCACAGGACACACTCGGTGAGTCTTCCTTCTATCTGGTGGTTTACCACATAATTCACCTCACTTAATTTCCTTTCAATCTGATACGGTCCACAAAACCACTGGTAACAACACTCAAACTTTATACCCACTGGCAAAACTACGAACTTTGGATTTCTTGTCCGTTACCCGTTTCATCACATTTTATGCAACTTTCAAATGTTGTCTAGCCAATTCACCTGCTTTATTTAATCGTTCCCTAAAATTTGATACGTAATCCAATAGTGTAATTTTCGATTTCTCACCCAACAATTGTTCCTTTATCACCTTAAGTGGTCCTCTTACCTCATGACCAAAAATTAGTTCAAAAGGATTAAATTTGGTAGACTCATTAGGTGCATCCCTAATTGCAAACAATACGAATGGGATTCCTTTATCCCAATCCTCTGGATAATCTTGACAATACGCCCTCAACATTGTCTTTAATATTTGATGCCACCTTTCTAACGCTTCCTGCGATTCTGGATGGTATGCAGTTGATTTAAATTGTTTTATTCCTATGCTATCCAGAACTTCTTTGAATAACTTTGAAGTAAAACTCGTTCCTTGCTCCGATTGAATTTCTGTGGGTAGTCCATAACCAGTAACGAATTTAAGTAACTTCTCCACAATCCTTTTAGCTGTAATATTACGTACTGGAATGGCCTCTGGAAACCTAGTAGATACATCCTATAGTCACAAGATATTGATTCCCACTTTTTGCTTTAGGAAGCAGTCCTACACAATTGATTAGGACCCTTGTAAAAGGTTCCTCAAATGCTGGAATGGGTATTAAGGGCGCTGGTTTTATCACTGCTTGAGGTTTCCCTATCACTTAACATGTGTGACATGATTGACAAAATTTAGCTACATCTTTATGTAGTCCAGGCCAATAAAAATGTTTCTGGATTTTAGCTTGAGTTTTCCTTATTCCCAAATGACCTCCCACTGGTACCTCATGTGCAACTCGCAACACCTCCTTTCTATACCCTACCAGCAATACTACTTGATGAACTTCTGCCCACTTTTCATCCGCTTGCATATGTATAGGGCTCCATTTTCTCATCAAGACATCATTTTTATGGTAATAACACTCTGGTATTCTCCCAGATTCCTCTTCCGTATATGCTTTCTGATGTATCCGTTTTATTTCTACATCTTTCTGTTGTAACTCTGCCAATTTTCCTGAACTAAAAATATCGGCCTCATCCTCCACCTGTTCTTGTTCTTTTTCAACCATCTGATCAAAAATCGTTTCTGATAATTGCATTTCAACTTCATCTTTACTCTGATTTCTCCTCGTCTTAACCTGTGACTTTGCGACCTTGTTACTACACAATCCGGATAAATCCCAGGATATTCGTCCTTCAACACTTCAGTTGTCTGATTTTGCACTGGCTTATCAACCAAAGTAGGCATCACTTCCACCTGCGATCCAGCTGTATCATTACCCAAGATAAACTGTATTCCTGGACAAGATAGTTTATCGATTACTCCTACTACCACTTCACCACTCTTCACTGGACTTTCCAACCTTACCTTATATAATGGAACGCTACTCCTCTCACCCTGAATTCCACATATCACCACCTTTTCTGGCAACATTTTTCCCAAACTACATAATTCCTCATCTCTTACCATTAAAGATTGACTAGCCCCTGTAGCTCTTAAAATTGTGACTTCTTTACCTGCTCCTCCTGATACACATGAGTAAACTTTACCCACACAAGTCAATTCTTTAAATACATCTGACACCTTCTTAACAATTACTTCTTGAACAGGCTGTACAATCGTTTGCACCTCATTCGCTTCCCTTGGGCTTTCCTTTACTACTCTAACAAATCCCACTGTCTTATCCTGTTTTACCACATCAGCCTTCCCTGTGTTTTTCGTCAACCACAAACACTGTGACTTTACATAGCCTAGTTTATTACAGTGAAAACATCTGAAATTTTTCATTTCTTTTCCACCCTCCTGGATTTCTTTTATAATCTGAGGTACACTCTCTTTATTGCCTCCCATCAGATCACCTTTACCTTTACCACTTGAGTATTTCTCATGTCCCCAGTTTCTATCCCTCACCAGCTGAAACTGATGTCGGAAACGAATCTTTGATTTATGAACTAATTCATAATCATCTGCCATTTCCGCTGCTAATCTCGCAGTTTTAACCCTCTGTTCTTCCACATGAGTTCTCACTACATCAGGAATTGCATTTTTAAACTCCTCCAAAAGTATAATTTCTCGGAGAGCTTCATACGTTTGGTCTATTTTCAAAGCCCTTATCCACCTATCAAAATTACTCTGTTTGAGCCTTTCAAACTCCATGTATGTTTGACCAAGTTCTTTCCTTAAATTTCTAAACCTTTGTCAGTAAGCTTCAGGCACTAGCTCATCTGCACTTAAGCTGGATTTCTTCACCTCCTCATACGTTCCAGATACCTCCTCCTTCACTAGCTCTACCTACCAGCTTTTTTTGAATCAGTAACACCCACATGTCCTGTGGCCATTTCATTTGTTTAGCTACCTTCTCAAATTAAATGAAAAAGGCTTCCACTTCCTTCTCGTCAAACCTTGGCAATGCTTGGACATATTTAAATAGATTCCCACCAAGCCTTCGACTATGACGCCCTTTCTCACTATCCTCATCACTATCATCCAACTGTACATTTCCCTTTACATCTGCCAATTTTAACTGATTATCATGTTTCATGGCCATTTTCTGAAGTTCGAACTCCCTCTCTTTATCTTTTTCCCTGATCTGTATCTCCCTTTCTTTTTGTTCTGCTAGGGCTATTCTTTCTTTTTCTCCTTTCTTCTCTCCTTTTATTTTTCCGCTCTCTCTCTTTCTCTTTCTTTTTCCTCTCTCTCTTTCTCTTTCCTCTCTCTCACTCTCATATGCCAACCGCTTTAATTCTTTCTCATGTTCCATTTGTTTAATTTGCAACTGAATTTTTGCCATTTCCAATGTCGTCTTTTAAAATCTTTCCTACTTCAAGACTGTGAAAAAAACAACTTTACACCTTGGTTTCGATAAAACTAACTTCGTCTTTATTGACCAAAGTCTGCATGCAGATGGCTACAGGTTAGAGAGAGAGAGAGCTGTTAAGGTAAACCTGCTCATTCTTTCTCAAGCTTGCAAAGACATGGAGAAAACGTTCAATATTTATACAAAAGCTGTATCATTTTACAAAAACAGACCTTGTTCAAAAATGTCAATACAGTCATAACTTCTGATCAAACATGTTGTCATGGAAAGACCCTGACTCGGCTTATTTGCAGTATTTTGTCTTTAGAGGGTTTAAGACGTGGTCCTATTTTGTTTTTACCTCTGCCCTCATGATGCCTTGACGCAGATGGCCCTAGGTCATGAGGAGGTTGTGTTATTAGGACATTCCTAGATTGTGGCTTTGTTATCAAGTTTTAATAAGGTCAGGCACTATTTTCCCTCTTCTGGCCTTGTATGATACAATTATGTGGATTCTTAGCTTTGTCTAGTTTGTCAGGGTCTGATCTTGGCACTTAGCTGACACAGCTGTCTCACACTTGGTTACATTAAGTTGGCTATTTTTCCCATCATGCTATTGCTGAGTTTGTACACTTTCACACCAATGAGTCAAACTCTATCTCAGGCAAGTTTAAATGCTTAACTACCGCCATAATTACCTCATCTTTTCGCATTTTGTCAGGTAATGTTAACTGCAATGTTCTTGTCAAATCTAACGTCTGCTTTTCGTTTCTGTCCATAAAGTACTATGTGTGACATTCTCCACCCTCAAAAATTTCTGAGCCTCTGAAAGAGCCATTGTTCACAACACTCTCCCCACTTAAACTAAAATACCACACCGGAAAAGCAACAATCCTTCACTGACTTTAAGTTCACAAAAGCCAATCCAATAGACAGACTTTTATCCCCCTTGAGCCCCCAATTGTTATGGCGAGGCGTTTTCAGAACCCCAAAATGTATCATGGAGTTCAAGCAACCTCTCCCTTTAATGGATTTGTTGCTTTTCCTAGCACACGGCTTTTTCCCTCGGTGTGGGATTACAATTATGGACACATGGGTAAACACAAAACACTGTTTATTCCAAGAACTCAACTTAACATCTTAAATAAACATTGGATCTCTTAAAACCCCTTACTTCAAAGATAACTCAGAAAATATTGCAACAGTAAATAATTCCTTAAAATGTTCCTTCAAACTTCCAAGAGACTTAACACCTTTAAACAGTATCACATCAGGTTAAATTCTGTAGAATGTCAGAGATATTAGCTTGGTTGATTTCAGCTCCAGCAGCCTGCTTTCTTCTTGCAGCTCTCTGGACACACACAGACACACACCCACTGCTTTTTAAACTGAAACTAAAACCTGCAAAAACCCAACTGCAAAATGGCTGACCTGAGCTGAGCCCCACCCACTCTCTGACATCACTGTTTTCTTAAAGGTACATTGGTTAAACATCCAGTTCTTAAAGGTACCCTCACATGACAAGACCACAAAACATAGCAGCAGAAATAGGCCTGCGGCCCATTGAGTCTGCTCTGCCATACAATCATGGCTGATATGTTTCTCTTCCCCGTTCTCCTACCTTCTCCCCATAACCCCTGAGAGCTAAATCGCTGGCTTTGAAAGCAGACCATGGCAGGCCAGCAGCACGGTTCAATTCCCGTAACAGCCTCCCCGAACAGGCGCCGGAATGTGGCGACTAGGGGCTTTTCACAGTAACTTCATTTGAAGCCTACTTGTGACAATAAACAATTTTCATTTCATTTCATTTCACCCCCCTAATAAGCAAGATCCTATTTGCTAAAGAGTGCTCTCTGATTTCACTTGCATATGGTCTAGCTCTAATATTGGGCGTCATTCTCCGACCCCCCAGAGGGTCGGAGGATGGCCGTTGGCCGCCGTGAATCCCGCCCCCGCCCCGCCGAAGTCTCCGAAGGGAGAAAAGTCGGCGGGGCGTTAATGGCGCCGCTGCCGCGGAGAATGTCACGGGTCTGCGCAAGGCAGCCGATTTTCGGCCTGCCGATATTCTCTCTCCCGGATGGGCCGAAGTCCCGTCGACGTGATGCCTGTTCACGTCGACGTGAATCAAACCTCCTTTTCATCGGCGTGACCCGGTGCTCCAGGCTCACGCCGACCAGCGAGGAGGTGAGTGACGGCCTGGTGGGTTGGCTCTGGGCAGGAAATGGCGTGGCCGCAGACTGATTGCGTGAGGAGAGGTGTGTCTCGGCTTGTGTGTGTGTGTGTGTGTGCGGCGGGGGGGGGGGGGTGGTTAGAGTAGACTGGGCTCCGGGGGAGTGCCGGGAGGGGGTCCGTGCCGGGGTGGAGGTTGGGGGTTGGGGGGGTCCGTGCCGGGTTGGGGGGGGGTCCGTGCTGGGGTGGAGGTTGGGGGTTGGGGGGGGTCCGTGCTGGGGTGGAGGTTGGGGAGGGGGTCCGTGCTGGGGTGGAGGTTGGGGGTTGGGGGGGGTCCGTGCCGGGGTGGAGGTTGGGGGTTGGGGGGGGGGTCCGTGCTGGGGTGGAGATTGGGGGTTGGGGGGGGTCCGTGCTGGGGTGGAGGTTGGGGAGGGGGTCCATGCCGGGGTGGAGGTTGGTGGTTGGGGGGGGGGGGTCCGTGCCGGGGTGGAGGTTGGGGAGGGGGTCCGTGCCGGGGTGGAGGTTGGGGAGGGAGTCCGTGCTGGGGTGGAGGTTGGGGAGGGGGTCCGTGCTGGGGTGGAGGTTGGGGGTTGGGGGGGGTCCGTGCCGGGGTGGAGGTTGGGGGTTGGGGGGGGTCCGTGCTGGGGTGGAGGTTGGGGAGGGGGTCCGTGCTGGGGTGGAGGTTGGGGAGGGGGTCCGTGCTGGGGTGGAGGTTGGGGGTTGGGGGGGTCCGTGCCGGGGTGGAGGTTGGGGAGGGGGTCCGTGCTGGGGTGGAGGTTGGGGAGCGGGTCCGTGCCGAGGAGGGTGATGGGAGGGCAAATGAGTTGGTCCACCTGGCCAGGTGCCAGCCTCCCAACAGTTGGACCCATGCTGTCCATGCCACCTGGCTGGGGGGAGGAGGGGTTATGGGCAATGATGACATGTCGTCGTTGCCCTCCCCCCCCCACCAGGCTGTCATGTTTTCAGATCATCCAGCGATGTTGGCCGCCGTGGTGGCAGCCGCTCATGTCTATGTTGCCCTGGATGAGGAGGAGGAGGAGGAGCGTGCCAGAGAGGCGGCGCAGGCTGCCGCAGAGGGGCAGGCGGCAGCCGCCCAGGCTGGAGGGACACCTGACCGACAGGACGAGGAGGGGGAGGAGGACGTCGCGGCCCCACGGCAACGGAGGCACCCGAGGGCGCCCCGTGTATACCGGCCCCGGCAGTCATACCAGGACCTCACGGACCGGGAATGCAGGAGGAGACTCCGGATGAGCTGGGAAACCGTGGCACACATCTGCCACCTGCTGGCACACCTGTCACCGCGTGGCACTGGCGGGGGACACCCTCTCCCCGTGTCCGTCAAGGTTACGGTGGCCCTGAACTTTTATGCAACGGGGTCATTCCAGGCACCGAGTGGGGACCTGTCCGGCATATCGCAGACATCGGTGCACCGGTGCATCCGGGCAGTGACAGATGCCCTTTATGCCATGGCGCACCGCTACATCCGCTTCCCCGTGGACCGGGCCAGCCAAGATGCCCGGGCCGTGGGCTTCTCTGCCGTTGCCGGGTTCCCCATGGTCCAGGGCGCGATCGATGGGATGCACGTCGCCGTGCGGCCACCTGCAGATAACAGGGCCGTGTTCACTAATAGGAAGGGGACCTATTCGATGAACGTACAGGTGGTCTGCGACCACCGCATGATGATCCTGCACGTCTGCGCCCGTCACCCAGGCAGTGTACACGACTCATTCGTGTTGTCGCGGTCATCCATCCCCGGCATGTATGAGGGACGCCATCCCCGGCTGAGGGGCTGGTTGCTGGGCGACAGGGGCTACCCATTGCGATCGTGGCTGATGACGCCTATACGGAGGCCACGCAATGAGGCGGAGAACCGCTACAATGATGCCCATGTAGCGACAAGGGGAGTGATCGAGAGGTGCTTTGGCGTGCTGAAGATGCGTTTCAGGTGCCTGGACCTCTCTGGGGGCGCCCTCCAGTATCGGTCAGATAGAGTCGGCCGCATCATTGTGGTGTGCTGCGTCCTGCACAACATAGCCCAGCAGAGGGGCGATGTGCCGCAGGCAGAGGAGGGCGGAGTGGAGGAGCAGCAGGAAGAGGCCCAGTCCTCCCAGATGAGGGGGATGGGGGCAATGGTCAGGGCAGACGGGGTAGACACAGGCGGGTGGCTGTCCACCGTTACCGGCTGGCCCAGCGGGCACGGGACAGACTGATAGCCGCCCGCTTCACTGACTAGATGGGCGTGGGAATCGGGTAGTATGGCCACAGACCGCACACCATGGCAACAGCCGACCACCCACACCCCCCACCCATCCACCCACCCAGCACCCTCACCCCCCTCCCCAACCCCACCCGCATGCACACCGCCCCCCCCCCATTGCTGATCCACCGGCGGCACAACGGGCCGGGCTCACACAGTTGCGGGTGGGCGCGTGTCTATCGCAGGCCATGGAGGATGATGACAACCCGCCCTGCGATGAGCTCCTGGCTCTACATCGTTGGACTATGTCTGACCCATGGCCACAGTACCACCATCCACCCGGACCATCCCTGCATGCGGCTGTGACACTGCAGCGCATGGTCCCGTCCTCTGCCCGGGGGATGTTGATGGCGGCCCAGGGGGAAGGGGGCAGACTCACCTGGGGCTGAGGTAAGACCACCCCTCACACACACACTTGCGCTCAACGTACATGACACGCCCGCACACTTTGGACAGAGCACAAAGGCAGCTTCGGTAGGTGTAACATTGACTTTAATAACCAAAGGAGTTCATGCACGTGCCCTAGCCCCTAAAACTCATCTGTGCCCTGCACCCGTGCCAACTTACTCAGTGTCTAATTGTTTGGCCTTACGGGCCCTTTGACTACGTCTACGTGGTTCCCCAGACGGTACAGCAGAACTGGAGGTGGACTCCTGTGATTCCTGCCCTCTGACACTGGATCCCTTTGGCGGCCGTTTCCTGGGGCGTCCTGGCCTAGATGGGCCAGGCTGCGGCCCGGGCGACTGGGATGGCGAGCTGCCAGCCTGTCCTGCCCGTTGCCCACGCGTTGCACCTGGGACGGAAGGGGGGGAGTCCGAGGTGTCGCGGTGTACCGGGACCTCCCCTACAGAGGGAGCCGGGACGGACCACACCACCTCCTCCTCCCTCGGGGTGCCCGATGGCCCCCAGGCCTCTACATGGGTGGGGGATGCGAACGGACTGGCCATCCGACGCCCCCCCGACATCTGGCACTGCCAGTCCTGGAGGCCCGTGCTGGTATCGACAGGGGTCTGCAGGTTTGCAGCCATGGAGCCCAGGGTGTTGGCCAACCCTGTCTGTGACAGTGCGACGCCGGCTCGCACATGGCCACTGGCGCCGATGCCCTCAGCGATGGCCTGCTGAGACTGGGCCATGGCCTGCAGAGACTGGGCCATGGCCTGCTGAGACTGGGCCATGGCCTGCAGAGACTGGGCTATGGCGTTGAGCGCCTCTGCCATCTGGCGCTGGCACTGGCTCATGGCCTCCTGTGAGAGGGCAGCCATTTCCTGGGCCACAGACGCCGCCTGCACGGAAGGCTCCAGGCCTCGCAAACCATTCCCCATGTCTGACACCGTCGCAACCATTGCCTCCACCGCGGACGCCACCCGTGCGGTGTCAGCCTGGGTGGCACGCATGACCGGGACCACTCCCAGCTCCTGGACGCGGGTGGACTCCTCCACCTGCGACCGCCGCAAGCCGCCCGTCACCCTCTTCGCTCGTCTCCGGGTCGGTGGTTGCATCGGATCTATGTGTGGGTTTGGTAACTGCAGGAACCCGGGATCCATCTGGGCGGCAGATGTTCGCTTGGCCTGGGCTGCCCTCCAACCGCCCGGTCCCTCTGCTGCTCCTACCTCCACCTGCTGTACCGGGACGGCTGTGTTGTGCGCACCAGTGAGTGTACCAGACGCCTCATCACTAAAGTGCCCAACCGTGGTGAGTGTTTCTGCGATGGTGGAGGGTGTTGGTGACAGCAGTGGCGTTGTGTCCTGCTCTTCGTCCCACTCTGACTCCATGGCACTTTGGGGTGGGGGTTCGTCTCCACCCATCCACTCTGAGTCACTGTCCGGTATTTCGTCTTCCCGGGTAGGGGTGTCCTGGGTAGTGCTGTCCCGGGTCGGGGTGTCCTGGGTAGTGCTGTCCCGGGTAGGGGTGACCTGGGTAGTGGTGTCCCGGGTAGGGGTGTCCTGGGTAGTGGTGTCCTGGGTAGTGGTGTCCTGGGTAGTGGTGTCCTGGCTCGGATGTGACGGGGGCCTGTGGCTGCCCCCCTCATCGCTGGGTGGTCGCTCCCGCACGTGACGGGGGTGTCGTCTCCATGTTGCTCCAGGTCTCTCCGTCTCCCGTGGTGTGCGAGGGGCATCCTGCGGGCGTCGCATGGTGGAGGCTCCGGGTCTCTCCGTCTCCCGTGGTCTCCGAGGGGCATCCTGCGGGCGTCGCATGCTGGAGGGTCCGGGTCTCTCCGTCTCCCGTGGTGTGCGAGCGGCATCCTGCGGGCGTCGTATGCTGGAGGGTCTGGGTCTCTCCGTCTCCCGTGGTCTCCGAGGGGCATCCTGCGGGCGTCGCATGCTGGAGGGTCCGGGTCTCTCCGTCTCCCGTGGTGTGCGAGGGGCATCCTGCGGGCGTCGCATGCTGGAGGGTGCAGGTCTCTCCGTCTCCTGTGGTCTCCGAGGGGCATCCTGCGGGCGGTGTGCTTCTGCGGGGATGGGTGCCTGGACGTTTGGTCCTGCGATACACAATGAAGCATGCATGGTTAGACATCAGGCAGTGATCAGGTGATACGGGGGAGGGGGATATTGGGGAGGGGGGATATGGGGACGGGCTGTCGGTGGCTCACTTGCTGGTGGGCCCCCGACCTCTGCATCAGCAACCTCCCGGTCCTCAGGTCCGCCAGCCAGTTCCAGGGCCCTTTCCTCGTGTACGGTCAGTGGCCTCTCATCAGCGGGCCCTCCTCCAGTCCTCACATGCTGCCTATTGTTGTGTGCGCGCTTCTCCTGTGGTGGGGGGGGGGGGGGGGAGCTGGCAGGGGTAAAAGGCAACAGTGTTAGGCAGGTATATGAATGCACGCCATCGGTTGCGCGTGCATTGCAGAGGTTAAGGTTAGGGCTGGATTCACTTGGGGATATGGGGGAGGGGGGATATGGGGGAGGGGGGATATGGGGGAGGGGGGGATATGGGGGAGGGGGGATATGGGGGAGGGGGATATGGGGGATATGAGGGAGGGGGGGATATGGGGGAGGGGGGATATGGGGGAGGGGGGATATGGGGGAGGTTCACCCTGCCTGCTCTGACGAGGTCGTTCACCTTCTTGTGGCACTGGGTGCCTGTCCGTGGTGTCAGGTCCACAGCGGTGACGGCCTCTGCCACTTCCCTCCACAGACGCCGGTTGTGGCGTGGGGCAACTCTGCGGCCGTGCCCGGGATACAGGGCGTCCCTCCTCTGCTCCACCGCGTCCAGGAGCGCCTCCACATCGCGTGACTCGAACCTCGGGGCTGAGCGACGGCCAGCCATCCAGTCGGGTGTTGCGGTCAGGTGGGGGGGAGCTGCGCGGCCTTATGAGCCGTCACGCCGTGCAGCGCGTATGACGCTGCACGGCGTGAACCACTGCGCAAGCGCGGATCCCGTTACGTCGCTGCTAGCCCATTTTGGGCCAGAGACTATCGTCCCATTTTTATGACGTGACGCAAGTGGGATTTGCGCCGTTTTTTGCGCCGATCGGCGGACTTTCCGCCGATAACGGAGAATTTCGCCCATTAAGTCTGTTGCTCCCTAGTACTGGATATTGTTTCCATGTATCTGTGCTGTTGAATACCTTCTCAGAATGTCAATATCCTCCCTTAACAAAAATAACCATCAAGAAAACAACTAGTTATGTGTATCATTGTGAGTTTTGTGGGAGAATGGTGGCAAGGAATATCTACTACAATTTCCCGAATAACAATAGTGATAGCGTTTCAAAAGCAATTCCATAGTACAAAATGCTGTTTTGACATAATTTTAAAAAATATATATTTTTATTCTCCTTTTTCACATTTTCTCCTGCATTTACACCCATCAACAATAAATAATAATCAGCAACAGATATGTCAATCCCCATAATAACAACAAACCCATCCTCCCACCAACCCCCAAACATCAGCCCGCATGTTTACATAAACAAATGACAAAAAGGAATCAGGGATCACCCATAGTCGCCCTTAATATACACAGCCCCCCTCCCCCCCCAACCCTCCCCCCCCCCCCTCCCCCCCCAACTAATGTTCGATGTTATTCAGTTCTTGAAAGTGCATAATAAATAGTGCCCATGACTTGTAGAACCCCTCCGAGCTTCCCCTCAGTTCGAACGTAACCTTCTCAAGGGTCAAGTATTCCAACAAGTCCCCCCACCACGCCAGGGCACTGGGTGGCGAGGCTGCTCTCCATCCCAGCAGGATCTGCCTTCGGGCGATCAACGAGGCGAAGGCTATGATATCTGCCTCCACACCCGTTTCCAACCCTGGCTGGTCCGATACCTCGAATATGGCTTCCCAGGGACCCGGGTCCAGTTTCATACGCACCACTTTGGAAACTACCCTAAACACCTCCTTCCAGTACTCCCCTAGCTTTGGAATGGACCAAAACATATGAACGTGATTAGCATGGCCTCCCCCGCAACGCTCACACACATCCTCTACTTCAAAAAATCGGCTCATCCTCGCCCTCGTGAGGTGCGCTCTGTATACCACCTTCAGCTGTATCAGCCTCAACCTCGCACATGAGGTGGAGGCTTTCACTCTCCGGAGCACCTCATACCAGACCCCCTCCTCTATAACCTCTCCCAGCTTTTCCTCCCACTTTGCTTTGATCCCTTCCAATGGTGCCTTATCCTTCTGTTTTGACATCAAGCAAAACTTTTGATTCCAACCTTAGGAATCAGATATCCTCTGAATTCTACATCTCTTGTCACTGTGTGTGGAAGACTCATGGGAACAAGGTCGATGTATCGCTGAACTTCATGTATAACGGCATCTGTATATGGCATTTTTACTCGATCTTCAACAGTGGGTCTTCGACAGGATCCAACCACTTCATCAATCTCACTATGAATTTTTTCTGGAAGGACAAAGAAAGACAGTTTTAAATTGTTAAATATATTTCATTTACAAACATCAATGCCGTCTGTGACACTTCGCACATTGTGGCCTATAACACTACTTCACCTGACTGCCAGTGTATTTGATGGTCTTAGCCAATTACAAGATATTGGTTGAAGACTACTGGAGAGTTAGAGCTTATTTAATATATTTTCACTTAGAAACCCGGGGTGGAAATCAATGCCCACAATCCAAGATTAGGCACACAATGTTTGGCTCTTTAAAGGCTGAAGATTTTAGGATGATGAAAAAAAATTGAAGGAGGTAAGGAATTGTACAAGTTTTGGGATACTGGAAAAGTCATCATTTTTTAAACCAAGTGAATGAGTCTTGATTTTGACACAATGAAGATCCAGGATGAGCAAGATTGCAAAATGGAGGATATGCAAGTTGAAGGAACAAGGGGTGAAATTCTCCCCCAACGGCGCGATGTCCGCCGACTGGCGCCCAAAACGGCAACAATCAGACGGGCATCGCGCCGCCCCAAAGGTGCGGAATGCTCCGCATCTTTGGGGGCCGAGCCCCGACATTGAGGGGCTAGGTCGGCGCCGGAGGGATTTCCGCCCCGCCAGCTGGCGGAAACGGCCTTTGTTGCCCCGGCCGCTGACAGTTTCCCGCGCATGCGCAGTGGGGAGAGTCTCTTCCGCCTCCGCCATGGTGGAGACCGTTGCGGAGGTGGAAGGGAAAGAGTGCCCCCACGGCACAGGCCCGTCCGCGGATCGGTGGGCCCCGATCGCGGGCCAGGCCACCGTGGGGGCACCCCTCGGGTTCAGATCGCCCCGCGCCCCCCCCAGGACCCCGGAGCCCGCCCACGCTGCCTTGTCCCGCCGGTAAATAGGTACTCTAATTTACGCCGGCGGGACAGGCAATTTCTCGGCGGGACTTCGGCCCATCTAGAGAATTGAGCGGGGGGGCCCGCCAACCGGCGCGGCCCGATTCCCACCCCCGCCCAATCTCCGGTACCGGAGACTTCGGCAACCGGCGGGGGTGGGATTCACGGCGGCCAACGGCCATTCTCCAACCCGCTGGGGGGTCGGAGAATGGCGCCCAAGAAGAGAAAGTTCAGAGACACACCATAGAGGTATTGATAAATTTAGAAGACACAACTGATTGTGATAGTGAGCAGCGGTTGAAAGCTGGAGGCAAGGGAGGAATGACCTGCCAAGAGTTCAGCTTTTACTTGGAACCTGTCTAGGTGTGAGAATAGGAATTTAGGTGTCCTGGTACATGGATCACACAATGTTAGTATGCATGTGTAGCAAGTAATTCGGAAGGCAGATAGAATGTTATTTATTGCAAGGGGAATGGAATATAAAGGTGGGGAAATTTTGCTGCAGTTGTACAGTACATTGGTGAAACCACACTTAAGTTACTGTGTGCGGTTTTGGTCTCATTTAAGAAAGGATATAATTGCATTAGAAGCACTGCGAGAAGGTCCACTCGACTGATTCTTGGGGTGGAGGGGTTATCTACTGAGAAAAGATTGCAGATTGGTCCTGTATCCATTGCAGTTTAGAAGAATGAGATATGATTGTATTGAAACTTAAAAGATCCTGAGGGGACTTGACGGGTTGCTGTTGGAAGGATGTTTCTCCTAGTGTGAAGGGACACAGTTTAAAAATAAAGGGCGTGATTCTTCATTTCAGAGACTATGTGCTGACGCTGGTACTGAATCGGTGGACTTCTACTAAATTAGAGCCGTTCTGGGAGCAATTCATCAACCGTTTGTGGGCTGGCACTGGTACCTACGTACGTCAGAGTGGGGATTGCCACTCGAGAGGCTGAAAAGCTGCAGCCTCATGTTAGCACTCCGTTCCCCACACGGACACATCCCAGCCAGAGCATCCCCTTGTTAACAAACGCTGATCTCTAGACCCTACTAAATGCCCTAGAGGAGCGGTGGGAGACCCTGTACTCTGGTGATTCCTGCAAAAGAGACCTGCTAATTCAATGCCCTACAGGGGGCGAGCAGGGACCCAGAGTAATTCACGCAGCTTTAGCTGCGGATACTGGCCCCTGCACGTCTGGTTTTGAGTCTGCGCATGCGCACGAGTCGGACTGCAGAGGCAGATTTAAAACGTAGACCCCCCCCCGATTGACCGCGCCCCCGAAGATCTGACCACGTGGATATTAATCCCGGCAGCCTATAAGAGTCCCCCGCCCTGGTGTCCGATCCCCCCGCTCCCCCACCAGGGCTGCCATGGATTGAGTCTGCAGCCGCCACAAGAGCATCCTGACCGGCAGTAGCAGGTTAGTTCCACGTCGTTGGGAACTCGGCCGGTCGGGAGCTGAGGACCGCTGGGCGGGCCTCTGTTACTGGGCCCCCAGCCACGCGGCGTACTCCACGATTACGCTGATTCTCGGGTCCTGAAGAATCGCCGGGCCCGAAAATCAGCGTGAGATTGGATTCTCCGCCCCCGCGTTCAACGCAATTTCAGCACGGGTCTGCGGAGAATCCAGCTCTGTGAGTTTTCTGGAACCCCGCCCCCCAGGAGTGGGCGGCCCATAATCGCTGGGCAGTGAAAAGGTCGCCGGATCTGCGGCCCCTCACTGAGGCAAAACAGGAGCACTACCTGGTTGGTGGGCCTGGAGAGAGGACAGTCGCCAAGGTGGAGGTTGGCATCGGGCAAGCAAGTGAGACTCTGCTGAGCTGCAATTCCCCACGGCATGTATCTCCCCCACACCCGCACCCTCACCGCCCACCAGAAGAAGAAGAAAGAAAATTGCTTCTTGTCACGAGTAGGCTTCAATGAAGTTACTGTGAAAAGCCCCTAGTCGCCACATTCCGGCGCCTGTTCGGGGAGGCTGTTACGGGAATTGAACCGTGCTGCTGGCTTGCCTTGGTCTGCTTTCAAAGCCAGCGATTTATCCCTGTGCTAAACAGCCCCCTCCTCACCCCTCCTCCACCACCGTTTCCATACCATCCTCCTCCACCACCAACCCAATCTGCGACACAATCATGTGTCATGTCTTGTGTCTTGCAGGATGCCCTGGTGATGAGGCGGGTCCTTTTGGTTTCCCCTGACCCCAACTATAACCCCAACTCACAGTAGATAGCAGCAAGCGAAAGGACACAGACAGCGATGCCAGCTGTAGAACTGCAGCCCGAGACACTCTGGATTACCAGTCCGGGTATAACACTCTCTCCCCCCCACCACTCCTGTCCCATGCACATCTGATGGCCAGTGGGCAGAACAGGACAGCACCATGCCACCTGCAACACCCAATCAGCAGCCGGGCCCATCGAGGCTCGGTCGCTCCAGAAGACAGCCACCAAAGGCGACCCAGGTCACAAGGCGCGAATCACAGCAGGCCGCCTCCACTCCTGATGTTCCGCCTGGGGATCTACCTAGATACATCGTTAGTGCCCGTAAGGCCAGAAATGTGGTAACCAGTTAGGTCGGCATGGGTGCAGCACGCAGTATAGTGTTCGAGGCTAGGGCACAAATCTGTACACATACATTCACCATTTCACAATAAACACATGTTCACAATGTTTCAACCTGTCTCGGTGCTCTGTCAGACGCATGGGCAGGACATGGAGGGATGGGCTGGGCTGGCCAGAGGAGGTGCGGAGGGTGGGGTGGGTTTGGGCCAGGGAACCCAGTTCAGTCAGTGCTACCCGCTCTGGCGCTCCACCCTTTCCCTCTTCATCCCATAACCCCCTGTCTCCGCCACCCCAACGGTTCGGCGGGACCATATGATGGAATGGCCAGATCGCATGCCACCTGATCAGTGGAAATTGCTACTGTGGGCAGGAGCCAGACGTTGTCAAACAGTGCGGAGAACCATTGCTCATCGCAGAGTGGGTCATCATCACTCCCCATCCAATAAACCAGTCCGCTGGTACTGCCAACCCAGGGCCCACGCCCCAGTGAGGCAGGTTGAAATCTAGGAGGAGGTTGCAAGGGGATGGGGGTGGTGCAGCGGAGGTATTCATGGGAGGGGCTGGTCCACCATGTGCATCTCATGGGGGTGGGGATGTCTGTGCCGCTGGCCAGACGCCCTAGTTGGTGAACCATGCGTGTTGGCGTGGCCCACATGTTTAGCGGCCTCCTGTGCCTGCCGAGCTCCATGTCCTGCGCATCCGCATCTTCCTCGTCATATGAGGCCTGGAGTGCATCCTCCCGCTTGTCGCTCCTCAACTGTGTGATGTGGAGATCGCAGACTCTCCTAGCACTATACTAGGGGCTCCTCCAGTGAGTTCCAGGCACCTGAAGCTCATCTTTAGGATGCCGAAGCACATCTTGATCACGCCTCAAGTTTCTGCATGGGCGTTGTTGTGCGGCCTCCGGATTGGCGTCATCAGCCATGACTGCGGGGAAGCCAACCTTTCAGCCTCAAAGAGGTCAAGAACTGTTTGTGCCAGGATGAAGGCATCTTGCACACTGCCTGGGTATCGGGCGCTGATGTGCATCTCATGGTCGCACACCAGCTGCACGTTCATCGAGTGGAAACCCTTTCGGTTTGTGAAGATGGCCGGTGCTTGTAGGGCGACATGCATCCCGTCGATCACCCTCTGGACCCGGGGCATCTCGGCGATGGCGAGAACCCCGCTTACTGGGCATCCTGGTGGACTTGGTCCACATTGAATTTGATTATATTGTGCCGACCGGGCATATAGGGCCTCCAAGGTGGCGCGGATGCACCTGTGCACCAAGGTCTGTGAGATCCCAGACAGGTCCCTACTCAGCACCTGGAAGAACCCCATGGTGTAAAAGTTCAGGGTGACCATCACCTTGACGGCCACCGGGAGCGAGTGCCCTCCCCCATAGGTGCTGTGTGTGCCATGATCTGGCAGATGTGTTGCCTTGTCCCCCTGCTCAGCTGTAGTCTTCGACGGCATGCCAGGTCCGGACCGATTCTGCCGGCACACACGAGGCCTCGTGCAGTGCCTCCTTCCCATCTCCTCCTCGGACTGTTGGGCAACCGCCTCTCCATCCTCACCAACTGGCTCCTATTCCCCTCGAGCTCCAGCTTGTACAGCCTGAGTGCATCCCCAGGTCTGCGGCAATTAAGATGAAGGTCAAGATTCCCGATTGGATTCCGAAGTCCATTGTTTGCATGGGGTGGAAGACATGTTAGCATGGTGCGTCCCCTCGTGCCCAACCAGGCCCAACGGGCTACACGGTGCCCCCTGCCCCCGCATGTCTTCTGTCTCCCCCCGCCCTCCCTCCCCGCTGCCAGAAATACAGCTATACAGTTCACCACTTCTGCCTTTGTTGCCAGTTCTGACAGCTTTAGGTGGGATTCAACATATCAACATTTATATGAAGCACAACAATTAAAACTTCCCAAGACCTCATGTAAGCTCTTCCCTCCTGTCCCAGTTCTCATGCCGCTGTCCTGCCCCCAGGTTAAAATTAGATTCTAGATTCCGAAATGAGAATGTTCCATTCTCCCAACACTATAATCCCATGTGTTGGACTGTTGAAATGCATCCTCCAACCTCTTATAGTAATGTTGCTTACCCTGAATGTGTGGATACTTTGCCAGGATCCGGATAGCCGATTGCAGTGTCGTGCTGGTTGTTTCAGTTCCAGCCAAAAATAAGTTCATTATTGTCCACAACAAGTTCATGTGAATGAATTCCGAGTCATGCTTGTGTTCCTCCTGAAACAAATTAAATATACCTTTAAAATATTAAAGGCCTTATGTTGTGTGTCGTCACTTTCAGATTTCTTTTTAAGTACAGATTGTGCTATTAATCAATCCATATGTAACATTTTTTAGCTACTTATGTATTGGTGTCAACGGGACATTTACGACACTAGTTCCCAAAATGCTGGTCTTGTTTAGCTGGTGTTAATACCATAGAATTTACAGTGCAGAAGGAGGCCATTCGGCCCATCGAGTCTGCACCAGCTCTTGGAAAGAGCACCCTACCCAAGGTTAACACCTCCACCCTATCCCCATAACCCAGTAACCCCACCCAACACTAAGGACAATTTTGGACACTAAGGGCAATTTATCATGGCCAATCCACCTAACCTGCACATCTTTGGACTGTGGGAGGAAACCGGAGCACCCGGAGGAAACCCACGCACACACGGGGAGGATGTGCAGACTCCGCACAGACAGTGACCCAAGCCGGAATCGAACCTGGGACCCTGGAGCTGTGAAGCAATTGTGCTATCCACAATGCTACCGTGCTGCCCATTAAGCTTTGTGTAAACCTGTTGGACTCACCACATCAGTATCCAGCCAAACCCCTCCTTACCTTAAGGGAGGCGGTACGAAAATTGAAACTACGAATGAAAAAAGAAAACTGCTTCCAGTACCTCCTCCATCTTGATGAGGAAACTGTCAATATAATCCCTGGGAAAATCTTTCTGCAAACTTTCTTTATGACTTTGAATCATTTGTTTTATGAAATTCAGCAAATCGGCTGCATTTTGGAATTGCTTTTTGTGAGGCCCAGGCAGGAAATCCAGGATCGTCGGGAAACTATTGTACAGCTGCAAGGCAAAAAAAATGTTTATTAACACTTATATTTCTAGTCATAATGTGTCATTGGATGGGATTTACGGGCTGTTCACACCGGCGGTAAATTCCAGTCCCACGCCGCGCGGGAAATCCTGTTGACAAAGGAGGGCCCGGTAGATCGCAGTGTCAGGCCGCCTCCCTGCCAAAAAACACGTGGCAGAATGGTCTGTAAATCCCATCCATTATGTCGGTGTGGACTCAGTTATCCTAAACGCAACAATGCATGAAAAACTGTTTAATCTCCTGGTCTCTCGCCGAACCAGAGAGACCAAGAGAGTCTTTGATTCGATTCTTGGTCTTAGCTGAGCCAATAAGAGCTGGCACTAAGCTGGGAAAAAAGGATGGGCAGCACAGTGGTGCAGTGGTTAGCACTGCTGACTCTCGGTGCCGAAGTTCGGGTTCCATCCCGGCACCGGGTCACTGTCAGGGTGGAGTTTGCACATTCTCCCCGTGTCTGATTAGGTCTCAGCCCCACAACCAAAAAGGATGTGCCCGGTGGGTGGCCTGGCCATGCTAAATTGCCCCTTAATTGGAAAAAACGGAATTGATACTCTCAATTAATTTTTAAAAAGCTGGGGAAAAAGGCTGATGTTTCTAAATATTGACAGGGAAAGACCGGGTGGGAGTAAACAAGCTCTTTTTAAAAAAAAATATTTTTATTGAAAATTTTTGGCCAACCATCACAGTACATTGTGTATCCTTTACACAGTAATATAACAATATAAATAACAATGGCCAGTTTTATAAACAAGAAATAAATAATCTATAAACAAAACCAAAACTAAATGGCAACTGCCTTGTCCCAGATAAATATTCTCCAAAAATATGTTTTAACAGTCCAATATACAATTATCTATAACAACAACCTATACATATTATACTTATATATTAGCATCCCTGAGAATCCCTCTGGTTCCTCCCCCCCCCCCCCCCCCCCCCCCCCCCCTCCGCTGGCCTGCTGCTGCTGTCTTCTTCTTTTCCATTCCCTCTATCATTCTGTGAGGTATTCGACGAACGGTTGCCACCGCCGGGTGAACCCTTGAGCCAATCCCCTTAGGACGAACTTAATCCGTTCCAGCTTTATAAACCCTGCCATGTCATTTATCCAGGTCTCCACACCCGGGGGCTTGGCTTCCTTCCACATCAACAGTATCCTGCGCCGGGCTACTAGGGACGCAAAGGCCAAAACATTGGCCTCTCTCGCCTCCTGCACTCCCGGCTCTTCTGCAACCCCAAATATAGCCAACCCCCAGCTTGGTTCGACCTGGACCCCCACTACCTTCGAAAGCACCTTTGTCACCCCCACCCAAAACCCCTATAGTGCCGGACATGACCAGAACATGTGGGTGTGATTCGCTGGGCTTTTCGAGCATCTCGCACACCTATCCTCTACTCCAAAAAATTTGCTAAGCCGTGTTCCAGTCATATGCACCCTGTGTAACACCTTAAATTGTATCAGGCTTAGCCTGGCACACGAGGACGATGAGTTTACCCTACTTAGGGCATCAGCCCACAGCCCCTCCTCAATCTCCTCCCCCAGCTCTTCTTCCCATTTCCCTTTCAGCTCGTCTACCATAATCTCCCCCTCGTCTCTCATCTCCCTATATATGTCTGACACCTTACCGTCCCCCACCCATGTCTTTGAGATCACTCTGTCCTGCACCTCCTGCGTCGGGAGCTGCGGGAATTCCTTCACCTGTTGCCTCGTAAAAGCCCTCAGTTGCATATACCGGAATGCATTCCCTTGGGGCAACCCATATTTTTCGGTCAGCGCTCCCAGACTTGCAAACGTCCCATCTACAAACAGATCTCTCAATTGTGTTACTCCTGCTCTTTGCCATGTTCCAAATCCCCCATCCATTCTCCCCGGAGCAAACCTATGATTATTTCTTATCGGGGACTGCACCGAGGCTCCCGTCTTTCCCCTATGCCGTCTCCATTGCCCCCAAATTTTCAGAGTAGCCACCACCACCGGGCTTGTGGTGTATTTCTTCGGTGAGAACGGCAACGGCGCCGTCACCATGGCTTGTAGGCAAGTCCCCCTACAGGACGCCTTCTCCAATCTCTTCCATGCCGCTCCCTCCTCTTCTCCCATCCACTTACATACCATTGAGATGTTGGCGGCCCAGTAATACTCACTCAGGTTCGGTAGCGCCAGCCCCCCCCTATCCCTACTACGCTGCAAAAATCCCTTCCTCACTATCGGGGTCTTCCCGGCCCACACAAAACTCATGATACTCTTCTCAATCCTTTTGAAAAAAGCCTTCGTGATCACCACCGGGAGGCACTGAAACACAAAGAGGAATCTCGGGAGGACCACCATTTTAACCGCTTGTACCCTCCCTGCCAGTGACAGGGATACCATGTCCCATCTCTTGAAGTCCTCCTCCATCTGTTCCACGAACCGCGTTAAGTTTAACCTATGCAATGTACCCCAATTCTTGGCTATCTGGATCCCCAAGTAGCGAAAGTCCCTTGTTACCTTCCTCAGCGGTAAGTCCTCTATTTCTCTGCTCTGCTCCCCTGGATGTACCACAAACAGCTCACTTTTCCCCATGTTCAGCTTATATCCTGAAAATTCTCCAAACTCCCCAAGTATCCGCATTATCTCTGGCATCCCCTCCGCCGGGTCTGCCACATACACCAATAAATCGTCCGCGTAAAGAGATACCCGGTGTTCCTCTCCTCCCCTGAGTACTCCCCTCCACTTCCTGGAACCCCTCAATGCTATTGCCAGGGGCTCAATCGCCAGTGCAAACAATAATGGGGACAGAGGACATCCCTGCCTCGTCCCTCTCTGGAGCCGAAAATACGCAGACCCCCGTCCATTCGTGACCACGCTCGCCATCGGGGCCCTATTCAGCAGCTGTACCCATCTAATATACTCATCTCCAAAGCCAAATCTCCTCAACACCTCCCACAAATAATCCCACTCCACTCTATCAAATGCTTTCTCGGCATCCATCGCCACCACTATCTCCGCTTCCCCCTCTGGTGGGGGCATCATCATTACCCCTAGCAGCCTCCGTATATTAGTTTGGTCCTCATGGACTACCCCCGGGACACAATCCTCTATCCTCATTGCCATTACCTTGGCCAGAATTTTAGCGTCTACATTTAGGAGGGAAATAGGTCTATAGGACCCGCATTGCAGCAGGTCTTTTTCCTTCTTTAGGAGAAGCGATATCGTTGCCTCTGACATAGTCGGGGGCAGCTGTCCCCTTTCCTTCGCCTCATTAAAGGTTCTCATCAGTATCGGGGCAAGCAAGTCCACATATTTCCTATAAAATTCGACTGGAAATCCATCCGGTCCCGGAGCCTTCCCCGCCTGCATACTCCTAATTCCTTTCACTACTTCCTCTATCTCGATCTGTGCTCCCAGTCCCACCCTCTCCTGCTCCTCCACCTTAGGGAATTGCAGCCGGTCCAGGAAGCACATCATTCTCTCCTTCCCATCCGGGGGCTGAGCTTCGTATAATCTTTTATAGAATGCCTTGAACACTCCATTCACTCTATCCGCTCCCCGCTCTATCTCTCCTTCCTCATCCCTCACTCCCCCTATTTCCCTTGCTGCTCCCCTTTTCCTCAATTGATGGGCCAGCAACCTGCTCGCCTTCTCCCCATACTCATACTGTACACCCTGTGCCTTCCTCCACTGTGCTTCTGCAGTACCCGTTGTCAGCAAGTCAAATTCTACGTGTAACCTTTGCCTTTCCCTGTACAGTCCCTCCTCCAGTGCCTCCGCATATTGCCTGTCCACCCTCAGACGTTCTTGCAGCAACCGCTCCCATTCCCTACTCTCCTGCTTTCCTTTATGTGCCCTTATTGATATCAGCTCCCCTCTAACCACTGCCTTCAGCGCCTCCCAGACCACTCCCACCTGGACCTCCCCGTTATCATTGAGTGCCAAGTATTTTTCAATGCACCCCCTCACCCTTAGACACACCCCTTCATCTGCCATTAGTCCCATGCCCATTCTCCAGGGTGGACGCCCTTCTGTTTCCTCCCCTATCTCCAAGTCTACCCAATGAGGAGCGTGATCCGAAATGGCTATAGCCGTATACTCCGTCCCCCTCACCTTCGGGATCAACGCCCTACCCAAGACAAAAAAGTCTATTCGCGAATAAACTTTGTGGACATAGGAGAAAAACGAAAACTCCTTATTCCTAGGTCTACTAAATCTCCACGGGTCTACTCCTCCCATCTGCTCCATAAAATCTTTAAGCACCTTGGCTGCAGCCGGCCTCCTTCCAGTCCTGGATCTCGACCTGTCCAGCCCTGGCTCCAGCACCGTATTAAAATCTCCCCCCATTACCAACTTTCCCACCTCTAGGTCCGGGATGCGTCCTAGCATGCGCCTCATAAAATTGGCATCATCCCAGTTCGGGGCATATACGTTTACCAAGACCACCGCCTCCCCCTGTAATTTGCCACTCACCATCACGTATCTGCCCCCGCTATCCGCCACTATGGTCTTTGCCTCAAACATAACCCGCTTCCCCACTAGTATAGCCACCCCCCTGTTTTTCGCATCTAGCCCCGAATGAAACACCTGCCCCACCCATCCTTTGCGAAGTCTAACCTGGTCTATAAGTTTCAAGTGCGTCTCTTGTAACATAACCACGTCTGCCTTAAGTTTCTTAAGGTGTGCGAGTACTCGTGCCCTCTTTATCGGCCCGTTCAGCCCTCTCACATTCCACGTGATCAACCGGGTTGGGGGGCTTTTTACCCCCCCCTTGTCGATTAGCCATCCCCTTTTTCCAGCTCCTCACCCGGTTCCCACGCAGCTGTGTCCCCCCCAGGCGGTGCCCCCCCACCCACCCCACCCCATTCCGGCTCCCCCCTCTCCCCAGCAGCAGCAACCCAGTAACTCCCCCCTCCCACCCCCCCCGCTAGATCCCCCACTAGCGTAGTTACACCCCCCATGTTGCTCCCAGAAGTCAGCAAACTCTGGCCGACCTCGGCTTCCCCCCGTGACCTCGGCTCGCACCGTGCGACGCCCCCTCCTTCCTGCTTCCCTATTCCCGCCATGATTATCATAGCGCGGGAACAAAGCCCGCGCTTCCCTTTTGGCCCCGCCCCCCATGGCCAACGCCCCATCTCCTCTACCTCCCTTCCTCCCTCCACCACCACCTGTGGAAGAGAGAAAAGTTACCGCATCGCAGGATTAATAACATAAAACTCATCTTTCCCCCCCTTTTTCCCCCCTCTTTGCCCCCCATACTCGCCCCACCACTTTGTTTCAAACGTTCTTTTTTAATAACCCGCTTATTCCAGTTTTTCTTCCACAATAAACGTCCACGTCTCATCCGCCGTCTCAAAGTAGTGGTGCCTCCCTTGATATGTGACCCACAGTCTTGCCGGTTGCAGCATTCCAAATTTTATCTTCTTTTTGTGAAGCACCGCCTTGGCCCGATTAAAGTTCGCCCTCCTTCTCGCCACCTCCGCACTCCAGTCTTGATATACGCGGATCACCGCGTTCTCCCACTTACTGCTCCGAGTTTTCTTTGCCCATCTAAGGACCATCTCTCTGTCCTTAAAACGGAGGAATCTCACCACTATGGCTCTAGGAATTTCTCCTGCTCTCGGTCCTCGCGCCATAACTCGATAAGCTCCCTCCACCTCCAGCGGACCCGCCGGGGCCTCCGCTCCCATTAACGAGTGCAGCATCGTGCTCACATATGCCCCGACGCCTGCTCCTTCTGCACCTTCAGGAAGACCAAGAATCCTTAAATTATTCCTCATCGCCTTATTCTCCAGCACCTCCAGTCTTTCCACACATCGTTTATGGTGTGCCTCGTGCATCTCCGTCTTCACCACCAGGCCCTGTATATCGTCCTCGTTCTCGGCAGCCTTTGCCTTCACGACCCGAAGCTCCCGCTCCTGGGTCTTTTGCTCATCCTTTAGCCCTTCGATCGCCTGTAATATCGGGGCCAACAGCTCCTTCTTCATTTCCTTTTTAAGTTCTTCCACGCAACATTTCAAAAACTCTTGTTGTTCAGGGCCCCATGTTAAACTGCCACCTTCCGTCGCCATCTTGGTTCTTGCTTGCCTTCCTTGCCGCTGCTCCAAAGGATCCACTGCAATCTGGCCACTTCCCTCTCCTTTTTCCATCCGTTTCCAGGGGGGATTCCCTTCTGGTTTACCACACAGTGCTTCTAGCCGTTAAAATTGCCGTTGGGGCTCTTATTAAGAGCCCAAAAGTCCGTTCCACCGGGAGCTGCCGAAACGTGCGACTTAGCTGGTCATCGCCGCACCCGGAAGTGGAGTAAACAAGCTCTTAACTTGCAGAACAAACATAGGGTAGAGGACACACGTATGGCACCCAGTCAGAGACGTGGTTATGATACTGGACTAAAAATCCAGAAGACCTGGGGCTGGATTCTCCAATCCTGGGGCTATGTCCTCATGCCAGCGTGGGAACGGTTGCGATTTACGCCAGAAAAACTGTCGCAAAACGGCCATCAATTACCCCGTTTTGCTGGGAGCTAGCAGGGAGGCAGCGTAGAGCACCCGGCTCTAGCTGCCGATACGGCCTGGAGAATTGCAGGGTTCGTGGCCGCGCATGCGCATGGCGGCAATGCTTCATGGCAGAGGCCGCTCGCTGACCCGGCCTGCAAAATAGTCCCACCCTTCAGCCAGCTCGCACGCCACCACAGTGCGCTCAACCCCGAATATGTCGCCCCCTGCCCGTGGATCGGCCATCCCCCGATTGTGGCGGTGCTGGACTGAGTCCGCATCCGCCACGCCAGGTTTCCGACGGATGAGACCATACGTGTCCCTTGCTGTCGGGAACACGGCCGGTCGATGGCATAACATCGGGAGGCGGACCTCAGGCAATGACCTGAGGCCATCGATACGGCGTACTTTGGAGGGGGCGGAGCATTGCGAAAGCGGCGCCGTCCCGATTTCGTTGGGAATTTGAATTCTCCGTCCGTTTGCCGAATGCGATTTCGGCATCGGCGACCGGAGAATCCAGCCCATGATGTTTAGGGTGCGATTTAATGGAAAGAAACAGAGTCCCGTTTTGGGCGCGTATAGCGAATGTTTCTCGGCGCTTGCGGAGCTCAGAATGACCTCGCAGTTGAACGGGATTCTGACCCCGCGATTAAACCGGATATTGAACTGCAATTAGCAGGATTCTGCTTCTTTTCTGGGGAGGAATGCCCCGTCCAGGTCGCACTTTCCAGGTGGCGCTCAGATCTCGCGAACCCTTACTGTAGCCTCAGGACCCCGTCAACGCCTCAACTTATTCATTAAAGTGCCGTCTCCCTGCCGCACGCATTCCCATAAGGGAAGGGCACTGTTTACCCGATCCCCGGCATGAGCAAGATGGCCACCTGGCACTTTGGCACTACTAACATGGCACCCTGGCAGTGCCCTTGCCAGCCTGTTATTGCCACCTGGGCATTCTGGCACTCCCAGGGTGGCACCCAGGTGGTGCCAGTCTGACAGTGCTAAGGTGCCTGGGTGGCATTGGGGTGTTAGGGTACCACGCTGCCCAGAGCACGACCACCCGGGGCCTCCTAATCACCTGGGAGACCCATCCAAGTGCCGGTACACCTCATCCATGTTTGTGGAAACCAGTGCTAAATGGTGCCACGGGGAGATCTCCGAGGTGAGGCCATGGGATCCTGCGCATTAGTTAACTCGTGCATGGACATATTCAAGTGAGACTAACAGCTCACATGAATTTCAAATCTGGATCCTGCCCATTGAGGATGAGCTCCAGATCGCGATGCCTGGCGAGATCACGTTAGAGCTCGCGAGGCATAATGAGCTTTGTAAATCTCTTGAGAAACATCTCGTGAAACTCAACGGCCTTGTCGCGCCCCAAGTAATTTGTGACTAGGCCAGTGGATCGCGCCCCAAATCTCACTATAGCAGTTTCAGTGTTGATTCATTCCGGATACGAAAAACAGATGTTTGGATTGTTCTAAATACCTTACTGGCTTAAAATGTCCGTTCAGGAAGGAAGGATATTATCTACTCCAATGTGATTGACCACCCTCTGCAGAGGCCTGGAAAGTTACTCTGCTGTTTGAGCATGAACACCATCTTGCGAACCCCGCTGCAGCCTCAGATGCCTTCCTGAAAGTGAACCCTCGGAAGGTGACGGGCCCGGACGGGATCTCTGGTCGTGCACTCAGAGCCTGCGCGGACCAGCTGGCAGAGGTATTCGCGGGCATCTTTAACCTGTCCCTACTCCACTCCGAGGTCCCCACCTGCTTCAAGAAGACCACCGTCATACCGGTACCAAAGAAGAACCAGGCAACGTGCCTCAATGACTCTGTCCAGTGGCCCTGACTTTAGTCGTAATGAAGTGCTTCGAGAGGTTGATCATGAAGCGCATCACATCCATACTCCCAGAACGCCTTGGTCCACTGCAATTTGCATACCTCTGCAACTAGTCCACAGCAGACGCCATTTCCCTGGCCCTACACTCATCCCCAGAGCATCTCGAAAACAAGGACTTCTACATCAGACTCCTATTTATTGACTACAGCTCCGCCTTCAACACCATAATGCAAGCCAAGCTCCTATCAAAGCTGCAAAACCTATGACTTGGCTCCCCACTCTGCAACTGGATCCTCGATTTTCTGACCAACAGACCACAATCAGTAAGAATGAACAACAACACCTCTTCCACAGTAGTCCTCAACACCGGGGCCCCGCAAGGCTGCGTACTTAGCCCCCCTACTCTACTCCCTGTACACACACGACTGCGTGGCAAAACTTGGTTCCAACTCCATCTACAGGTTTTGCTGACGATAGTACCATAGTGGGCCGGATCTCGAATAACGACGAGTCAGAATACAGGCGGGAGATAGAGAACCTAGTGGAGTGGTGGAGCGACAACAATCTCTCCCTCAATGCCAGCAAAACTAAAGAGCTGGTCATTGACTTCAGGAAGCATAGTACTGTACACACCCCTGTCAGCATCAACGGAGCCGTGGTGGAGATGGTTAGCAGTTTCAAATTCCTAGGGGTGCACATCACCAAAAATCTGTCCTGGTCCACCCACGTCGACGCTACCACCAAGAAAGCACAACAGCACCTATACTTCCTCAGGAAACAAAGGAAATTCGGCATGTCCACATTAACCCTTACCAACTTTTACAGATGCACCATAAAAGCATCCTATCGGGCTGCATCACAGCCTGGTATGGCAACTGCTCGGCCCAGGACCGCAAGAAACTTGAGAGAGTCATGAACACCGCCCAGTCCATCACACGAACCTGCCTCCCATCCATTGACTCCATCTACACCTCCCGCTGCCTGGGGAAAGCGGGCAGCATTATCAAAGATCCCTCCCACCCGGCTTACTCACTCTTCCAACTTCTTCCATCGGGCAGGAGATACAGAAGTCTGAGAACACGCACGAACAGACTCAAAAACAGCTTCTTCCCCACTGTCACCAGACTCCTAAATGACCCTCTTATGGACTGACTTCATTAATACTACACCCTGTATGCTTCATCCGATGCCAGTGCTTATGTAGTTACATTGTATATGTTTCTTCCCATGTACTTAATGATCTGTTGAGCTGCTCGCAGAAAAATACTTTTCACTGTACCTCGGTACACGTGACAATAAACAAATCCAATCTAATCCAATGCCCCAACTTGCTCCCCGGACCCGGATATAAGCAAAAACTGAAGCGGGAGAATCCATCAAAGAAAGTCGTGCAATGTTGGTCTGAGGAATCGGATGACCTACAGGACTGCTTAGAGTCAGTGGACTGGTCAGTATTTACAAACTCTGTGACCAGCCTGAACGAGTATGCCACTACAGTTACTGACTTTCATTAGTATGTGTGTAGAAGACTGTGCCAAAGAAGCAAATCCGCATGTTTCCCAACTGGAAACCCTGGATGAAGAGGGATATTCACTGCTTGCTGAGGTGTTCAAGTCAGGCGATCCTGACCTATACAAGACAGCCAGATATGATACAAGGACATCCATCAAAGATGCCAAAAGACAGTACTGGACCAAACTTGAGTCCCAGCCTAGCCACACGGACCCCCGACGACTATGGCGAGCTCTGCAAGACATAATGGGCTACAAGATGAAGGCATGTAAAATCGCGGCTCCAATACACCTCTCCCTCGGGGCAGCACGGTAGCACAGTGGTTAGCACAGTTGCTTCACAGCGCCAGGGTCCCAAGTTCGATTCCTGCCTGGGGTCTGTGAGAAGTCTGCACTTTCTCCCCATGTCTGTGTGGGTTTCCTCCGGGTGCTCCGGTTTCCTCCCACAGTTCAAAGATGTGCGGATTATGTGGATTCGGCATGCTAAATTAACCTTAGTGTCCAAAAAGTTTACGTGGGGTTGCTGGATTAGGGAGATAGGGTGGAGGTGTGGGCTTGAGTTTGGTGCTCTTTCCAAGGGCTGGTGCAGACTCAATGGGCCGAATGGTCTCCTGCACTGTAAATTCTATGATGAGCTCAACGCATTCTATGCACGCTTTGAGCAAGAGGTCGACGAGAGCATGCCCTCCACCCCAGAAGCCTCGGATGAACTTGTATCTGAGACCACCATTGCAGATGTCAGAGCAGCCTTCTCGAAGGTCAACCCCTGGAAAGCCACTGGCCCGGACGAGCACTTAGGTCTTGCGTGGATCAGCTGGCGCGGGTATTCGTAGACATTTTCAACATCTCTTTACGACAATATGAGGTGCCTATCTGCTTCAAGATGACCATCATCCCTGTACCAAAGAAAAGCTGAGTAGCGTGCCTGAATGACTATCGTCCAGTGGCTCTGATATCTGAAGTGCTTTGAAAGGTTAGTCATGGCACAAATCAACTCCAGTCTCCCGGATTGCCTTGACCCACTGCAGTTCGCCTACCGTTGCAACAGGTCCACAGCAGATGCCATCTCCCTGGCCCTGCACTCAACCCTGGAATACCTAGGTAACAAAGACACCCAATGTCAGACTCCTATTTATTGACTATAGCTCAGCCTTCACACCATTCCTGTGAAACTCATCTCCAAACTCCGTGGCCTGGGCCTCGGCTCGTCCCTCTGCGACTGGATCCTGAACTTCCTAACCCACAGGCCACAACACCTCCTCCACAATCATTCTCAACACGCCGGTGCCCCACAAGGCTGTGTCCTCAGCCCCCTATTATACTCCCTGTACACCGATGACTGTGTGGCCAAATCCCCCTCCAACTCGATTTTCAAATTTGCTGATGACACCACAGTAGTGGGTCGGATCTGAAACAATGACGAGACAGAGTACAGGAATGAGATAGAGAATCTTGTGAACTGGTGCGACCACAATAATCTCTCGCTCAATGTCCATAAAACAAAGGAGATTGTTATCGACTTCAGGAAGCGTAGTGGAGAACATGCCCCTGTCTGCATCAATGGGAACGATGTAGAAAGGGTTGAGAGCTTCAAGTTTTTAGCTGTCCAGATCACCAACAAGCTGTCCTGGTCCCCCTTTGCTGACACTATAGTTAAGAAAGCCCACCAACGACTCTACTTTCTCAGAAGACTAAGGAAATTTGGCATATCAGCTACAACTCTCACCGACTTTTACCGATGCACCACAGAAAGCATTCTTTTTGGTTGTATAGCAGCTTGGTATGGATCCTGCTCTGCCCAAGACCGCAGGAAACTACAAAGGTTTGTGAATGTAGCCCAATCCATCACGTAAACCAGTCTCCCATCCATTGACTCTGTCTACAATTCCCGCTGTCTCGGAAAGGCAGCCAGCATAATTAAGGATCCCACACATCCCAGACATACTCCCTTCCACCTTCTTCCGTCAGGAAAAAGATACAAAAGTTTGACGTCACATACCAATTGACTCAAGTACAGCTTCTTCCCTGCTGCCATCAGACTTTAAATTGGACCTACCTCATTTAAGTTGATCTTTTCTCTACACCTTGCAGTAACTGTAACATTATATTCTGCAGTCTCTCCTTCCTTCCCTATGTACGGTATGCATTGTCTGTATAGCATGCAGGAAACAATACTTTTCACTGTATACTAATACTTGTGACAATAATAAATCAAATCAAATCAAAATATAATTGGTTAACAAATGTAAACCCTGTCAGCAGTGCAGGAATCTGGAGGGAAACAATTTCAGAACTTGAACAAGGTTCACAATTGTAGAACACCCCCATTTCCCCAGCTATATAATGGTAACCATGTAAGACAGATTCCTGGGGATGTAACTAATTAGCAGTCAATGATACTGGATCGATCCGTATTAGGGGCTATACAAACATTAGGTAGAATTGCTTGATACTTTTTTCAGGGATAACAGGACAGATTAACAAATGATATATCCGGAATATTGCATGTACGCTGAGTAGAATGGGAATGATGGGATCAGTGCAGAAGGAGGCTATTTGGCCCATTGGGTCTGCACCGACCCTCTGACAGGGCACTCCACCCAAGCCCACTTTCCCGTCCTTTTCCCAATTACCCTTTAACTTAACTTGCACATCCCTGAACACTTAAGGGGCAATTTTAGCGTGGCCAACTCACCTAACCTACACATCTTTGGTCTGTGGGCAGAAACCGGAGCACGCAGAGGAAACCCACGCAGGCAAGGGAAGAACGTGCAAACTCCATACAGTTACCCGAGGCTGAAATTGAACCCGGGTCCCTGGTGCTGTGAGGCAGCAGTGCTAACCACTGTGCCGCCGTGCCGCCCCAGGTGGTGCTCTTGTTCTGAATATTTTATCTTCTGATGAAATTGGAAGTTATTTATGTGTATTTATTGTTAAGGAAGAATTATGAGGCAGCACAGTGTGCGACTGTGTGGAGTTTGCACATTCTCCCTGTGTCTGCGTGGGTTACCTCCTGGTGTTCCTGTTTCCTCCCACAGTACAAAGATGTACAGGTTAGGTGGATCGGCCATGGTCAATTGCCTCTTAGTGACTAAAGGTTAGATGGGGTTACAGAGGTTAGGGGAAGTGAAGTGGGCCCGGGTGGGGTGCTCTTTGGGAGGGTTGGTGCAGACTCGATGGGCTGAATGGCCTCCTTCTGCACTGTAGGGATTCTTATTTGACATTACGATCCTCATAAAGTAACCCTAATACATTTGGCAGCAGTCTGATTCTTCCTCTTTATATCTTCTACCATGTGTATACACATTTTTCAAATGTGATCAACCTGAACAAAACTAAGTGAAGCCTGACAAGTGTAGATAGCCTCTGTAGAGAGGTAATAGAAATAGTTGGAAACTGTTACTCAACAGGTTAGGCAACACCAGTAGAGAGAAAAAAAATTTCAGGTCGAAAGGTCGTCGGTCTGCCTGGGCTACTGAATACTTCCAGCATTTTCTGTTTGTATTTCATGTTTCTCGGTATAAAAGCTCAGGAGGACTGAGAAGGTAAATTAAACAACATTTAATTCGTAAACATAAAGTAAAAGGCCGCAACATGGCTCCAAGCTCACACGTCTCAATCGGGACGACTGGCAGTGCCAACCCCATTCCGGGTTGGATTATAAAGGGTGAATTTACGAACCCCGCTGGGCGGACCTCAGCTCACTAGCGGGGGAGCTGATATTCCACGAATCTCACGGAGAGATCAGTTGATGTGTCCCCGTGGGTTTTGTGAGAGGTATTATACGAGTATTCACAGTATTATTCCTTTATAGACATATTTTCTGCAGTGACTAAAAGCAAATTACTGTGGATGCTGGAATCTGAAACGATCTTCTGCTCCACCAATGGCGTTTTACATTGTTCACCGGTGAACCCGCCTCGGGGAGGCCGCCATTAGCAGGAAGGGCTGGAAAACAGCTCAATATCTTTCTTTTTTTAGTTCATTGCCTGAACTAGAAATAGAAAATGAATAGTCAGCCATTACTCTCAGATCCCTTTCTAAATCTTCATTTTCAAATTCAGATCATTATTTATCCATTTAAATTCAAGTTGTTGTTTATTTTCAAGTTAAATAATCAATTTAAATCCTTCTACAAATCTCTAGCTGCTCCTCTCTCTGCCACTCCGATTATTTGAGCATCTCCTGCAAATGTGACAGTTTAAGTTAGTTTCAGTCACATTATGATTTTAAAAGAAAGGGAAATACCTGTATCCAGGGACTATTTAAATTTTGGATATTTTCTGCAATCATCTCCATCAATGTGAGAAACATTTTATCTTCATAATCAAACCGTTCTCCGAAGACGATGGAACAGATGATATTAGATGCAGCGCATCTCAGCAGACGGTTTGGGTTAAGTGGGGTATCTGATATAATTGAAAGAGAAGGTCAGTTAGAAAAGTGTACAGTGTTACACAAATAATAGAGGAAGACATTAATATTTTGTAGTCATTCATATTCAGAAGTATGTAAGTAAACAGTGGCCAAAAAATTGGTTTTATTCCAGTTTCAGGGCCAAAATAGTTGACTGCAGTGTTCACGCTGGACGTATGAAACATGTTTGAAATTGGGCCTCGGAGCTCATCACCATGTTTCTGGTGAGCTAGAGTTGAGCATCCAGAGGCAAACCTTTTTTGTCCCCACTTTGTGCCCGGAAAACAGGCACAATGAGGCCCAATTTCCTCCCAGTGTCAATTGGCTTTTGGATTAGGGGAGCCGCATGATCTAAATTTAAATCTGTCTTCTTTCAGTGTCCATCTCCCTGCACTCCCAGTCAGGGAGGGTATCACTGGATTCAAATTAGGGTCAAGTAATTGATTTTACTTCTGTTATAACCTGCCTACTTACCATTGGCTGGGGACTAATGACTATCCCACAATCCTGTGGGAGTATGAGCTTCCCCAATGAGGGGGGGGCGGAGAAACCACCAGTAAAATCCTAGTATAAATAAAGCTGGCCAGTTCAGGAATCAGCAGGAAGGAGTATGTAGCAAAGGAAGTTACTGCTACTGTTATGTATATATGTTATAGTAAATAAATGTTATTACTTTGTATCCTTAAAACTCGTGCTGGATTCTTCGTGGCCCTCACAAAACTGGCGACGAAGGTTAAAGTGAATAGCTGTCTACACTGCTTAAGCCACCTCCCTGGATTTTTGTTGGATACAGGTTGGAAGTTGTTTTCTATTATACCATGCCTCTGTACGGACGTTTGGATGTTTTTGATGCTGCGCTGGAAAGCTGGAACCAGTACACACAACGGATGCGTTACTATTTCCGGGCAAACAATATCACCGAAATGGGTGCTTCAAATGGGTTGGCAGAGCGCGCAGTGCAGACATTCAAAAGAGGCCTAAAGAAGCAATCTTCCGGATCAATGGACACGAGACTGGCTCGCTTTTTGTTTACGTACAGGACCACCCCCCATGCAGTGACGGGTAGCTCCCGCAGAACTCCTAATGGGCCGGAGACTTCGCACCCGCCTTAGTATGGTTTTCACGGACATTGGCGCAAAAGTACGCCGATTCGGCAGTTTGCGCCCGGTGACCCAGTGTTCGTTCGGAATTTTGCTGGTGGTGCAATGGGTTCCTGGTGTAATCTTTCGCCAAACGGGCCGAACGTTTGACAGAACTGGCTCCGTCTGGGTCCACTCACGGATCTGTGATGCCGTGACAGGCAAGGTGTCCATAAAATTTAGGGTTGCAACCACCTCACCGGTCGTGGGGGTCGTCATGGGGCCAGTCGATAAAGGCAATCGGCTCAGTGCGTCGGCATTTGCTATCTGCGTACCTGGCTTGTGCTTCAGAGAATACTCGTATGCAGCAAGCAACAAAGCCCAGCGCTGGATCCGTGCAGAAGCAATGGGCGGTATTGGCTTATCCTTTCTGAAAAGTCCCAGCAGAGGATTATGATCAGTCACGATAGTGAAATGGCGGCCATACACGTACTGGTGGAAGCGTTTCACCGCAAAAACCACTGCCAGGCCCTCCTTCTCGATCTGCGCGTACTTTTTCTCCGCTGCAGTCAATGTGCGGGAGGCAAAAGCTATCGGCCGTTCGGCCCCGTTCTCCATCTTGTGGGACAGGATGGCCCCAGTACCATACGGGGATGCATCACATGTGACGAGCAAAGGCTTTCCAGGATCATAGTGGGTTAGTAACCCAGACGACGACAATTGTTGTTTTACCCGCCGGAAAGCGGTTTCTTGCGGCTAACCCCAAACCCAGGTGTGATTTTTCTTTAGCAGAAGGTGCAAAGGGGCCAGCGTAGTTGCCAGATTGGGGAGGAACTTCCCATAATAGTTTACGAGACCGAGAAAAGAACGAAGATGCGAAGTGTCAGTCGGGGCGGGGGCCTGTTGAATTGCACGCACCTTCTCTGCGACGGGGTGCAAACCTTCGCGGTCCACCCGATAACCTAGGTAGACTACTTCCTTTGCCTGAACTACGCACTTTGTGCGACGTAAACGGACTCCAGCCTCCGAAATGCGTCTAAGGACAGCCTCCAGATTCTCCAAATGTTCCTGCTCCGACGTCCCTGTCAT
Organism: Scyliorhinus torazame; assembly: GCF_047496885.1. Classification (NCBI taxonomy): domain Eukaryota; kingdom Metazoa; phylum Chordata; class Chondrichthyes; order Carcharhiniformes; family Scyliorhinidae; genus Scyliorhinus; species Scyliorhinus torazame. The sequence goes on along the minus strand of NC_092731.1, from coordinate 9,930,108 downwards.
CAAAACGTCATCTAGGTAGACAGCCACACGTGGTAAACCTCTCAAAATGCCCTCCATAACACGTTGAAAAATTGCGCAGGCAGAGGATACTCCAAAGGGCAACCGTGTATATTCATACAGGCCCCGGTGTGTATTCATTGTTACATATGGTCGGGAGGCAGGGTCCAGCTCCAGCTGCAGGTAGGCGTGACTCATATCTAATTTTGTGAACGCGAGTCCACCTGCAAGTTTCGCGTAGAGATCCTCTATGCGAGGCATTGGATATCGGTCGAGTCGGGAAACGATATTCACTGTAAGTTTATAGTTGCCACACAAGCGAACTGTGGCATCTGGCTTCATTACAGGTACAATTGGTGCTGCCCTGTCAGCAAAACGGACGGGCCTGATAATACCCAAAGTCTCCAAACGAGTGAGCTCCCCTTCAACCTTCTCGAGCAAGGCGTAAGGCACTGGGCGTGCCCGGAAATAGCGCGGCATGGTTCCTGGTTCGACTTGGATACGGGCTACGGCCCCTTTTATTTTCCCCAAACCAGGCTGGAATACATCTGGGTATCGTCCTAGCACCTCAGTCAACCCTTCAGAAACTGTTTGGAGGTTATGCTGCCATTGCAAACGCAAATAGCGCAACCAGTCCCGACCCAACAGGATGGGCCCATGGCCGCGCACCACGATAAGTGGGAAACGCCCCTCCTGGCGTCCATAGACAACAGGGGTCATGTAGTTCCTGCAATGACCAGTGGTTCCCCCGTGTAGGTGGCCAACCTGGCCTGTGAGTCAGTTAACGTAAGGGTCTTTGTACCCTGCTTGATGCGGTCGAATGTCCTCTGGGCGATCACGGAGACCGCTGCGCCAGTATCCAACTCCATCTCAAGCGGGTGGCCATTGACCCGTACTGTCACCTTAATAGGGGCCACACGGGGAGCTGCCACACAATGCAGCTGCAGGCAGTCGTCCTCCGTCTCCACGTCCTCAGGAGTAGTCGCTGCAGGTTCATCCACATGGAAGGTACGGCCTCTGGGCTGGTTCCAGTAACGGCCCCTGGGCTGGTCCCAGTTTCGGTCGGAACGACGGCGCCTCTGGCGCTCCCAGGACCGCCGTCAGCGACGGGGTCGGCGCCTACAAGTCTGACACGGACATGGCTCCTCATCCATTGGCTCTGGAGAAGGCTCCCTTCGGGGAGGAATGTCCGACGGCCACTGGCGTCGGTCCGGACGTTGCCTCGCCCAAGGTACCGCAGGAGTGCGGGGGGACGTTTTCGGACAGAAGGGGTTGCGCCCCAAGGCATGCACTTCCATTCCCTGTAGCTCCTGTACTCCTCGCTCTGCGCTCTCTCGGGACAATACTATTTGAATGGCCTGTTGAAAAGTCAATGTTGGCTCCGCTAACAACTTTCTCTGGGTGGCCGCATTGTTAATACCGCAAACCAAAAGGTCGCGTAACATTTCTGACAAGGTCTCACCATAGTCACAGTACTCCGCAATCCTGCGTAGCCTGGATAGAAAATCGGCAAGGGATTCTCCAGGGGTCCTCTCAGCGGTATTAAATCGGTAACGCTGGACTATCGTGGACGGGGTTGGGTTAAAATGTTGCCCCACTATATTCACAAAAAACGTTTTGGTGTCCGGCGCAGCTGGGTACGTAAGGCTCCTAATCACCCCAAACGTATGCGGGCCGCAGGCGGTGAGCAATATGACCACCTGGCGCTCGTTTTCGGTGATATTGTTCGCCCGGAAATAGTAACGCATCCGTTGTGTGTACTGGTTCCAGCTTTCCAGCGCAGCATCAAAAACATCCAAACGTCCGTACAGAGGCATGGTATAATAGAAAACAACTTCCAACCTGTATCCAACAAAAATCCAGGGAGGTGGCTTCAGCAGTGTAGACAGCTATTCACTTTAACCTTCGTCGCCAGTTTTGTGAGGGCCACGAAAAATCCAGCACGAGTTTTAAGCATACAAAGTAATAACATTTATTTACAATAACATATATATATATATATAGCAGCAACTTCCCTTGCTGCACACTCCTTCCTGCTGTTTCCAAAGTGGCCAGCTTTATTTATACTTGGAGTTTACTAATGGTTTCTCCGCCCCCCTTATTGGGGAAGCTCATACTCCCTCACGATTGTGGGATTGTCATTAGTCCCCAGCCAATGGTAAGTAGGCAGGTTATAACAGCTATCCAATTTGCCCCACTCTTCCACCTTTTCCCCAGGGCTGTGAAATGTTTTGCTGTTCAAATATATTGTACATCTAATTGTCTTTTGAAGGTTACAATTGAGTCTGCAACCAACATGCTGGTAGGCAATGCACTCAAATCATAACTTTGTTACGTTAAAAAAAAGTTATCTCTCCTAATTCCTTTGCAGATGTCTTAAATCTGTGTCCTCTGGTTATCGATCCACCTCCCACCAGAAAGGGATGCTACTCACTTGTACTCCCAAAACTCCTCTGAATTTTGAACATCTTTTTTAAATCCCCCCTTAACCATATGTTTTCTAAGAAGAACAACCTCAAGTTGCTGCACATACTGAAGCGCTTCATCCATGGGATCAATGTAAAATGAATTCATTTTATTTTCTTCCTTTCTCCTGAAGTCCACGACTCCTGCCGGGTTGAGCGTGAGCGGCTCTCCGGTTCTTCTTTTTAAAAAAATGTATTTTATTGCAAACATGTATCAAAACATGTTACAGCAAATAAACACCCCGGGAAATATACTTCCCAGCAATCAACTATACAGTCTGTACAGATTCTCACCCCCAGCCCCCCCGGCAACAGACAGCTCCTCAAACACGGTCACAAACATTCCCCACCTTTTCTCAAACCCCCCTGCAGAACCCTATAACTCATACTTTATCGTCTCCAACCGCAGAAAGTCGGAAAGCTGCTACCCCCCGGTGGCGATGCCGAGCGCTACTCCAGTAAAATCCGCTGCCGTGCAATCAGAGAGGCGAAGGCCAAGACAGCGGCCTTCCTCCTCTCCATGAGCTCCGGCTTCTCTGAAAACACAAATATTGCCACCAAAGGGTCCGGGTCCACCTCCTCCACTATCCTGGCTAAAACTGCAAATACTCCCGCCAATTTTTTGCAAACCCAAAACATATGCACGTGATTCACTGGCCCCGCCTATAAGTCTCATTTATCTGCCACCCTCTGAAAGAACCCACTCATTCTCGCCCGAGTCATATGCACCCTGTGCACCACCTTCAACTGTATCAGGCTGATCCTTGCACAAGAGGAGGTCCCGTTTACCCTATGCAGTGCCTCACTCCATACTTCCCAATTGATCTACCCTCCCAACCCCGCTTCCCATTTCTCCTTGATCTTCATCACCCCCTTGCCTCCCTGCTCCCCCAGTCACTTGTATATATCCCCAATTCTTCCCTCCCCTTCCACATCCAGAAGCAGCAGTCGCTCTATCAGGGTGTATCCCGGCAACCTAGGGAACCCCCATCCATGTTAGACGTTTTAGTTGCTGTGAAATGAAAAGTCTAAAGTTCTTGTTCCTTTTCACCAAACACCATTTATTTCACTTCCACAGCCTCTGCACAAAACTCTTAACAATACACCACCTGACAGAGGCCACCTGAAGCCCCTTTACATATCAGTGTCAATTAATGGATACTTAACATAAATGAGACAACTAATTGCAATGTTTCTTAACCCATTACTTAACAATCCAGACCCTTCGTGCAAAATCCCTATATATAATAATATATTGCCACAAGTATGCTTACATTTACACTGCAATGAAGTTATTGTGAAAAGTCCTTAGATTTTCTGGATTATCTCTGCTGCCCTTCTTAAACAATGGGACAACTGGTTTAAAGGTTGGTTTAGCACACTGGGCTAAATCGCTGGCTTTTAAAGCAGACCAAGGCAGGCCAGCAGCACGGTTCAATTCCCGCACCAGCCTCCCCGAACAGGCGCCGGAATGTGGCGACTAGGGGCTTTTCACAGTAACTTCATTTGAAGCCTACTTGTGACAATAAGCTATTTTCATTTCAATATCGGCTACTCTCCAGTCCTCTGGAACGTCTCCTGTAGCCAATGTGGATACAAAGATTACTGTCAAGGCCCCAGCAACTTCCTCCCTTGCCTCCCTCAGTATTCTGGGGTAGATTTCATCAGGCCCTGGGGACTTATCTACTTTAATGCTTTTTAAGAAGCCCAACACCTCTTTATTAATATCAACATGACTCAGAATATCTACACACTCTACCCTATACTCCTCATCCACCAAATCCTTCTCTTTGGTGAATACTGAGGCAAATTATTAATTTATTATCTCCCATTTCCTCTGATTCCATACATAGATTCCCTCTAATATTCTTGAATGGACCAACCCTTTCTCTGGCTACCCTTTTGCTCTTCACGTATGTCTAAAACGCCTTAGGATTTTCCTTAATCATGTTTGCCAACGAGCTTTCATGACCCCTTTTAACCTTCCGAACTCCTACCTTAAGTTCCTTCCTGCTTGCTTTATATTCTTCAAGGGCTTCATCTATCATAAGCTTTTTAGATCTTATGAATGCTTCCTTCGTTAATTTCCACTTCTGGAGCCCCGTCCATTCCCTCGCTACCTGAATCTCCAAATACCTAAACCTATCCTTCGCTCCCTTAAACAGCATCCCCCCTAAATTAGCCCGCTGTCCCAGCTCATTCACCAGGAAAACCTCGCTTTTCCCTACATTCAGTTTGTACCCCGAGAATCCTCCAAACCTCCCAGCAGGTCCATAATTTTTCCCATACTCTCCAACAGATCCGAAACATACAGCAAGAGGTCATCGGCATAGAGCGACACCCGATGCTCCCTCTGTCTCCTCATAATCCCCCGCCACTCCGCCAACCCCCTAAGAGCCATTGACAACGCCTCTATAGCCAGCGCAAACATATAGTGTTGCCCCACTATATTCACTGTCATCTAGGTAGACAGCCACACGTGGTAAACCTCTCAAAATGCCCTCCATAACACGTTGAAAAATTGCGCAGGCAGAGGATACTCCAAAGGGCAACCGTGTATATTCATACAGGCCCCGGTGTGTATTCATTGTTACATATGGTCGGGAGGCAGGGTCCAGCTCCAGCTGCAGGTAGGCGTGACTCATATCTAATTTTGTGAACGCGAGTCCACCTGCAAGTTTCGCGTAGAGATCCTCTATGCGAGGCATTGGATATCGGTCGAGTCGGGAAACGATATTCACTGTAAGTTTATAGTTGCCACACAAGCGAACTGTGGCATCTGGCTTCATTACAGGTACAATTGGTGCTGCCCTGTCAGCAAAACGGACGGGCCTGATAATACCCAAAGTCTCCAAACGAGTGAGCTCCCCTTCAACCTTCTCGAGCAAGGCGTAAGGCACTGGGCGTGCCCGGAAATAGCGCGGCATGGTTCCTGGTTCGACTTGGATACGGGCTACGGCCCCTTTTATTTTCCCCAAACCAGGCTGGAATACATCTGGGTATCGTCCTAGCACCTCAGTCAACCCTTCAGAAACTGTTTGGAGGTTATGCTGCCATTGCAAACGCAAATAGCGCAACCAGTCCCGACCCAACAGGATGGGCCCATGGCCGCGCACCACGATAAGTGGGAAACGCCCCTCCTGGCGTCCATAGACAACAGGGGTCATGTAGTTCCTGCAATGACCAGTGGTTCCCCCGTGTAGGTGGCCAACCTGGCCTGTGAGTCAGTTAACGTAAGGGTCTTTGTACCCTGCTTGATGCGGTCGAATGTCCTCTGGGCGATCACGGAGACCGCTGCGCCAGTATCCAACTCCATCTCAAGCGGGTGGCCATTGACCCGTACTGTCACCTTAATAGGGGCCACACGGGGAGCTGCCACACAATGCAGCTGCAGGCAGTCGTCCTCCGTCTCCACGTCCTCAGGAGTAGTCGCTGCAGGTTCATCCACATGGAAGGTACGGCCTCTGGGCTGGTTCCAGTAACGGCCCCTGGGCTGGTCCCAGTTTCGGTCGGAACGACGGCGCCTCTGGCGCTCCCAGGACCGCCGTCAGCGACGGGGTCGGCGCCTACAAGTCTGACACGGACATGGCTCCTCATCCATTGGCTCTGGAGAAGGCTCCCTTCGGGGAGGAATGTCCGACGGCCACTGGCGTCGGTCCGGACGTTGCCTCGCCCAAGGTACCGCAGGAGTGCGGGGGGACGTTTTCGGACAGAAGGGGTTGCGCCCCAAGGCATGCACTTCCATTCCCTGTAGCTCCTGTACTCCTCGCTCTGCGCTCTCTCGGGACAATACTATTTGAATGGCCTGTTGAAAAGTCAATGTTGGCTCCGCTAACAACTTTCTCTGGGTGGCCGCATTGTTAATACCGCAAACCAAAAGGTCGCGTAACATTTCTGACAAGGTCTCACCATAGTCACAGTACTCCGCAATCCTGCGTAGCCTGGATAGAAAATCGGCAAGGGATTCTCCAGGGGTCCTCTCAGCGGTATTAAATCGGTAACGCTGGACTATCGTGGACGGGGTTGGGTTAAAATGTTGCCCCACTATATTCACAAGTTCATCAAACGTTTTGGTGTCCGGCGCAGCTGGGTACGTAAGGCTCCTAATCACCCCAAACGTATGCGGGCCGCAGGCGGTGAGCAATATGACCACCTGGCGCTCGTTTTCGGTGATATTGTTCGCCCGGAAATAGTAACGCATCCGTTGTGTGTACTGGTTCCAGCTTTCCAGCGCAGCATCAAAAACATCCAAACGTCCGTACAGAGGCATGGTATAATAGAAAACAACTTCCAACCTGTATCCAACAAAAATCCAGGGAGGTGGCTTCAGCAGTGTAGACAGCTATTCACTTTAACCTTCGTCGCCAGTTTTGTGAGGGCCACGAAAAATCCAGCACGAGTTTTAAGCATACAAAGTAATAACATTTATTTACAATAACATATATATATATATATAGCAGCAACTTCCCTTGCTGCACACTCCTTCCTGCTGTTTCCAAAGTGGCCAGCTTTATTTATACTTGGAGTTTACTAATGGTTTCTCCGCCCCCCTTATTGGGGAAGCTCATACTCCCTCACGATTGTGGGATTGTCATTAGTCCCCAGCCAATGGTAAGTAGGCAGGTTATAACAGCTATCCAATTTGCCCCACTCTTCCACCTTTTCCCCAGGGCTGTGAAATGTTTTGCTGTTCAAATATATTGTACATCTAATTGTCTTTTGAAGGTTACAATTGAGTCTGCAACCAACATGCTGGTAGGCAATGCACTCAAATCATAACTTTGTTACGTTAAAAAAAAGTTATCTCTCCTAATTCCTTTGCAGATGTCTTAAATCTGTGTCCTCTGGTTATCGATCCACCTCCCACCAGAAAGGGATGCTACTCACTTGTACTCCCAAAACTCCTCTGAATTTTGAACATCTTTTTTAAATCCCCCCTTAACCATATGTTTTCTAAGAAGAACAACCTCAAGTTGCTGCACATACTGAAGCGCTTCATCCATGGGATCAATGTAAAATGAATTCATTTTATTTTCTTCCTTTCTCCTGAAGTCCACGACTCCTGCCGGGTTGAGCGTGAGCGGCTCTCCGGTTCTTCTTTTTAAAAAAATGTATTTTATTGCAAACATGTATCAAAACATGTTACAGCAAATAAACACCCCGGGAAATATACTTCCCAGCAATCAACTATACAGTCTGTACAGATTCTCACCCCCAGCCCCCCCGGCAACAGACAGCTCCTCAAACACGGTCACAAACATTCCCCACCTTTTCTCAAACCCCCCTGCAGAACCCTATAACTCATACTTTATCGTCTCCAACCGCAGAAAGTCGGAAAGCTGCTACCCCCCGGTGGCGATGCCGAGCGCTACTCCAGTAAAATCCGCTGCCGTGCAATCAGAGAGGCGAAGGCCAAGACAGCGGCCTTCCTCCTCTCCATGAGCTCCGGCTTCTCTGAAAACACAAATATTGCCACCAAAGGGTCCGGGTCCACCTCCTCCACTATCCTGGCTAAAACTGCAAATACTCCCGCCAATTTTTTGCAAACCCAAAACATATGCACGTGATTCACTGGCCCCGCCTATAAGTCTCATTTATCTGCCACCCTCTGAAAGAACCCACTCATTCTCGCCCGAGTCATATGCACCCTGTGCACCACCTTCAACTGTATCAGGCTGATCCTTGCACAAGAGGAGGTCCCGTTTACCCTATGCAGTGCCTCACTCCATACTTCCCAATTGATCTACCCTCCCAACCCCGCTTCCCATTTCTCCTTGATCTTCATCACCCCCTTGCCTCCCTGCTCCCCCAGTCACTTGTATATATCCCCAATTCTTCCCTCCCCTTCCACATCCAGAAGCAGCAGTCGCTCTATCAGGGTGTATCCCGGCAACCTAGGGAACCCCCATCCATGTTAGACGTTTTAGTTGCTGTGAAATGAAAAGTCTAAAGTTCTTGTTCCTTTTCACCAAACACCATTTATTTCACTTCCACAGCCTCTGCACAAAACTCTTAACAATACACCACCTGACAGAGGCCACCTGAAGCCCCTTTACATATCAGTGTCAATTAATGGATACTTAACATAAATGAGACAACTAATTGCAATGTTTCTTAACCCATTACTTAACAATCCAGACCCTTCGTGCAAAATCCCTATATATAATAATATATTGCCACAAGTATGCTTACATTTACACTGCAATGAAGTTATTGTGAAAAGTCCTTAGATTTTCTGGATTATCTCTGCTGCCCTTCTTAAACAATGGGACAACTGGTTTAAAGGTTGGTTTAGCACACTGGGCTAAATCGCTGGCTTTTAAAGCAGACCAAGGCAGGCCAGCAGCACGGTTCAATTCCCGCACCAGCCTCCCCGAACAGGCGCCGGAATGTGGCGACTAGGGGCTTTTCACAGTAACTTCATTTGAAGCCTACTTGTGACAATAAGCTATTTTCATTTCAATATCGGCTACTCTCCAGTCCTCTGGAACGTCTCCTGTAGCCAATGTGGATACAAAGATTACTGTCAAGGCCCCAGCAACTTCCTCCCTTGCCTCCCTCAGTATTCTGGGGTAGATTTCATCAGGCCCTGGGGACTTATCTACTTTAATGCTTTTTAAGAAGCCCAACACCTCTTTATTAATATCAACATGACTCAGAATATCTACACACTCTACCCTATACTCCTCATCCACCAAATCCTTCTCTTTGGTGAATACTGAGGCAAATTATTAATTTATTATCTCCCATTTCCTCTGATTCCATACATAGATTCCCTCTAATATTCTTGAATGGACCAACCCTTTCTCTGGCTACCCTTTTGCTCTTCACGTATGTCTAAAACGCCTTAGGATTTTCCTTAATCATGTTTGCCAACGAGCTTTCATGACCCCTTTTAACCTTCCGAACTCCTACCTTAAGTTCCTTCCTGCTTGCTTTATATTCTTCAAGGGCTTCATCTATCATAAGCTTTTTAGATCTTATGAATGCTTCCTTCGTTAATTTCCACTTCTGGAGCCCCGTCCATTCCCTCGCTACCTGAATCTCCAAATACCTAAACCTATCCTTCGCTCCCTTAAACAGCATCCCCCCTAAATTAGCCCGCTGTCCCAGCTCATTCACCAGGAAAACCTCGCTTTTCCCTACATTCAGTTTGTACCCCGAGAATCCTCCAAACCTCCCAGCAGGTCCATAATTTTTCCCATACTCTCCAACAGATCCGAAACATACAGCAAGAGGTCATCGGCATAGAGCGACACCCGATGCTCCCTCTGTCTCCTCATAATCCCCCGCCACTCCGCCAACCCCCTAAGAGCCATTGACAACGCCTCTATAGCCAGCGCAAACAGCAATAGTGACAGCGGGCACCCTTGCCTCGTACCTCTGTAAGTCAAAGCTTCGTGAGCTCATATAATTCGCCTTCATCCTCGCCCTTGGTGTCACATACAGCAACCGCACCTATGCCACAAACCTCGGTCCAAACCCAAACCTTCACAAAACCTCAAACAAGTACCGTCACTCCACCCGATCAAATGCCTTCTCCGTGTTCATGGACACCACCACCTCCGGTACCAGAGCCCCCGACGGATTAATCACCACATTAAACAGCCATCTTACATTTCTTGCGAGCTGCCTGCCCTTCACGAAGCCTGTTTAATCTTCTGCAACCACTTCCGGGACACAATCTTCCATCCTCCCTGCCAACAACTTAGCCAATACTTTCACATCTGTGTTCAATAGTGATATGGGCCTATACAACCCACATTCCACCCCGTCCTTCCCCTTTTTTGAGATTAGTGTGATTACTGCCTGTGTCATCGTGTTCGGCAACTCCCTCTTTCTCCAGTGCTTCATTAAACGTCCCCAACCGATGTGGTGCCAGGTCCATCGCAGATTCCTTATAAAATTCCGCCAGGTACCCATCCGGCCCAGGGGCCTCCCCGACTTCATACCCATGATACTATCCAGCGCCTCCCTTAGCCCCAGGGGCTCCTCCAACGGCTGCCTCTTTGCTTCCTCCACCTGGGGAATTTGAGCTTGTCCAGAAACCGCCCCATGTCCCCCTCTTCTCCCCCGGGGCAGCCTCAAAAAGTCCCTGGTAGTACTCCCTAAACGCCTCATTTGTTTTCCCTGGCTCCGAAACCACATGCCCGGCCCCAGTCCTTATTTCAATATTTCCCTGGACGCAACCTGCCTCCGCAGCTGGTGCGCCAGCACATGGCTCACCTTCTCCCCGTACTCATATTGTCCCCCTCTTGCACTACGGAGTTGCTCTACCGCCCTCCCCGTTGTCAGCCTGTCAAACTGCCCCTGCAACTTTTTCCTTCTCACCACTCCCTCCACGGTGGGCACCCTTGAATATTCCCTGTCCACCTTCACTATCTCGCTCACTAGATAGTCAACTTTCTCCCTCCTTTCACTATCCGCACACCTTAAACAAAATAATTTCCCCCCCGACCACTGCCGTCAGTGCTTCCCAAAAAACTGCCGCTGACAACGTCCCATTCTGATTAAACTCCACATACTCCTTAAACACCGCCCGCACCTTATCACAAAAACCTCCATCCACCAACAACCCCAAGTCAAACTTCCACCCCAGCCTCTGCTCTCGTCCCGATCTAAACCGAATCTCCAGCCAGTGGGGTGCATGGTACGAGATAACTATCCCCGCATACTCTGCTCCCTCCACCCCAACCAAAATCACCTTATGGACGTGCGCTCTCCTGTTCTTCATTAATGTAGACAGATTATTCAGTGATGGAATGCATCACTGCCTTCACTTGACAACCATCAGTGAGGAGACACTGGACATTGACCTGGGTGGAAACCCAGGGTGGATTTTTCTTTCTTTAAACCTCAAGTTAACTGCCACAGACCCAAGTGCTGACCAGACTCTTGAGGGACAAACAGACATCAAATGGCATTTTCCCACTTCTTTATCCAATTGCATGTATCAAAAAGTAAAGGATGTCTTAAATTTTGATTTTTTTTTTTGTATCATTTTTTGATCAATTTTCCATCAAGGGCAAGGTTAATTGTGGACCTTGACCTCTTCCCTATCCCTTGTACCCCTTACATGCCACACCCTATCACTCGGTTTCACTCCTATGTTTTACTTGGAACTTGAAAAAGATACCAACTCCACTTGGATTTGAAAAATAAATTCCTCCAGTATTCTATTCAGAAACCTTTTTTATTTCGGATAGCTGTAACTAGAAACTGGGCTTCCTCCAGGATCCGCTCTTCAATACTCTTTTTCCCCATTCCAAAATTCCTCAGGGTGCTGAGAGTGAATCTGCGAAGCTGTTTCCATCTCTCTCCATTGCTGAAGGCAATTCCTGAATCAGAGACATTTAACACAAATGTAAATAACTTGGGGATGGAATTTTCCATTTGCTACAGACAAAATACACGGAACATTTTTCAATATTTTTTCTCTCTTTGTCACAGCCTCCAAGTACCTCACCCAAGTGGTCATTTTTCTAGTTGTGAGATGGGGCTTTGCAGTTAGCTTCAGAATCCCTGAATTAGGGAGAGGAATACAGCTTCCAGGAACTCCTGGTGCAAAGTGTCCAAAATGTAGGTTATGAGTATGGTTCCAAAATAAGTGGTTGTGTTTTATTGCCGTAGGCCTTGCTGTCTCACTGTTGTCACCTGCATGCGAAGAGCAAACTTGGGCAAGGTGGTGGAAGGCTGTGTGCATAAGGGAACTGTACGCACAAGGGTATGACTCATTCCACAGATGACTGGAGAAACTGAAGCCACATGTAGGCCATGAAAAGAAAATGCTAAACTGTCAAGACTTCCCTCACTGTCCATGCAGTTCTTGCTCTTTTTCCTATCCAATCCCAATGTTCTCAAAACCTAAACAAATCAAGGTCTGTAACTAAATTATCCCACTTCTGAAACCACTAAGATTTGATAAGGGGTGACAAGATTATTCAAAAGTGTTATAACCTGCCTGCTTACCATTGGCTGGGGACAAATGACAATCCCCCAATCCTGTGGGAGTATGAGCTTCCCCAATGAGGGGGACGGAGAAATCATGAGCAGACTCCCTGTATAAATGAAGCTGGCCAGTTTGGAACCAGCAGGAAGCAGTGAGCAGCAAGCGAGGACCCCAGGAGAATCCCTTGCCGACTTCTATCCAGGCTATGCAGGATTGCGGAGTACTTTGACTATGGTGAGACCTTGTCAGAAAGGTTACGCAACCTTTTGGTTTGCGGTATTACCAATGCGGCCACCAAGAGAAAGTTGTTAGCTGAGCCAACATTGACTTTTCAACAGGCCATTCAAATAGTATTGTCCCGAGAGAGCGCAGAACGAGGAGTGCAGGAGCTACAAGGAATGGAGGTGCATGCCTTGAGGCGCAACCCCTTCCGTCCGAAAACGTTTCCCTGCACTCCTGCGGTACCTTGGGCGAGGCGACGTCCGGATCGACGCCAGTGGCCGTCGGACATTCCTCCCCGAAGGGAGCCTTCTTCAGAACCAATGGATGAGGAGCCATGCCCGTCTCAGACTTGTAGGCGCCGACCCCGTCGCGGACGCCGGTCCTGGGGGCGCCAGAGGCGCCGTCGTTCTGACTGAAACTGGGACCAGCCCAGGGGCCATACCTTCCATGTGGATGAACCTGTGGCGACTACTCCTGAGGACGTGGAGACGGAGGACGACTGCCTGCAGCTGCATTGTGTGGCAGCTCCCCGTGTGGCCCCCATTAAGGTGACAGTTCGGGTCAATGGTCACCCGCTTGAGATGGAGTTAGACACTGGCGCAGCGGTCTCCGTGATTGCCCAGAGGACATTTGACCGCATCAAGCAGGGTATACAGACCCTTACATTAACCGACACACAGGCCAGGTTGGCCACCTACACGGGGGAACCATTGGACATTGCAGGAACTATGACGACCCCTGTTTATGGACGCCAGGAGGGGCGTTTCCCACTTATCGTGGTGCGCGGCCATGGGCCCAGCCTGTTGGGTCGGGACTGGTTGCGCCATTTGCGTTTGCAGTGGCAGCACATCCTCCAAACAGTTTCTGGAGGGTTGACTGAGGTGCTAAGGTGATACCCAGATGTATTCCAGCCGGGTTTGGGGAAAATAAAAGGGGCCGTAACCCGTATCCAAATCGAACCAGGAGCCACGCCGCGCTTTTTCTGGGCGCGCCCGGTGCCTTACGCCTTGCTCGAGAAGGTAGAAGGGGAGCTCACTCCTTTGGAGACTTTGGGTATTATCAGGCCCGTCCGTTTCGCTGACTGGGCAGCACCAATTGTACCTGGAATGAAGCCAGATGCCACAGTTCGCTTGTGCGGCGACTATAAACTTACAGTGAATACGGCTTCCCGACTCGACCGATATCCAATGCCTCGCATAGAGGATCTCTACGCGAAGCTTTCAGGCGGACTCTCGTTCACGAAATTAGATATGAGTCGCGCCTACCTACAGTTGGAGCTGGACCCTGCCTCCCCACCATATGTAACGATTCATACACACTGGGGCCTATATGAATATACACGTTTGCCCTTTGGCGTATCCTCTGCCTATGCTATTTTTCAACGCGTTATGGAGGGCATTTTAAGAGGTTTACCGCGTGTCGCTATCTACTTAGATGACGTTTTGATCACGGGGATGTCGGAGCAGGAACATTTGGAAAATCTGGAGGCTGTCCTTAGATGCTTTTCGGAGGCTGGAGTCCGTTTACGTCGCACAAAGTGCGTCTTTCAGGCGAAGGAAGTAGTCTACCTGGGTTATCGGGTGGACAGCGAATGTTTGCACCCAGTCGCAGAGAAGGTGCGCGCGATTCAACAGGCCCCCACCCCGACTGACACTTTCGCATCTTCGTTCTTTTCTCGGCCTCGTAAACTATTCCGGGAAGTTCCTCCCCAATCTGGCAACTACGCTGGCCCCGTTGCACCTTCTGCTAAAGAAAAATCACACCTGGTTTGGGGTCAGCCGCAAGAAACCGCTTTCCGGTGGGTAAAACAACAATTGTCGTTGTCTGGGTTACTAACCCACTATGACCCTGGAAAGCCTTTGCTCGTCACATGTGGGCAGTACGGTAGCATTGTGGATAGCACAATTGCTTCACAGCTCCAGGGTCCCAGGTTCGATTCCGGCTTGGGTCACTGTCTGTGCGGAGTCTGCACATCCTCCCCGTGTGTGCGTGGGTTTCCTCCGGGTGCTCCGGTTTCCTCCCACAGTCCAAAGATGTGCAGGTTAGGTGGATTGTGCATGATAAATTGCACTTAGTGTCCAAAATTTCCCTTAGTGTTGGGTGGGGTTACTAGGTTATGGGGATAGGGTGGAGGTGTTGACCTTGGGTGGGGTGCTCTTTCCAAGAGCCGGTGCAGACTCGATGGGCCGAATGGCCTCCTGCACTATAAATTCTATGAAATGTGATACATCCCCGTATGGTATTGGGGCCGTCCTGTCCCACAAGATGGAGAATTGGGCCGAGCGGCTGACAGCTTTCGCCTCCTGCACATTGACTGCAGCGGAAAAACAGTACGCGCAGATCGAGAAGGAGGGCCTGGCAGTGGTCTTTGTGGTGAAACGTTTCCACCAGTACGTGTATGGCCGCCACTTCACTATCGTGACCATAAGCCTCTGCTGGGACTTTTCAGAGAGGATAAGCCAATACCGCCCATTGCTTCCGCACGGATCCAGCGCTGGGCTTTGTTGCTCGCTGCATACGAGTATTCTCTGGAGCACAAACCAGGAACGCAGATAGCGAACACTGAGCCAATTGCCTTTATCAACCGGCCCCATGTCGACCCCCACGACCGGTGAGGTGGTTGCAACCGAAAATTTCATGGACACCTTGCCTGTCACGGCATCACAGATCCGTGAGTGGACCCAGACGGAGCCAGTCCTGTCAAAGGTTCGGCACATAGTCCTGTACGGTGGGCAGCATAGACAGCTTCCAGGCGAGTTGCGGGCATTTTCCTCCAAGCTGTCAGATTTCAGTGTGGAAGACAGCATCCTCTTGTGGGAGACGCGTGTAATTGTCCCGGAAAAAGGCCAGGAGCTGATACTAATAGGCTTGCACAATGGGCATCCAGGTGTGACCAAAATGAAAATGTTGGCCCGGAGTTATGTCTGGTGGCTAGGCCTCGACACCGACATTGAGAAGGTGGCCCAAAACTGCTCCATTTGCCAGGGGCATCAGAAGCTTCCGCCGTCGCGCCCCTACATCACTGGGAATGGCCAGGGTGGCCTTGGGCGCGCTTGCATGCGGATTTCGCTGACCCTTTTCAAGGATCCATGTTCCTTTTATTAATCAATGCGCAGTCTAAATGGCTAGAGGTGCATAAGATGCTGGGCAGAACGTCCTGCGCAACAATTGAGAAAATGCGTTTGTCTTTTAGTACTCATGGCCTCCCCGAGGTGCTGGTCACGGATAACGGCACTCCATTCACAAGTGAGGAGTTTGAGAGGTTCATGAAG
Source organism: Scyliorhinus torazame (assembly GCF_047496885.1). Taxonomy (NCBI): domain Eukaryota; kingdom Metazoa; phylum Chordata; class Chondrichthyes; order Carcharhiniformes; family Scyliorhinidae; genus Scyliorhinus; species Scyliorhinus torazame. Next base: position 9,914,203 of record NC_092731.1, on the reverse strand, counting down.
ATGAACGGCATACGCCATATCCGCACTGCGCCTTACCACCTGGCTTCAAATGGGTTGGCGGAGTGCGCAGTGCAGACATTGAAACGAGGCCTAAAGAAGCAGTCTTCAATGGACATGAGACTGACTCGCTTTTTGTTTACGTATAGGACCACCCCCCCATGCGGTGACTGGAGTAGCTCCCGCAGGACTCCTAATGGGCCGGATACTTCGCACCCGCCTTAGTATGGTTTTCCAGGACAAAGGCGCAAAAGTACGCCGCACACAAGAACGGCAGGGACATGGTTTTTCTCGGCATCGGCCGATTCAGCAGTTTGCGCCCGTTGACCCAGTGTTCGTTCGGAATTTTGCTGGTGGTGCCCAGTGGGTCCCTGGCGTAATCTTTCGCCAAACGGGCCCTATATCTTACCAGGTACAAGCCCAGGGTCGTCTCCAGCGCAAACATGTAGACCACGTTCGGTCCAGAAGACTAACCCTTCCAAAGATTCCCCGCCCCCGGAGCTCATTTCTACAGCCGCAGAGACCAGAGACAATGGAAAGTAGCCCTCACAATCTTCCTCTGGTGCCTCACTCAAAGCCTGCTCAGGTCGTTACAGAACCGCGTGGAAATAGAGACGTCGAGATGACGGAGGCAGCAGACTCTGAGATGGAGACACAGGACGCATCAGAGGGGGAATCCTCGGGCCCACGGGCCGTGGAGGCACAACCGTTATGCCGTTCATCACGGAAGCGCCGGTCTCCGTCTCGTTACACGCCGCCCGATCCAGCGCCTCGTGCAAATGGTGTCCGGCCTGTGGCAAAACAAGTCCGACGCCCTCCTTCGCCAGGGTCTTCGGTGGATTCCTTGTACTTTGGGGGGGAGGGATGTTATCCCCTGCCTCTTACCATTGGCTGGGGACTAATGACAATCCCACAATCCTGTGAGAGTATGAGCTTCTCCAATGAAAGGGGCGGAGAAATCAATAGCAGACTCTCTGTATAAATAAAGCTGGCCAGTTTGGAACCAGCAGGAAGGAGTGAGCAGCAAGCAAAGCTGCTGCTGCTGCTGTTGTGTATATATATGTTATTGTAAATAAATGTTATTTCTTTGTATCCTTAAAACTCGTGCTGGATTCTTCGTGGCCCTCACAAAAAAAAGGTTGAGGAGTTTCAAGCATGTGTCGCGGTACAGGACCAAACCCCAATTTATTATCGGAAACCGGACCAGACCCCCAACAATTTTTCAATTTGTAAAGCTGAGGAATGGGTACTCACCAAAGAAGAAATAAAGAACAAAGAAATGTACAGCACAGGAACAGGCCCTTCGGCCCTCCAAGCCCGTGCCGACCATACTGCCCGACTAAACTACAATCTTCTACACTTCCTGGGTCCGTATCCTTCTATTCCCATCCTATTCATATATTTGTCAAGATGCCCCTTAAATGTCCCTATCGTCCCTGCTTCCACTACCTCCTCCGGTAGCGAGTTCCAGGCACCCACTACCCTCTGCGTAAAAAACTTGCCTCGTACATCTACTCTAAACCTTGCCCCTCTCACCTTAAACCTATGCCCCCTAGTAATTGACCCCTCTACCCTGGGGAAAAGCCTCTGACTATCCACTCTGTCTATGCCCCTCATAATTTTGTATACCTCTATCAGGTCGCCCCTCAACCTCCTTCGTTCCAGTGAGAACAAACCGAGTTTATTCAATCGCTCCTCATAGCTTATGCCCTCCATACCAGGCAACATTCTGGTAAATCTCTTCTGCACCCTCTCTAAAGCCTCCACATCCTTCTGGTAGTGTGGCGACCAGAATTCAACACTATACTCCAAGTGTGGCCTAACTAAGGTTCTGTACAGCTGCAACATGACTTGCCAATTCTTATACTCAATGCCCCGGCCAATGAAGGCAAGCAGAGGAGTAAGTCCACTGACAAATTAGTTTTTTTTAATATTAAAAAAACGTTATTATTAATACCTGATTAAACAAATTGACCTCACAGAAAATAGCTTTACAATTAACAGTTTAAAAAATCGTAAAATAAAAGGATACACTTTAACTAGTAACTTATACATCCTCTATCTCCAGTTAAGCAAAGCCCATTATAGGTCAAACGGCGTTGGTAAATAAAGTTAGCAAACACAGGGATACTTGCTGTACTCGTGTAGAGCTTACTTGGAAAGACTGCTTGGAGAGGGACATCTTTCCAGAACAGCCTGCAGATGCTTCTGGTTTTTTCAGACTTCTGCTCAACCTGACAGCATTTGGCAAAACTGCTGCGCAACTTGAAAATTCCCAGCAGACGGCCAAACCTATTTCAAACTGCAAAACTCCAGATAGACCTGACTCTTCCCATTAATTACATCATCTCTGTTCAACTCTGATCCCATGACCTGCTTACCTTTGTTTAAGCACAATAAGTGTTGACACCAGGATTTAATTGGGAGTGTTCCCCGGTCTCATTGGGAGCGCCAGTCCGGAGTCATTCAGGTCATGCTAATGGGCCAGCATTCTGCCCACGTGAAACTAGTGCAATTCCAATTGATGCCGGTACGGATTCGCTGGGGCTCGAATTGGCACTGGAGAGCTTGACAAGCTGGAGCTGCATATAAGCTCTCCGCTCCCCACTCACTCTCGTTCCAGCCAGGAAGATGGCACCGAGGAGAACGAATGCGGAGCTGGAGACACTGCTGGATGCTGTGGAGGTGTGGCGAGACACCCTATTCATTCCTGGAGGTCTAGGCCGAGGTGGCACAAGCGGTGAGCGCTGTGGACCCCATCGTGAAATAAAGCCTGTAATACCGGAAGAAGCTGGACAACCTCCTGAGGGCGGCGCTGGCTGAGCTGGGCCAGGCACAGAGGGACTTGGCACAGTCTCTGTGCTCCATGGCCGAGTGCATCGAGACCCTGGTAGAAATGACAGTGGGCCTCCAGGACTGGTAGCGGCAGGTGATGGTGGAGCTGTCGGAGCTCACTCTAGCCTCCGTCCCAAGGTGTAGCCTGGGCCATTGGGCACCCCAAAGAAGATGGAGGTAGTGGTGCCCCTACAGGGGAGGTGCTGGACACCGCAGCGCATCCAAATCACCCCCATCTGACACTAGTGCATTTCATGGGCAGAACAGGTTGGCACTTCGCCACCTGTGACACCTGAATGTTGGCCGGGCCCATCCAGGTCCTCCAGAGGACGGCCACCAAAGGCCACAGGGCGAGATATGCCGCAGACCGCCTCCACATCTGATGTGCTGCCTGGGGACCCACCTAGAAGGAGCATTAGAGACGTAAGATAAGAAGGTTAGACACCAGTTAAGTTGGCACAGGATAAAGTTAGGGGCTAGGGCACAATACTTGTATATAACACTATTAAACACCTGTTCACCAACATTCCGAAGTGTCTCGGTCCTCCATCAGAAGGGTGTGAGGCATGGGCTGGGCTGGATGCAGAGGGTGTGCCGGGTGGGGGCATGAGGCATATCTGTGATGTGGGTGTTGGAGGAAGGCAAAGTGCAGGGCCCCAGGCGTCTATGGGGGGGGAAAGATGAGCGGCGTGTGGGGAGTTAGGACAGGAAGGCTGAGGTGCTGGTGGTCAGGCCTTCTAGTCAGTGAACCTGGATGTGATGAGGTTGTCCCATGCGCGGTGGCCCTGGTGCACATCTTGTGGACCCCATACCCTGTCCACCCTCCTCGCTGGTTGAGGCCTGGCGTCCTCGTCTCCCTCCTCCACAAAGCCCACCCTCTGCAGGGTGATGTTGTGCAGGACACAACAGGCCAGTCGACCGTTGCTGTTTGTAGGATATCTAAATGATTTGGAGGAAAATGTAACTGGTCTGATTAGTAAGTTTGCAGACGACACAAAGGTTGGTGGAATTGCGGATAGCGATGAGGACTGTCAGAGGATACAGCAGGATTTAGATTGTTTGGAGACTTGGGCGGAGAGATGGCAGATGGAGTTTAATCTGGACAAATGTGAGGTAATGCATTTTGGAAGGTCTAATGCAGGTAGGGAATATACAGTGAATGGTAGAACCCTCAAGAGTATTGAAAGTCAGAGAGATCTAGGTGTACAGGTCCACAGGTCACTGAAAGGGGCAACACAGGTGGAGAAGGTAGTCAAGAAGGCATACGGCATGCTTGCCTTCATTGGCCGGGGCATTGAGTATAAGAATTGACAAGTCATGTTGCAGCTGTATAGAACCTGAGTTCGGCCACACTTGGAGTATAGTGTTCAATTCTGGTCGCCACACTACCAGAAGGATGTGGAGGCTTTAGAGAGGGTGCAGAAGAGATTTACCAGAATGTTGCCTGGTATGGAGGGCATTAGCTATGAGAAGCGGTTGATTAAACTCGGTTTGTTCTCACTGGAACGACGGAGGTTGAGGGGCGACCTGATAGAGGTCTACAAAATTATGAGGGGCATAGACAGAGTGGATAGTCAGAGGCTTTTCCCCAGGGTAGATGGGTCAATTACTAGTGGGCATAGGTTGAAGGTGCGAGGGGCAAGGTTTAGAGTAGATGTACGAGGCAAGTTTTTTACACAGAGGGTAGTGAGTGCCTGGAACTCGCTACCGGAAGAGGTGGTGGAAGCAGGGACGATAATCACGTTTAAGGGGCATCTTGACAAATACATGAATAGGATGGGAATAGAGGGATACGGACCCAGGAAGTGTAGAAGATTGTAGTTTAGTCGGGCAGCATGGTCGGCACGGGCTTGGAGGGCCGAAGGGCCTGTTCCTGTGCTGTACTTTTCTTTGTTCTTTGTTCTTTGTTCTAGTACGATGTGAGACACCCTCCTAGGGGTACATTGGAGGGCTACATAGAGCGGACCAGGCATCGGACCTGCATCTTTATGACGCAGATGCACCGCTAATGACGCACCTGGTTGCTGCATGGGCAACGTTATAGAGGTTCTCTTCATTGGTCTGTGGCCTCTGGACAGGCATCATTATCCATGACCGCAGCAGCTAGCCGTTGTCATCCAAGAGCCAACCCCTCACCAGAGGGGGTGCCTCAAAGGTGTCGGGCACAGTCGAGTGCACCAAGACATATGCGTTGTGCACGCTGCCTGGATGTCGGGTGCATGATGTGCAGCTAGTGGTCACAAGTAACTGCACATTCATGGATTGAAAGCCCTTCTGATTGATGAAGGGCACCCTCTCATGCGCCAGTGCCCGTAGAGGGACATGTGTCCCATATATAACCGCCAGTGATGGTGCCGAATTCTACTGCCCGTGCATCCTGGTGGCCTCAGTCAACATAGTCCGCTGCCTGGGTATATAAGGCATCCGTGACGGCGTGCATGCACCCGTGTACAGGTATCTGTGAGATCCCAATCAGGTCGCTGCCTGGCACCTGGAAGATTCCCGTGGCAGAAATGTTCAGGGGGACTGTCACCTTGTTGACCACGAGGAGCGGGTGCCCTCCAGACCCCGCGGTTCCAGGTGCGTAATCACCTTACACAGATGTCGCACGGGCTCCCTGATTAGCCATAGTCTCCGGTGGCACGCTCGGTCTGGCAGGTCCTCAAAGAACAGGTGTGGATGGTATACACGTGCCCTTACGCGACATCTCTTTCGCTCCTCCCACTGTCTCACTGCTGGCTCCTGCTCCTCTGGGGCAGGCTCCTGTTGAGCAGGGTCCTCCCCGAGCTGCATCTGCAGCCGCAGTGTGTCCACAAGGCAACCATTCCTGCCTGTATTCCAAAGTTCATTCTCTGCAGGGGGAAAAGGGCATAGATGTTAGCATGGCGATTATTCCTGTGCCCCTCCAGGTCCAAAAGGCTACATGGTGGCCCTGGGTTCCACCCTCGGCATGTCCACCTCTGCTGCCCCCCCCCCCCCCCCCCCAACCTAACCACACCCCCAGCCGTTCCACCTGACACTTTGCCGTCCACACTGCACATTGGCCCCATTGGTGGCTGGCACCCGTGTGCCTCTAACTACACGACCCACCCCTGTCGGTAGGTATACCGCAGGTTGTCACAACCCAGGTTAGGGATATGCTCTGCAGCCCCTGTCCTGCTCCCTCCAGTGGGTTCTACTGTGGGTGTCCTCCTTGGGTGATATCCCACCAGCAGGGTGGCACCGGGTTGTGGGGTGACTGTGCGTCACTGACCGGCTCCATGCTTGGTGGAGTCAAGGCCCAAGTATGGGGCTTTGTGAGGGGGATGGGTATCTGTTGGAATGGTAGCTGCGGTGTGCTGTCAGTCCTGGGTATGGCACACAGGCTTTAGCCACCAGTCTGGGGATAGGATGAATGGGAGCAAGGCCATGGCGGGCAGGCAGGTCTTAGAGACAACCGGTGGTCCTGAGGGATGGATTAGCTGATAGTGTCACTGGTGAGGCCTCTGCCTTGAGAGGAACAGTGTGGCAGGGAAGGTGCCAAAGGCCATGGTGCATGCGATCCCTGTTCAGGACATGCTCTGCTCACTCTGCAATAGGGCTGCGCTTCTGAGGAGTGCAAACACCTGGTGGGCCACTGGTTCCACTTGGCCACATCCATCCCATTGATGGGTCAGCTGGGGTCTGAGATTTTCCGGAGGGGTGCCCTGAGTGGGCATCCAAACAACTTATACAGTGCACAGTGGACAGTCAGCGGAGTGCGAAGCTAGGGCCATGTAACCTGTACACAATGGCTACCTTGGAGATGCAGCAATGGCGGTCTGTGCCCAGCTACCCCGATCTGGATTTCCAGAAAGCCTTTGACAAGATGCCACACAAAAGGTTGTTGCATAAAGATAAAGATGCATGGCATTAAGGGGAAAGTAGTAGCATGGATAAAGGATTGGTTAATTAATAGAAAGCAAAGAGTGGGGATTAATGGGTGTTTCTCTGGTTGGCAATCAGTAGCTAGTGGTGTCCCTCAGGGATCAGTGTTGGGCCCACAACTGTTCACAATTTACATAGATGATTTGGAGTTGGGGACCAAGGGCAACGTGTCCAAGTTTGCAGACGATACTAAGATAAGTGGTAAAGCAAAAAGTGCAGAGGATACTGGAAGTCTGCAGAGGGATTTGGATAGGCTAAGTGAATGGGCTAGGGTCTGGCAGATGGAATACAATGTTGACAAATGTGAGGTTATCCATTTTGGTAGGAATAACAGCAAAAGGGATTATTATTTAAATGATGAAATATTAAAACATGCTGCTGTGCAGAGAGACCTGGGTGTGCTAGTGCATGAGTCGCAAAAAGTTGGTTTTCAGGCGCAACAGGTGATTAAGAAGGCAAATGGAATTTTGTCCTTCATTGCTAGAGGGATGGAGTTTAAGACTAGGGAGGTTCTGCTGCAATTGTATAAGGTGTTAGTGAGGCCACACCTGGAGTATTGTGTTCAGTTTTGGTCTCCTTACTTGAGAAAGGACGTACTGGCACTGGAGGGTGTGCAGAGGAGATTCACTAGGTTAATCCCAGAGCTGAAGGGGTTGGAATACTGGAGCTGGAGAGGTTGAGTAGACTGGGACTGTACTCGTTGGAATTTAGAAGGATGAGGGGGGATCTTATAGAAACATATAAGATTATGAAGGGAATAGATAGGATAGATGCGGGCAGGTTGTTTCCACTGGCGGGTGAAAGCAGAACTAGGGGGCATAGCCTCAAAATAAGGGGAAGTAGATTTAGGACTGAGTTTAGGAGGAACTTCTTCACCTAAAGGTTTGTGAATCTGTGGAATTCCTTGCCCAGTGAAGCAGTTGAGGCTCCTTCATTACATGTTTTTAAGATCAAGATAGATAGTTTTTTGAAGAATAAAGGGATTAAGGGTTATGGTGTTCGGGCCGGAAAGTGGAGCTGAGTCCACAAAAGATCAGCCATGATCTCATTGAATGGTGGAGCAGGCTCGAGGGGCCAGATGGCCTACTCCTGCTCCTAGTTCTTATGTTCTTATGATCCCCACATCCATGTCCCGACTTCGAGTCGTTTCCTGCTACTCCCCCTTGGCCCTGGCGAACTACCCCCAGCCAGCGGCACAACAGTCAGGAAACTTGTGATTTTCAAAACTTTCCTTCCCTCCTCTCCCTCAGCAGCCATGGCAGTCAGTATTCGTTTTCAAATGCCTGTAGTGAATCGTGCTCACTTCTGCCTCGTGGGGGCAAAGCTTCGCGGAGCCGCAGAGCATATTATACCGGACCCAGTAATGATATGTCGGAGCATGATGGTGGGTTCAGCACCTGCTGGCAACCTTGATTTTCGGCGGAAATCCGATTCTCCACTCGATCACGATTCGCGTTCCAGCGTCATGGGGTGGAGAATCCTCCCCAATGTCTCAAATTATCGACTCTCTAGGGAATCTCCAACAATCGTAATAATATTAATTTTTATTAGTGTCACAGGTAGGCTTACACTGACACTGTAATGAAGCTACCGTGAAAATCCCCTAGTCGCCACACTCCGGCGCCTGTTCGGGTACACTGAGGGAGAATTCAGAATGTCTAATTCACCTAACAGGCACGCCTTTCGGGACCGTGGGAGGAAACCGGAGTACTCGGAGGAAACCCACGCAGCCAGAGTGAACATGCAGACTCCGCGCAGACAGTGACCCAAACCGGGAATCGAACCTGTGACCCTTGGGCTGTGAAGCAACAGTGCTGCTAACCACTGTGCTACCATACAAAGTTCCATTAAGCATTTCTTTGTGAACAAGTACATGGTGGGAATGAATGGTTATCTCTGAGGGAGTGGTGGGATTTCTGGACTAGTAATCCAGCGACCGAGAGTACTCTGGGGTCCCAGGTTCAAAACCTGCCACTGCAGATTGTGAAATTTGAATTCAATAAAAGCCTGGAATTAAAAGTCTAACGATGACCATGAAACTATTGTTGTAAAAACCCATCTGGTTCACTAATACCCTTTAGGGAAGGAAATCTTACATCCTTACCTGGTCTGGCCTACACGTGACTCCAGACCCACAGCAATGTGGTTGACTCTTAACTGCCCCTCAAGGGCAATTAGGGATGGGCAATAAATGCTGGCAATGCCCACGTCGCATGAACAAGTTAAAAAAAAATCTTACTTTTACAACATTGTAATTGCATCTTGCAGACTCACTGCCTGCCTGTATGTTAAATACTCAAATAAAAGGTTCAAAGAATATTACTGCAACATATACCCTAATCCAGGCTTTTAATAACATTACTGCAACAGTTTTTTACAATACAATCTATATAAACATCTCCTACATTCCTCACACAGTTAATTATAGGTTTAAAATAGTTTATCAAGATTAACAATTTAAATACAACACATAATCAGAATGTATGGGGTAGACGTTCAACCTGTGACAGGTGAGAAGGTTTACTGGTCTCAGATCAGACAAATGGCATGGCCTGGTCTCTGCTGCCAGACACAATCAATTCTTAAGGCTGCCAAGAGGTTTCAGCCTTGTCCTTTTGTTTGTATCGTCTCTTTCTTGACTACCCATTTATATACCTTAGGCTGGATTCTCCAATTCTGGGGCTATGACCCATGCCGGCGTGGGAACGGTGGTGTTTTATGCCAGAGAAAATGGCGCAAAACGACCACCGATTCCCCGGTTTGCTGGGGGCTAGCATGCCGGCAGCATAGAGTATCCGGCTCTAATTGCCGATATGCCCCAGAAAATTGCCGGGTCCGTGGCCGCGCCGCTACATGGCGGAGGCCGCTCGCGGACCCGCCCTGCTAAATAGTGCCCCTCTTTGGCCAGCTCTCACGCTTCGGACCACCGCCCACAGTGCCCCCAGCCCCAATAAAGTCCCCTCCTGCCCGCGGATTGGCCCTCCCCCGACTGGCGGCGCTGGACTGTGTCCACAGCCACCACGCCGAGTTCCCGATGGATGAGACCATGAGAGACCCATGCCGTCGGGAACTCAGCCAATCGGGGGCGGAGCATTGGGGTCTCAGGCAATGTGTTGAGGCTGTGAATAGACCGCTTTGGAGGGGGCGGAGCATCGTGAAAGTGGCGCCGCCCCCGATTTGGTTGGAAACTTTGATTCTCCGTCTGGTCGTCGAAATCGATTTCGGTGTTGGCTACCTGATCAGGCGGCAGAATGTGGCGACTAAGGGCTTTTCACAGTAACTTCGTACTTGTGACTGTAAAAGATTATTATTATTATTCATGTCTTCCCATTCAATTATCCAACGGATAGATAGATTCACAAGGCTGACGACATCTGATTTTCCATCCTCCCCATGCCCCTGATATTACCTTATTGCTTATCTCTTGTAAGACCATCTCATTTATTTAATGTTGCATGTGGCTTCATCTGATCAAAATCAGGAATATCCATAAGTGGCCTGTATCTGCAGAAGCTATGTAACCTCGGTAGAACCCTTTAGGTGACCAATAAGCATTTGACTGTTGTGTTTTACAAGAACTGGAGAGTTCCTTGAACTTGGGTCAAAAAGAGAGCAAACCTTATTTGTAAGAAACCACGACCTCAGATTTCCTTCTTTAACTATTGTTTCTCACAATTTTATAACCTATTTTATAAAAATGATAATTTATATATTGTTCAAAACTGATGAAATATGAAGACTCCCCTTCTTAGTCATTTCTGTCCGTGCCAGGGTGGTACGGTAGTACAGTGATTAACACTGTTGCTTCACAGTTCCAGGGTCACTGTTTGTGCGGAGTCTGCACGTTCTCCCCGTGTGTGCGTGGGTTTCCTCCGGGTGCTCTGGTTTCCTCCCACAGTCCAAAGATGTGCAGGTTAGGTGGATTGGCAATACTAGATTGCCCTTAGTGTCCAAAAAGGTTCGGAGGAGTTACTGTGTTACCGGGATGGGATGGAGGGTGGGCTTAGGTGGGGTAGTCTTTCTAAGGGTTGGTGCAGACTCGATGGGCCGAATGGCCACCTTCTGCACTGTAACTTCTATGTTCTAATTCATTACACAATGCTAGATGGTAATTTGAAGGGGGCTGGAATGTTTTGCATTGCACATGCTGCAAAGCAAAACATTCCCACGTATTTATCGTATTTCCCTGTTTGTTGTGTCCTGCCCTTGTTTCTCATGTTTATCTAGTCTGACTGAGCCAGGTTGCAGTGCAGTGAATGGGTTCCCTGATACCGTATCCAAGTGGCAAACCTTCACATGAACCAGGGCAATGAGTGCTGTTGGATTACTGAGTAATGGCAGCTATCACAGTCGCCCTTCATTAAAGGGCTTGTTGACCTGGAGGACTGGAGTACAGGTGGGATATTAAAATGTACGAGCATGTTGGGAAGCCTGCTTCGACCTACTGAGTTCTGCTTTTATCTTGAATGAATATTTTGCATGCATTCCTTTGGTATGTGTTACCATTAACACAATTACCATAAGGTAATAAGTTACCATTAGGGGTAGCTTATTAGCTTGGATAGAAGACTGGCTGACGGACAGGAAACGGAGAGTCAGGATAAATGAGTTTTCTGGATGGCAAGATGTAACTAGTGGGGTGCCACAGGGTTCGGTCCATGGACCCCAGGTATTTACCATCTATATTAACGACTTGGAATGAGGGATAGAAAGATCTATCACCAAATGTGCAGATGACATAAATATAGGTGGGACAGTAAGTTGCAATGAGTAAATAATAGATATAGATATGCTAGGAGAGTGGGCGAAAATGTGGCAGACGGAGTTCAACGTGGATAAGTGTGAGGTCATGCATTTTGGTTGAAAAAATGGAAAGGCAACTTATTATCTAAATGGGGAGAGACTTTGGGGTCCTCCGATGCAGAGGGATCTGGGTCTCCTCGTGCATGAATCACAGAAAATGAGCATGCAGGTGCAGCAGATAATAAGGAAAGCAAATGGAATGTTGGCATTTATAGCAAAGGGAATTGAATATAAAGGAAAGGAAGTATTGTTACAACTATACAAGGCATTGGTAAGACCACACTTGGAGTACTGTGCACAGTTTTGGTCCCCATATTTGAGGAAAGACGTAGTGGCATTGGAGGCAGTTCAGAGGAGGTTCACTAGATTGATTTCAGAGATGAGGGGTTTGTCGTATGAGAAGAGGTTGAACATTTTAGGTCTCTACTCTCCAGTGTTTAGAAGAATGAGGGGCGATCTAATTGAGGTGTACAAATTGCTAAAAGGTATGGATAATGTAGACGAGGAGCTGATGCTTTCTTTTGTGTGGCATTCTAAAACCTCTTAGAATAAGAGGTAGCAAATTTAAAACAGATTTGAGTTAAAACGACTTCACCCAAAAGGATGCTAATCTGAAGAAATCGCTACCCCAGAGTGCGGTGGATGCTGGGACAGTAAGTAAATTTAAGGAGGAGTTAGACAGATTTCTAATTGGTAAAGGGCTGAAGGGTTATGGAGAACGGACAGGACGGTGGAGTTGAGGCAAGGATGGGATCAGCCATGATCACATTGAGGGTGTTAGGCTCGGGAGGCTAAATTGCCGACTCCCGCTCCTAGGTCATGTGTCCTAGGGAGGAGATGCTCTGGCTGATTTTGCAATCCAGCTCTTGGTCTGTAAATTTGTCGGTAGCAGATAGAATGCTGAATTTGGTGCATTTGAGTGCTATAGTGAGAGTTTGGTGACTGAGGGAGTATAAGGGTTCATTTTTATCTAAAGTCTAGTCTTTCTTTTATTTAGTTAATTAACTTAAAAGTTGCTGTTTGGTTTAAAAGAAGGTGAATTTTCAATCAGCTTTAAACAAAGGTTCTACTTGTAGGTACTTGCAGCTGGAGCTTGTTAATTAGTTAATTGGATTAGGCCATTTTTCAGAGGCAGTTTTCAGTTTTCACAGTGTAAAAGTGATCCACCTACAGTGCAAACTTTGTTTGCACTGAGTGCTGAATTTGGTGCATTTGCGTGCTATAGTGAGAGTTTGGTGACTGAGGGAGTGCTGAATTTGGTGCATTTGAGTGCTATAGTGAGAGTTTGGTGACTGAGGGAGTGCTGAATTTGGTGCATTTGAGTGCTATAGTGAGAGTTTGGTGACTGAGGGAGTTAGGTGAGGAGGAAGGTGCTTTTTTCATTTCATTTCCTACATTTCCTCAAAGAGCGAGAAGGGAGCCAGTTTTCAGAGAGTGCAGCTGACTGGGAGCAGAGTCGGAGGGCGGAGGTCCAGTTGTTCCACAGGGCAGCTATATTCTGTAAGGTAAGAGGGGATGGAGGCTAGGCCAGTTGCATGCTCCTCCTGTAGGATGTGAGTGGTGAGTGATACCACCGGTGTCCCCGCTGACTATACCTGCGGGAAGTGCACCCAACTCCAGCTCCTCAGAGACCGTGTTAGGGAACTGGAGCTGGAGCTGGATGAACTTCGGATCATCCGGGAGGCAGAGAGGGTTATAGAGAAGCGTTACAGGGAGGTAACCACACCCAAGGTACAGGACAAGAGTAGCTGGGTTACAACCAGGGGAAAGAAAACAAACATAGAACATAGAACATTACAGCGCAGTACAGGCCCTTCGGCCCTCGATGTTGCGCCGACCTGTGAAACCACTCTAAAGCCCATCTACACTATTCCTTTATCGTCCATATGTCTATCCAATGACCATTTGAATGCCCTTAGTGTTGGCGAGTCCACTACTGTTGCAGGCAAGGCAGTCCACGCCCTTACTACTCTCTGAGTAAATAACCTACCTCTGACATCTGTCTTATATCTATCTCCCGTCAATTTAAAGCTATGTCCCCTCATGCTAGACATCACCATCCGACAGGCAGACAGTGCAGGGATCCCTCGTGGTCGTTCCCCTTCAAAACAAGTATACCGTTTTAGATGGTGTTGGGGGGGATGACCTACCGGGGGAAGGCCCTAGTGGCCAGGTCTCTGGCACTGAGTCTGGCTCTGGGGCTCAGAAGGGAAGGGGGGAGAATAGAAAAGCAATAGTAATAGGAGATTCAATGGTTAGGGGAATAGATAGGAGATTCTGCGGTCGCGAGCGAGACTCCCGGAAGGTATGTTGCCTCCCGGGTGCCAGGGCCAGGGATGTATCGGATCGTGTCTTCAGGATCCTTAAGGGGGAGGGGGAGCAGCCAGAAGTCGTGGTGCACATTGGTACCAACGACGTAGGTAGGAAAAGGGGTGTGAAGGTAATAAACGAGTTTCGGGAGTTAGGCTGGAAGTTAAAAGCCAGGACAGACAGAGCTGTCATCTCTGGTTTGTTGCTGGTGCCACGTGATAGCGAGGCTAGGAATAGGGAGAGAGTGCAGTTGAACACGTGGCTGCAGGAATGGTGTAGGAGGAAGGGCTTCAGGTATTTGGATAATTGGAGCGCATTCTGGGGAAGGTGGGACCTGTACAAGCAGGACGGGTTGCATCTGAACCAGAGGGGCACCAATATCCTGGGAGGGAGGTTTTCTAGTACTCTTCGAGAGAGTTTAAACTAATTTGGCAGGGGAATGGGAACCGGATTTGTAGACCAGCAACTAAGGTAGCCGATATTCAGGATGCCAAAGCGTGTAGTGAGGCAGTGGGGAAGGGAACACTGACAAAGGAGAGTACTTGCAGGCACGGAGATAGGTTGAAGTGTCTGGCTCTGGGGCTCAGAAGGGAGAAGCATCAGGAATAAGGTGGGTGAACTTAAGGCATGGATCGGTACTTGGGACTACGATGTGGTGGCCATCACGGAAACTTGGATAGAAGAGGGGCAGAAATGGTTGTTCAAGAAGATTAGGGAGGGTGGTAAAAGAGGGGGGGGGTGGCATTGTTAATTAGAGATAGTATAACAGCTGTAGAAAGGCAGTTCGAGGAGTATCTGCCTACTGGGGTAATATGGGTTGAAGTCAGAAATAGGAAAGGAGCAGTCACCTTGTTGGGAGTTGTCTATAGGCCACCCAATAGTAGTAGAGATGTGGAGGAACAGATTGGGAAACAGATTTTGGAAAGGTGCAGAAGTCACAGGGTAGTAGTCATGGGTGACTTCAACTTCCCAAACATCGAGTGGAAACTCTTTAGATCAAATAGTTTGGATGGGGTAGTGTTTGTGCAGTGTGTCCAGGAAGCTTTTATGACACAGTATGTAGATTGTCCGACCAGAGGGGAGGCCATATTGGATTTGGTACTTGGTCATGAACCAGGGCAAGTGATAGATTTGTTCGTGGGGGAGCATTTTGGAGATAGTGACCACAATTCTGTGACTCACTTTAGTAATGGAGAGGGATAGGTGCGTGCAACAGGGCAAGGTTTACAATTGGGGGAAGGGTAAATACGATGTTGCCAGACAAGAATTGAAGTGCATAAGTTGGGAACATAGGCTGTCAGGGAAGGACACAAGTGAAATGTGGAACTTGTTCAAGGAACAGGTACTACGTGTCCTCGATATGTATGTTCCTGTCAGGCAGGGAAGAGATGGTCGAGTGAGGGAACCATGGTTGACAAGAGAGGTTGAATGTCTTGTTAAGAGGAAGAAGGAGACTGATGTAAGGCTGAGGAAACAAGGTTCAGACAGGGCGCTGGAGGGATACAAGATAGCTAGGAGGGGCTGGTTTAGCACACTGGGCTAAATCGTTGGCTTTTAAAGCAGACCAAGGCAGACCAGCAGCACGGTTCAATTCCCGTACCAGCCTCCCCGAACAGGTGCCGGAATGTGGCGACTACGGGCTTTTCACAGTAACTTCATTTGAAGCCTACTTGTGACAATAAGCGATTTTCATTTCATTCCTTTCATTTTTCAACTGAAGAAAGGGATTAGGAGAGCTAAGAGAGGGCATGAACAATCCTTGGCGGGTAGGATCAAGGAAAACCCCAAGGCCTTTTACACATATGTGAGAAATATTAGAATGACTAGAGCGAGGGTAGGATCGATCAAGAACAGTAGTGGCAGATTGTGTATTGAGTCTGAAGAGATAGGAGAGGTCTTGAACAAGTACTTTTCTTCAGTATTTACAAATGAGAGGGGCCATATTGTTGGAGAGGAGAGTGTGAATCAGACTGGTAAGCTCGAGGAAATACTTGTTAGGAAGGAAGATGTGTTGGGCATTTTGAAAAACTTGAGGATAGACAAGTCCCCCGGGCCTGACAGGATATATCCAAGGATTCTATGGGAAGCAAGAGATGAAATTGCAGAGCCGTTGGCAATGATCTTTTCGTCCTCACTGTCAACAGGAGTGGTACCAGGGGATTGGAGAGTGGCGAATGTCGTGCCTCTGTTCAAAAAAGGGAATAGGGATAACCCTGGGAATTACAGGCCAGTTACTCTTACTTCGGCGGGAGGCAAAGTAATGGAAAGGGTACTGAGGGATAGGATTTCTGAGCATCTGGAAAGACACTGCTTGATTAGGGATAGTCAGCACGGATTTGTGAGGGGTAGGTCTTGCCTTACAAGTCTAATTGAATTCTTTGAGGAGGTGACCAAGCATGTGGATGAAGGTAAAGCAGTGGATGTAGTGTACATGGATTTTAGTAAGGCATTTGATAAGGTTCCCCATGGTAGACTTCTGCAGAAAGTAATTAGGCATGGGATAGTGGGAAATTTGGCCAGTTGGATAACGAACTGGCTAACCGATAGAAGTCAGAGAGTGGTGGTGGATGGCAAATATTCAGCTCGGATCCCAGTTACCAGTGGCGTACCGCAGGGATCAGTTCTGGGTCCTCTGCTGTTTGTGATTTTCATTAATGACTTGGATGAGGGAGTTGAAGGGGGGGGTCAGTAAATTTGCAGACGATACGAAGATTAGTGGAGTTGTGGATAGTGAGGAGGGCTGTTGTCGGCTGCAAAGAGACATAGATAGGATGCACAGCTGGGCTGAGAAGTGGCAGATGGAGTTTAACCCTGAAAAGTGTGAGGTTGTCCATTTTGGAAGGACAAATATGAATGTGGAATACAGGGTTAACGGTTGGGTTCTTGGCAATGTGGAGGAGCAGAGAGATCTTGGGGTCCATGTTCATACATCTTTGAAAGTTGCCACTCAAGTGGATAGAGCTGTGAAGCAGGCCTATTGTGTGCTTGCGTTCATTAACAGAGGGATTGAATTTAAGAGCCGTGAGGTGATGATGCAGCTGTACAAAACCTTGGTAAGGCCACATTTGGAGTACTGTGTACAGTTCTGGTCGCCTCATTTTAGGAAGGATGTGGAAGCTTTGGAAACGGTGCAAAGGAGATTTACCAGGATGTTGCCTGGAATGGAGAGTAGGTCTTACAAGGAAAGGTTGAGGGTGCTAGGCCTTTTCTCATTAGAACGGAGAAGGATGAGGGGTGATTTGATAGAGGTTTATAAAATGATCAGGGGAATAGATAGAGTAGACAGTCAGAGGCTTTTTCCCCGGGTGGAACAAACCATTACAAGGGGACATAAATTTAAGGTGAATGGTGGAAGATATCGGGGGGATGTCAGAGGTAGGTTCTTTACCCAGAGAGTAGTGGGGGCATGGAATGCACTGCCTGTGGAAGTAGTTGAGTCGGAAACATTTAGGACCTTCAAGCAGCTATTGGATAGGTACATGGATCACGGTAGAATGATACAGTGTAGATTAATTTGTTCTTAAGGGCAGCACGGTCGCATTGTGGATAGCACAATTGCTTCACAGTTCCAGGGTCCCAGGTTCAATTACGGCTTGGGTCTGTGCGGAGTCTGCACATCCTCCCCGTGTGTGCGTGGGTTTCCTCTGGGTGCTCCGGTTTCCTCCCACAGTCCAAAGATGTGCAGGTTAGGTGGATTGGCCATGATAAATTGCCCTTAGTGTCCAAAATTGCCCTTAGTGTTGGGTGGGGTTACTGGGTTATGGGGATGGGGTGGAGGTGTTGATCTTGGGTGGGGTGCTCTTTCCAAGAGCCGGTGTGGACTCGATAGGCCGAATGGCCTCCTTCTGCACTGTAAATTCTCTGATTATCTATGATTAATCTAGGACAAAGGTTCGGCACAACATCGTGGGCCGAAGGGCCTGTTCTGTGCTGTATTTTTCTATATTCTATAATCTTTATTGTCACAAGTAGGCTTACATTAACACTGCAATGAAGTTACTGTGAAAAGCTCCTGTTCGCCACATTCGCAGCTGTTCGGGTACACAGAGGGAGAATTCAGAATGTCCGAATTTCTTAATAGCACGTCTTCCGGGACTTGTTGGAGGAAACCGGAGCACCCGGAGGAAACCCGCGCAGACACGGGGAGAACGTGCAGACGCCGCTCAGACAGTGACCCAAGCCGGAATTGAACCTGGGACCCTGGCGCTGTGAAGCCATAGTGCTAACCACTGTGCTACCGTGATGAGGAACATATCAGCCCTGATAGAATGGCGAAGCAGACCCGATGGATCGAATGGCCTAATTCTCCTCCTGTATCTTATAAACTTATGATCATGCTCATCGCTCAAATGGATCAATAGATCCACACACTTTCAAATTTAACATTACCATCCACAGCTTTCCAAGTTCTGCTGAAACGTGCTAGTGAAAGCAAGGCAAAGACACAATGGCAATTGAGGGGATGGATTGAAACTAATTGGAAAATTACAATATATATTACATACTTACAGCAGTTTCTCAACTAATAGTGGGAAAAGGTTCATTTAAAGTAATTTTACAGAGAATTTATTGTTCTCCACTTGAGAATTACATCAGGATGAGTAGCAGCTGGGCTTCCATTGGTTGGACCTCGGATGAGGAACAAACCAACAGCAGCCTGCTGTTGAAGGACATGAGCTGGACATTAGAGCGGGGATCAGCAACTGCAGCCTGCCTTTCAGAGATCTGCAGCTGGACAGTGGAGGGGGCGTAGTTCCCATGAGTCATTACCCATGACATGGTGAACAGGAACAGAGTTCCCTTGATATGGCGGTACTTCAGGAGGCTCAGCTTATTATGTCGGGCAGTGGCAAACATCTGAACTTCCTCGGGCAAGTGGACATTTGCCACTCTCCAATCCCCTGGTACCACCCCTGTTGACAGTGAGGACGAAAAGATCATTGCCAACGGCTCTGCAATTTCATCTCTTGCTTCCCATAGAATCCTTGGATATATCCCGTCAGGCCCGGGGGACTTGTCTATCCTCAGGTTTTTCAGAATGCCCAACACATCTTCCTTCCTAACAAGTATTTCTTCGAGCTTACCAGTCTGTTTCACACAATAGTCTGGGTACACACACGGGGAGGATGTGCAGGCTCCGCACAGACAGTGACCCAAGCCGGAATCGAACCTGGGACCCTGGAGCTGTGAAGCAATTGTGCTATCCACAATGCTACCGTGCTGCCCGATACAATGCATGATCAATGACCACTAAAGCGAGGTTGTAGTCCAACTGCGCTGCCCGATACAATGCACGATCAATGACCACTAAAGCGAGGTTGTAGTCCAACTGAATGCTTTAATAAGCTAGATGTTTCCCCCAGCAGCTCATGTACAGAATGAAGGCTGCTGGGGCGGCACAGGCTCTTATACCCCGCCTAGCCGGGCGGAGCTACCATACCGTTTGACCAATGGGAAACATACAATATCTACCAATGGTGTTCCAGCATTACCAGGTACCGTAATATCTCTACAGAGACTATCACATTCACCCCCTGTTAAAAAAGAGTCCGGTGGAGGTGGTGGCCTGACATTACAGCATGGTAACGTGGTAGAAATTATAGTTATGGAGGTACCGTAATACCTCCGTACAGCGTTTTGTAACTATTTACTATTCCATTTACTATTTACAATTTATGATTCATAATTAAGTATACACTTTAAAATGAAGCAATCAGTCGATCCGGGGCCCTGGTCGTCCTCTGTGATCGTCGAAGCTTCGGTGGTGACTCCGGTGGAGATTCGGGCGTCTGTGACTCCGGGAGCGTGGCCTCGACCCCTGTGGCAGCTTCGACACCCCTAGACGGCGCTGGTGGGGAAAATGGTTGACCTGGGAAGGGAGCGTCTGCGCGATGCGTCGGTGGGTGGGGGGACCTAGATGGGGCCGGCGGAAGGGCCGACCCTCCTGTAAGGTGCACAGGTGGGAGGGAGGATGGTACTGGTGGCTGGGGTGTGGGTGGGGCTCCGGCAGGCACCAGGTCTCGTAGGAAGACCGTATCTTGTCGGCCGTCGGGGTACACCACATAGACGTACTGGGGGTTAGCATGGAGAAGATGGACCCTCTCGATCAAAGGGCCCGACTTGTGCACCCGCACGTGTTTTCGGAGCAGGCTGGGTCCGGCAGCTGCCAGCTAGGTCGGGAGCGAGGTCCCAGAGGAGGACTTCCTGGGGAAAACGAGGAGATGTTCGTGAGGTGTTCGGTTGGTTGTGGTACACAGCAGTGACCGGATGGAGTGGAGGGCATCCGGGAGGACTTCTTGCCAGCGGGAGATTGGGAGATTCCTGGACCCTGGGGCCAGTAGGACGGTCTTCCAGACCGTTCCGTTCTCCCTCTCTATCTGTCCGTTACCCCGGGGGTTGTAAGTGATCGTCCTGCTCGAGTTGATGCCCTTGCTGAGCAGGAATTGATGCAGTTCATCGCTCATAAAGGAGGACCCCCTATCACTATGTATGTAAGCGGGGAACCCGAACAGCGCAAAGATGCGATGGAGGGCCTTGATGACGGTGGTTGCGGTCATGTCGGGGCAGGGGATGGCGAATGGGAACCGGGAGTACTCATCAATTACATTCAGGAAGTACGTGTTGCGGTCGGTGGAGGGAAGGGGGCCTTTGAAGTCCATGCTGAGGCGTTCAAAGGGACGGGAAGCCTTTATCAGGTGCGCTTTCTCTGGCCGGTAGAAGTGCGGTTTGCACTCCACGCAGATTTGGCAGTCCCTTGTGGCTGTCCTGACCTCCTTGATGGAGTAGGGCAGGTTGCGGGTCTTGATAAAATGGAAAAAGCGAGTGACCCACGGGTGGCAGAGGTCCTCATGGAGGGCTCGGAGGCGGTCCACTTGTGCGTGGCCCATGTGCCGTGGGACAGGGCATCAGGAGGCTCGTTTTGCTTCCCGGGACGATACAAGATCTTGTAGTTGTAGGTGGAGAGTTCGATCCTCCACCGCAAGATCTTATCGTTTTTTATCTTGCCCCGCTGTGCATTCTCGAACAGGAAAGCAACCGACCATTGGTCAGTGAGGAGAGTGAATCTCCTGCCGGCCAGGTAATGCCTCCAAGTCGCACAGCTTCTACTATGGCCAGGGCCCCCTTTTCGACTGATGAGTGGCGGATTTCGGAAGTATGGAGGGTACGTGAGAAGAAGGCCACGGGTCTGCCCGCTTGGTTGAGGGTGGCCGCCAGAGCTACGTCAGACACGTCGCTCTCGACCTGGAAGGGGAGGGACTCATCAATGGCGTGCATCGTGGCCTTTGCAATGTCTGCTTTGATGTGGCTGAAGGCCGGCGGGTCTCTATCGACAGGCGAAAAGCTGTGGATTGGATCAGGGGACGGGCCTTTCCCGCATAGTTGGGGACCCACTGGGCATAGTAAGAGAAAAACCCTACGGAGCGCTTCAGGGCCTTGGAGCAGTGAGGGAGGGGGAACTCCATTAGGGGGTCGTTCAGGGTCGGGGCCTATTTCGCACTGCGTAGCCGAGGATGGCTAGGCGGTCGGTGCTAAACACGCATTTATCCTTGTTGTATGTAAGGTTAAGGATCTTTGCGGTCTGGAGGAATTTTCGGAGGTTGGTGTCGTGGTCCTGCTGGTCGTGGCCGCAGATGGTGACATTATCGAGATACGGGAATGTTGCCCGTAAACTGTACCGGTCAACCATTCGGTCCATCTCGCGCTGGAAGACCGAGACCCCGTTGGTGACACCAAAGGGAACCCTTAAGAAGTGGTAGAGCCGCCCATTTGCCTCGAAGACAGTGTATTTGCAGTCACTAGTGCGGATGGGGAGCTGGTGGTAGGCGGAATTAAAATCCACCGTGGAGAAGACCTTGTAATACGCGATCCTGTTTACCAGGTCGGATATGTGGGGGAGAGGGTACGCGTCCAGCTGCGTAAACCTGTTGATGGCCTAACTGTAGTCGATGACCATCCTATGCTTCTCCCCGGTCTTTACCACCACTACTTGAGCTCTCCGGGGACTGTTGCTAGCTTCAATGACTCCTTCCCTCAGTAGCCTTTGGACCTCTGACCTAACAAAGATCCGATCCTGGGTACTGTACCGTCTGCTCCTGGTGGCGACGGGTTTGCAATCTGGGGTGAGGTTCGCAAACAAGGAGGGCGGATCGACCTTGAGGGTCGCGAGGCCGCAGACAGTGAGGGGGGGGTATAGGGCCGCCGAATTTGAAAGTTAGACTTTGGAGATTACACCGGAAGTTTAAACCTAGGAGTGTGGCCACGCAGAGGTGGGGAAGGACGTAGAGCCGGTAATTTTTAAACTCCCTTCCCTGGACTGTGAGGTTTGCTACACAAAACCCCTTTATCTCTACTGAGTGGGAACCGGAGGCCAGGGACATTTTTTGATAAACGGGGTGGACAAGGAGAGAACAGCGCCTTACTGTGTCGGGGTATATGAAGCTCTCCATGCTCCCAGAGTCGATTAAGCAGGACGTCTCGTGCCCGTTGATTTGTACAATTGTTGTAGCAGTTGAGAGTGTTCGAGGCCGGGACTGATCCAGGGTCACCGAGGCTAATCTCAGCAGTTGGGTGTTCTCTTCGGGTGGTGTGTGGTCAGCCGAGCTGGGGTCCTGGGAGTCCATCCAAGATGGCGGCTCCCATTGGTCGCACATGGCTGGGGGAGCACAAAATGGCGGCGCCCATCCATCGAATGTGGCGTCCACGGGACAAGATGGCGGTGCCCGGGGGCCGCCCGTGGCCCTGGAGTAGGAAGGTGGCAGCGCCCGCAGGCCGCACGGGAACTGTGGAGAGGTTTGTGGTGGCGGTCTGCATTCGCCGCCGGAGACCACGGCGACCGCACGGGCCTGGCATACCACCACGAAGTGGCCCTTTTTACCGCATCGGAGGGGTTCCACGCAGCCCAGGGGGCTGCTGTGCGGTCGGGAACGTAAGCGCGGGCGTTTCTGGAGACCACATCCAGGGAGCCTGCAAGGGCCCGTGCCTCCTTGAGGCCTGGAATGTCTTTTTCCAGCAATCGCTGGCAGATTTGGGAGGACAGCATACCTGCGACGACAACGTCCCGGATCAACAGTTCTGTGTGGTCGCTCGCCGAAACTTGCGGGCAGCTGCAGTTTCTCCCCAACACCAGGAGTGCACGGTAGAATTCTTCCAGCGATTCCCCAGGGATTTGTGGCCTCGTTGCTAGCAGATGTCGGGCGTAGACCTGGTTTACATGTCCTTTTAGCAGCTCTATTGCTGCATCGCTTCCTCGATGAGGGTGTAAATTTCCGGGCTCACCTTCGAGTGCAGGACTTGCATTTTCTGTTCTCCTGTGGGTGTGTTTTTGGCCGTTCCGAGATATCCTTTAAAACACGCCAGCCAGTGCTTGAAGATTGCCGCTGAGTTCGCCGTGTGGGGGCTGAGTTGCAGACACTCCGGCTTGATTCGGAGCTACATCCTTTTAAATCTAGCTTATTAAATTGATGCACGATCAATGACCACTAAAGCGAGGTTATAGTCCAACTAAGCTAGATGTTTCCCCCAGCAGCTCAGGTACAGAATGAAGGCTGCTGGGGCAGCGCGGCCTCTTATACCCCACCTAGCAGGGTGGAGCTACCATACAGTTTGACCAATGGGAAATATACAATATCTACCAATGGTGTTCCAGCATTACCAGGTACTGTAATACCTCTACAGAGACTACCACAATAACATAGGCTGACACTTTATTGCCGTTCTGAGCATCTCTTTTGCATGTGTCATTTTACTCAGGCCGTTTCTTATTCATGTTGATGTAAAGATCCATGACAATGATCAGCAAAGTACAGGGTAGCCCTCAGTGTTCCACCCAACTTTTATTCCTCAAAGATCACAAAAAACATATACCTGTTCTTTTACCAGATAACTGTTGGTCGAATCATCTTGCTTGTAGATAAGTAATTGTATTTTGCTGCATAAGAACAGTAACCACAATTCAGAAGGACTTTAATTAATCGGTTATGAAGAACTTTGTGATGCCTTGAGGATAGAAAAAGTGTATTACAAATTCTGCTTCTATGTTTTTTTATGATTTGCTAAAAGCAGTGGGTTGGGTGACTGATATGTTCCTCGACTTTCCAAATTAGGAACCGGGAGCCAAAGAATTAGGATGATCACTGGAAGACTGAATAAGTGATTATAAGTTATTATTTTTCACTGGTGGTTAGTAGAACATGGAACGCTTTACTACAAATGTCTATTGCAATAGGGGAAAAGGCGGGAACATTGGATTGGATGAAATAACTAGTTGAAGATCCGGCACGAGCATAAAGTCAGTGGACCAAATGGGCTCATTCTAAATTTTCAGTTATTAGGGTAGTAAAAGCAGCAATAATAATTCAAGTAGAGAATATGAAGTTTGCTCACCGTAGTCATTTGCCAATTTTCTGAAGACAGGCAAGACATACCTGCCGCTGAAGTCATGCCCTCGCTCGATCAACGCTTCTGCCACCGCCTCTTGGCCACACAGCACCACTGCAGGACAACTGCCCAACCAAATGGTGAACACGGGGCCGTATTGTTCGCCCAGCTGAAGAGAAATAATAAATAAATAACAACTATTAATTGTATTTCATCGACTTCTAGAAAAGAATCTCTTTCCATCCTGTTCCCAGCACTAAACTTGACTTGTCATCTTGTGTTCCACCTTAGATACAAGGTGTAGTGCTAGAGGACTGGAGAATTGCAAATGTTACCCTTTTTCAGAAATGGGGACAGAATAAGCTTAGCAACAGATCAGTCAGTTTAAACTCAGTGGTGGGGAAGAAATTAAAGTTCAGGACATAATTAACATAATTTGGGCAAAAGCAGATCAATGAATGAAAGGCAGCATGAATTTGTTAATGACAAATTGTGTTCAACAATTCCTGTTTCTTGATGAGGTAACAGAATGTGGATGAGGGTAATGCAGTTGGTGTGCTGCAGATGGACTTCCAAAAAGCATTTGATAAAGTGCCATGCAACAAGCTTCCGAGCAAAAGTGGAGCTTGAAATTGGCTGAGCGACATGAAAGAAAGAATAGCGATGAGCAGTTGTCAATCAATCTGAAGGAAGGTTTAAAGTGGAGATCCCCAGGGGTTGGTGTTTGTGCCTCTGCGCTTCCTGATATACATAAATGACCTAGACCTTTGTGCACAGTACACAACTTCTAAATGTGCAGACAAACGAAACTTGGAAGTATTAGGAACTGTGAGATGGATAATGTAGAAGTTCAAAAATAACAGACAAGTTGGTGCAAAAGGCAAGCAAGTGGCAAAAGAAATTTAATGCGGAGAAGTCTGAAGTGATCCTTTTGGCAAGGGAGAATGTGGAGAGATAATATAAAATCAAAGGTACAATTCGAAAGGAGGTGGAGCAAATGGACCTGCATATATTTGTGTATAAACCAGTGAAGTTGGCAGGAATCCATACAATCCCTATAGTGTAGACGGAGACCATTCAGCCCATTAAATCTACACCAATCCTGCGAACGAACACTACCCAGGCCCATTCCCCCACCCTATTCCTGGAACCCCAGAAATCTGCACAGATTTGTGAGTGTGGGAGGAAACCTGAGGACACGGAGGAAACCCACGCATCACGGGTAGAACAGTACAAACTCCAGACAGAGAGTGATCCAAGGCCGGAATTAAACCTTGGTCCCTGGCGCTGCGAAGGAACAGTACTAACCACTGTGCCACCCAGGTTGAGAACATGGTTAAGAAAGCATGCGGCATCTTGAGCTTTATTAACAATGGCACAGAGTGCAAAAACATGGAAGCTATGGTAACCTGTATAAAACGTTGATTTAGCCTCAACTGGAGTATTGTGTACAGTTCTGGGCCCCACACTTTAGGAAGGAGGTGAAAGCGTTAGGTGCAGAAAAGATATACGAGAATGGTTCAAGGAGTGAGGAATTTCAGTTATGTGGATAGATTGGAGAAGCTGGGGCTATGTGCAGAGAAGCAACACATGCACATGGACAGAATGATCTCTTTCAAGTAACAAAGGGGAGAGCAAAAATGCATCTCACCCCGACAGATTATTTTCTAGTATTTAACTTTCCTGAAAGTGCTCAATTGTGGCAGGGTGCAGTTCCATTGGTATCTCATTCAAAAGACCATTCTTCATGTCTGAGTCTAGTCAACAGTCTAATTTTGGGGAACCTCACCATTAAACCCATTCCTAGTGGCACACAACAGCTACGGAAATGTTTTTTTACAATCAAAGCCACTGATGGTAATATAAGGGAAGACAGTAATATAATGGAAGATAGGAAGAGATTTTTTTCAATGTATAAAATGTAAGAGAGAGGCAAAAATAGACATTAGACCACTAGAAAATGTGACTGGAGAAGTAATAATAGGAAACAAAGAAATGGCAGACAAACTGAATACTTACTTTGCATCAATCTTCACGGTGGAAGACACCAGTGGGATGCCAGAGCTCCAGGAGAACCAGGGGGCAGAGGTGAGTGCAGTGACCCATTACTAAGGAGAAGGTTCTGGGGAAACTGAAAGGTCTGAAGGTGGATAAGTCACCTGGACCGGATGGACTACACCCCAGGATCCTAAAAGAAATAGCTGAGGAAATTGTGGAGGCATTTGTGATCTTTCAGGAATCACTGGAGGCAGGAAGGGTCCCAGAGGACTGGAAGGTGGTGAATGTAACACCACTGTTTAAGAAGGGAGGGAGGCAGAAGACGGGAAAGTATAGGCTGGTTAGCCTGACTTCGGTCATTGATAAGTCTGTTATTAAAGATGCGACCGTGAAGCACTTGAAAGTGCATGTTAAAAGAGGACTGAGTCAGCACGGCTTTGTCAAAGGGAGGTTGTGTCTGACAAATCTGTTAAGAGTTCTTTGAGGAGGTAACAAGCAAGTTAGACAAAGGAGAACCAGTGGACATGATTTATTCAGATTTCCAGAATCATAGAATTTACAGTGCGGAAAGAGGCTATTCGGCCCATCGAGTCTGCACCGGCTCTTGAAAAGAGCACCCTATCCAAGCAAACACCTCCACCGTATCCCTATAACCCAGTAACCCCACCCAACACTAAGGGCAATTTTGGACACTAAGGGCAATTTATCATGGCCCATCCATCTAACCTGCGTCTTTGGACTGTGGGAGGAAACCCACGCAGACACAGGGAGAACTGTGCAGACTGTGCACAGACAGTGGCCCAGCAGGGAATCGAACCTGGGACCCTGGTGCTGTGAGGCCACAGTGCTATCTACTTGTGCTACCGTGCTGCCCTTTGACAAGTGTCAAGACGTGTAAATAAGTTAAGAGGTGTTCAGGGTAGGATCCTGGCATGGATAGAGGATTGGCTGACTGGCAGAAGGCAAAGAGTGCGGATAAAGGGGTCTTTTTCAGAATGGCAGCCGGTGACTAGTGGTGTGCCTCAGGGATCTGTGCTGGAACCACAACTTTATACAATATACAGTAATGATCTTGATGAAGGCACTGTTGCTAAGTTTGCAGATGATACAAAGATCTGTAGAGGGACAGGTAGTATTGAGGAAGCAAGGGGGCTGCAGAAGGATTTGGACAGGTTAGGAGAGTGGGCAATGAAGTGGCAAATGAAATACAATATGGAAAAGTGTGAGGTTATGCATTTTGGAAGGCGAAATCTAGGCATAGACTATTTTCTAAATGGGGAAATGCTCCAGCAAGGAGAAGCACAAAGGGACTTGGGAGTCCTTGTTCACGATTCTCTTAAGGTTAATGTGCAGGTTCAGTCGGCAGTTAAGAAGGCAAATGCAATGTTAGCATTCATGTCGAGAATACAAGACCAGGGATGTACTTCTGAGGCTGTATAAGGCTCTGGTCAGACTCTTTTTGGAGTAGTCTGAGCAGTTTTGGGCCCCATATCTAAGGAAGGATGCGCTGGCCTTGGAAAGGGTCCAGAGGAGGTTCACAAGAATGATCCCTGGAATGAAGAACTTGTCGTATGAGGAACGGTTGAGGACTCTGAGTCTGTACTCGTTGGAATTTAGAAAGATGAGAGGATGTTTCCACTTGTAGGAAAAACTAGAACCAGAGGACACCATCTCAGATTAAAGGGACGATCCTTTAAAACAGAGATGAGGAATTTCTTCAGCCAGAGGGTGGGGAATCTGTGGAACTCTTTGCCGCAGAAGGCTGTGGAGGCCAATTCACTGAGTGTCTTTAAGACAGAGATAGATAGGTTCTTGATTAATAAGGGAATCAGGGGTTATGGGGAGAAGGCAGGAGAATGGGGATGAGAAAATATCAGCCATGATTGAATGGCAGAGCAGACTTGATGGGCCAAGTGACCTAATTATGCTCCTATGTCTTATGGTCTTATGATCAATAACACAGTTTGCATTTATATTGCCCTTAAAATAGTAAAACATCACAATGAATTTAACAGAAAATTAGATCGACAAACACCAGAACTGAGTAACGCATTAAAACTGATGCCCGAAGTTTAGTTGGAAAGTTTGGTATGGAGGATAATCTTAAAGAAGAGAAAGATGACGAAATTCAAGAAGTCTAATTACTAAGACCAGCGACTAGGAAGATCCCATTCTTGGCCTTGCGCCCACTGGGAATGAGATTGGGACTGACCACACTCATTTTACATGAATGCTTACAGCTAACAGACAGACTTTCTTTTCACCAGGCCAGGATATGAAACTATGGGTGAAAGGTTATTTACAAAAGCTTGGTCTAGATATTTTTCCCTGGTGGAAATAATGATATTGTTGCTTTATCTTTGTGGTCCTATATCCGTGACATTTTGGGAAATAAATGCGTTTGCAGCGTTCATACAGAAACAGAAAGGTCCAAAGTTGCAACTTTGGTCAGCCAGTTTCAGTTAGGATAGTGTTGGGACACTAGCAATACCCTCAATATTGAGGGTAACCTCAACACCAACCTTTATTTCTGAGCAGTTGAAAAAATAGCTTATTTGGATGTTGGTTGGATAATATTGACAGTGAGTCTTGCTTTAGTGGATCATTGACACGGTAGCACAGTGGTTTGCATCGTTGCTTCACAGCACCAGGCTTGGGTCACTGACGAGTCTGCACGTTCTCCCCATGTCTGTGTGGGTTCCATCCGGGTGCTCTGGTTTCCTCCCACAAGTCCCGAAAGACGTGCTTATTAGGTGAATTGGACATTCTGATTTCTCCCCCAGTGTACCCGAACAGGCGCTGTAGTGTGGCGACTAGGGGATTTTCACAGGAACTTCATTGCAGTGTTAATGTAAGCCATTTTGTGACACTAATAAAGATTATTATCATTATTACACTCACTAATCCTACTAAACAGTTTTAGAATAGTTTCTTGGATGTGATCCTCAGAGGCACTCCGGCCCCTGTGAGTTTGTGTTCAGGATGAGTAAAATCGTTTAGAGGAAGGGAGCAAAGTTGAAATGAAAAACAGACATTTGCAGTATTCAGCAGCTTACCTTGATGAGAGACTTCTGAGGTGCCCTTCTATCCACTTGAAATAAGTTGCCAAGTATTGGGAGGGCAGAAGGACCTGGGGGGAATCTACCTTTCCACGGCTGTTTGGGTTTAAGAAACCATTTAATGAACAGAACACTTAACAAAACAAAAAGTAGAGTTGTCCCTGGACCATTTAAACCCATGGCGGCGGCTAAGGAATACAGAAACATTTCAGCGATCTGGTCCCCAATACTCGGAGTGCTGTCTCACTGGGGAAACAGTTGCTGGCTATCGACGGCTGTCTTCAACGGCACTGCTGCACCTCCTGTGTTGACGGCACACAGTCTAAAATTAGCGAGGCTCCAATCCAGACGCTGAGCCAGGTTATGGTGTTTGCACGCCTGTTTCGTTTCAGAGGATGTATGTACCAACCTAGAAAACTAGCCAAAAATTACACAGACTCCAAAATGTATACGGTTTTATTGCTGTTGCACAGGAACTTTGGTCTGCCAGTTTCAGTTAGGATAGTTTTAGGGACACTAGTAATACCCTCAATATCGCTAGTACAAGTCCACCAACCTTTATTTCTGAGCAGTATAAGTAACCTGAGCTGGAAAATATAGCTTGTTTGGATATTGGTTGGAAAATATTTGGTTTGGCAGTGAGTCTTGCTTTAGTGGGTCATCGACACTCAGTAATTTTACTAAACAGTTTTATAAGAGCTTCTTGGATGAATCCTCAGAGGCACTCTGCCCCGTGTGAATTTCATGGAATTTACAGTGCAGAAGAAGGCCATTCAGCCCATCGAGTCTACATCAGACCCTGAAAGAGCACCCTACTTAAGCCCACATAACCACCCTAATCACGTAACCCAGCAACCCCAACTAACGTTTTGGACACTACGGGGCAATTTAGCGTGACCAATCCCCTAACCCGCACATTTGGATTGTGGGCGGAAACCGGAGCACCCGGAGGAAACCCGCGCAGACACGGGGAGAACGTGCAAACGTCACAGACAGTGACTCAAGCCAGGTATATAACCTGGGTCCCTGACGCTGTGAAGCAACAGTTCTAACCACTGTGCTACCATGCTCCCAAATGAGTCAAAACGATTAAAGGAAAGGAACAAAGTTGGAATGGAAATCGGGCATTGCAGTATTCAGCACCTTACCTTCATGAGAGACTTGTTAGGTGCTCTTCTATCCACTTGGAATAGGTTGCCAAGAATTGGGAGGGCAGAAGGCACTGGGGGGAGCCTTCCTTTCCACGGCTGTTTGTGTTTAAGAAACCATTTAATGAACAGAACACTTAGCAAAACAAAAAGTAGAGTTGTGCCTGGACCATTTAAACCCATGGCGGCGGCTAAGGAATACAGAAACATTTCAGCGATCTGGTCCCCAATACTCGGAGTGCTGTCTCACTGGGGAAACAGTTGCTGGCTATCGACGGCTGTCTTCAACGGCACTGCTGCACCTCCTGTGTTGACGGCACACAGTCTAAAATTAGCGAGGCTCCAATCCAGACGCTGAGCCAGGTTATGGTGTTTGCACGCCTGTTTCGTTTCAGAGGATGTATGTACCAACCTAGAAAACTAGCCAAAAATTACACAGACTCCAAAATGTATACGGTTTTATTGCTGTTGCATAGGAACTTTGGTCTGCCAGTTTCAGTTAGGATAGTTTTAAGGACACTAGTAATACCCTCAATATCGCTAGTACAAGTCCACCAACCTTTATTTCTGAGCAGTATAAGTAACCTGAGCTGGAAAATATAGCTTGTTTGGATATTGGTTGGAAAATATTTGGTTTGGCAGTGAGTCTTGCTTTAGTGGGTCATCGACACTCAGTAATTTTACTAAACAGTTTTATAAGAGCTTCTTGGATGAATCCTCAGAGGCACTCTGCCCCGTGTGAATTTCATGGAATTTACAGTGCAGAAGAAGGCCATTCAGCCCATCGAGTCTACACCAGACCCTGAAAGAGCACCCTACTTAAGCCCACATAACCACCCTAATCACGTAACCCAGCAACCCCAACTAACGTTTTGGACACTACGGGGCAATTTAGCGTGACCAATCCCCTAACCCGCACATTTGGATTGTGGGCGGAAACCGGAGCACCCGGAGGAAACCCACGCAGACACGGGGAGAACGTGCAAACTTCACAGACAGTGACTCAAGCCAGGTATATAACCTGGGTCCCTGACGCTGTGAAGCAACAGTTCTAACCACTGTGCTACCATGCTCCCAAATGAGTCAAAACGTTTAAAGGAAAGGAACAAAGTTGGAATGAAAATCGGGCATTGCAGTATTCAGCACCTTACCTTCATGAGAGACTTGTTAGGTGCTCTTCTATCCACTTGGAATAGGTTGCCAAGAATTGGGAGGGCAGAAGGCCCTGGGGGGAGCCTTCCTTTCCACGGCTGTTTGTGTTTAAGAAACCATTTAATGAACAGAACACTTAGCAAAACAAAAAGTAGAGTTGTGCCTGGACCATTTAAACCCATGGCGGCGGCTAAGGAATACAGAAACATTTCAGCGATCTGGTCCCCAATACTCGGAGTGCTGTCTCACTGGGGAAACAGTTGCTGGCTATCGACGGCTGTCTTCAATAGCCGTGCTGCACCTGCTATGTTGACGGCACACACAGTCAAATATTAGGGAGGCTCTGAGAAGGCGCTGAGTCAGGTTGTGGTGATTGTATGCCTGTTTCGTTTCAGAGGATGTATGTGCCAACCTTGAAAACTAGCCAGAAATTACACAGGCTCCAAAAGGTACACGGGCTGCAGAGGAATTAGTTTAAAGTAACTGAATATGAAAGTTATGCTCCTACTACATGAGAGAACAGGATTCTGACCTGAGCTTTGGACCTTTATTCCATGGTTGTTTTTTTCCTACTAATGTAGCAGATCAGTAACCTAGTGGATGACCTTTGAAAGCAGAAACACAGACAGTGTGGACTGTCCTTGTGTTGATGAAACCCACACGATAATGTTATAATGTTTGTGGCATTTCAAAAGATAACAAAATTTGTTTTCAGGAAATATCTAGAAAGTTGTAATTGTTGTGTTGCTAACTTTTGCCTTAGTTTAATTGCTCTGTTTTATCACCTTTGCTCTTGAGTCGGCAGTTATCCTTATGATACCGCCACGTGGTTCAAGTCCGAGTAATGATCAATAATGCAATACACCGCTTAGTAAGATTTAAATCAAAGCACATTTATTATACACAGCGATCACTACACATGTATAAATTCTACGTCTAAGCTACTTCTACGACTAACAGGCCAATACACAACTTGGAACTGGCCCACCTTGTCAGGGAAACGAATGGCCATTCGTTCGGGTTCTGAGCCTGCGGGATTTGAAGTTGGTACAGATTGGTAACTAGGAGCGCCTATCTCATAGCGAGCATTGAAGTAAGACTTACTAGATATCAGCGATGGCTAGACCGGTCACTGTCAAGGGTTGGTTCGGGTTGCTGAGTGACCCGGTCAAGCAGGGAAGCAGAGGGGCGATTTGAACTTGGGCTTGATTCTTATAGTCCCCAGGGGCTTCCCGCCTTTCAGGGTGGACCCTGTACCTGGTTCTAAGTGATTGGACTTTATCCCAATCACTTGGTTCGATTTTCTCCAATGCTGGAGCGGTTCCCTGATGGATGGGCGGTCCTGAGGTGGTCGTTCACCTCCCATTGTGTTGGCTTCTGTTGGCACCAAAGAGTCTGGTTGGCTTTATGTTTCTAAATGTTGCTCATTGTTCCCGGGGATTGCTCATTAATATGCAGATGGCTGGTGTTTTGTTATGCTGATGGTTGCCGGTATCGATCTTGTCTGGCCTTTCCAGAGGTAAATACACACTCAACCTGCAGCTGCTCATTTGTGTCCTGTTGGCTGACTTTCCCATCAGCCATTGCTGTTCGCCATTTTAAATCGGGAGTTAGCCATTTTAAATCGGGAGTTAGCCATTTTAACTGGCTACATTCTCTCCTTGTGATCCTAACACGAAGCGTGAAGGATCACATAACTATGTTGCTTTTCATTCCCTGACCTGGGGGGGACACTTCCTTCATGGCCTCTGCACTGACCATAGCTATGCAAAAAAACTTTAACTAACAATTCTAAGGGTGCTATGTCAAACAGGGGCATGCATTACAAAACAATAAACTGGGAACCTCTAACTATTCTTAATACACTACACTCACTTAAACATTTCATTATCCTAACTTCCTCAATCATACAACAAAATCATAGCATTTTATACATCAGTCTTCCTGGCTTGGCAGTCAAGCTCAGGATCGTACAATTTACTCATGAACAGTTCTTTACATTTCTTTATTTACAATAAACGCAAATTAATGCACTTTATTATAGATCGCGGGGGTCGGGGGTCTGGTCGTATCCGAACATAGGGGATCTGATCCTATATACCGGGGTTCGAGCGCGGTAGGCCCTCCTTCTCCATTTCCGTAGATGCATAGTCTGCACAATGCAGCAGAGTATCGCTAATGCTAGTAAAGTTTCTATTACATAGGACAGGGAGTACCAGGTTATAAACCTGGCACACCAGGATGATGTGGTGTCGCTGGTGTCTGGGTACTGCGGGGAAGTGAAACATTAACGGCTGGGGGGCTTGAAGTCATGGAGTTCGCGTTCACGCGCAACCAAATGTCCATAATCATGAGGGTGATCCATATGAAGGAAGTCCTCATGGTTCTTCTCTTTCCTTTTCTTTCTTCTCCGGTTCTGGAGTTCTGTGGAAACAAGCATAGTGTCTGTAACTATCTTTGTTTAATATCTCGTACGATAGTGTGTCTGTCCTGTAGTGTCAATTACTCCCTTTATAATTGGCCACTATGTGTGACTCCCTCATTTTTTTTCAAAAATCGAATTTTAGGACAAGACACACTTCCCAATAATGAACCAGTGCGAGCTGTCTCGCAGACTGTGCAATTTACCATCCAAATGTTTCAGGGTGTAAATAGCATGTGGTTGGCAACCTAAGGGTGACCTAAAACAAAACAAAACTTTTTGAAATGAAAGTGCCAAATTGAGGTGCGTATGGGCCGCGACGGGTAAGAGTTGGATGGAGTCCCTGGGTAGGACGGCTACCAATGCCGTATCTCTCCTACCCGAGCGTAGTTGACCAGAGGGGGGTTCCCAGGCAGGGCGGGTCCCAAGCCGTTTCTCCACTGCCTGAGCAACCGACAAGAACGGGCAAAAAATGTAGTCATCGTGGTGGGGCTGCCGTAGTGGTTCTATCCTTCGAACCAGAAGGGCAGTTACGAATGGGGGTCTGGTTCCTTAACCAGTCTCTGCAGACAAGCTCTCAGAGGTTTCTGCTGAACTAGTGTCTGGCAACAGTGAGTCTCTGTAGGGAAGTCCTCAGAGGTTTCAGCCGAATAGGCGTGGGGCAGTGAGAAAAAATTCTCCTGTCGGACATACAACATTTAACAAACGTACAAACAACATAAACATTCTGCAGGTTCCATCAGAAAGGACACCACTTCTCCCAAGCGGTTCCTTTTAAAACATCATCTGGACACCTCAGTTCTCGGCTGCGAACAGGGTTGCAAAGGGGTTCTCGGTTTTGGAGGCAGACCCAAGGTCGTCCTCTTCTCCCGGGTGCCACATTCCTGAGTGTATCAGGGCTGAAAGGGCTGCATGGCGTGAGGTGGGGTTGCTCTCGCCGTTGCGGACGAGTCGGAACGAGTTATCTCGGTGCCAATAATTGGTGTTTAGTTGTGTGGGGACAAAATCGGGGTCGTCAGTGTGGTTCGGTGGTCGGTGGTGGGGTTTGTTCAGGAAAGTGATCATGAAGGGATCACTTGGATCGTAGTCGGAGTCGCTGGGTGTGGGTCCTGTTGCATGGGGATAGTAGGGAGGCGTGCTGTGGCTTTCGTCCGAGTCACAGTCGCTGTCTCTGCTGCTGCAGTCTGTGGGCGTTCCGGGGCAGAGTGTGTATTTTGGGGGTGGAGTCGAGGTCGAGTCCGTGGCTGGGCTGGACGTGGTGGGGGTAGGTAGGGTTACGTTGGCTGTGGGCGGGGTGTGGTGTGCTGCGTTAAGCATGACGTGGTGTGCGTGGTTCGACTGTGTTCCATATGCCTTCAGCTGGTTTATATGAAACCACGCAGTCTTACCATTGGGGTACTTTATTTTATAAATGGAAGGGCTTACTTTATCCGCAATGGAATACGGATCCAAGTATTTTGATGACAGGAATGTGCTGGGGTTATATACAGAGAGCATCACTTGCTGTCCTATACTGTACTCAGTCGCATGCACTGTCTTATCGAAACAAGCCTTGCTCTGTTTCTTTCTGGTGCCCAATTTTACTGCGGCTGCTAGCTGAGCCGTTTTAACATTTTCCACTAATTGTTCTACTGCTTTCTCGTGTGTGAGGGCCGTCACTTCGGGGCTGGTCAAGTCCAAACCTAACAAATATTCTGTGCCTTTCATAGGGCGTCCGGTGATGAGGGTGTGTGGGGTGTAACCTGTGGAAGTAGAAATTGTGTTACGTATAAACATCAGCGCAAATGGGAGGACTGAGTCCCAAGTGGTGTTGTTCTGCTGGACCATTTTTCTGAGGGTGGATTTTAGGGTCCTCGACTGTGGGTGGTATGCTATGTGGAATTTTTGGGTGATACCAAATATCGTGAGGACGTTCTGTATGACACGTCCCGTAAAATGGGAGCCTTGGTCGGATTCAATGCTGCGGGGGAGTCCCATCTTGTACAGATGTGGTGGGTCAAAATCTTGGCTGTGGTTTTTGCCGTGTTTGTGCGGGCTGGGAATGCTTCCACCCATTTTGTAAATGTGCCAATTACCACAAGTACATATTTATAGCCATTCCTGCAAGGGGGCAATGGTCCTATAAAATCAATCTGGAGGTTAGTCCAGGGGCCATTAATGGGTCGGGTGTGGCTGAGTTGAGCCTTTTTGGCATATCTGTCCGGATTATTCTGGGCACAGATGAGACAATTCTCTATGTAATGGTTTACATCTTCCTTTAAATTCGGCCACCAACAAAGCTGATTGAGATGGGCTGTAGTGGGATCGATTCCCTGATGTCCATGACCGTCATGGAACAAACAAATCAGTTGATTCCTGTCCTGTTCAGGAACCACTTTTAACACCACACCGTCATGTGTGGTCAGTGCATTTCTAAATCTCTCATAGGGAGCTGGATATTTTCCTTTTACAATCTCCCTGAGATTGCTGTCCTGCTTCTGGGCCTCTACTAGATCCTCGATCTTTGTCTGTGAGACCTGAACTGCACTCACTGGTGCGCTTTCGGGGGGTGTCCAAAGGTAGCCATGCCTGGAACCTGCTTTAGCCAGTGCGTCGGCTTTCACAATTCCAGGGGGGGAGGAACGATGGTGACTGCGGCCTTTGAATATCCCAAAAGTCCTGTTCTGTGCTCTCTCTAAAATGTGACGGAGCAATGGGGCTGAGGGGAGGGGTTTT
Organism: Scyliorhinus torazame; assembly: GCF_047496885.1. Taxonomy (NCBI): domain Eukaryota; kingdom Metazoa; phylum Chordata; class Chondrichthyes; order Carcharhiniformes; family Scyliorhinidae; genus Scyliorhinus; species Scyliorhinus torazame. Next base: position 9,877,481 of record NC_092731.1, on the reverse strand, counting down.
CCTCTTGCTTTCCACAGGGGCAGGAATTCCGTGAGGCTGTTGCAGACATAGAGGCTACCCGAGTATATGTCTGCTGGGCTGGGGAAGGAATCTGGGTGTTCCACTATGTACGCGATGGCCACGAGCTCTGCTGCCTGCGCGCCTAAGTGGCCTGGAAGTTTTAACGATATTTCCTCAAGGGCGCGTCCCTGCGCATCCTCGACATAGATACCGCAACCTGTTATGCGTTTCCCATCCAAGACTGTGGAAGATCCATCCACATCGATCTTTATGGGCTCACACGTGTCCGTGTGCTGGAGGCTCTGGGTTGAACTACCTATCTTTCTGGGCGGCGTCTTAGCAATAAAGGGGCCTGTGTTGTGGTGTGGAGAGATAATTTTGCATTCATGGGGGGTTCCGGGGTACTGTAAGTTGTCGTATAAATAGGTGTGCGTCTTTGTCCTTTTAACAGTGATGTCCCGTCCCTGCAAGAGAAGGGTCCATCTAGCTGCTCTAGTCTGGCTTACTGTACCGTCCTTGAGTCGTCCGTCCAGTAAAGGTTGGGTGGGTGTGTGTTCGGTGAGAATTGTGATGGGGTTCAGTCCGGTAATATATGAAAAATACTTCACTGCCCAAAATACTGCGAGTAGGTGCCTCTCACAGGCTGAAAATCCCTGCTCCACAGCATCTAAAATTCTGGAGGTGTAAGCTACGGGCCTTAACTGTTCGTGCCGTTCCTGGAGGAGCACGGCCGAAAGGGTGCAGTCGATGGTCGCTACCTCTATGGCGTAAGGGGAAAGCGGGTCTGGAACTTGTAGTGCGGGGGCTGCTATGAGTGCCTGTTTTAAAGCGTCCACAGCATCCGTATGCTGCGGAAGCCATTCCCAGGGGGCTCCTTTCTTTAGGAGGTCTGAGAGGGGTGCTGCCTTGCTGGCGAAACCGTCAATGTGGTTTCGGCATTAGCCAACCAGTCCTAACAACGACCGAAGGGCTGAAACGTTCTGGGGAAGGGGCATCGAGTCAATCCTTTTATGCTCGATCTCACGTTTACCATGTGTGATAATTGTTCCCAAATATATCACCTTATCTTCCAAAATCTGGGCCTTTTTGGGGTTGACTTTACAACTGATTGAGTGTAATAGTTCCAGGAGTTCGGACAGAAGCTCAATGTGCTCTGCCTTGGTGTCTGTCTGCAGTAGTAGGTCGTCTACGTACTGTACCAGACATTCGGGGCGAGAAAATTTGGCTAAACCATTTGCCAGCTGTCGGTGGAAAATGGAGGGGGAGTTGTGGAATCCTTGTGGCAGGCATGTTCACGTGTACTGCTGTGCTTTAAAGGTGAAGGCAAATTTGTACTGGCACGCCTTTGCCAATGGAATGGACCAGAATCCATTACTGACGTCCAAAACCGTAAAGAATCGGGAATTGAGTCCCTGTCTGAGCATGGTCTCGGGACTTGTTGCTACTGTGGGGGCTGCTGCGGGGGTGACTTTGTTGAGTTCCCGGTAATCGATGGTCAGTCGCCATGATCCATCGGGCTTTCTCACTGGCCAAATCGGGGCATTATTAGTGGAGGCTACTGATCTAAGTACGCCCTGCTCTAATAAGCTTTCTATTACCTTGGAGATTTCCCCCTCTGCCTCTTGGGGAAATCCGTACTGTTTTTGGGGTCTAGGGTCAGGTCCTGTTATTTGTACGGAGCCAGTCATCTGTCCATAGTCGTGCTTGTGGGTCGCGAATGCTGCCCTGTTCTTTTGCAGAACTGTCCTAACCTGCTTGTCCGTATTAAGCGTGGTCGGGTTGAACCAAAATTCGCCTACGCCGCTAATTTTGTCTATGTACTCTCCTATGTTGAGCGTTGCGGGGGCTCTTGCCGATTTTGCCATCTTCCAGAAACACTGGTTGACTGAATCGAATGAAAGATTATGGGAATTCATGAAATCGATTCCCAGAATGTGTTCTGCTGTGTGGGGCAGGTCAACTAAAACTACGGGGTGCTTGGTGGTGATGGTACCGACTTGAATGGGTACAGGGGCTGTGATGTGTCCCTGTTGTGAGTGGCCTGTAAAGCCGCTGAGGGTGATAGTGGCTGTAGTGGGCCACGTGTCTTTTTGAAACAGGGTGGAGGAATTTATTGTGGTGCGGGACCCTCCTGTGTCCCAGAGAAATTCGATGGGCTGTCCCCGAATTTTCGCTGCAACTACCGGTCGTCCGGACCTATCCCAAAGGGTGTCTCAGACCCAACTGGGGGAGCCCGTACACCGTCAGTCCTTTCCGGTCAAGTCCGTCTGATTTGCACGGGCGCTAACACGATGAATGGGCTCTGTCTTTTTCTTACTCAGAGTGCCCGTCTGCTGGGCTCTCTGTGGCTTTTTAGGGGCATTGCACTCTCTTGCAAAGTGTCCCAACTGTCCGCAATTGTAACACTCCTGTGACTTGGGTGGGGGGCTGTTCTTTCCCTCATTCACCCATGCGGCATTCTGGTGTGTTGTCTTTACTGCCTGCATATCTGCGCCGGCCTGCGTTTCCTCGGTATTCTTAACTGCGAGTTTACTTTGAACAGATTGCTCCCAAGCGCGGGACAATCTTTTCACTACCCACTTCTCGTTATGGGCCTCCTCTGAGGGATCATAACTCGCCCAAGCTTTCTGTCCTGTTTCTGTGGCATGGGAGATAAGGGTGCGGGTCCATTTGGACATGTTGGCTGAGGACAAATGGGCACGGTCTAAGTCTCCGAAGACTGCTGCAAAGTGAATCCACAGGCGTCCAGCAAACGCTGTGGGGTGCTCGGTTTCTTTTGCCTACATTTGTTGAGGCCATCTACGGGTCACCCCGGTTATACCCGATCGCATCCAGGATCGCGGTATGCATTTCTGCAAGGGTGCCTCCTCCTACATTCTGTGGGTCGGGAAGGGCTGCTGCTACTGACGGGTCTAAACTTAAAACTGTGAGCTTTACCTGCTCTCTCTCATCCAGGCCGTACATGGTTGCCTGATGTTTTACTGTGGCAAAGAAATGTTGGGGGTCTGAGGTGGGGAGGAGCGGTGTGATCTTATCGCACGCACCCCGTAATTGGGTCACTGTTAAGGGGGTGGAATATAGAAATTCCGCATCGTCCGATGTGGCTGTGCGGTGGGTGGTTACTGGGTTCATTGGAGCGTGAACTATCTGCTGTGTGGGGGGTTGGGGCGCTTTTCTCTTTTGTGGCTTTCCCTGCGCACATGTTGCCTGAACATATCTCTGCGCTGTTTCATTCAGTTCTTCCCAATCAGGGCCGTCTTCCTGATCTAATCTTTCTCCAAACGTTTCCTGAAAACCTTTTTGAACAGAAAGCAGTGATTGCAGCTCTGCAATCTGCTTCCGGCACTTTGTGTGGTCTAATGTGCTTTGTCTTTGTTCTGTGGTGGCAGCATGGAGTGCTCTTAATGCTGCCTTGAGGTCACTACACTGTTTTTGTAATGCCTCTACCTGTTTTTCCGTTTCTTCTCGTACCAGGACTGCATTTTGCGTGTCCTGATAGGCCTTTTCGTATTGAGACTGGAAGCTGCTTAGGTGCGCCAGACAAGACTGGTGAGCCCTTTTGGCGTCATCCACCTCTCCATCTTTTGCTGCCAATTTCCTTCTCAAGTCTAAATTCTCCTTTTCTACCTCGCTTACATCGACCTTACTCATCCGATGTATGCCTTCAACTTCTTTCCGGAGCGTCCTAACGACCTCCTCTGTGCCTCGCCATTGTGCCAAGCAGGACACGATTGCCATCGGCTTGCGAGCTTTCCCTAAGCTCTTTTTGTGGATCTCGCTCAGGTTCTCCCACCAAGTATGTCCTATACTCCCGGGACCTGATTCCTCGTTGTCACAGAATTCATTCCAAAGGGGCCATCCTTTCCCTTTGAGATATTTCCTGATCTCTTCCTCCCAAATGGGACATTGTCCCACTCTACTGCTGCTGGTCGCTGCGATCGCAAATTCCTCGGGGTTCTTTAGGCGCTGCATTGCCTGCATTGCCATCTTTCCTATCCGAATGCTTCTTTTAAATTTGGAACAGGGAAGCTAAGGCGGTGCTGTAACTACGGGTACGGCTTTCACTACTTTCCGATATACAAACTTCCGACAGTTTTGACGCAACAAAAATCTATCAGTTTTACCTTATCGCCCTGTTAGTTACGCATGCATACACACACTTCCGACTTATGAGTATTGATCAGAACTGCTTGAACACTTGTGGTTTTCTGTTTCCAATTGGATCTCTAATTCAAATTCTGGGTTCTCCCGGAGTGGTTTTCCACTTCTAGATCGGGTCCCGTCAGGATATCGCCAAATAATGTTGCTAACTTTTTGCCTTAGTTTAATTGCTCTGTTTTATCACCTTTGCTCTTGAGTCGCCACGTATCCTTATGATACCGCCACGTGGTTCAAGTCCGAGTAATGATCAATAATCCAATACACCTCTTAGTAAGATTTAAATCAAAGCACATTTATTATACACAGCAATCACTACTCATGTATAAATTCTACGTCTAAGCTACTTCTACGACTAACAGGCCAATACTTAACTTGGAACTGGCCCACCAGGTCAGGGAAACGAATGGCCTTTCGTTCGGGTTCTGAGCCTGCGGGATTTGAAGTTGGTACAGATTGGTAGCTAGGAGCACCTTTCTCATAGCGAGCGTTGAAGTAAGACCTACTAGATATCAGTGATGGCTGGACTGGTCACTGTCAAGGGTTGGTTCGCGTTGCTGAGTGACCCGGTCAAGCAGAGAAGCAGAGGGCGATTTGAACTTGGGCTTGATTCTTATAGTCCCCAGGGGCTTCCCGCCTTTCGGGGCGGACCCTGTACCTGGTTCTAAGTGATTGGACTTTGTCCCAATCACTTGGTTCGATTTTCTCCAATGCTGGAGCGGTTCCCTGATGGATGGGCGGTCCTGAGGTGGTCGTTCACCTCCCATTGTGTAGGCTTCTGCTGGCTCCAAAGAGTCTGGTTTGGCTTTATGTTTCTAAATGTTGCTCATTGTTCCCGGGGATTGCTCATTAATATGCAGATGGCTGGTGTTTTGTTATGCTGATGGTTGCTAGTATCGATCTTGTCTGGCCTTTCCAGAGGTAAATACACACTCAACCTGCAGCTGCTCGTTTGTGTCCCGTTGGCTGACTTTCCCATCAGCCTTTGCCGTTCGCCATTTTAAATCGGGAGTCAGCCATTTTAAATCGGGAGTTAGCCATTTTAACTGGCTACAGCTGTCACACTCCTCAGTTCTTGATCATGAGTACTTTAAATTGGCTGGAATTCTCTGACCGTTGGGATTCTCTTTCACCGCTGGCAGTGCACCCCTGCCCTCGAGTTTCCCAGCAGCGTGGGGTGGCTTCCACAGGAAATCCCACAGACAACCGGCGTGAAGAGAGATTTCCGCCACCAGCAAATGGTGCACTGCCAAGAAACATGCGGCTGGGGGGACAGGAAAATCCCGCCCATTCCTTGTTCTAAACCTGGTGTTGCCCGTTCTGTGTATGAAGGCTTCTGCTCACTCTGCAGTAGGGCTGCACTTCTGATTAGTGCACTGAGGAGTGCCAACACCTGGGCCACAGGTTGCCCGCCAATCCCATTGATGGGTCAGCTGGGGTCTGAGGGTTTCCCAATTGGTGCCCTGGGTGGGCACCCAAATGACCGGTGGCGCTCTGAACATCTACAGGGCACAGTAGATAGTCAGCGCAGTGCGTAGCCAGGGGCCTGTAACCTGTGCACAATGGCCACCTTGCTGATGGCGGTATGTGCCCGGCCACCCCGATCCCAGAGAACTCACTGCATCCATGTCCCGTCTCCGAGTCAATCCCCATTACTCATCCCAGCACTGCCCAGACGCCCCCCTAGCCAGCCAGTGGCACAACTGTCAGTACTCTATTGTGATTTTGGTATCTTTCTTCCCTCCTCTCTCTGTCTCAACAGCCATGACACTCAGTATCCGCTCACTTCCGCCTGACAAAGCTTCAAAGAACAAAGAAATGTACAGCACAGGAACAGGCCCTTCGGCCCTCCAAGCCCGTGCCGACCATACTGCCCGACTAAACTACAATCTTCTACACTTCCTGGGTCCGTATCCTTCTATTCCCATCCTATTCATATATTTGTCAAGATGCCCCTTAAATGTCCCTATCGTCCCTGCTTCCACTACCTCCTCCGGTAGTGAGTTCCAGGCACCCACTACCCTCTGCGTAAAAAACTTGCCTCGTACATCTACTCTAAACCTTGCCCCTCTCACCTTAAACCTATGCCCCCTAGTAATTGACCCCTCTACCCTGGGGAAAAGCCTCTGACTATCCACTCTGTCTATGCCCCTCATAATTTTGTATACCTCTATCAGATCGCCCCTCAACCTCCTTCGTTCCAGTGAGAACAAACCGAGTTTATTCAATCGCTCCTCATAGCTTATGCCCTCCATACCAGGCAACATTCTGGTAAATCTCTTCTGCACCCTCTCTAAAGCCTCCACATCCTTCTGGTAGTGTGGCGACCAGAATTGAACACTATACTCCAAGTGTGGCCTAACTAAGGTTCTATACAGCTGCAACATGACTTGCCAATTCTTATACTCAATGCCCCGGCCAATGAAGGCAAGCATGCCGTATGCCTTCTTGACTACCTTCTCCACCTGTGTTGTCCCTTTCAATGACCTGTGGACCTGTACTCCTAGATCTCTTTGACTTTCAATACTCTTGAGGGTTCTACCATTCACTGTATATTCCCTACCTGCATTAGCCCTTCCAAAATGCATTACCTCACATTTGTCCGGATTAAACTCCATCTGCCATCTCTCTGCCCAAGTCTCCAGACAATCTAAATCCTGCTGTATCCTCAGACAGTCCTCATCGCTATCCGCAATTCCACCAACCTTTGTGTCGTCTGCAAACTTACTAATCAGACCAGTTACATTTTCCTCCAAATCATTTATATATACTACAAAGAGCAAAGGTCCCAGCACTGATCCCTGTGGAACACCACTGGTCACAGCCCTCCAATTAGAAAAGCATCCCTCCATTGCTACCCTCTGCCTTCTATGGCCTAGCCAGTTCTGTATCCACCTTGCCAGTTCACCCCTGATCCCGTGTGACTTCACCTTTCGGCTTCGCGGATCCGGAGAGCATACTTGGCCGAACCTAGTACTAATATGCTAATGCATGCAAATACCGGCTTTGCTTGCCAGCGTGGGACATGTTGTCGCCACCAATGGGGTCCTCTGGTGCATGGCGGTAGGTTCAGCACCCGTTGATAACCTTGATTTTCAGCAGACGTCCGATTCTCCGCTCGATCGTGATCCGCATTTCCGCTGTCACGGGGCGGCGAATCCATCCCAATGTCTCAAATTTTCTATTCCCTGGGGAATCTCCAGCAATCATAATAATAACCTTTATCAGTGTCACAAGTAGGCTTACATTGACACTGCAATTAAGTTACTGTGAAAATCCCCTGGTCGCCACATTCCGGCACCTGTCCGGGTACACTGAGGGAGAATTCAGAATGTCCAATTCACCTAACAGCACGTCTTTCGGGACTTGTGGGAGGAAACCGGAGCACCCGGAGGAAATCCACGCAGACACGGGGGGGAACATGCAGACTCCTCACAGACAGTGACCCAAGCCAGGAATCGAACCTGGGTCCCTTGCGCTGTGAAGCAACAGTGATAACCACTGTGCTACCATACAAATGCTACCATGCCCATGAAACCATTGTCGATTGTTGTAAAAACCCATCTGGTTCACTAATGCCCTTTCGGGAAGGAAATCTGCCGTCCTTACCTGGTCTGGCCTATATGTGATTCCAGATCCACAGCAATATGGTTGACTCTTAACTGCCCCCTCAAGGGCAATTTGGGATGTGCAATAAATGCTGGCACAGCCTGCGAGGCCCACATCCCATGAAAGTATAACAAAAATCTAACTTGCACCTTTTGCAGACAGACTGCCTGCCTGTACGTTAAATCAGGATTTCAAAAAATATTACTGCAACATATGAAAATGAAATGAATGAATGAAATGAAATATTGTCACAAGTAGGCTTCAAATGAAGTTACTGTGAAAAGCCCCTAGTCGCCACATTCTGGCACCTGTTCGGGGAGGCTGTTATGGGAATTGAACCGTGCTGCTGGCCTGCCTTGGTCTGCTTTCAAAGCCAGCGATTTAGCCCGGTGCTAATGTAGGCTTTTAATAACATTACTGCAACAGATTTTTACAATATAATCTGTCCAAATATGTCCGACATTCCGGGGCAGCATGGTGGTGCAGTGATTAGCACTGCTGCCTCACGGCGCCAAGGACCGGGTTCGATTCTGGGTCATTGTTTGTGTAGACTTTGCACATTCTCCCCGTGTTTGAGTGGGTTTCGTCCCCACAACCCAAAGATGTGCAGGGTAGGTGGATTGGCCACACTAAATTGCCCCTTGGAAAAAAATTGAAATAAAAAAAAACATTTCCTACATTCCTCACACAGTTGAATTGTAAGTTTAAATAAAACACGGCGCGATTCTCCCCAAAAATTTCCAAGTGCTGTAGTGAGCGGGAATTGCCGTGAGTTTCCTGGTGCTTGGCCCGGCGAGTGCGGCGACACTATTCAATGCTAATTGGTCCAGTTAATGAGGCCTTATGGTCTTATCGCCCCGAATGCTGGCTCGCCAGCTGATTCACCAGGATCACGCTTGTCAGCCCTCCCCGCTTACAACATTGAGCAACACTTAAACTGCACTTGCTCAGCCAACCCCAGCCAGCTCACAACAATGGTGCCGAGGAGACCAGCCCCAAGATTCGGGGTGCTGACCTGGGGAAACTCCTGGACTCGGTGGAGGCCAGGAGGGATGTCCTGTTCCCCCGAGGGTCCCGGAGGGTGAGCCACAAAGCAGCCAGTCAGCTCGGGATGAGGTTGCGGCAGCAGTCAGCTTGGGCAGTGTGACCAGGAGGACTGGCCTCCAGAGTCGGAAGAAGGTCAACGAATTACACCGGGCAGCACAAGTGAGTAGACAACAACGCCCCAAGGAATCATCAGCCCAGGTGACCACCAACCCTCCATCCATCCCCCTCCCTCTTCAACATTCCCTCCCCCTCAGCCCTCCCATAACATCCGCCCCCACAACTGAACCACGCGTGTAGCTAACAATGCCCTCTCTGTGTCCCCTCAGGAAAAGCTCTCCCATAATCTGCAGGAGAGGGCCCAGACTGGCGGTGGGGTGTCGGACATAAGGATCCTCACCTCCTTTGAGGAGCGGGCCCTGGAGGTGACTAGTGTGGCTGAGGACAGGGCAGTCACCCATGAAGAGGCTGGCTGATAGCGAGAGGTCAGGGACCACCAGGCTTCACCACTGACCACATGTCCTTTCTTCCACAAGTCCTCAAGCCAGCGGCAACGGCCCATCACGGGCGGCTCCTTGCCTGACTCCGAGGAGAACACATCAGAGGAGAGCTCCAAAGATGCAAATGTTATAGTCACAGCACCGCTTTCATCCCCACCCTCCACCAGCGCAGACACACATACCTCGGTGGGAAATGTTAGCGGTCAGGCTTCTGGGGCACAATCTGGTGAGCACTGCCCTGCTGTTGTTGTACACCTGGTGGAGGCAGAAACCTCCAGAGGAGACAGCAGTTCGAGGTCTGCTGGACCCTTAGACCCAGCTGGGTCCCAGCATGATGCTGAGCCTCTGGAACAGGGTTACCCTGGGCTGATGGGGATGATAGGGAACAACCTGGACATTCAGAGGGAGATGTCAGCGTCCCGCCAGCAGATCCATAGCTGATTGAAGGAGTCCCAGAGGCTACGGGCGCAGGAGATGCAGCCAGCATTGAGTGGCACTGAGGCCAACACTGCTAGGGTGGTGAATGTAGTGGAGAGCCTGGTGCACGCTTCAACACCATGAGTGCAGGTGTCCAAGCAGGTATCAGCACAATCAGTGATGGCCATGGCTGAGGGTCTCGGCAGTATGTCTGTCTCGCTGGGGGATGTCACCCAGTACCAGCCTGACTTTGATGAGGTTCAGCAGGACACTCCTGCTTTCAGATGGGCATGGCTGAGGCACTGCAGAACATGGCCCGGTCACTGGAGGATGTGTCCCAGTCACTGAGGACCATCGCTGAAGGCGTTGACACGATGGTGCAGACAATGCTTAATCACCAGGGCCGGCAGAGCCAGATGATGCAGGGGCCACCGCGGCTCAAACCAGCTGATCCTCCGTCCCAAGGTGAACCCCAGGACCCAATGGGCACCGACTGGGAGGAGGGGGCACTGAGTGCCACCCAGGTCCATCCCATGGGGCCGCGACGGTGGCTATCAAGACTTCCTTAGTTCCACCTCGCTGATGAGGCTGCGTCTCGGGGTGAGCACTATCAGGACTGGGGCATTGTACAGCACACTAAAGAACTTTTTGCACAAGCATTATGGTGCCTCTGCCACTTTCTTCAATGCAGGCTGACCCCGGATCCTTTGCCTGTCTCTCCCCAAACCCCCCTTGCCGTGGCACCCACCCTCCGGCCGTGGCCATGCCCCGGGAGCTGTGTCCCATCCCCTGGGTGTTCGGATGTTGGCTGCTGCGTGTGTGGTGTTGACTCCCACACAGTGTCCAGCCATCAAGGTGTGATCGGAATGCTAGGCAATGACTTCCACATGCTACATTCCCGTCTACCCACGGGAATCCACTTGGCATGTGTCAAGTGCTCACTTAAATACAATTGCCAATTCCCTGTTAGCGATAGCCTTCAGCCATGCAGCCAGTGGCCTCAGCAGTCGGTGGGTATTATGGGTGATTGATATGGCAGGGCAGGGACAGGGACTGTCCCCGGAATGGGGGTTCAGGTGTTGGCATGGTGGTGCTGCGAGCATTTGCACCCCCAGTACCTCTAGCTTTACGTTTGTCAAAAGGAGTACTAATCGGCACCAGCGTGAGCACTTGCTGGAGAGGCCGGTGAATAACAGGAGGCCATTGGATCAAGGGTGGCTCTCATTAATTGTATGGAAATGGGGCTTAAGTGGAGATAATTGATTTCTCACCACGCTGCGACGAGATTCTGATTTCGCTTACGGGTGCAGGCCGGTTGCATCGCAAACTGTTTGGCGGCTGGCGCACTTCCCGATTTTGGACTCCCCCACTATTCACCGACCTCGTTGCGCTTGAGCGTGAGTGTAATGAGGCCAGAAGATCACGCCCTATATCAGAATGTATGGAGTAGATATTCAACCTGTTGCTCTTTTTAACTGGATACTAATATGACAGTTATTAATGATGATATTGCTTTTTAGAGTCGCCAGGTATCAAATGATACCACCACAAGGTTTTACCGGATATCAATCAAAGACCAAACAACCAGTTAGTTAGTTCAAGTTCAATGATAGTTTATTTACACACAAGAATTACTTTGACATGCAACATAAAACACTACAAGTTAAATTACACCTAACACTACAACAACCTGTACTTAACTTCAGGCAACCGGTTTTATGCAGAGGAACAAGGCCTTTGTTCGGATCTTGCGTGGCTGGGTCTGGAGAAGTGACTTTGTTTCTGCTGGGCTCATCCGTCTGGTAGCAATCATTGGTCTTGAACTTGTCTTCTGGTCGTGATGCTACACTTGGTTTTAGGCGTAGGTCGGGGCCAAGAGAGACCGAGCGCCGGGGCCAAGAGAGACTGAACACATGGCAGTGTGTCTCTTTATCCTTCTGGGGTTTCACGCTCTTTTGGGCGGTCCTTAGCTTTGGACCCAATAATTCGGCAGGCTTCGATTACTGCCTTCGATTTTGGCCAATAAAGGGCGGGTGCCTTGATGGCGGGGCGTGTCCTGAGCGGTCATTGACCTTGGCTTTTTGGGCTCCCTGAGCAAAGGGAGTGGTGCCGATGAATCTGTTTCTGTAATTGTTACCTGAGTACAGGTCTTTTGTTCTGGGGAAATGCGCCATTAAAATGCAAAGTAGCTTGGCGTTTCAATAGCGTCTGGTTATCTGAGTTGCCAGTATACATAAGCCCTGAGCATCTGAGTTCTGGGTTGACCATATTTCCCATGGTCCTTTGCAGGTGGCCCTATTTCTCGGGATCCTTTGTAAGTGGCCATCTCAGATGGCTACATCCTGTCCTTTTTGATCCTGAACGCGAAGCGTGGTGGATCACACTGTTGATCCTCATCCGTCCTTGGTGTGCCGGTTACCCTTGGTCAAGGACAGGTTCTACACTACTCTGTCCTATGTTTTTGGAGCATTTACCTAATTTTATCAACATATCATAAATTCATAAACTCTAGGGGGCCACTATAAAACATGTAATCATTACACATTTAACTTATTTCCACAAGGGAACCTCTAATTATCATTACCTAAGTGTAGCGCACAAAGACTCCATGAGACGAAAAGAGTGAAGTCGATGAGGCTTTATTAAGCGTGTCTGTTCCCCAGCAGCCCGATAGTAAACTGGCCTGCGGGGGAAGGCACCGGCTTCTTATACTTCGCCTTCAGGGCGGAGTATGAGGTCAACGGCCAACCAGGACCCGGGATCTGTCAGCCAATGACATTAGGGCTTCCAGTCCCACATGACCCCCAATACATACTACCACATTCACCCCTTGTCAAAAATGAACCCGGCGGGGTGATGCTTCGTATGGTGGTAAGGGTTTACAGGGCTGGTCCTGGGAGGATAGAACAGATACATGGTAGTACAGTATTGGACAGTATCGTCCTGTTACAACTATTTACAGAGGGTATAGGAAAAACAAAATGTTCATTGAACAGTCCATCTTTGTTTTACATCGACGCCATGAGTCGGTCGGGCGGTCTGGTCGTCCGTGTCGATCGCCTCGGCCCCGGCGGTGGTGGTGGTGCTGGTACCAGCGTTGTCGCCTCCGGGAGCCGCACGGTTTCAGCTGTCGGTGCAAAGGGGAGGGGGACTGATCCTCCTGGGAAGGGGGCGGTCGCGGGGTGCGGCGGCGGCAGGAAGGGGGGCGGTTGGGTTGATGGTGTCGGGGGGGGGTGCGTGGTGCCGGCGGGCGCCAGATCCCGCAGGGAGACCGTGTCCTGTCGGCCGTCGGGGTACTCCACGTAGGCGTACTGGGGGTTTGCATGGAGGAGGTGAACCCTTTCGACCAACGGGTCCGCCTTATGTGCCCGCACATGCTTTCGGAGCAGGATGGGTCCTGGGGCCGCCAGCCAGGTTGGCAGCGACGTTCCAGAGGAGGACCTCCTAGGGAAGACAAGGAGACGCTCGTGCGGCGTTTGATTAGTGCTTGTACATAATAACGACCGGATGGAATGGAGAGCGTCCGGGAGGACCTCCTGCCACCGTGAAACTGGGAGATCCCTGGACCGTAGGGCCAGTAGGACGGCCTTCCAGACCGTGCCGTTCTCCCTTTCTACTTGCCCGTTCCCCCGGGGGTTGTAGCTGGTCGTCCTGCTTGAGGCTATGCCCTTGCTGAGCAGGAACTGGCGCAGCTCGTCACTCATGAAAGAGGACCCCCTGTCGCTGTGGACGTATGCAGGGTAACCGAACAGCGTGAAGATGCTGTTCAGGGCTTTAATGACTGTGGCCGCGGTCATGTCGGAGCAGGGAATGGCAAAAGGGAAGCAGGAGTATTCGTCCACTACATTAAGGAAATATGCGTTGCGGTCGGTGGAGGGGAGGGGCCCTTTGAAATCGAGACTGAGGCGTTCAAAGGGGCGGGAAGCCTTAATCAGGTGCGCTCCATCTGGCCTGAAAAAATGCGGCTTGCATTCCGCGCAGATGTGGCAGTCCCTTGTGACTGTACGGACCTCTTCTAAAGAGTATGGGAGATTGCGGGACTTGATGAAGTGGTAAAACCGAGTGACCCCCGGGTGGCAGAGGTCCTCGTGGAGGGTTTGGAGGCGGTTAATTTGTGCGTTGGCACATGTGCCGCGGGATAGGGCATCGGACGGCTCGTTCAGCTTTCCGGGCCGGTACAAGATCTCATAGTTAAAGGTGGAGAGCTCGATTCTCCACCTTAAGATCTTGTCATTTTTAATCTTGCCCCGCTGTGCATTATCGAACATGAAGGCTACCGACCGTTGGTCAGTGAGGAGAGTGAATCTCCTGCCGGCCAGGTAATGCCTCCAATGTCGCACAGCTTCCACTATGGCTTGGGCTTCCTTTTCCACTGAGGAGTGGCGGATTTCTGAGGCGTGGAGGGTTCGGGAGAAAAAGGCCACGGGTCTGCCCGCTTGGTTAAGGGTAGCCGCTAGAGCTACGTCGGAGGCGTCGCTCTCGACCTGGAAGGGGAGGGACTCGTCGATGGCGCGCATCGTGGCCTTTGCGATGTCCGCTTTGATGCGGCTGAAGGCCTGGCAAGCCTCTGTCGACAGAGGGAAGGTCGTGGTCTGTATTAGGGGGCGGGCCTTGTCTGCGTACTGGGGGACCCACTGGGCGTAGTACGAAAAGAACCCCAGGCAGCGTTTCAGGGCTTTTGGGCAGTGCGGGAGGGGAAATTCCATGAGTGCGCGCATACGTTCGGGGCCGGGGCCTATTATCCCATTGCGCACTATGTAGCCCAGAATGGCTAGCCGATCGGTGCTAAAAACGCACTTGTCCTCGTTGTACGTGAGGTTCAAGGCTTTGGCGGTCTGGAGGAATTTTTGGAGGTTGGCGTCGTGGTCCTGCTGATCGTGGCCGCAGATGGTTACATTGTCGAGGTACGGGAACGTGGCCCGTAACCCATGTTGATCAACCATTCAGTCCATCTCCCGTTGGAAGACCGAGACCCCGTTTGTGACGCCAAAAGGGACCCGTAGAAAATGGTATAATCGCCCGTCTGCCTCGAAGGCTGTGTACTTGCGGTCACTTGGGCGGATGGGGAGCTGATGGTAGGCGGACTTGAGGTCCACGGTGGAGAAGACTTTATACTGGGCAATCCGATTGACCATGTCGGATATGCGGGGGAGAGGGTACGCGTCTAGTTGTGTGTACCTGTTGATGGTCTGGCTATAGTCAATGACCATCCTTTGTTTCTCCCCTGTCTTCACTACTACCACCTGCGCTCTCCAGGGACTATTGCTGGCCTGGATTATGCCCTCCTTTAGTAGCCGCTGGACTTCGGACCGAATGAAGGTCCGGTCCTGGGCGCTGTACCGTCTGCTCCTAGTGGCGACGGGTTTGCAATCCGGGGTGAGGTTCGCAAACAAGGACGGGGGTTGCACCTTGAGGGTAGCGAGGCCGCAGATAGTGAGTGGGGGTATGGGGCCGCCGAATTTAAACGTAAGGCTCTGTAGGTTACATTGGAAGTCTAAGCCCAGCAAGGTGGGGGCACAGAGTTGGGGAAGGACGTTGAGTTTGTAGTTTTTGAATTCCCTCCCCTGTACCGTTAGGGTGACTATGCAGAATCCCTGGATCTGTACGGAGTGGGATCCTGCAGCTAGGCAAATCTTTTGTGCGCTGGGGTAGGTAGTTAAGGAACAGCGTCTTACCGTGTCGGGGTGTATAAAACTTTCCGTGCTCCCGGAGTCGACTAGGCATGGCATCTCGTGGCCGTTAATTAGGACCGTTGTCGTCGTCGTCTGGAGAGTCCGGGGCCGAGCCTGATCGAGCGTAACCGAAGCGAGCCGTGGTTGTAGTAGTGGGGTGTGGTCCGTTGTTGCCGTCCAAGATGGCGTCGGGGATGGACAAAATGGCTGCCCCCATACATCGTACGTGGCTGAGAGGTCACAAGGTGGCGTCGGGGGTGGACAAAATGGCCGCCCCCATGCGTCGTACAGGTCGGGGGCGGTCCAAGATGGCGGCGCCCCTCCTCCCCTCGTGGTGGTCGGGACCCAAAATGGCGGCGTCTGCGGGTCGCACATGGTGTGCTGGGGGGTCTGGGGAGCGCTAGGACCGCGCGGAGTTCCTTCACTGCGAGCGCCAGGGCCGCGGGCGCTAGGACCGCGCGGAGCTCCCTCGCCGGGGACAGCGGTGGTCGGGGCCCAGGTAAGTTGCGCCGGCGGGTCAGGCGTGGGGCGCGGGACGGGGGTGAGGGCCCAGGTCGGCGGCGCCGGCGGGTCAGTCGTGGGGCCGCGAGCGCAAGGAGCGCGAGGAGCTCCCTCACCGGGGACAGCGGCGGTCGGGGCCCAAGTAAGTTGCGCCGGC
This sequence comes from Scyliorhinus torazame, assembly GCF_047496885.1. Classification (NCBI taxonomy): domain Eukaryota; kingdom Metazoa; phylum Chordata; class Chondrichthyes; order Carcharhiniformes; family Scyliorhinidae; genus Scyliorhinus; species Scyliorhinus torazame. The sequence goes on along the minus strand of NC_092731.1, from coordinate 9,861,423 downwards.
GGGTCAGGTGTGGGGCGCGGGACGGGGGTGAGGGCCCAGGTCGGCGGCGCCGGCGGGACAGGCGTGGGGTGTGGGGTGAGGGCCCAGGTCGGCGGCGCCGGCGGGACAGGCGTGGGGCGCGGGACGGGGGTGAGGGCCCAGGTCGGCGGGTCAGGCATGGGGCGCGGGATGGGGTTGAGGGCCCATGTCGGCGGCGCCGGCAGGACAGGCGTGGGGCGGCGAGCGCTAGGACCGCGCGGAGCTCCCTCACCGGGGACAACGGTGGTCGGGGCCCAAGTCGGCGGAGCCGGCGGGTCAGGCGTGGGGCGCGGGAGGGGGGTGAGGGTGGCTTTCGGGATGCGAAAGACCCATTCCTCTTCGTGGAGAGTGTTGGCCGGCACCCAAATCGGGAGCGCCAGCGGCGGGTCGTACATGGACTGCGGGGAGGGGGGTTGGGGAGCGTAGGCGGCGTGCAGGGCTCCCAGTTCTCCTGGGGCCGCGGTCGTCGGGACCCAGAGCGGCTGCGCCTGCCGGTCGCACATGGCGTGCTGGGGGGGGTTGGGAGGCATAGACTGCCTGTAGGGCTCCCTGTGGCCCCGGGACGGCGGCGACCTCGCGGGATCGGCACACCACCGCATAGTGGCCCTTTTTCCCGCAGCTTTTGCAGATGGCTGCGCGGGCCGGACAGCGTTGTCGGGGGTGGTTCGCCTGGCCGCAGAAATAACAGCGGGCGCCCCCGGTGCGACTCGGCGTTTGGGCCGCGCAAGCCTGTGGGGTGTCCGGGGGGGGGGGGGGTTTGCCGCGACGGGTACATACGGGGCCCAATGGCCTGCCACGCGGTCGGGGCCGTAGGCGCGGGTAGCGCGGCGTAGAACTCGTCCATCGATTCTTCGGGAGCTTGCCGTCTCGTCGCGAGCTGGTAGCGAGCGTAGATTTGGTTAACTGGGCGGACATAGAGACTTTTCAGTGCTGCGAACGCCGTCTGGAAATCGTCAGTGTCTTCAATGAGGGTGAAAATCTCCGTGCTCACCCTCGAGTGCAGGACCTGCAGTTTTTGTTCGTCTGAGACCCGGCCAGTGGTCGGTCTGAGGTAGGCCTCGAAGCAAGTCTGCCAGTGTTTGAAGGCTGCTGCCGCATTCGCTGCGTGGGGGCTGATCCTCAGGCATTCTGGAATGATCCTGAGCTCCATAGTCCTTTTTAGGCACGCTTAATAAATTGTAGCGCACAAAGACTCCATGAGACGAAAAGAGTGAAGTCGATGAGGCTTTATTAAGCGTGTCTGTTCCCCAGCAGCCCGATAGTAAACTGGCCTGCGGGGGAAGGCACCGGCTTCTTATACTTCGCCTTCAGGGCGGAGTATGAGGTCAACGGCCAACCAGGACCCGGGATCTGTCAGCCAATGACATTAGGGCTTCCAGTCCCACATGACCCCCAATACATACTACCACACTAAGCTACTCTCATGCTGCTGGCAAATATCAAAAAGGAACTGATGTACAAAATTTTAAGAAATAAACAGCAGCATCACATCTCTACTTAATCTATTACAGTCATAGAAGAAGTACAATCTTTTTATTTTGTCAGTGAGAAAGGTTTGTGGGGTTTGTTGGATTCCAAGGAAAGGGGCTCGGAGTGTGTATATCGGGGAGAGGGAGGCTCTCCTTCGCCATTTGCGGAGTCTAAGTGTCTGAATGACACTGCAGAGTAGTGTTATTACCAAAAGGGCTTCTACTGTATTCTGTCTTTGTTCCGTTGTGGAATGATGGAGCGCTTGTAAAGCTGCCTTTAAATCTGCGCTTTGTTTCTTTAGCTGTTCTACCTGCTGTTCCGTCTCTTCTCGGACCAAAATTGTGTGCTGTGTATCTTGGTAGGCCTTATTGTATGGGTCTGAAAGTTGCTAAGGTGAACTATACAAGATTGGTGTGCCCGTTTGACATCAGCCATCTCTTTATCTTTAGCTGCCAACTGTTCACGGAGTTGCTCACTAATTTTCTCACATTCACTAACGTTTCGTCCATTCTTCTCCTCTTTCTCAACTAACTGTCTGCGGAGCGTCCTCACAGCCTCCTCTGTGCCTCGCAATTGTGCCAATTGTGCAACAGAACACAATTGCCAGCGGCTTACGAACTTTCACTGCATTCTTTTTATGTACCTCGGTTAGGTTGTCCCACCAGGCTTGTCCTATGCTTCCTGGACCTGACTTCATTTGAACAAAACTCGAACCAAAGGGGCCATCCTTTCCCCTTCAAATACTTTCTCAATTCCTTTTCCCATATTGGGCACTGCTCTGTTCTACTGGTCGCTGCAACCACAGGTTCCTGCGGGGTTGGTTTAGCACAGGGCTAAATCGCTGGTTTTGAAAGCAGACCAAGGCAGGCCAGCAGCACGGTTCAATTCCCGTACCAACCTTCCCAAACAGGCACCGGAATATGGCGACAGGGGGCTTTTCACAGTAACTTCATTTGAAGCCTACTTGCGATTTTCATTTCATTTCATTTTTATTTCATTAGGCGTTTCATTGCCTTTGCGGCCATTGCTTCTATTATGTCTTTTCCTACCGTTAATTTGGGACAGTATATACAACATAGGCTGACACTTTATTGCTGTTCCGAGGATCTCTTTTGCATGTGTCGTTTTACTCAGGCTGTTTCTTATTCCGGTAGATGTAAATTTCCATGACAATGATCAGCAAAGTACAGGGTGGCCCTCAGTGTTCCACCCAACTTTTATTCCTCAAAGAACACAAAAAACATATACCTGGTCCTTTATCAGATAATTGTTTGGCGATCCTTCTTGCTTGAAGATAAGTAATTGTATTTTGCTACAGAGGGCGCAGTGGAAACTCACGCAGATATGGAGAGAACCGTACAGACTCCAGACAGTCATCCAAGTCCAGAATTGAACCCGAGTCCCTGGCTGTGCGTGCGAACTGTGGTAATCACCGTGCCACCCAGGTTGAGAACATGGTTAATAAAGCATGCGGAAGGGCAGCACGGTGGCGCAGTGGGTTAGTCGTGCTGTCTCATGGCGCCGAGGTTCCAGGTTCAATCCCGGCTCTGGGTCACTGTCCGTGTGGAGTTTGCACATTCTCCCCGTGTCTGGGTGGGTTTTACCCCCACAACCCAAAGATGTGCAGGATAGGTGGATTGGCCACACTAAATTGCCCCTTAATTGGAAAAAATGAATTGGGTACTCTAAATTTATATTTAAAAAAAGCCCCCAACCTTTATTTCTGAGCAGTATAAGTAACCCGAGTTGAAAAAATAGCTTGTTTGGATATTGGTTGGATAATATTGGCAGTGATTCTTGCTTAGTGGGTCACTGACACTCAGTAATCTTACTAAACATTCTCCGACCCCCCCGCTGGGTCGAAGAATCGCCGGGGGGGCGGCGTGAAACCCGCCCCCGTCGGCCGCCGAATTCTCTGGCGCCAGAGATTCAGCGGGGGCGGGAATCGCACCGCGCCGGTCGGCGGGCCACCCCCGGCGATTCTCCAGCCCGCGATGGACCGAAGTCCCGCTGCTATCATGCCAGTCCCACCGGCGGGAATTAAACCACCTCTCTTACCGGCGGAACTGGCGGTGCGGGTGGGCTCCGGGGTCCTGGGGGGGACGCGGGGCGATCTGGCCCCGGGGGGTGCCCCCACGGTGGCCTGGCCCGCGACCGGGGCCAACCGATCTACGGGCGGGCGTGTGCTGTGGGGCACTCTTTTCCCTCCGCCTCGGCCATAGCCTCCGCGAAGTGACCCCCCCCGCGCATGCGCGGGGATGACGTCAGCAGTGGCTGACACCGCACCCGCGCATGCGCGGACTTCCGCGGGCCGGCGAAATCCCTTCGGCTCCGGCTGGCGTGGCGCCAACCACTCTGGCTCAGCCCTAACCCCTCAAGGTGAGGGCTTGGCCCCCAAAGGTGCGGATTTGGGGCGGCCCGACGCCGGAGTGGTTCCCGCCACTCCATCCCGCCGGGACCCCCCGCCCCGCCGGGTAGGGGAGGATCCCGGCCCTTGAATAGCTTCTTGGATGAGATCCTCAGAGGCACTCCGCCCCCTGTGAATTTGAGTTTAAGATGAGTCAAAACATTTCGAGGAAGGGAGCAAGGTTGGAATGAAAAATGGGCATTTGCAGTAGTCAGCAGCTTACCTTGATGAGCGACTTCTGAGGTGCTCTTCTATTCACTTGGAATAAGTTGCCAAGAATTGGGAGGGCAGAAGGACCTGGGGAGGGCCTGCCTTTCCGCGGCTGTTTGTGTTTAAGAAACCACTTAATGAACAGAATACTTAGCAAAACATAAGTAGAGTTGTCCCTGGACCATTTAAACCCATGGCGGCGGCTAAGGAATACAGAAACATTTCAGCGATCTGGTCCCCAATACTCGGAGTGCTGTCTCACTGGGGAAACAGTTGCTGGCTATCGGCGGCTGTCTTCAACGGCACTGCTGCACCTCCTGTGTTGACGGCACACAGTCTAATATTAGCGAGGCTCCGATCCAGACGCTGAGCCAGGTTATGGTGTTTGCACGCCTGTTTCGTTTCAGAGGATGAATGTACCAACCTAGAAAACTAGCCAAAAATTACACAGACTCCAAAATGTATACGGGCTGCAAATATCTGACAACCCAGAAGAACCTTACTCATTATCTTGTAATCATGTGATCATATACCCTGAGGAATTGGAACACTCCCTCTCCATAGATCAGAGGAATTTGTTTAAAGTAATTGAATATGAAAATATGTTCTTACCAAATGAGAGAACTGAGGCGTCATTCTCCGCCCCTCCCGCCGGGTCGGAGAATGGCCGTTGGCCGCCGTGAATCCCGCCCCCGCCGAAGTCTCCGGTACCGGAGATTGGGCGGGGGCGGGAATCGGGCCGCGCCGGTTGGCGGGACCCCCCCCCCGCTCAATTCTCCGGCCTGGATGGGCCGAAGTCCCGCCCAGAAATTGCCTGTCCCGCCGGCGTAAATTAAACCTGGTATTTACCGGCGGGACCAGGCGGCGCGGGCAGGCTCCGGGGTCCTGGGGGGGCGCAGGGCGATCTGACCCCGGGGGGTGCCCCCATGGTGGCCTGGCCCCTGATCGAGGCCAACCGATCCGCGGGCAGGCCTGTGCCGTGGGGGCACTCTTTCCCTTCCGCCTCCGCCACGGCCTCCACCATGGCGGAGGAGGAAGAGACTCTCCCCACTGCGCATGCGCGGGAAACTCGGCGGCCGCTGACGCTCCTGCGCATGCACCGCATTTCCGCGCCAGCTGGCGGGGCAACAAACGTCATTTCCGCCAGCTGGAGGGGCGGAAATCCCTCCGGCGCCGGCCTAGCCCCTCAATGTTGGGGCTCGGCCCCCAAAGATGCAGAGTATTCCGCACCCTTGGGCCGGCGCGATGCCCGTCTGATTGGCGCCGGTTTGGGCGCCAGTCGGCGGACATCGCGCCGTTGGGGAAGAATTTCGCCCCTGGATTCTTACCTAAGCTTTGTAGCTTTGTTCCATGGTTGTTTTTTTTACGATTGAAGCAGCAGATGAGTGACCCAGCGGGTGAGCTTTGAAAGCAAAACCACAGACAGTGTGGACTCTGTCCTTGTGTTAATGAACCCCACATTAAATTGTTATAATGTTTGTGGCATTTCAAAAGATAACAAAACTAATTTTCAGGAAATATCTAGAAAGTTGTAATTACTGTCACTCTCCTCAGTTCTTGATCACTAGTACTTTAATTTGTTGTGCTTTCTAAACCACAGTGTGTATTGAACACGTATACGGTAGACAAATGTCCGCAAGTTGCTTCATACAATAATATTTTATTACACACAAGTTAATATTAGGCAAACACAAACTTACAAGTTGAACTCTAAACTAATACGCTAGAAAGACCTTGGGTGGGATTCTTCCCTACCCGGCGGGGCGGGCCGTACCGGCGGCGAGGAGTGGCGTGAACCACTCCAGCGTCGGGCTGCCCGGAAGGTGCGGAATCCTCCGCACCTTCAGGGTCTAGGTTGGCGCCGCGCCAGCCGGCGGCGAAGGGCCTCCGCCGGCCGGCACGAGTTGGCGCATGCGCGGGAGCGCCAGCGTGTGCTGGCGTCATCCCAGCACATGCGCAGAGGGGTTCTCCGCGCCGGCCATGGCGGACTGTTACAAGAGCTGGCGCGGAGGGAAAGAATGCCCCCACAGCACAGGCCCGCCCGCGGATCAGTGGGCCCCGATCGCGGGCCAGGCCACTGTGGGGGCCCTACCTGGGGCCAGATCCCCCCCCCCCCCCTCGCCCCCCCCCCCCCCCCCGAGGATTCCACAGGCCACCCGCAGAGCCAGGTCCTGCAGGTAAGGACTTTGTTTGATTTACGCCAGCAGGACCCGCCGGAAATGGGTGGCCACTCGGCCCTTCACGGGATGGAGAATTGCCGGGGGGGCCACTGCCAACGGCCCCTGACGGGCGCGGCGCGATTCCCGCCCCCGCCAAGAATCCAGCATCGGGGCGGGATTCACGCCACCCCCCTGCCGATTCTCCGGCCAAGCGGGGGGTCGGAGAATCCTGCCCCTTAACCTCCAGGTGACTGGCAAGTACAGAGCAGATACGGCCTTACCTGAATCCTGTAGTCTGGCAGTGCTGGATGTCTGTTGCTGGCCGTCTGTGTCTCTATGTCCTCGACTCTGGTCCCTCTGTGGATGGTCCTCCTCTTGGCTGGTGAACGGTTCACCATTGTTGGCTGTCGAAAGCTGCAGTCGAGAGAGTGAGTGGAGGGCTGCGCAGCACCTTTTATCCTTTGGGAACTTTAACCGCTTTTGGGCATAAAGTGAATGTCGAATGGATTGATCAGGGCTCGATCACTACTGAAAACATTTATAATTCTGAATTCACCAAATGATCAAGAGATAGTCTTTTGATGGCAGAAAGAACAGCAGTACACCTGCTTGGTCTGTCTTCAGCTGCAACGCTGAAAACAAAACTAAAACACACCCTGCAGCCTGCTTAAGAACAAAAGTAAAAAGCTGACAGACTGCCCAGCTCCCCCCACTCTCTAACGTCACTGCAGTAGTAAATACCCATTTCTTAAAGGTACTCCCGCATGATACTTGCATGCATAGGAGTTTTGAAGAGTAAGTGCCAACTTGGTTGAAGTCTGTAAGATCCTCAGGTTTATTGACAGAATTGGTTTTGACGCCAAAATCACGCCAGCTTCATACCAAATCGCAGTTCTCCATTGCCTCAACAGCGGCGTCAATGCATTCCAGAATGCATGTACAGTAAATGTTGTTGGCATATGATTAGCGGACTGCTGACGGAGAGAGACGGGGTACAGAAAGTGTCGCCATAGTTTGCTGACAGTTGTGCCACTGGCCGGGGGGGCCTTCTGCCAGGGCCGGGGGGAGTAGTTGGGGGGGGTGGGTAGCCTGGAGGTGGGTTGTGGGGTCGTGGTGGACGGACACAGAGCACCATTTCCAGGGCTGCAACGCAGCCATGCAGCTGCGCACACCTTTGACTGCCCACTGTGAACTTAGGGCCGTGGGTCCTATGGTGTCCTGGCAGGCCACCCTGATCGGTGCCCTCTGGTCTCAGCCAAACTATCAGCGGGATGGGTGCTCTCCAGCTCAACCAGTGCCATCTTGTTGGCTGGGTTGAGTGTGTGGGAGTGCAATGCGTATATGCGGTTGCAGCTTGTCAACCTCCTGAGTGCCAATTGCGAATCCTGCACCGTTTCTCATTGGAATCGATTGCGGTCCATGTGGCGCAGGTGCTAATCCCTCAATAGTCCATCGGGTCTGCTCCTCCATTCAATCTTGGCTGATATGTTTCCCACCCCCATTCTCCTACCTTACATTGGAATTAGGAGCAGAAGTTGGCAATTCAGCCCTTCAAGCCTGCTCCATCATTCAATTTGATCAAATCTACCGCCTCTCAACCTATATCCATGACCTCTTGTTCTACATTGCCCGAGCGGGAACATCTAGGGCGGGATTCTCCGCAATCGGCGCGATGTCCGCCGACCGGCACCAAAAACTACACGAATCAGTCCGGCAATGCGCTGCCCCAAAGGTGCGGAATTCTCCGCATCTTGAGGGGCCGAGCCCTCACCTTGAGGGGCTAGGCCCGCGCCGGACTGATTTCTGCCCCGCCGGCTGGCGGGAAAGGCCTTTGGTGCCCGCCAGCTGGCGCGGAAATGACTTTGCCGTGCGGCGCATGCGTGGGAGCGTCAGCGGCCGCTCACGGCATCCCCGCACATGCGCAGTGGAGGGGTCTCTTCCGCCTCCGCCATAGTGGAGACCATGGCGAAGGCGGAAGGAAAAGAGTGCCCCCACGGCACAGGCCCGCCCGCGGATCGGTGGGCCCCGATCGCGGGCCAGGCCACCGTGGGGGCACCCCCCGGGGCCAGATCGCCCCGCGCCCCCCCAGGACCCCGGAGCCCGCCCGCGCCACCTTGTCCCGCCAGTAAGAGAGGTGGTTTGATTCTCGCCGGCGGGACAGGCATTCCAGCAGCAGGACTTCGGCCCATCTCGGGCCGGAGAATCGCCGGGGGGGGGGGGCGCCAACCGGCGCGGCACGATTCCAACCCCCGCCGAATATTCGGTGCCTGAGAATTCGGCAACCGGCCGGGGCAGGATTCACGCCAGCCCCTGGCGATTCTCCGACCTGGCAGTGGGTTGGAGAATCCCGCCCCTGGTCTCCATTTACTTTATCAATCCCTTTTAGTATTTTATATACCTCAATGAGATCCCTTCTCACCCTTCTAAACTCGAGGGAATATAAGCCCAAACTATTTGATCTCTCATACGTCAACCCCTTCATTCCCAGAATCAATCTGGTGAACCTCCTTTGAACTGCTTCCAATGCCACCACATTCTTACTCATTTAAGTAGGCCAAAACTGGCTTGAATACTCAAGATGTGGTCTCACCAACATCCTGTACAATTGTAACAATACTTCCCTACTTTTATACTCCAGTCCTTTTGCAATAAACACTAACATTCCATTTGCCTTCCTTATTACATTTGATACTTGCATAAAGAATTCTGCGATTCATGAACAAAGACACCCATATCCACCTGCCCAGAAACATTTTGAATCTGCTTTACCTTTACAGGGGCTGGTTAGCACACGGCTAAAGAACTGGCTTTTAAAGCAGACCAAGGCAGGCCAGCAGCACGGTTCAATCCCCGAACAGGTGCCGGAATGTGGCGATTAAGGGCTTTTCACAGTAACTGCATTGAAGCGTACTTGTGACAATAAGTGATTTTCATTTTCGTTTAGATAATAATTTGCCTAACTATTTTTTCGGTCAAAATGTATAACCTCACACATGAAATTCCTATCTGCCAAAATTGTGGTGCAATCTCCTAGGCTATCTATATCGTCTGAAATATATGTATCTCCTCTTCACTGCCTGCTTTCCCACCTGTTTTAGTATCATCCGCAAATTTTGCTATGTTACACTCTGTCCCTGCTTGCAGATCATTTATATAGATTGTAAACAGTTGAGATCAATAGACTAAACCCTGCAGCAGCCCACTAGACACAGTTTGCCAGCCAAAGAAGGACCCGTTTAACCTGACTCTCTGCGTTCTGTCAGTCAGCCAAGCCACAATCCAATCTAGTACTCCACCGCTAATCCCCTGCGATCTCACCGTCTGGATCAATCTTTTATGTGGCATCTTGTCAAATGCCTTCTGAGAGTCTAGATATACCACATGTACAGGTTCCCATTATCCACCTTGCTCGGTACATTCTCAAAGAACTCAAGCAGGTTTGCCAAGCATGACTTATCCTTCATAAGACCATGGTGACAATAGTGGATTGTGTTTTGTCTTTCCAAATGTTCAGTCATCTCCTCCTTAATGATAGATTACAGCAACCTTCCCACCACAGAGGTCAAGCTACCGGTCTATAGTTTCCTACTTTTTGCCTCTCCCTTTTTGAATAAGGGCATCACATTAGCGTGTTTCCAATCCACTGGGACCGTTCCAGAATCCGGGGAATTTTGAAATATCATAAGCATTGCATCCACTATCTCTGCTGCCACGTCCTGATGCAGGCCATCAGGTCCCGGAGACTTATCTGCCTTTAGTCCCATTAGTTTATACAATACTGTCTCCCTAATGATGGTTATTGCAGTAAGTTCCTCTGCATTAACTGCAGTTCTTAGAAATTTTTTATTATCCTGTACTGTGAAGACAGAGACAAAATATTGGTTCAGTGCCTCTGCCATCTCTGTGTTCCACATTATTACCTCACCAGTTTTGACCTCTAAAGGGCAAACATTTACTTTAGCTATTCAGTTCCTCTTTATATACTTATAACTTTTGTAGTTTAGCTTAGCTTTTTTGAGGAGCGGCATGGTGACACAATGGTTAGCACTGTTGCCTCACGGTACCAAGGACCCAGGTTCGATCCCGGCTCCGGGTCACTGTCCGTGTGGAGTTTGCACATTCTCCCTGTGTCTGCGTGGGTCTCACCCCCACAATCCAAAGGGTAGGTGGATTGGCCATCCTAAATTGTCCCTTAAAAAAAAAATGAATAGGGTACTCTAAAGTTTTTGTTTGTAAATCTTGGATTTTTTCATTCGATTTTTAGTAGATTTTTGCTGACCCCTAAAGTTTTCCCAATTCACCCAGCTTACCACTAGCTTTTGCACATACTATGGTATGCCCTTTATGCCAATCCACTGGGACCGTTCCAGAATCCGGGGAATTGCCTTTAGTCTTTGCCTTTATGTCCTCCTTAACTTCCTTGCTTAGCCATGGAACGTGTTTCTCCCTTTTACAATTCCTCTTACTTTACAAGACCAGGTATGTACTTCTGAAGCTGCGTAAGGCTCTGGTCAGACCCCATTTGGAGTATTGTGAGCAGTTTTGGGCATCTCAGGAAAGATGTGCTGGCCTTGGAAAGGTTCCAGAGGAGGTTCACAAGAATGATCCCTGGAATGAAGAGCTTGTCGTATGAAGAACGGTTGAGGACTCTGGGTCTGTACTCGTTGGAGTTCAGAAGGATGAGGGGGGATCTTATTGAAACTTACAGGATACTGCGAGGCCTGGATAGAGTGGACGTGGAGAGGATGTTTCCACTTGTAGGAAAATCTAGAACCAGAGGATACAGTCTCAGACAAAAGGGACGATCCTTTTAACTGAGATGAGGAGGAATTTCTTCAGCCAGAGGGTGGGGAATCTGTGGAACTCTTTGCCGCAGAAGTCTTTAAGACAGAAATAGATAAGTTCTTGATTAGTAAGGGGACCAGGGTTATGGGGAGGTGGCAGGAGAATGGGGATGAGAAAAATATCAGCCATGATTGAATGGCGGAGCAGACACGATGGGCTGAGTGGCCTAATTCTGCTCCTGGATCTTATGGTCTCTTCCTCTCGGGAATATACTTTAATTAAAAGGTGTTCAATATCTCCCTGAACATCTGCCATTGTTCCTGAACTATCTTATCCGTAATTATTTGTGCCCAGTCTCCTTGGGGCAACTCTTTCCTCAGGCCTGTATAATTACCTTTGCAAAACGCTAAAACTCTAGTATGGCACTCTGTCCATTATCACTCAATATGAATTTGAAATTCTAGCATGCTGTGATCACTCCTTCCAAGAAGATCCTTAATGACAAGACTATTAATCAACCTTTCTTCATTACATAATACTAAATCCAAAATAACCTGCTCTCTGGCTGGCTCCACAACATATTGCTCTAAGAAACAATGCCTCTATGAAATCTCCCTCGAGGCTACCTGTGCCAATTTGATTAATCCGGTCAATATTATATGTTAAAATCACCCATGATTACAATTGTGAACTTCTCACAAGCCCTCATTATTTCTTGGTTTATACTATGCCCTACTTTGGAAGTATTGCTTGGAGGCCTGTAAATTACTTCTGCCAAGGAGTTTTTTCCCCTTGTTTTTCATTTCCACCCATATCGATTCAACACCTTGTCCCTTAGGATCAATATAATTTCTTAAATGATAACCAGCGGGGGCTGGTTTAGCACAGTGGGCTAAACAGCTGCCTTGTAATGCAGAACAATGCCAGCAGCACGGGTTCAATTCCCCTCTGGCCTCCCTGAACAGGCGCCGGAATGTGGCGACTCGGGGTTTTCACAGTGACTTCATTGAAGCCTATTTGTGACAATAAGCTATTATTATTATTAATACAGGCTTGATGTCATCTTTAACCAATCAAGCAACTCCACCCCCTGTTCTATCCTGTCTCTCCTTTTGGAATATTGAATACCCTTGGACATTTGATTCCTAATCCCGGTCCTCCCTCAACCATGTTTCAGTGATTCCCACCAAATCATGCCTATTTGTCTCTATTTGTGCCTTATTCTGAATACTGTGTGGATTTAGGTACAGGGGCCAGGATTCTCCGAACTTGTGCTGGCTCGGAGAATCGGCGTTGACGCCGCGGCGGCCCGTGGCGCCGGTCCGATGCCGGGACGTGATACTCCCAACCGGCCCAAACCGTGCGAATGCGGCGTGCGCCAGGCAGCCCGGCGAATCGGCAGAGGTGGTCCGACGTGCGATTCTCCGGGCCCCCAGCAATACTGCGGCCGGATGGGCCGAAGTCCCTCCGGTGTGACCTCCGGCCGGAGATGGTAGGGGTTCGGCGTCAGGGGACCCCAGGACAGCGGAGGCCCCCCAGGGTAGAGGGGTGGCCCAGGGTCAGTTGAGGGGTGGCCCAGTGTCGCGGCGTGGTGGGCCAGACAGCCGCGGCGGCCGGGCATGGTTCGCCATGATAGGGCGGACGCCATGACGGTGGCCACGCAGATGGGCACCCACCCCAGTCGCTGGCTCAGCCCAGGCATCCCGGCCGCCCGGGGCTCCTTCCACCCAGCTGGCGGCACTCACCGGCGGGTAGATCCAGGACCGCACCCATGGCAGCCATTGGTCAAGGCAGTGTCCTCAAACGGTGGCCCTGGCAGGAGGGACGGGCGACAGATGTCAGGGCACCGTGGGCGTGGGTGGGGGGCATGCATGGCTGGAGCGCGGGATGTGAGCTGGGCCGACCATGTAGCCCATGGCATGTGGTTGTGGAGGGGGGTTATGCGCAATGATGAAACCTTGTCTACCTCCACCCCATGCAGATCATAATGTTTGGGCATCTTCCAGCTTTGTTGGCCGCCGTGGCGGGGTCGCTGCCCTGCATAAAGCCGTGTGGGTGCTGGAGCAGGAGCGTGACAGGGAGGCGGTGGAGGCTGCAGCAGAGGACTGTGGTGCAGTGGGGCAGCTGGCAGCTGCTTAGGCTGGAGTGCTGCCAGCCCGACAGGCGCAGGGGGAGGAGGAGGACCATGGTGAGGGGGAGTCATGGGATGAGAATACCGAGGAGGAGGAGGAGAAGAGAGTGGAGGAAGAGGCGGTGCCACGGAGGTCCCGATGAGGTCTCGTGTGTACCGGACGCCGCATGTCCTTCCAGAACCTCCCGGATAGGGCGTGCAGGAGGAGACTCCGGATGAGCTGGGAAACTGTCGTCCATATCTGCCATCTGATGGCATACCTGGCTCCGCGTTGAACTGGGGGTGGACATTCTCTCCCGGTGGCCGTCAAGATGACAGGCGCCCTGAACATCTACGCGACGGGGTCATTCCAGTCGCCGAGTGAGGACCTGTCCGGCGTCTCGCAAGTGTCGATGCACCGGTGCATCCGTGCAATGACTGACGCCTTGTCTTACATCGCGCATTGGTACATCAAGTTCCCCGTGGACGCGCGCGCCATCAGGATGCCCGGACAGCGGGCTTTGAAGCTGTCGCCAGGGTACCCATGGTCCAGGGTACAATCGATGGGGTGCACGTCGCCATACGGCCACCATCGGATAACAGGACGATGTTCATGAATAGGAAGGGGTCCTACTCCATGAACGTGCAGGTGGTCTGTGACCACAAGATGATGATCCTGCACGTCTGCGCCTGGTACCCAGGCTGCTGTACAAAAATCTCCCGCTCATCTCTGCTCCTGATATTTCGATTTCGCCTTCTCCCAGTTTCATTTAACTCCCTGTTTTTCACCCAACCCTAAAGCACTCTCGTCCAGCCAAGTAGCACTCACAGTGCCTTTCCCCCATAACCCCTGATCCCCTTATTAATCAAGAACATATCTATCTCTGTCTTAAAGACACTGAGTGATTTGGCCTCCACAGCCTTCTGCGGCAAAGAGTTCCACAGATTCACCAGCCTCTGGTTGAAGGAATTTCTCCTCACCTCAGTTTTGAAGGAGCATCCCTTCAGTCTATGGTTGTGCTCTCGGGTTCCAGTTTTTCCTACAAGTGGAAACATAAATTTAGAGTACCCAATTCATTTTTTCCAATTAAGGGACAATTTAGCATGGCCAATCCACCTAATCTGCACATCTTTGGGTTGTGGGGGTGAAACCCACGTGAACACAGTGAGAATGTGCAAACTCAAATAGGATAGTGACCCAGAGACGGGATCGAACCTGGGATCTCGGCGCTGTGAGGCAGCAATTCTAACCACTGCGCCACCATGCTGCCCAGTAACCTGTAAGTTTCAGTAAGATCCCCTCTCATCCTTCTAAACTCCAATGAGTACAGACCCGGGGCAAAATTCTCCGTTATCGGCGCAAAGTCCGCCGATCGGCGCAAAAAACTGCGCAAATCCGACTTGTGTCTCGCCGGAAAAATGGGTCAAAAGTCTCCGGGCCGAAATGGGCTAGCAGCGACGTGACGGGATCCGCGCTTGCGCACGTGGTTCACGCCATGCAGCGTCATACACGCCGCACGGCGTGACGGCTCATAAGGCCGCGCTGCTCCCCCCCCACCCGACCGGAACACCCGACCGGAACACCCGACTGGATGGCTGGCCGCCGCTCAGCCCCGAGGTTCCAGTCACGGGATGTGGAGGCGCTCCTGGACGCAGTGGAGCAGTGGAAGGACGCCCTGTATCCCGGCACGGCCGCAGAGTTGCCCCACGCCACAGCCGGCGTCTGTGGAGGGAGGTGGCAGAGGCCGTCACCGCTGTGGCCCTGACACCACGGACAGGCACCCAGTGCCACAAGAAGGTGAACGACCTCGTCAGAGTAGGCAGGGTGAGCCTCCCCCATATCCCCCCTCCCCCATATCCCCCCTCCCCCATATCCCCCTTCCCCCATATCCCCCCTCCCCCATATCCCCCCTCCCCCATATCCCCCCTCCCCCATAGCCCCCCTCCCCATATCCCCCCTCCCCCATATCCCCCCTCCCTCATATCCCCCTCCCCCATATCCCCCCTCCCCCATATCCCTCCTCCCCATATCCCCCCTCCCTATATCCCCCCTCCCCCATATCCCCCCTCCCCATATCCCCCTCCCCCATATTCCCCCTCCCCCATATCCCCCTCCCCCATATCCCCCCTCCCCCATAACCCCCTCTCCCATATCCCCCCTCCCCCATATCCCCCCTCCCCCATATCCCCCCCATATCCCCCTCCCCCATATCCCCCCTCCCCCATATCCCCCCTCCCCCATATCCCCCCCATATCCCCCCTCCCCCATATCCCCAAGTGAATCCAGCCCTAACCTTAACCTCTGCAATGCACGCGCAACCGATGGCGTGCATTCATATACCTGCCTAACACTGTTGCCTTTTACCCCTGCCACCACCCCCACCCACCCACCCCCGCTACAGGAGAAGCGCGCACACAACAATAGGGTGCATGTGAGGACTGGAGGAGGCCCCGCTGATGAGAGGCCACTGACCGAACACGAGGAAAGGGCCCTGGAACTGGCTGGCGGACCTGACGACCGGGAGTTGCTGATGCAGAGGTCGGGGGCGGACTAGCAAGTGAGCCACCGACTGCCCGTCCCCATATCCCCCCCTCCCCCATATCACCTGATCACTGCCTGCGTGTCTAATCATGCATGCTTCATTGTGTATCGCAGGAGCAAACGCCCAGGCACCCATCCCCGCAGATGCAGACCGCCTGCAGGATGCCCCTCGAAGGCCACGGGAGACGGAGAGACCCGGACCCTCCGGCATGCGACGCCCGCAGGATGCCCCTCGCACACCACGGGAGACGGAGAGACCTGGAGCAACAGGGAGACGACACCCCCGTCACGTGCGGGAGCGACCACCCAGCGATGAGGGGGGCAGCCACAGGCCCCCGTCACATCCGAGCCAGGACACCACTACCCAGGACACCACTACCCGGGACAGCACTACCCAGGAAGACGAAATACCAGAGTGGATGGGTGGAGACGAACCCCCACCCCAAAGTGCCATGGACTCAGAGTGGGACGAAGAGCACGACACAACGCCACTGCTGTCACCAACACCCTCCACCATCGCAGAAACACTCACCTCCGTTGGGCACTTTAGTGATGAGGCGTCTGCTACACTCACTGGTGCGCACAACACAGCCGTCCCGGTACAGCAGGTGGAGGTAGGAGCAGCAGAGGGGCCGGGCGGTCGGAGGGCAGCCCAGCCCAAGCGAACATCTGCCGCCCAGATGGATCCCGGGTTCCTGGAGTTTCCACACCCACACTTAGATCCGATGCAACCACCGACCCGGAGACGAGCGAAGAGGGTGACGGCCGGCTTGCGGCGGCTGCAGTCGCAGGTGGAGGAGTTCACCCGCGTCCAGAAGCTGGAAGTGGTGCCGGTCATGCGTGCCACCCAGGCCAACACCGCATGGGTGGCGTCCGCGGTGGAGGCAATGGGTGCGACGGTGTCA
This sequence comes from Scyliorhinus torazame, assembly GCF_047496885.1. Lineage (NCBI taxonomy): Eukaryota > Metazoa > Chordata > Chondrichthyes > Carcharhiniformes > Scyliorhinidae > Scyliorhinus > Scyliorhinus torazame. The sequence continues at coordinate 9,844,817 of NC_092731.1, read as the reverse complement.
GACATGGGGAACGGTGTGCGAGGCCTGGGGCTTTCCGTGCAGGCGGCGTCTGTGGCCCAGGACATGGCTGCCCGCTCACAGGAGGCCATGAGCCAGCGCCAGATGGCAGAGGCGCTCAACGCCATAGCCCAGTCCCTGCAGGCCATGGCCCAGTCTCAGCAGGCCATGGCCCAGTCTCAGCAGGCCATGGCCCAGTATCAGCAGGCCATCGCTGAGGGCATCGGCGCCATTGCCCATGTGCGAGCCGGCGTCGCACTGTCACAGGCAGGGTTGACCAACCCCCTGGGCTCCATGGCTGCAAACCTGCAGACCCCTGTCGATACCAGCACGGGCCTCCAGGACTGGCAACGCCAGATGCCAGGGTGGCGTCGGATGGCCAGTCCGTTCGCATCCCCCACCCATGTAGAGGCCTTGGGGCCATCGGGCACCCCGAGGGAGGAGGAGGTGGTGTGGTCCGTCCCGGGTCCCCCTGTAGGGGAGGTCTGGGAACACCGCGACACCTCGGACACCCCCCTTCCGTCCCAGGTGCATCGGGTGGGCAACGGGCAGGACAGGCTGGCAGCTCGCCATCCCAGTCGCCCGGGCCGCAGCCTGGCCCATCTAGGCCAGGACGCCCCAGGAAACGGCCGCCAAAGGGATCCAGTGTCAGAGGGCAGGAATCACAGGAGTCCACCTCCAGTTCTGCTGTACCGTCTGGGGAACCACGTAGACGGAGTCAAAGGGCCCGTAAGGCCAAACAATTAGACACTGAGTAAGTTGGCACGGGTGCAGGGCACAGATGAGTTTTAGGGGCTAGGGCACGTGCATGAACTCGTTTGGTGATTAAAGTCAATGTTACACCTACAGAAGCTGCCTTTGTGCTCTGTCCAAAGCGTGCGGTGGTGTCATGTACGTTGAGCGCAAGTGTGTGTGTGAGGGGTGGTCTTACCTCAGCCCCAGGTGAGTCTGCCCCCTTCCCCCTGGGCCGCCATCAACATCCCCCCGGGCAGAGGACGGGACCGTGCGCTGCAGTGTCACAGCCGCATGCAGGGATGGTCCGGGTGGATGGTGGTACTGTGGCCATGGGTCAGACATAGTCCAACGATGTGGAGCCAGGAGCTCACCGCAGGGCGGGTTGTCATCATCCTCCATGGCCTGCAATAGACACGCGTCCACCCGCAACTGTGTGAGCCCGGCCGTTGTGCCGCAGGTGGATCGGCAATGGGGGGGCGGGGTGTGTGCATGCGGGTGGGGTGGGTGGGTTTGGGGAGGGGGGTGAGGGTGCTGGGTGGGTGGATGGGTGGGGTGTGCGGGTGGCCGGCTGTTGCCATGGGGTGCGGTCTGTGGTCAGACTACCCGATTCCCACGCCCATCTAGTCAGTGAAGCGGGCGGCTATCAGCCTGTCCCGTGCCCGCTGGGCCATCCGGTAACGGTGTTTATCCACCCGCCTGTGTCTAGCCCGTCTGCCCTGACCATTGCTCCCACCCCCCTCATCTAGGGAGGACTGCGCCTCTTCCTGCTGCTCCTCCACTCCGCCCTCCTCTGCCTGCGACACATCGCCCCTCTGTTGGGCTATGTTGTGCAGGACGCAGCACACCACAATGATGCGGCCGACCCTATCTGACCGATACTGGAGGGCGCCCCCAGACAGGTCCAGGCACCTGAAACGCGTCTTCAGCACACAAAAGCACCTCTCGATCACTCCCCTTGTCGCTACATGGGCATCATTGTAGCGGGTCTCCGCCTCATTGCGTGGCCTCCGTACAGGCGTCATCAGCCACGATCGCAATGGGTAGCCCCTGTCGCCCAGCAACCAGCCCCTCAGCCGGGGATGGCGTCCCTCGTACATGCCGGGGATGGATGACCGCGACAACACGTATGAGTCGTGTACGCTGCCTGGGTAATGGGCGCAGACTTGCAGGATCATCATGCGGTGGTCGCAGACCACCTGTACGTTCATCGAATAGGTCCCCTTCCTATTGGTGAACACGGCCATGTTATCTGCAGGTGGCCGCACGGCGACGTGCATCCCATCGATCGCGCCCTGGACCATGGGGAACCCGGCCATGGCAGAGAAGCCCACGGCCCGGGCATCTTGGCTGGCCCGGTCCACAGGGAAGCGGATGTAGCGGTGCGCCATGGCATATAGGGCATCTGTCACTGCCCGGATGCACCGATGTCTGCGATATGCCGGACAGGTCCCACTGGGTGCCTGGAATGACCCCGTTGCATAAAAGTTCAGGGCCACCGTAACCTTGACGGACACGGGGAGAGGGTGTCCCCTGCCAGTGCCACGCGGTGACAGGTGTGCCAGCAGGTGGCAGATGTGTGCCACGGTTTCCCGCCTCATCCGGAGTCTCCTCCTGCATTCCTGGTCCGTGAGGTCCTGGTATGACTGCCGGGGCCTTACACATGGGGCGCCCTCGGGTGCCTCCGTTGCCGTGGGGCCGCGACGTCCTCCTCCCCCTCCTCGTCCTGTCGGTCAGGTGTCCCTCCAGCCTGGGCGGCTGCCGCCTGCCCCTCTGCGGCAGCCAGAGCCGCCTCTCCGGCACGCTCCTCCTCCTCATCCAGGGCAACATGGACATTAGCGGCTGCCGCCACGGCGGCCAACATCGCTGGATGATCGGAAAACATGACGGCCTGGTTGGAGGGGGGGGGGAACGACATGTCATCATTGCCCATATCCCCTCCTTCCCCCCAGCTAGGTGGCATGGACCGCATGGGTCCAACTGTTGGAGGCTGGCACCTGACCAGGTGGACCAACTCACTTGCCCTCGCACCCCCCCTCCCCGGCACGGACCCCCCATCCCCCTCCCCGGCATGGACCCCATCCCCTTCCCCGGCACAGATCCCCCTCCCCGGCATGGACTCCCCCTCCCCGGCACGGACCCCAACCTCCTCCCCGGCACAGACCCCCCCCCCCCCCCCCCATCCTCCTCCCCGGCACGGACAACCCCCCCCCCCCATCCTCCTCCCCGGCACGGACCCCCCCCCATCCCCCTCCCCGGTACGGACCCCATCCTCCTCCCCGGCACGGACCCCCCCCACATCCTCCTCCCCGGCACGGACCCCCCCTTCCTCCTCCCCGGCAGGGACCCCCCCCATCCTCCTCCCCGGTACGGATCCCCCCATCCTCCTCCTCGGCACGGACCCCATCTCCCTCCACGGCACTGACCCCAACCTCCTCCCCGGCACGGACCCCCCCCCATCCTCCTACCCGGCACGGACCCCCCCCATCCTCCTCCCCGGCACGGACCCATCCCCCTCCCCAGCACGGACCCCAACCTCCTCCCCGGCACGGACCCCCCCCCCCCATCCTCCTCCCCGGCACAGACCCCCCCATCCTCCTCCCCGGCACAGACCCCCCCCCATCCCCCTCCCCGGCACGGACCCCCCATCCCCCTCCCCGGCACGGACCCCCCCCCATCCCCCTCCCCGGCACGGACCCCCCCCATCCTCCTCCCCGGCACGGACCCCCCCCCCATCCTCCTCCCCGGCACGGACCCCCCCATCCTCCTCCCCGGCACGGACCCCAACCCTCTCCCCGGCACGGACCCCCCATCCCCCACCCCGGCACGGACCCCCCTCCCCATCCTCCTCCCCGGCACGGACCCCAACCTCCTCCCCGGCACGGACCCCCCCCCATCCTCCTCCCCGGCACGGACCCCCCTCCCGGCACTCCCCCGGAGCCCAGCCCACTCTAACCACCCCCCCCTCCCCCCCCGCCGCACACACATACACACAACCCGAGACACACCTCTCCCCACACATTCAGACTGCGGCCACGCCATCGCCTGCCCAGCGGCCAACCCCCCAGGCCGTCACTCACCTCCACGCTGGTCGGCGTGAACCTGGAGTACAGGTTCACGCCGATGAAAAGGAGGTTTGATTTCCGTCGACGTGAACGGTCATCACGTCGACGGGACTTTCGGCCCATCCGGAACGGAGAATATCGGCAGGCCGAAAATCGGCTGCCTTGCGCAGACCCGTGCCATTCTCCAACGTCAGCGGCGCCATTAACGCCCCGCCGACTTTTCTCCCTTTGGAGACTTCGGCAACCGGCGGGGGCGGGATTCACGACGGCCAACGGCCATTCTCCGACCCGCTGGGGGGTCGGAGAATCTCGCCCCCAGTCTTCAACCGCTCCTCATATGACAAGCTCTTCATTCCAGGGATCATTCTTGTGAACCTCCTGGACCCTTTTCAAGGCCAGCACATCCTTAGAAACGGCACCCAAAACTGCTCACAATAAAATCATAGAATAGAATCCCTACAGTGCAGAAAGGTACCATTCAGCCTATCAAGCATGCACCAAACCTCTGAAAGAGCACCCAGTCCCTGTGATCTCACCTAGCCTTTTGGACACTATAAGGGGCAATTTAGCACCTAACCTACACATGTTTGGAGTTTGGGAGGAATCCCACGAGGAGAATGTGCAAACTCCATGCAGGCAGGGAGAGAATATGCATATGCCACACAGTCACCCAAGGTCGGATCGAACCCGAGTTACTGGCGCTGTGAGGGAGCAGTATTAACCACTGTACCACCATGCTGCCAAAATTTTATTCAGCTAACTCCCTCTCCATCCCATCTGATCATCTTTACTTCCCTACGTCCTCTCCTATAACCGCCTGTATCCTCTTGCCCCTACTGTCTCTTCGCTACATTCCCTCTCCTAATGAGTCAATTTGATTACAATCAAGATGCCGGAATGAAGACGTGTCTGTAAAGTAGGCTGCAGTAAGCTGCAGTTGACCATGTTGATGAGTGCTGCAACTCAATCAAGAAATTGGATCATACAAAATTAAATCAACAAGTGCAGACAGCAGAGACTTCTGCAACTATAGATTAGACAGGATTCTGGATACTGAATACTATGTTCAGAATTAGTAATTGTAAGACACAAGTGTCAACTTTATATCAGTATAGCATTGTCACCTGAGTTAATAGGCTGGCTATTCAAGCTGCATTCCAGAGATGAACATAGTTAGCACAACACTGATTGGATGCTGCACTTCTGTAAGTTCCATCTTTTGGATGAGAGAAGCCTGACCTGTTCTCGTATGTTAATATAATACTACGATTTAAAGAATAATGGACCAATATCAATCCCTCAACCAACATCACATAAAACAAATTCTATTTTTTTTCAATTCTAGATCAATTGATGATCAAGTTGATTTTACCGAGAATTGACATAGAACTCGTAATCATTTGGCACAGCCGAGAAACCACTTATGGCTGGTGAGGTGTCAATTTCCTTGTGGTCGATAACAGGCTTGAAGACAAAGCTCTGCAGCAGAGTAGTCAAGAAAAGAAAGAGTTCCATGCGAGCCAAGGATTCTCCCGGGCAGATTCTTTTCCCTGAAAGGGTAAGAAAAATTCTGATATTTGTTTGTTGTATTGTTTGCTTTATTGTGGCGTGGGTATGTTCAAGCTGTTAAGTTCAAAGTTTTGAAATTCTGACACTGCTGCCTGTCTTAGGGTACGGTGGAGTTCCCTCTTGGCATCCCATCAATCTGGATTTGAATCTTAACCATGAGGTGAATGTTCATTTTCTAACCCACATACTCAATATCCAACAAAATTCACTTGCTTATTGGTGATGGAATCGTGCAATGCTTGAGAATATTGTTATGGGCGAGGGGTGTTTCAGTACCCCAAAATGTATCATGGAGTTCAACCAACCTCACTCTTTAATGCATTTGTTACTTTTCCGAGCACGCGGCTTTTTCCCTAGGTGTGGGATTACAATTATGGACACGTGGGTTTTTAACCACAAAGCACTGTTTATTCCATGAACTCAACTTAACATCTTAAATAAACATTGGATCTCTTAACACCCCTTACTTCAAAGATAACTCAGAAAATATTGCAACAGTAAATACTTCCTTAAAATGTTCCTTCAAACTTCCAAGAGACTTAACACCTTTAAACAGTATCACATCAGGTTAAAGGATAGAACATAGAACATTACAGCGCAGTACAGGCCCTTCGGCCCTCGATGTTGCGCCGACCTGTGAAACCACTCTAAAGCCCATCGACATATTCCCTTATTGTCCATATGTCTATCCAATGACCATTTGAATGTCCTTAGTGTTGGCGAGTCCACTACTGTTGCAGGCAGGTCATTCCACGCCCTTACTACTCTCTGAGTAAAGAACCTACCTCTGACATCTGTCTTATATCTATCTCCCCTCAATTTAAAGGTATGTCCCCTCGTGCTAGACATCACCATCCGAGGAAAAAGGCTCTCACTGTCCACCCTATCCAATCCTCTGATCATCTTGTATGCCTCAATTAAGTCACCTCTTAACCTTCTTCTCTCTAACGAAAACAGCCTCAAGTCCCTCAGCCTTTCCTCATAAGATCTTCCCTCCATACCAGGCAACATTCTGATAAATCTTCTCTGCACCCTTTCCAATGCTTCCACATCCTTCCTATAATGCGGCGACCAGAATTGCACGCAATACTCCAAATGCGGCCGCACCAGAGTTTTGTACAGCTGCAACATGACCTCATGGCTCCGAAACTCAATCCCTCTACCAGTAAAAGCTAACACACCGTTCCCCTTCTTAACAACCCTCTAAACCTGGGGGGGCAACTTTCAGGGATCTATGTACATGGACACCGATATCTCTCTGCTCATCTACACTGCCAAGAATCTCACCATTAGCCCAGTACTCTGTCTTCCTGTTATTCTTTCCAAAATGAATCACCTCACACTTTTCTGCATTAAACTCCATTTACCACCACTCAGCCCAGCGCTGCAGCTTATCTATGTCCCTCCGTAACTTGTAACATCCTTCCGCACTGTCCACAACTCCACCGACTTTAGTGTCATCTGCAAATTTACTCACCCATCCTTCTACGCCCTCCTCCAGGTCATTTATAAAAATGACAAACAGCAGTGGCCCCAAAACAGATCCTTGTGGTACACCAATAGTAACTGGACTCCAGTCTGAACATTTCCCATCAACCACCACCCTTTGTCTTCTTCCAGCTAGCCAATTTCTTATCCAAACTGTTAAATCACCTTGAATCCCGTGGCTCCGTATTTTCTGCAGTAGCCTACCATGGGGAACCTTATCAAACGCTTTACTGAAATCCATATACACCACATCAACTGCTTTACCCTCATCCACCTGCTTGGTCACCTTCTCAAAGAACTCTATAAGGTTTGTGAGGCACGACCTACCCTTCACAAAACCGTGTTGACTATCTCTAATCAAATTATTCCTTTCCAGATGATTATATATCCTATCTCTTATAAACCGTTCCAAGATTTTTCCCACAACCGAAGTAAGGCTCACTGGTCTATAGTTACTGGGGTTATCTTTACTACCCTTCTTGAACAAGGGGACAACATTTGCTATCCTCCAGTCTTCTGGCACTATTCCTGTAGACAAAAATGACTTAAAGATCAAGGCCAAAGGCTCAGCAATCTCCTCCCTAGCTTCCCAGAGAATCCTAGGATAAATCCCATCCGGCCCAGGTGACTTATCTATTTTCACACTTTCCAGAATTGCGAACACTTCCTCCTTATGAACCTCAAGCCCTTCTAGTCTAGTAGCCTGAATTTCAGTATTCTCCTCGACAACATTGTCTTTTTCCTGTGTGAATACTGACGAAAAATATTCATTTAGCATCTCTCCTAAAACCTCGGACTCCAAGCACAACTTCCCACTACTGTCCTTGACTGGCCCTACTCTTAGCCTAGTCATTCTTTTGTTCCTGACATATCTATAGAAAGCTTTAGGGTTATCCTTGATCCTACCTGCCAAAGACTTCTCATGTCCCCTCCTGGCTCTACTTAGCTCCCTCTTTCGGTCCTTCCTAGCTAACTTGTAACTCTCGAGCGCCCTAACTGAACCTTCATGTCTCATCTTTACATAAGTCTCCTTCTTCCTCTTGACAAGTGTTTCGACTGCTTTAGTAAACCACGGTTCCCTCACTCAACCACTTCCTCCCTGCCTGACAGGTACACACTTATCAAGGACACGCAGTAGCTGTTCCTTGAACAAGCTCCACATTTCCATTGTGCCCATCCCCGACAGTTTTCCTCTCCATCTGATGTATCCTAAGTCTTGCCTCATCGCATCGTAATTGCCTTTCCCCCAGCTATAACTCTTGCCCTGTGGTATATACCTATCCCTTTCCATCACTAAAATAAACGTAATCGAATTGTGGTCACTATCACCAAAGTGCTCACCTACCTCCAAATCTAACACCTGTCCTGGTTCATTACCCAGTACCAAATCCAATATGGCCTCGCCTCTCGTGTCAGGAAACCCTCCTGCACACATTGGACAAAAACAGACCCATCTAATGTACTCGAACTATAGCGTTTCCAGTCAATATTTGGAAAGTTAAAGTCCCCCATAACAACTACCCTGTTGCTTTCACTCCTATCCAGAATCATCTTTGCAATAAATCTCTACATCTCTGGAACTTTTAGGAGGCCTATAGAAAACCCCTAACAGGGTGACCTCTCCTTTCCTGTTTCTAACGTCAGCCCATACTACCTCAGTAGACGAGTCCTCATCAAATGTCCTTTCTGCCACCGTAATACTGTCCTTGACTAACAATGCCACCCCTCCCCCTCTTTTACCACCTTCCCTGAGCTTACTGAAATATCTAAATCCCGGCACCTGCAACAACCATTCCTGTCCCTGCTCTATCCATGTCTCCGAAATGGCCACAACATCGAAGTCCCAGGTACCAACCCATGCCGCAAGTTCACCCACCTTATTCCGGATGCTCCTGGCATTGAAGAAGACACACTTTAAACCACCTTCCTTCCTGTCGGTACACTCCTGCAACTTTGAAACCCTACCTCACTACTCTCAACCTCCTGTATACTGGAGCTACAATTCAGGTTCCCAAGCCCCTGCTGAACTAGTTTAAACCCTCCCGAAGAGCATTAGCAAATTTCCCCCCCAGAATATTGGTACCCCTCTGGCCCAGGTGCACACCATCCCGTTTGTAGAGGTCCCACCGACCCCAGAATGAGCCCCAATTATCCAAAAATCTGAAAGCCTCCCTCCTGCACCATCCCTGTAGCCACGTGTTCAACTCCTCTCTCTCCCTGTTCCTCGTCTCGCTATCACATGGCACGGGTAACAACCCAGAGATAATAACTCTGTTTGTCGTAGATCTAAGTTTCCACCCTAGCTCCCTGAATTCCTGCCTTACATCCCCACCCCTTTTCCTCCTATGTCGTTGGTACCTATGTGGACCACGACTTGGGGCTGCTACCCCTCCCCCTTAAGTATCCCGAAAACACGATCCGAGACATCGCGCACCCTGGCACCTGGGAAGCAACACACCAACCATGAGTCTCTCGTTCCCACAGAATCTCCTATCTATCCCCCTAACTATGGAGTATCGAATGACTAATTCTCTACTCCTCTCCCCCCTTCCCTTCTGAGCAACAGGGACAGACTCTGTGCCAGAGACCTGTATCCCATGGCTTAACCCTGGTAAGTCCCCCCCCCCCCCCCCCAACAGTATCCAAAGCGGTATACTTGTTACTAAGGGGAACTGCCACAGGGGATCCCTGTACTGACTGCTTCCTCCCAGCCCCTCTCACCGTCACCCATCTATCTTTATTCTTCGGAGTAACTACATCCCTGAAGCTTCTATCTATGACCAACTCTGCCTCCCGAATGATCGAAAGTTCATCCAACTCCAGCTCCAGTTCCCTAACGCGGTTTCTGAGGAGCTGGAGATGGGTGCACTTCCCACAGATGAAATCAGCAGGGACACTGACGGCGTCCCTTACCTCAAACATTATATTTTTTTTTTTTTCTATAGAATGGCAGAGATATATTAGCTTGGTTGATTTCAGCTCCAGCACCTTGCTTTTCTTCATGCAGCTCTCTGGAAACCCACAGACACACCCAAACTGCTTTCTCAAACCTGGCTTTCTACTTTTTAATCAGCTCACAGCAAAACAGCCAGGCCCTTTTAAACTGCTCTCAGCAAAACCAGCCAGGTTCTTTTTTTAGCTGCTTTCAGCAAAACCAGCCAGGCTCTTTTCAAAACACAGACTACAAAATGGCTGAGCTGAACTGAGCTCCACCCACTCTCTGACATCACTGTTTTCTTAAAGGTACATTGCTTACACATCCATCTCTTAATGGCACTCTTGCATGACACCTCCCCCCAAGAAAAAAAAATAAACCATCAACTTCAAGATGGTTTCATTTTTCACTTTTGCACCAACCATTAAGAAATGTACACAGCAAATATACCTTTTCGTTTTTAAAAAAAAACAACACATGCAAACAGGTATAATAATATAGTCAATTTTTCTTTGTTCTTCTTCCTCCAACCGAAATCCTTCTCGATTGACAGTCTCTTTGAACAAAGTCTCTGCACGATCCATCCATTCCTCTACTCATTGGCATTTCTCTTCAGAATCAGGTAATTTAGTTCAATCTGACCACAGAGTCCCTTGCAATTCTCCAATACAGGAGCATTGGTGATCACAGCTTTCAGGCAGTCTGTTGAAAGTCCGCTGTCCATTGAAATTTTTTAGGTTTCTTTAGCATGTCCATTTGTGGAGTAATCACACCACAAAACCTTTGCACAACTGTTCGATCAAACCCACTCACGCTAAGAAATCGCATTATTTCCCTTTGTCTTGAGGGTATCGGAATCTCCTCAAGGAAAGTGATTCGGGCTTCTCCAAATTCACTTTCGGCTAGGTTCATCACCAAACCCGCCTCCTGAAGTCGATCGAAGAACTCCATATGATGCTTTAAATGTTCTTTCCATGTCTGGAAGTTTTAAATAAAAGCAGATTGTCCCACTTTCTCCATGCAATCCTTCAATGGTGGGACAGGATAAGAGTCCGTTCTTGTAACTGCATTCAACTTTCGATAGTCCACACACAACCGTTGGGTACCGTCTGGTTTAGGTACCATCACGACGAGTGAGCTCCATTGGCTGCAACCCACTTCAATTATGCCATTCTTCAGCATACTCTCAATCTCTCTGTTAACCTGTGCCAATTTTAAAGGATTAAGTCTATATGGATGTTGTTTGATAGGAACAGCATTTCCCACATATACATCATGTATAGCCATTTTAGTACTTCCCAATTTATCTCTACAAACTGGCTCATGTGATATCAATAACTTTCAGGTCAGTTCGTTTTTCCAATTTAATTTGAGGTATGTCAAATTCACAGTCATCTGGATTTGGTTTGTCACTCTGAGTTAGAATCATTAAAACCTCCTTTTTCTCTCCTTCCCTTTCAAAGTGCCTTTTAAGCATATTCACATGACGCACTCGGTAAGTCTTCCTTCTATCTGGTGTTTTTACCACATAACTCACCTCACTTAATTTTCTTTCAATCTGATACGGTCCACAAAACCTAGCTTTTAAAGGCTCCCCTACCACTGGTAACAACACTCAAACTTTATCCCCACTGGCAAAACTACAAACTTTGGATTTTGTGTCCGCTACCCGTTTCATCACATTTTGTGCAACTTTCAAATATTGTCCAGCCAATTCACCTGCTCTATTTAATCGTTCCCTAAAATTTGACACGTAATCCAACAGTGTAATTTCCAATTTCTCGCCCACCAATTTTTCCTTAATCAATTTAAGTGGTCCTCTTACCTCATGACCAAAAATTAGTTCAAAAGGACTAAATTTGGTAGACTCATTAGGTGCATCCCTAATTGCAAACAATACGAATGGGATTTCTTTATCCCAATCCTCTGGCTAATCTTGACAATACGCTCTCAACATTGTCATTAATGTCTGATGCCACCTTTCTAACGTTCCCTGCGATTCTGGATGGTACGCAGTTGATTTAAATTGTTTTATTCCGAAGCTATCCATAACTTGTTTGAATAACTTTGAAGTAAAATTTGTTCCTTGATCCGATTGAATTTCTGTGGGTAGTCCATATCTAGTAAAGAATTTAAGTAACTCCTCCACAATCCTTTTAGCTGTAATATTACGTACTGGAATGGCCTCTGGAAACCTAGTAGACACATCCATTACAGTGAAAAGATATTGATTCAACTTTTTGTTTTAGGAAGCGGTTCTCCACAATAGATTAGGACCCTCGTAAAAGGTTCCTCAAATGCTGGAATGGGTATTAAGGGCGCTGGTTTTATCACTGCTTGAGGTTTCCCTATCACTTGACATGTGTGCCATGATTGACAAAATTTAACTACATCTTTATGTAGTCCAGGCCAATAAAAATGTTTCTGGATTTTAGCTTGAGTTTTCCTCATCCCAAATGACCTCCCACTGGTACCTCATGTGCAACTCGCAACACCTCCTTTCTATACCCTACCGGCAATACTACTTGATGAACTTCTGCCCACTTTTCATCCGCCTGCATATGTACAGGTCTCCATTTTTTTATCAGTTTTAAGGTAATAATACTCTGGTATACTCTCAGATTCCTCTTCCGTATATGCTTTCTGATATATCCGTTTTATTTCTACATCTTTCTGTTGTAACTCTGCCAATTTTCCTGAACTAAAAATATTCAAGCTGCATTCCAGAGATGAACATAGTTAGCACAACACTGATTGGATGCTGCACTTCTGTAAGTTCCATCTTTTGGATGAGAGAAGCCTGACCTGCTCTCGTATGTTAATATAATACTACGATTTAAAGAATAATGGACCAATATCAATCCCTCAACCAACATCACATAAAACAAATTCTATTTTTTTTCAATTCTAGATCAATTGATGATCAAGTTGATTTTACCGAGAATTGACATAGAACTCGTAATCATTTGGCACAGCCGAGAAACCACTTATGGCTGGTGAGGTGTCAATTTCCTTGTGATCGATAACAGGCTTGAAGACAAAGCTCTGCAGCAGAGTAGTAAAAATATCCGCCTCATCCTCAATCTGTTTTTGTCCTTTTTCAACCCTCTGATCAAAAATCGTTTCTGATAATTGCACTTCAACTTCAACTTCATCTTCACTCTTTGATTTCTCCTCTTGCCTTAACCTGTGACTTTGCGGCCTTGTTACTACACAATCCGGAAAAATCCCAGGATATTCGTCCTTCAACCCTTCAGTTGACTGATTTTCCACTGGCTTATCAACCACAGTAGGCATCACACCCACCTGCGATCTAGCTATATCATTACCCAAGATAAACTGTATTCCTGGACAAGATAGTTTATCTATTACTCCTACTCCAATTCACCACTCTTCAATGGACTTTCCAACCTTACCTTATATAATGGAACGCTACTCCTCTCACTTAAAATGGATTTCTTCACCTCCTCATACGTTCCAGATACCTCCTCCGGTAGTGATGCAAACACTTCACTAGCTCTACCTACCAGCTTTGTTTGAATCAGTAACACCCACATATCCTGTGGCCATTTCATTTGTTTAGCTACCTTCTCAAATTAAATGAAAAAGGGTTCCACTTCCTTCTCGTCAAACCTTGGCAATGCTTGAACATATTTAAATAGATTCCCACCAAGCCTTCGACTATGACGCTCTTTCTCACTATCCTCATCACTATCATCCAACTGTACGTTTCCCTTTACGTCTGCCAATTTTAACTGATTGTCATGGTTCATGGCCATTTTCATTGGCCATGGTCATTGGATAGACATATGGACGATAAGGGAAAAGTGTAGATGGGCTTTAGAGTGGTTTCACAGGTCGGCGCAACATTGAGGGCCGAAGGGCTGTAATGTTCTGTGTTCTATTCTGAAGTTCAAACTCCCTCTCTTTATCTTTTTCCCTGATCTGTATCTCCCTTTCTTTTTCTTTTTGTTCTGCTAGGGCTATTCTTTCTTTTCTCCTTTCTTCTCTCTCCTTTTCTTTTTCCTCTCTCACTCTTTCTCTTTTTTTCCCTCTCTCTCACTCTCGTATTCCAGCCGGTTTAATTCTTTCTGATGTTCCATTTGTTTAATTTGCAACTGAATTTTTGCCATTTCCAATGAGTCAATCTCTATCTCAGGCAACTTTAAATGCTTAACGACCGCCATAATTACCTAATCTTTTCGCATTTTATTAGGTAATGCTAACTGCAATGTTCGTGCCAAATCTAACAGTCTGCTTTTCGCTTCTGTCCGTAAAGTACTACGTGTGACATTCTCCACCCCCAAAAACTTCTGAGTCTCTGAAAGAGCCATTGTTCACAACACTCTCCCCATTTAAACTAAAATACCACACCGGAAAAGCAACAATCCTTCACTGTCTTCAAGTTCACAAAAGCCAATCCAATAGATAGACTTTTATCCCGGACGAGCCCCCAATTGTTATGGGCGAGGGGTGTTTCAGAACCCCAAAATGTATCATGGAGTTCAACCAACCTCACGCAGGGGCTGTTTAGCACAGGTCCAAATCCCTACCTTTTAAAGCAGATCAAGGCAGGCCAGCAGCACGGTTCAATTCCCGTAACAGCCTCCCCGAACAGGCGCCGGAATATGGCGACTCGGGGCTTTTCACAGTAACTTCATTTGAAGCCTACATGTGACAATATGTGATTTTCATTTCATTTCATAATGGATTTGTTGCTTTTCCGAGCACGTGGCTTTTTCCCTAGGTGTGGGATTACAATTATGGACACGTGGGTTTTTAAACACAAAACACTGTTTATTCCTTGAACTTAACTTAACATCTTAAATAAACATTGGATCTCTTAACACCCCTTACTTCAAAGATAACTCATAAAATTATGCAAGAGTGAATACTTCCTTAAAATGTCCCTTAAAACTTCCAAGAGACTTTACATCTTTATACAGTATCACATCAGGTTAAAGGATATATGTATTTTCTGTAGAATGGCAGAGATATATTAGCTTGGTTGATTTCAGCTCCAGCACCTTGCTTTTCTTCATGCAGCTCTCTGGAAACCCACAGACACACCCAAACTGCTTTCTCAAACCTGGCTTTCTACTTTTTAATCAGCTCACAGCAAAACAGCCAGGCACTTTTAAACTGCTCTCAGCAAAACCAAGCCAGGTTCTTTTTTTAGCTGCTCTCAGCAAAACCAGCCAGGTTCTTTTCAAAACTGAAACTAAAAACCTGCAAAGCACAGACTACAAAATGGCTGAACTGAACTGAGCTCCACCCACTCTCTGACATCACTGTTTTCTTAAAGGTACATTGCTTACACATCCATCTCTTAAAGGCACTCTTGCATGACAATATTTATTGATATTTTTACTGTTTAACCCTAACCCTTTCTGCCCTCCACAAAAATTCTCAATACCCAACTAACCACAGGAATCATTGTGCCCTTTAAGGATTTGATTATCTTGCTCCAGACATATCTCCAGTCATGTGGCGGATGGGGTGCAAATCAACCAGGCAGCCTTGTCCAGGATTACTTGAGTGTTGCTTGAGCTGCACTCATTCAGGCAAATGGATAATATTCTATCACTTTCCTGATTTGTGCCTTGTAGATGGTTCAAAGTCTTTGGGGAGCCAGGAAGTGTTTTACTCATTGCAGAATATATGGCCTCTGACCTGCTCTTGTAGCCGCAGTATTTATATGGCAGTCAGTTCAATTCCTGGTCGGTGGTAACCCCCAAATGACGATGAATGATATGGGGAGGTGGTTAGACTTCCTGTTGTCAGAGATGGTCATTGCCTGGTGCTTGTGTTGCCAAATGTTATTTGCCACTTATCAGCCTAATCCTGAATGTTGTCTGGGTCTTGCTGCATGTAGGCACAGACTGCCTCATTATCGGATAAGTTGCAATTGGAAGTGAATTCTGAACAATCAGTGAACAGCCCCACATCAAGCCTTCAAATGGGAAGATGGTTACCCTGAGAAACACCCGCAGCAATGTTCTGGGGCTGAGATGATAAGCTTTCAACAACGTCAACTATCATCCTTTGTATAACTTCAGCTAGTGTAGAGTTTCTTCCCATTGATTTCCATTGACTTCAATTTTAATAGGGCAGCTTGAATCCACACATGGTCAAATGCTGCCTCGATGTCTTAGGTAGACATTCTGACCAATGGAATTCAGCTCTTTCGTCCGTGTTTGGACCAGGCCTGTAACAAGGTGCGGAGCTGAATGCTCCCTGTGAGACCCAGACTGGTGTGTAAAGTGCCACTTGGTAGCTTTGACGATGACACCTGAAATTTTACAGGAGGAAATTATTCCCTAAAATGGGGACAGCACGGTAGCACAAGTGGCTAGCACTGTGGCTTCACAGCACCAGAGTCCCAGGTTTGATTCCCCGCTGGGTAACTGTGCGGAGTCTGCACGTTCTCCCCGTATCTGCGTGGGTTTTCTCCGGGTGCTCCAGTTTCCTCCCACAGGCCAAAGACGTGCAAGTTAGGTGGATTGGATGCTAAAATTGCCCTTAGTGTCCAAAAAAGGTTAGGAGGGGTTATTGGGTTACGGGGATAGGGTGGAAGTGAGGGCTTAAGTGGGTCGGTGCAGACTCGATGGGCCGAATGTCTGCACCGACCCATCGAGTCTGCTCCGCCATTCAACCATGGCTGATATTTTTCTCATCCCCATTCTCCTGCGTTCTCCCCATAACCCTGATCCCCTTATTAATCAAGAACTTATCTATCTCTGTCTTAAAGACACTCAGTGATTTGGCCTCCACAGCCTTCTGCGGCAAAGAGTTCCACAGATTCATCACACTCTGGCTGAAGAAATTCTTTCTCACCTCAGTTATAAAGGATCATCCCTTTTGTCTGAGATTGTGTCCGCTGGTTCTAATTTTTCCTATAAGTGGAAACATCCTCTCCACGTCCACTCTATCCAGGCCTTGCATTATCCTGTAAGTTTCAATAAGATCCCCCTCATCCTTCTGAACTCCAACGAGTACAAACCCAGAGTCCGCACCCGTTCCTCATACGACAAGCTCTTCATTCCAGGGATCATTCTTGTGAACCTCCTCTGGACCCTTTCCAAGGCCAGCACATCCTTCCTTAGATACAGGGCCCAAAACTGCTCAGAATAGTCCAAATGGGGTATGACTAGAGCCTTTTACAGCCTCAGAAGTACATCCCTGGTCTTGTATTCTCAACATGAATGCTAACATTGCATTTGCCTTCCTAACTTCCAACTGAACCTGCGCATTAACGTTAAGAGAATTGTGAACAAGGACTCCCATGCTCCTTTGTGCTTCTGATTTCCTAAACATTTCCCATTTAGAAAATAGTCTATGGCTCCATTCATCCTTCCAAAGTGCATAACCTCACACTTTTCCACGTTGTATTTCATCTGCCACTTCATTGCCCACTCTCCTAGCCTGTCCAAATCCTCCTGCAGCCTCCTGGCTTCCTCAATACTACCTGTCCCTCTACAGATCTTTGTATCATCTGCAAAAGTAGCAACAGTGCCTTCAGTTCCTTCTTCCAGATCATTAATGTATATTGTGAAAAATTGTAGTCCCAGCACAGACCCCTGAGGCACACCACTAGTCACCGGCTGCCATCCTGAAAAAGACCCCTTTATCCCCAATCTCTGCTTTCTGCCACTCAGCCAATCCTCTATCCATGCCAGGATCTTTCCTTTAACACCATGGACTCTCAACGTATTTAACAGTCTCCAATGCGGCACCTTGTCAAAGGCCTTCTGAAGTCTAAATAAATCACGTCTACTGGTTCTCCTTTGTCTAACTTCCTTGTCACCTCTTCAAAGAACTCTAACAGATTTGTCAGACATAACCTCCCTTTGACAAAGCTATGCTGACTCAGTCCTATTTTATCATAGAATATTATAGAATTTACAGTGCAGAAGGAGGCCATTCGGCCCATCGAGTCTGCACCGGCTCTTGGAAAGAGCACCGTACCCAAGGTCAACACCTCCACCCTATCCCCATAACCCAGTAACCCCACCCAACACTAAGGGCAATTTTGGACACTAAGGGCAATGTATCAAGGCCAATCCACCTAACCTGCACATCTTTGGACTGTGGGAGGAAACCGGAGGACCCGGAGGAAACCCACGCACACACAGGGAGAACGTGCAGACTCCGCACAGACAGCGACCCAAGCCGGAATCGAACCTGGGACCCTGGAGCTGTGAAGCAATTGTGCTATCCACAATGCTACCGTGCTGCCCATGCACTTTATCGTGCACTTCCAAGTACTCTGTGATCTCATCTTTAATGATGGACTCTAAAATCTTACCATTGACCTAAGTAAGGCTAACCAGTCTATAATTTCCCATCTTCTGCCTCCCTCCCTTCTTAAACCGCAGTGTTACATTAGCCACTTTCCAGTCCTCTGGGACCCTTCCTGCCTCCAGTGATTCCTGAAAGATTACCACCAATGCCTCCACAATCTCCTCAGCTACCTCTTTTAGAACCCTGGGGTGTACTCCATCTGGTCCAGGTGATTTATCCACCTTCAGACCTTTCAGTTTCCCTAGAGCCTTCTCCTTATTGATGGTCACTGCACTCACCTCTGCCCACTAATTCCGCTGGAGCTCTGGCATCCCACTGTTGTCTTCTGCCGTGAAAACTGATGCAAAGTAACTAATAAAGAATAATGGAATGGAAATCATAAAAACTAGACAAATAG
Source organism: Scyliorhinus torazame (assembly GCF_047496885.1). Classification (NCBI taxonomy): domain Eukaryota; kingdom Metazoa; phylum Chordata; class Chondrichthyes; order Carcharhiniformes; family Scyliorhinidae; genus Scyliorhinus; species Scyliorhinus torazame. The sequence goes on along the minus strand of NC_092731.1, from coordinate 9,826,330 downwards.
AATAGGCAGCAAGAGTCTAGGAGAAATATGTTGTTGACACCAATGGTGCAATTACCACAATAGCACAGTTTTATTAATGTACATGGTGCTTTCACACTCATGACCAATGCACTCTCCTCTCCCATCGTCAAAAGCTCTCACACTTATTCTACATTGACGGTATAAACTAGAAGAGTAACTGCAAGCTGTGTCCTGATGTCAGTGCTAAGACCAGAGAGCTGTAAAAAAGGCACTGTTCCGCAGCTTACGTTGAGCTTTATTGCAACTGTGTACAGATTCCAAGCAGAAATCAGAGTGACATTGGGGTAAAGAATTGAAGTGACAGTTCTTTGTTACAAGAGGACAGAATGAAGGTGTCTGGCACAGTGACTACCAAATATACATTCAATATTCCAATGCCGAGAAGACAATACAATTACAGGTTGGAAGAGGTACATGTGAATTGCTGTGGTACCTGGAAGGGCTGATTGTCTTCCTGGACAGTGGCATGGGAGGACTTGGATGGGGACATGTTGCATTTCCATTGCCAGATGATGAGTGATGAAAGAGTGAAACAGGATATCACAGTGAAAAGGTCCCTTTACAATGATGAAAGGGGAGGTGAAGACTTGCATTGGAGTTGGTAAAAATGTGGAGTCTGGTGAGGTGGAATGCAGAAATAGTGAGTTTCTGTCACTATTTTGAGATTGGGGATGGTAGAAGCAGAGAAACAGGATGGACTTAGTTGAGGTTTTTCACCCATGGTTGAGGAGAATGGGGAACATTTTAAAAGCTCATGTAAAAGGTGACAACATGAGGGCAAATTGAATGGCGATGAAGAAATTGGCTGAATGGAATGAAATCCTTAAAGCGATCGAGTGGAGAGGACCTGTGGGACTGTGGATATGTCCTGGATGTCAATGCAAAGCCAATCCCAAAGATATAAGAGCCAATCCAGAAAAGGATCAGAAATAGATGACAATGATGTAATAGGTGAATAATTGAAGCAAAATTAACAAAGATTTCCCACGATATGCTTATGCAATAGAAGAATGAGATTGTGGATGGTTAGGCTTGGTTGTGATGTCAGTGAAACAGCCTGCCACCATTGACCATTGAAGTCCTTACATGAAGAATACACACATGTGAGGTCTCGGAGCTCGTCAAACCTCTAGAAATTTACACCGTCAGCGTGGAGATGAGAACATTTGATTTGAATCCTGAAAACCACATTGAGTGAATCTGGTTAATGAATGATGTGGAGATGCCGGCGTTGGACTGGGGTGAGCACAGTACGAAGTGTTGTAAGACTTCGTACTGTGGTTAATGAATGGCAGCTGGTGGAACAGACATGCAAGCTTCATTCAGTTAGTAATGTTAGAAGGTGATGATTCAAGTCCTATTCCAGAGTGAATTTGAGAGGACAAACGCACATGTGTACGATTAGCAATGAAAATTTTCAGCAAAGTACATTATCTACTTATTTGGATCAGGTTTTCAATAATGATCACATGCACTATTCAAACCTTCTGACATTCAATTAAATCGTGGCTAATCCAATCCAATCCGATTGATACATCAACTCCATTTACCCTCTTTCTTGAAAATTCAATTGATTCAGCATCCACATCTTTTAGGGAGTGAATTCCAGATTTCCATGATCCTGTGTGCTAAAGATTGCTCCCTGATTTCATTTGCATATGGTCTAGCTCTAATATTAAGGCTATTGCTCCTTAGTACTGGATTTCCCTAACAGAGGACATAGTGGGCTGGATTCTCCGAATTGAAGACTAAGACTAAGCCACCATGCTCCCACGAAGTACACAATGAGACACACAACTACTTCCTGTCCGCAGCCGCCATGCCAGGTTCACGAAAATAGAAAGGACAAGTGTTCCACGCCGTAGGTAACCCGGCCCATTGGTGTTGCAGCATCGTGAGAGGGCCACAGGTGACGCCCTGAGGTTGTTCCGACGGCGTACGCCGTACTCTGCGAGTATGCTGTTTTCAAGGGGGCAGAGCATTGCAAAAGCGGTGCCGGCCCCGATTTTGGCAAAAACGGGGATTCTCCAGGCAATCACCGATCGCGATTTCGGCGACCAGAGAATCCCGCCCAGTTTCTCCAATTAAGGTTGGCGTGGGAACTGTGGCGTTTTAGGCCCAAAGAAATGGCACAACAGCTGTACCAATCCTCCGTCTGGTGGGGGGCTTGCAGGCACGCAGTGTAAAACCCTCGGCTTTACCTGCAGATATGGTCGAGAATTGCCGTGGCTTCACATGTGCTCGGCGGCGGCCTGCAGCGTCCACGCCGCGCAACATGGTACCGGCCGCATGTGGATCCGGTCTGCCAAAAACTGCCACCTGTAATCAGCCTGGCCACTCCCGGAACACCCCTCTCCAGTGCCCCCGCCAAAGCCCCCCTGCCTGAGGAACGGCTCTTCCCCCCCCCCACCCCCCTCCCCCCCAACCAACTGTGGCGGCACTGGACTCAGTCCGCAGCTGCCATGCCAGGTTCACGAAAGTAGAAAGGACAAGTGTTCCACGCCGTAGGTAACCCGGCCCATTGGTGTTGCAGCATTGTGAGAGGGCCACAGGTGACGCCCTGAGGTCGTTCTGACGGCGTACGCCGTACTCTGCGAATATGCTGTTTTCAAGGGGGCGGAGCATTGTAAAAGCGGTGCCGGCCCCGATTTTACCAAAAACGGGGATTCTCCGGGCAATCACCGAACGCAATTTCAGCGAATCGCGATCGGTGATTGCCTGGAGAATCCCCGTTTTTGCCAAAATCGGGGCCGGCACCGCTTTTGCAATGCTCTGCCCCCTTGAAAACAGAGAATCCCGCCCTGTTTCCATGTATCCGTGCTGTTGAATACCTTCTCATAATGTAAAATTTCCTCCTGGTATTCCAGTCAATATTGCCCCTTAACAAAAATAACCATCAAGAAAAGAAGTAGTTGTGTGTCTCATTGTGTACTTCGTGTGAGCATGGTGGCAAGGAATATCTACTACAAGTTCCGGAAAACAATAGGTGTAGCATTCAAAAGCAATTCCATAATACAAAATGTTGTTTTGACATCATGAGGAACTTAATAAATAATGGTCTTGATTCCAACCTTAGGAATCAGATATCCTCTGAATTCTACATCTCTTGTCACTGTATGTGGAAGACTCATGGGAGCAAGGTCGATGTATTGCTGAACTTCATGTATAACGGCATCTGTATATGGCATTTTTACTCGATCTTCAACAGTGGGTCTTCGACAGGATCCAACCACTTCATCAATCTCTCGATGAATTTTTTCTGGTAGGACAAAGAAAGACAGTTTAAAATTGTTAATATATTTCATTTACAAACATCATCAATGTCGTCTGTGACACTTCGCACATTGTGCCTATACCATTACTTCACCTGACTGCCAATGTATTTGATGGTCTTAGCCAATTACAAGATATTGGTTCAAGACTACTGGAGAGTTAGAGCTTATTTAATATATTTTCACTTAGAAACCCGGGGTGGAAATCAATGCCCACAATCCAAGATTAGGCACACAAAGTTTGGCTCTTTAAACCAAGTACGTGAGTCTTGATTTTGACACAATGAAGATCCAGGGAAAAACAAGATTGCCGAATGGAGGATATGCAAGTTGAAGGAACAAGAAGAGGAAGTTCAGAGCCACAGTCACCATAGAGGTATTGATAAATTTAGAAGACGCAGCTGATTGTGATAGTGAGCAGTGGTTGAAAGTTGGAGGCGAGGGAGGAATGACCTGCCAAGTGATCAGCTTTTTCTTGGAACCTGTCTAGGTGTGAGAAGAGGAATTTAGGCATCCTGCTACATGAATCACACAACGTTAGTATGCAGGTGCAGCAAGTAATTGGGAAGGCAGATAGAATGTTGTTATTTATTGCTCGGGTTAGCTGTACAATGCATTGGTGAAACCACACTTAAGTACTGTGTATGGTTTTGGTCTCATTTAAGAAAGGATATGATTGCATTGGAAACACTGCGAGCAGGTTCACTCGACTGATTCTTGGGGTGGAGGGGTTATCTACTGAGAAAAAATTGTAAAGGTTGGGCCTTTATCCATTGCAGTTTAGAAGAATGAGATGTGGTTGTGTTGAAACATAAAAGATCCTGAGAGGACTTGACGGGGTTGGTGCTGGAAGGATGTTTCCTCTAATGTGAGGGGACACAGTTTAAAAATAAGGGACGGGATTTACTGTTTTAGAGGCTATGTTCTGATGCCAGCGTGCGAACGGTGGCGTTTTACAACGGTAAAATTGGTCCTGCGACCGGTGAGGGTCTAGCAGCCGCACCGTGTAAAACTCCCAGTTCACATGATATAAACGGCTGGAGAATTGGCGGGTCTGTGGCCGCGAATGCTCATGGCTACGACCTGCAGCGGTCGCACCGTAAAACACAGCGCCGGCCATGTGCAGACCCGAGCTATCAAAATGTGCTCCCCTGGCCAGCCCCCACCAGTCCCTCCGGCCCTCGTGAAAGCCCCACCGGCCAGAGCACGGCTCCCGGCCAACTGGCGGCGCTGGATACAGTCCGCAGCTGCCACGCCGGGTTACCGACCGCTGAGACCACACATGCCCCGCGCGGCAGGGAACTCGGCCCATCAGGGGAGGGCCTTCAGGTGACGCGCCAACGCCGTTGCAATGGTGTGCGACGCTATGACACCATTTTTGAGGGGGCGGAGGATAGAAAACCAGCGCCGCCCCCAATTTCGATGTCGGAACTAATTATGATATCGGCATCGGGGAACAGTGAATCCCGCCCTATCTAGTGACCCTAGGACAGAATCGGTGGATTTCTACCACAGCAATAGTAGTGCCACTCCTGGAGCAAATCATCAACCGTTCATGTGATGGCACTGGCACCACGTGGAACATGATCCTTAAGAAACTATGTCGGAGTTAACACTCAATAGGCTGATAAGCTGCAGACGCATATTAGCACTCCATTCCCCATACGCACACCTACCCCCCCCCCCCCCCCCCCCCCCCACATCACCACCACTCCCATACCATCTCCATCCACCACTACCCCAACCTGCGGCACAATCATGCGCCATGTCTTGTGTCTTACAGGATCCTCTGGCGATGAGGCAAGACCTTCTGGTTTCCCCTGACCCAACTACAATCCGAACCCCAAATATATAGCAACAAGGAAGAGGACACAGACAGCGATGTGAGCCTTCGAACTGCAGCCCGAGACACTCTGGATTACCAGTCCGGGTATGACACTGACTTACTGACACAACTGTCTCCTAAACTCCACCATCTCAGAGATACTCATCCAGGTTGAGCATGTTATTGAAGAGGCCGCTGGGACGCTATCTAGTGCGCACTACACTCGTGCTGTGGTACATCAGGTGGAGGTAGGAACATCCGAGGAGGCGGACTGTCAGATTAGCGGATGTCCAGACGGGTTTTGGTCTTCTGGAAAGGGCGGTCCCAGCGACAGTTAAGATGCAGTCACAGAGCCTGGGACTGCATGTGAAGTTGTCAGCAACCACCCAGCACTTGCAGATGCAGTTGGAGAAGTCTAACTGCCTGCAGGGGTAGGAGGTTGTGTCGACAATGCGTGTCACCCAGGCCATACCACATGGGTGCCTTCCACGGTGGAGGCCTTGGGGCCGAAGGAATCCGCATTGAGACCATGGTCGAGACGCGAGCGAGCCTCCAGGATTAGCGGCGGCGGGTGAGCCCCGGGTTAGCTACGCTCCCACCCCCGTCCCATGGAATCAGCCGGGGACCATTGGGCAATGGGCAGATGGTGGGGTGGGCTTGGGTCAGGGACCCCTTTTCAGCCAGCGCTCACCGCTCTTGTGCTCCACCCTTTCCCTCTCCACCCCATACCCCCCTTCCTCCGCCATCCCACGCGTTCGGTGGGAACATGTGATGGAATGGCCAGCTTGCATGCAGTATCACCCAGGTGAACGGTGGAAAGTGCTCCCGTGGGCAGGAGTCAGATGTTGTCAAATGGTGTGGAGTATCAGAGCTCATCGCAGAGCGGGTCATCATCACCCCTCATCCCATGGGCCAGACTCTCTGTTACTGCCAACCCAGGACCCGCACCCCATAGTGAGGCAAGTAGGAATCTCAGAGGCGGTTGCAAGGGGGTGGGGGTGGTACAGGGGAGGTGGCATGGGAGGGGGTGGATGGACCGGGGTACTGGGCCGTGGGCCAGGCCCCCGAGGCGGTCAACCTGGGGGTGATTAGACCATTCCATGTGTGTCAGCCCTGGCGCTTACGTTTAGGGGTCTCCTGTGTCTGCCTCAGCCTCATGTCCTGCCCATCCGTGCCTCCTCCGCAGCCTCCTCGTCAGACGAGGCCTGGAGTTCATCTTCCTCCTTCAGCATTTTGCCCCTCGGCTGTGCGATGTTGTGGAGGTCTCAGACTCTCCTAGCACTATACTGGAGGGCCCCTTCGCAGCGATCCAGGTACCTGTATCTCCTCTTTAGGATGCTGAAGCACGTCTTGATCATGCTCCTGTCGCTGCATGGGTGTCCTTGTGGCAGGTCCCCGCATCGGTCTGCGGCTTCCGGATTGGCGTCATCAGCCACGACTGCAGTGTATAACCCCTGACTCCCAGGAGCCAATCCCTCAGCCTCAAAGATGTCAGGAACCGTCAAGTGTGTCAGGATGAAGGCATCGTGCACACTGCCTGGGTATCGAGCGCTGATGTGCACGATGTGCATCTCATGGTTGCACAACAGATGCCCATTCATCAAGTGGAAACCCTTTTGGCTTGTGAAGATGGCCAGTGCTCGTAGCGCGACATGAATCCCGTCGATCACCCCCTGTGCCCGATGCACCTTGGCGATGGCGGCGAACCCCGCTACCCGGGCATCCTGGTGGGCTCGGCTCGGTACACATTGAATTTGATTATACTGTGCCAATCGGGTATATAGGGCCTCTGTGACAGCGCGGATGCACCTGTGCACCGAGGTCTGTGAGATCCCAGATAGGTCCCTACTTGGCACTTAAAAGGACCCCATGGAGTAAAGCTTCAGGGCAACCATCACCTTGACGGCCACCGGGAGTGAGTGTCCTCCCCCATACCCCGTGGTGCTTGGTGCGCCATGATCTGGCAGATACGTTGCATTGTTCCCTTGCTCAATCGGAGTCTTCGAAGGCATGCCTTGTCCGACAGATCCTCGAATGACAGACGGTGCTGGTACACAGGAGGCCTCATGCAGTGCCTCCTTCCCATCTCTACTTGGCTAGTTGGGCTGTCAGCTCTCCATCCTCACCTGCTGGCTCCTGTTCTTGGTGACCTCCCCGAGCAGCTCCAGCTCGTACAGCCTGAGTGCATCCCCCCAGGGCTGCAACGACTAAGATGAAGGTCACCATTCCTGGTTGGATTCTGAAGTCTATTTTCTGTATGGGGTGGAAGACATGTTAACATGCTGCGTACCCATGTGCCCAACCAGGTCAAATGGGCTACACAGTGCCCCCCATCTGCACTTCAGACCCTGCTCCCGCATGGCCCCCATATCCCCCCACCCACCCCAGCTGCTGTCGAGGCACTGGAGCATGGCATTCTGGCGAGCGACTGGCACTGGCCACGATTTTGGCCTCATGCGTGATTCTCCACCCTTTTGCGATTCCGGCTTCGCTGGACGGAGAATCCCACACAAGTTGTCACCCATTTAAGTCATGAAGTGAAAGTTTTCAATGAGGTTGGGTCATTTGTGGAATTCCCTTCCCCAGGGAGCAGTGGAGGCAGGGTCTCCAATATTTCTGAGGCTGAAATGGACAGATTCTTGGCTGACAAGAGTATATGGGGCAGATTTGAAAGTAATGGCTACAATCAGATCAGCCATGATATCATATGGTGGAACAGACGCGAGGGGCTGAATGACTTGCTGCTGCACTTAATTTGTACGGTTTTACATATGTGTGTAATGCAGGGACCTTTTTCTCAGATCCCCAGTGGTGTTCACCTGCTACTAGAAATACAGCTCACTACTGCTGCCTTTGTTGGCAGCTCTGTCAGCTTTCGGTGGGATTCAACATATCAACATCTAAATGAAGCCCCAAAATTAAAAATTCCCAAGGCCTCATCACTCTTCACTCCTGTCCCAGGTCTCATGCCGCTGTCCAACCCCAGGTTAAAATTTGATTCTGGATTCCGAAATGAGAATGTTCCATTCTCCCAACACTATAATCCCATGTTTTGGACTGTTGAAATGCACCCTTCTACCTCTTATCGTAATGTTGCTTACACTGAACTTGTGGATACTTTGCCAGGATCTGGATAGCCCATTGCAGTGTCGTGCTGGTTGTTTCAGTTCCAGCAAAAAATAAGTCCATTATTGTCCACAACAAGTTCATGAGAATGAATTCCAAGTCATGCTTGTGTTGCTCCTGAAACAAATTTAATCTACTTTTAAAATATTAACGGCCTTATGCTGTGTGTCGTCACTTTCAGATTTATTTTCAAATACAGGTTGTGCTATTAATCAATTCATATGTTACATTTTTTAGCTGCTTATGTATTGGTGTCAACGGGACATTTACAACACTAGTTCACAAAATACTGGTCTTGTTAAGCTGGTGTTAAGCTTTGTGTAAACCTGTTGGACTCACCACATCAGTATCCAGCCAAACCCCTCCTTACCTGAGGGGAGCAGGTACGAAAATTGAAACTGTACGAATGTGAAAAGAAAACTGCTTCCAGTACCTCCTCCATCTTGATGAGGAAACAGTCGATAAAATCCCTGGGAACATCTTTTTGCAAACTTTCTTTTGTGAGGGCCACGCAGAATCCAGCACGAGTTTCAAGGATACAAAGAAATAACATTTATTTACAATAACATATATATATACACAACAGCAGCAACCCCGCTTGCTGCACACTCCTTCCTGCTGATTCCAAACTGGCCAGCTTTATTTAAACAGGGAGTCTGCTAATGATTTCTCCGCCCCGCCTCATTGGGGAAGCTCATACTCCCACAGGATTGTGGGATTGTCTTTAGTCCCCAGCCAATGGTAAGCAGGCAGGTTATAACATCCCTCCCCCCCAAGTCCAAGGAATCCATCGAAGACCCTGGCGAAGGAGGACGTCGGACTCGTTTTGCCGCAGGCCGGACACCATTTGTACGAGGCGCTGGATCGGGCGGCGTGTAACGAGACGGAGACCGGCGCTTCTGCGATGAACGGCGTAACGGTTGTACATCCACGGCCCGAGGATTCCCCCTCTGATGCGTCCTGTGTCTCCATCTCAGAGTCAGAGTCTGCTGCCTCTGTCATCTCGGCGTCTCTATCTCCGCGCGGTTCTGTAACGACTGCGCAGGCTTTGAGTGAGGCACCAGAGGAAGATTGTGAGGACTACTTTCCATTGTCTCTGGTCTCTGCGGCTGTAGAAATGAGCTCCGGGGGCGAGGAATCTTTGGAACGGATAGTCTTCTGGACCGAACGTGGTCTACATGTTTGCGCTGGAGACGACCCTGGGCTTGCACCTGGTAAGATATAGGGCCCGTTTAGCGGAAAATTATCCCAGGGACCCACTGGGCACCACCAGCAAAATTCTGAACGAACACTGTGTCACCGGGCGCAACTGCCAAATCGGCCGATGCCGAGATAAACCCTGTCCCTGCCGTTCTTGTGTGCGGCGTACTTTTGTGCCAATGTCCGGGAAAACCATACTAAGGCGGGTGTGAAGTCTCCGGCCCATTAGGAGTTCTGCGGGAGCTACCCCAGTCACCGCATGGGGGATGGTCCTATACGAAAACAAAAAGCGAGCCAGTCTCGGGTCCATTGACCCGGAAGACTGCTTCTTTAGGCCTTGTTTCAATGTCTGCACTGCGCGCTCCGCCAACCCATTTGAAGCCGGGTGGTAAGGGGCAGTGCGGATATGGCGTATGCCGTTCATCTTCATGAACCTCGCAAACTCCTCACTGGTGAATGGAGTGCCGTTATCCGTGACCAGCACCTCGGGGAGGCCATGTGTACTAAAAGACAAACGCATCTTCTCAATTGTTGCGCAGGACGTTCTGCTGAGCATCTTATGCACCTCTAGCCATTTAGACTGGGCGTCGATTAATAAAAGGAACATGGATCCTTGAAAAGGGCCGGCAAAATCCGCATGCAAGCGCGCCCAAGGCCGTCCTGGCCATTCCCAGTGATGTAGGGGCGCGGCCGGCGGAAGCTTCTGATGCTCCTGACAAATGGAGCAGTTTTGGGCCACCTTCTCAATGTCGGTGTCGAGGCCTGGCCACCAAACATAACTCCGGGCCAACATTTTCATTTTGGTCACACCTGGATGCCCACTGTGCAAGTATCTTAGTATCAGCTCCTGTCCTTTTTCCGGGACAATCACACGCGTCCCCCACAAGAGGATGCCGTCTTCCACGCTGAATTCTGACAGCTTGGAGGAAAATGCCCGCAACTCGCCTGGGAGCTGTCTATGCTGCCCACCATACAGGACTATGTGCCGAACGTTTGACAGAACTGGCTCCGTCTGGGTCCACTCACGGATCTGTGATGCCGTTACAGGCAAGGTGTCCATAAAATTTAGGGTTGCAACCACCTCACCGGTCGTGGGGGTCGACATGGGGCCGGTCGATAAAGGCAATCGGCTCAGTGCGTCGGCATTTGCTATCTGCGTACCTGGTTTGTGCTTCAGAGAATACTCGTATGCAGCAAACAACAAAGCCCAGCGCTGGATCCGTGCGGAAGCAATGGGCGGTATTGGCTTATCCTTTCTGAAAAGTCCCAGCAGAGGCTTATGATCAGTCACGATAGTGAAGTGGCGGCCATACACGTACTGGTGGAAACGTTTCACCGCAAAGACCAGCGTGGAACACGGCCTTCCTTCTCGATCTGTGCGTACATTTTCCGCTGCAGTCAATGTACGGGAGGCGAAAGCTATCGGCCGCTCGGCCCCGTTCCCCATCTTGTGGGATAGGACGGCCCCAATACCATACGGGGATGCATCACATGTGACGAGCAAAGGCTTTCCAGGATCATAATGGGTTAGTAACCCAGACGATGACAATTGTTGTTTTACTCGCCGGAAAGCGGTTTCTTGCGCCTGACCCCAAACCCAGGTGTGATTTTTCTTTAGCAGAAGATGCAACGGGGCCAGCGTAGTTGCGAGATTGGGGGGGAACTTCCCGTAATAGTTTACAAGGCCAAGAAAAGAACGAAGATGCGAAGTGTCAGTTGGGGCGGGGGCCTGTTGAATCGCTCGCACCTTCTCTGCGACGGGGTGCAAACCTTCGCGGTCCACCCGATAACCCAGGTAGACTACTTCCTTCGCCTGAAAGACGCTCTTTGTGCGACGTAAACGGACTCCAGCCTCCAAAAAGCGTCGAAGGACAGCCTCCAGATTTTCCAAATGTTCTTGCTCCGATGTTCCTGTGATCAAACCATCATCTAAGTAGACAGCGTCACGCGGTAAACCTCTCAAAATGCCCTCCATAACGTGTTGAAAAATAGCGCAGGCAGAGGATACTCCAAAGGCAAACGTGTATATTCACACAGGCCCCAGTGTGTATTAATCGTTACATATGGTCGGGAGGCAGGGTCCAGCTCCAAATGTAGGTAGGCGTGACTCATATCTAATTTTGTGAATGAGAGTCCACCTGCAAGCTTTGCGTAGAGATCCTCTATGCGAGGCATTGGATATTGTTTGAGTCGGGAAGCCGTATTCACTGTAAGCTTATAGTCGCCGCACAAGCGAACTGTGGCATCTGGCTTCATTACAGGTACAATTGGTGCTGCCCAGTCAGCGAAACGGACGGGCCTGATAATACCCAAAGTTTCCAAACGAGTGAGCTCCCCTTCTACCTTCTCGAGCAAGGCGTAAGGCACCGGGCACGCTCGGAAATAGCGCAGCGTGGCTCCTGGTTCGACTTGGATACGGGCTACGGCCCCTTTTATTTTCCCCAAACCCGGCTGGAATACATCTGGGTATCATCCTAGCACCTCAGTTAACCCCCCAGAAACTGTTTGGAGGATGTGCTGCCACTGCAAACGCAAATGGCGCAACCAGTCCCGACCCAACAGGCTGGGCCCATGGCCGCGTACCACGATGAGTGGGAAACGCCCCTCCTGGCGTCCATAAACAACAGGGGTCATCGTAGTTCCTGCAATGCCCAATGGTTCCCCCGTGTAGGTGGCCAACCTGGCCTGTGTGTCGGTTAATGTAAGGGTCTGTATACCCTGCTTGATGCGGTCGAATGTCCTCTGGGCGATCACGGAGACCGCTGCGCCAGTGTCCAACTCCATCTCAAGCGGGTGACCATTGACCCGTACTGTCACCTTAATGGGGGCCACACAGGGAGCTGCCACACAATGCAGCTGCAGGCAGTCGTCCTCCGTCTCCACGTCCTCAGGAGTAGTCGCCACAGGTTCATCCACATGGAAGTTACGACCCCTGGGCTGGTCCCAGTTTCGGTCGGAACGATGGTGCCTCTGGCGCTCCCAGGACCGGCGTCCGCGACGGGGTCGGCGCCTACAAGTCTGACACGGACATGGCTCCTCATCCATTGGTTCTGGAGAAGGCTCCCTTCGGGGAGGAATTTCCGACGGCCACTGGCGTCGATCCGGATGTCGTCTCGCCCAAGGTACCGCAGGAGTGCGGGGGAACTTTTTCGGACGGAAGGGGTTGCACCCCCAAGGCATACACTTCCATTCCCTGTATCTCTTGCACTCCTCGTTCTGCGCACTCTCGGGACAATACTATTTGAATGGCCTGTTGAAAAGTCAATGTTGGCTGAGCTAACAACTTTCTCTGGGTGGCCGCATTGTTAATACCGCAAACCAAACGGTCGCGTAACATTTCTGACAAGGTCTCACCATAGTCACAGTACTCCGCAATCCTGCGTAGCCTGGATAGAAAGTCGGGAAGGGATTCTCCTGGGGTCCTCTCAGCGGTATTAAACCGGTAATGTTGGACTATCTAGGGGCTGGTTTAGCACAAGGCTAAATCGCTGGCTTTTAAAGCAGACCAAGGCAGGCCTGCAGCATGGTTCAATTCCCGTACCAGCCTCCCCGAACAGGCGCCAGAATGTGGCGACTCGGGGCTTTTCACAGTAACTTCATTTGAAGCCTACATGTGACAATAAGCAATTTTCATTTCATTTTGTGGGCGGGGTTGGGTTAAAATGCTGCCCCACGAAATTCACAAGTTCATCAAACGTTTTGGTGTCTGGCGCAGCTGGGTACGTAAGGCTCCTAATCACCCCAAACGTATGTGGGCCGCAGGCAGTGAGCAATATGACTACCTGGCGCTCGTTTTCGGTGATATTGTTTGCCCGGAAATAGTAACGCATCCGTTGTGCATACTGGTTCCAGCTTTCCAGCGCAGCATCAAAAACATCCAAACGTCCGTACAGAGGCATGGTGTAATAGAAAACAACTTCCAACCTGTATCCAACAAAAATCCAGGGCAGTGGCTTCAGCAGTGTAGACAGCTATTCACTTTAACCCTCGTCGCCAGTTTTATGAGTAATCAAGCACGAGTTTCAAGGATACAAAGAAGTAACATTTATTTACAGTAACATATATCTATACACAACAGCAGCAACCTCACTTGCTGCTTATTCCTTCCTGCTGGTTCTAAACTGGACAGCTTTATTTATACAGGGAGTCTGCTAATGATTTCTCCGCCCCCCCCCCCCCCTCATGGGGGAAGCTCATACTCCCACAAGATTGTGGGATTGTCATTAGTCCCCAGCCAATGGTAAGCAGGCAGGTTATAACACTTTCTTTATGACTTTGAATCATTTGTTTCATAAAATTCAGCAAATCTGCTGAATCTCGGAAGAGCTTTTTGTGAGGCCCAGGCAGGAAATCCATGATCGTCGGGAAGTTATTGCACAGCTGCAAGGCAAATAAAATGTTTGTTAACACTTAGATTTCTGGTCATATGATGTCATAGGACGAGATTTACCGGCTTTTCACACCGTCAGGGAATTCCGGACCCGCACCGGCGCACGGGAATCCTGTTGACAACGCTTGGACCGGTAGATACCGCTGGCAGGCCGCCTCCCCACCAAAAAACACGTGGTGGGGTGGACCGTAAATCCCACCCATTTGGTTGATGTGGACTCAGTTATCCCAAACAGAAAAATGCATGAAAAACTGTTTAATCTCCTGGTCTCATGCTGAACCAGGGAGCCCAAGAGAGTCTTTGATTCGATTCTTGGTCTTAGCTGAGTCAATAAGAGCTGGCACTAAGCTGGGAAAAAAGGATAGGCAGCACGGTGACACAGTGGTTAGCACTGCTGCTTAACGGCACCAGGGACCCGGGTTCGATCCCGGCCCCGAGTCACTGTCTGTGTGGAGTTTCCACAATCTCGCCGTATCTGCATAGGTCTCACCCCCCACAACCCAAAAAGGTGTGCAGGATAGGTGGATTGGCCTTAATTCCTCCTTACTTGGAAGAAACAGAATTGGGTACTCTAAATTTATTTGAAACGCTGGGAAAAAAGGCTCATGTTTCTAAATAATGACAGGAAAGAAACGGGTGGGAGAAAACAAGCTTTTAACTTGCAGAACTAACATCGGGTAGAGGTCACAAGTATGGCACCCAGTCAGAGAGTGGTTATGATATTGGACTAAAAATCCAGATGACAATGGTCGTGATTCTCCATATCCCTATGCTGGATGGGGGAAGGCGACGGTTTGAAGCCTGGTCACGATGCTCTGCCCCCTCCAAATCGGCGTCATCGGGACGCACGCCGCGCACAGTCGCATTGCGGGTAGTACGTCAACAGCCGGCCCACCCGTGATGCCCTGCCTGCGACGGGCCGAGTTCCCAGCGGTCGGGAGCCTGGCGTGCCGGCGCGTGGACAGTGTCCAGCGCCACCACATGCGGCGGAGATCCATGCCGCTGGCCGGGCGGTGGGGGCCAGCCAGGAGGTGGACTGTGGGGTTGGGATGGGCGTGTACGCAGTCCAGCACGGCAGGCGCCATCTTTTCCGGCATGACTGGTGCATGTGTGGGAGTGTCGGCATGCGCGGCTGCAGCTTGTCAGCCCTGCACATGTGCAGCACGGGATCCTGCGACTCTCCGACTGTTTTCCACTCGTTCCGTGGGTGTTTCACGCAGCTCCAATGCTCGCCCGTCACCGGTAGCGGAATCGATGAGGGATTCGCGCCGATTATCCTGTCGTGAAGCACTACGGATCATCCGTTGGCGTTGGCACTTAGCCTCAGGAACGGAGAATCCAGTCCATGATGCCTCGGGCGTGATTCAGTGGAAAGGAAACAGAGTCTGCCCCGGGTGATGTTCTTGTTCTGAATATTTACCCTCTGAAGATATTGGAAGTTATTTATGTGTATTTATGGTTATGGAAATTATATGAGACAGCACAGTGGTAAGTACTGCTGCCTCACAGCGCCAGGGTCCCGAGTTCAAATCCGGCCTTGGGTGACCACTTGTGTGGAGTTTGCACATTCTCCCTGTGTCTGCATGGTTTTTCTCCGGGTGTTCCGGTTTCCTCCCACAGTCCAACAATGTGCAGGTTATGTGGATCAACCATGATCAATTGCCTCTTAGTGACTAATGGTTAGGCGGGGTTACAGAGATCGGGGGAAGTGAAGTGGGCCTGGGTGGGGTGCTGTTTGGGAAGGTTGGTGCAGACTCAATGGGCCGAATGACCTCCTTATGCACTGTAGGGATTCTTATTTGACAGTGTGATCTTCATAAAGTAACCCTAATACCCTTGGCAGCAGTCTGATTCTTCCTCTTTATAACTTTATATCTTCTACCTTGTATATACGCATTTTTGAAATGTGATCAACCTGAACAAAGATAAGTGAAGCCTGACAAGTGTAGCTAACCTCTGTAGCTAGGTAATAGAAATAGTTGAAAACTGTTACTTAACAGGTTAGGCAACATCTGTCGAGAGAAACAACATTTCAGGTCTAAAGGTCGTCAGTCTGCCTGGACTACTGAATACTTCCAGCATTTTCTGTTTGTATTTCATGTTTCTTGGTAGAAAAGCTCAGGAGGACTGAGAAGGTAAATTAAATATTTAATTTGTAAACCTAAAGTAAAAGGGCGCAACGTGGCTTCCAGTTCTCAGGTCTCCATTGGGACGACTGGCAGTGCCGACCCCATTCCGGGTTGGATTTTAAAGGGTGAATTCACGAGCCCCGTTGGGCGGACCTCAGCTCACTAGCGGGAAGCTGATATTCCACGAGTCTCACGGACAGATCAGTCGATGTGTCCCCATGGGTCTTGTGAGGGGTATTATACGAGCATTCACAGTATTTTGCCTTTATAGACATTTGTTCTGTAGTGACATTGGGCGGGCCGGATTTCCCACCCTCGCAGCATGTTTTCCAGCGGCGGCTCGCCAGTGGCCGCAGGCGGGATCTTCTGGTCCACCAATGGGGTTTTGCATTGTTCACCGGTGAACCCGCCACGGGGAGGCCGCCATTGGCAGGAAGGACTGGAAAACTGAGCACTATATCTTTCTTTTTTAGTTATTGCCTAAACCAGAAATAGAAAATGAATAGTCGACCATTACTCTCAGATCCCTTTCTAAACCTTCATTTCCAAACACAGATCATTTATCCATTAAAATTCAAGTCGTCATTTATTTCCAAATTAAATAATCAATTGAAATCCTTCTACAAATCTCCAGCTGCTCCTCTCTCTGCCACTCCCATTATTTGAGCATCTTCTGCAAATGTGACAGTTTAAGTTAGTTTCAGTCACATTATGATTTTAAAAGAAAGGGAAATACCTGTATCCAGGGGCCACTTAAAACTCGTATATTTTCAGAAATCATCTCCATCAATGTGAGAAACATTTTATCTGCATAATCAAACCGGTCTCCAAAGTCGATGGAACAGATTATATTAAATGCTGCGCATCTCAGCAGACGGCTTGGGCTAAGTGGGGTATCTGATATAATTGAAAGAGAAGGTCACTTAGAAAAGTCTACAGTGTTACACAAATAACAGAGGAAGATATTAATATTTCATAGATGTTAATATTCAAAAATATGTAAGTAAACTGGCCAAAAAATTGGTTTTATTCCTGTTTCAGGCCAAAATAGATCATTGCTCAGTGTTCACGCTGGACATCTGAGACTTGTTTGAAATTGGGCCTTGGAGCTCATCACCATGTTTCTGGTGAGCTACAGTTGAGTATTCAGAGGCAAACCTTTTTTGTCCCCACTTTGTGCCTGGAAAACAGACACAATGAGGCCTAATTTCCTCCCAGTATCAATTGGCTTTTGGATTAGGGGAGCCGCCTGATCTGAATTTAAATCTGTCCTCTTTCAGTGACCATTTACCTGCATTCCCAGTCGGGGAGGATATCACTCGATTCAAATTAGGGTCAAGTAACTGATTTTACTTCATAATCTTCCAATGTGCTGAAGCGCACTGTAGAGATCCCACCAACACCCACCTGAGACCAACCAAGATCGGGGGATTAAACCTGAAGCATTTCTAGTATTTGCACCTCAGTCACTCATTGCTATGAATAGTTGAGCTATCTTAACTTTCATTTACACCTTGGGAATGTTGGCTGACATTTGATGCCACTATCCCTTTGCTAACAGCAAGATAAATACCGAAACATACAGAACGGTTTTTCACAAACCAGCGTGTGCAAACAGAAGCCTGTAGAAATAAAAACCTCCTTAATAATTGTTGAGAATAAAATCATACAGCACATTCAGCCCATCCTGTGTGTTCACCAAAGAGAAGGAATTAGAACATAGAACATACAGTGCAGAAGGAGGCCATTCGGCCCATCGAGTCTGCACCAACCCACTTAAGTCCTCACTTCCACCCTATCCCCATAACCCAATAACCCCTCCTAACCTTTTTGGTCACTAAGGGCAATTTATCATGGCCAATCCACCTAACCTGCACGTCTTTGGACTGTGGGAGGAAACCGGAGCACCCGGAGGAAACCCACGCAGAGAACGTGCAGACTCCGCACAGACAGTGACCCAGCAGGGAATCGAACCTGGGACCCTGGCGCTGTGAAGCCACAGTGCTATCCACTTATGCTACCGTGCTGCCCGGTGTGCTACCGTGCTTGGTGGATGTTGAGTCTGGAAAAGGGTGTGTAGATAGCCTGGGTCACATTGAGATTCAGAAAGACGAGGTGTTGGGCATCTTGAAAAATATTAAGGTGGATAAGTCACCAGGACCTGATGGGATCTGCCCCAGAGTACTGGAGGAGGCAAGAGAGGAAATTGCTGAGGCCTTGACAGAAATCTTTGGATCTTCACTGTCTTCAGGTGATGTCCTGGAGGACTGGAGATGTTGTTCCTTTGTTTCAGAAGGGTAGCAAGGATAATCTAGGGAACTACAGGCCGGTGAGCCTTACGTCAGTGGTTGAGAAATTACTGGAGAGAATTCTTTGAGACAGGATCTACTATCATTTGGAAGCAAGTGGTCGTATTAGCGAGAGGCAGCACGATTTTGTGACGGGGAGGTTGTGTCTCACTAACTTGATAGAGTTTTTCAAGGAGGTCACAAAGATGATTGATGCAGGTAGGGCAGTGGATGTTGTCTATATGGACTGCAGTAAGGCCTTTGACAAGGTCCCTCCTGGCAGACTTGTACAAAAGTTGAAGTCAAACGGGATCAGAGGTGAGCTGGCAAGATGGATACTGAACTGGCTAGATCACAGATGGCAGACAGTGGCAATGGAAGGGTGCTTTTCTGATTGGAGGGCTGGTGACTAGTGGTGTTCCGCAGGGATCAGTGCTGGGACCTCTGCTGTTCGTCGTATATATAAATGATTTGGAGGAAAATGTAACTGGTCTGATTAGTAAGTTTGCGGCCGACACAAAGGTTGGTGGAATTGCGGTTAGCGATGAGAACTGTCAGAGGATACAGCAGGATTTAGATTGTTTGGAGATTTGGGCGACGAGGTGGCAGATGGTGTTTAATGCGGACAAATGTGAGGTAATGCATTTTGGAAGGTCTAATGCAGGTAGGGAGTATACAGTGAATGGTAGAACCCTCAAGAATATTGACCGTCAGAGAGATCTAGGTGTACAGGTCCACAGGTCACTGAAAGGGGCAACACAGGTGGAGAAGGTAGTCAAGAAGGCATACGGCATGCTTGCCTGCATTGGCCGAGGCATTGAGTATAAAAATTGGTAAGTCATGTTGCAGCTGTATAGAACCTTAGTTAGGCCACACTTGGAGTATAGTGTTCAATTCTGGTCACCACACTACTAGTAGGATGTGGAGGCTTTAGAGAGGGAGCAGAAGAGATTTACCAGGATGTTGCCTGGTATGGAGGGCGTTAGCTATGAGGAGAGGTTGAATAAACTTGGTTTGTTCTCACTGGAACGAAGGAGGTTGAGGAGTGACCTGATAGAGATCTACAAAATTATGAGGGGCATAGACAGAGTGGATAGTCAGAGACTTTTTCCCAGGGTAGAGGGGTCAATTACTAGGGGGCATAGGTTTAAGGTGCGAGGGGCAAGGTTTAGAGGAGATAGACGAGGTAAATTTTTTACACAGAGGATAGTGGGTGCCTGGAACTCGCTGCCGGAGGAGGTGGTGGAAGCAGGGACGATAGTGACGTTTAAGGGGCATCTTGACAAATACATGAATAGGATGGGAATAGAGGGATACGGACCCAGGAAGTGTAGACGATTTTAGTTTAGACGGGCAGCATGGTCGGCACATGTTTGGAGGGCTGTACTTTTCTTTGTTCTTTGTTCTAATTCCTTTGCAGATGTCTTAAATCTATGTCCTCTGATTATCGATCCATCTCCCATCAGAAAAGGATGCTACTCACTTGCACTCCCAAGACTCCTCTGAATTATGAACATCTTTTTAAAATCCCCCCTAACCTTATGTTCTCTAAGAAGAACAACCTCAAGTTGCTGCACATACTGAAGCGCCTCATCCATGGGATCAATGTAATATTAATTCATTTTATGTTCTTTCTCCTGAAGTGCACGACACCTGCCGGGTTGAGCTCCAGCAGCTCTCCGGTTCTTCATTAATGTAGACAGGTTGTTCAGTGGTGGAAGGCATCACTGCAACCAGGACAGAAACCTGCCTTCACTTGACATCCATCTGTGAGGAGACACTGGACATTGACTAGGGGTGGAAACCCAGGGTGGAAGTTTCTTTCTTTAAACCTCAAGTTAATTGCCACAGATCCAAGTGCTGACCAGACTCTTGAGGGATAAACAGACATCAAATGTCCTTTTCCCACTTCTTCATCCAACTGCTGTATCAAAAAGTGAAGGCTGTCACTCGGTTTCATTCCTATCTTTGATTTGGAACTTGAAAAAAAAATAGCAAATCTACTAGGATTTGAAAATGACATTCCTCCAGTATTCTATTCAGAAACCTTTTTTATTTCGAATAGCTGTAACTAGAAACTGGGCTTCCTCCAAGATCCGCTCTTCAATACTCTTTTTCCCCATTCCAAAATTCCTCAGGGTGTTGAGAGTGAATCTGCGAAGCTGTTTCCATCTCTCTCCATTGCTGAAGACAATTCCTGAATCAGAGACATTTAACACAAATGTAAATAACTTGGGGGTGGAATTTCCTATTCGCTGCGGACAAATGTATGTAATATTTTTCAATACATTTTTCTCCCCTTTGCCACAGCCTCCAAATAGCTCACCCAAGCGGTCATTTTTCTAGGTGCGTGTTGGGCTTTGCAGTTGGCCTCAGAATCCCTGAGTTAGGGAGAGGAATACAGCTTCCAGGAACTCCTGGTGCAAAGTGTCCATAATGTAGGCTATGATTATGGTTCCAAAATAAGTGGTTGAGTTTTATTGCGCTCAGCCTTGCTGTCTCACTGTTGCCACCTGCATCCAAAGAACAAACTTGGACAAGGTGCTGGAAGGCTACGTGCACCAGGGAACCGTACACACAAGGGTATGATTCATTCCACAGATGATTGGAGAAACTGACAACTACATGCAGATCATGTATAAACTGCCAAAACGTCAAGACTCCACTTACTGTGACTTTGCGACCTTGTTACTACACAATCCGGAAAAATCCCAGGATATTCGTCCTTCAACACTTCAGTTGTCTGATTTTCCACTGGCTTATCAACCACTGTAGGCATCACTCACACCTGCGATCCAGCTATATCATTACCCAAGATAAACTGTATTCCTGGACAAGATAGTTTATCTGTTACTCCTACTACCACTTCACCATTCATCACTGGCCTTTCCAACCTTACCTGATATAATGGAACGCGACTCCTCTCACCCTGAATTCCACATATCACCACCTTTTCTGGCAACATTCTTCCCAAACTACGTAATTCCTCATTTCTTACCATTAAAGATTGACTAGCCCCTGTATCTCTTAAAATTGTTATTTCTTTACCTGCTCCACATGAGTAAACTTTACCCACACAAGTAAATTCATTAAGGACATCTGGCACCTTCTTAACAATTACTTCTTGAACAGGTTGTACAATCGTTTGCTCCTTATTCGCTTCCCTTGGGCTTTCCTTTACCCCTCTAACAAACCCCACTGTCTTATCCTGTTTTACCACATCAGCCTTCCCAGTGCTTTTTTCAACCACCAACACTGTGACTTTACATGGCTTAGTTTATTACAGTGAAAACATCTGAAACTTTTCATTTCTTTTCCACCCTCCTGGATTTCTTTTTTTTAATCTGAGGTACACTATCTTTATTGTCTCCCATCAGATCACCTTTACCTTTGCCACTTGAGTATTTCTCATATCCCCAGTTTCTATCCCTCACCGGCTGAAACTGATGTCGGAAACCAATCTTTGATTTATGAACTAATTCATAATCATCTGCTATTTCCGCTGCTAATCTCGCAGTTTTAACCCTCTGTTCTTCCACATGAGTTCTCACTACATCAGGAATTGAATTTTTAAACTCCCCCAAAAGTATAATTTCTCTGAGAGCTTCATACGTTTGGTCTATTTTCAAAGCCCTTATCCACCTATCAAAATTACTCTGTTTGGAGACTTCCGGGTGCGGCGATGACCAGCTGAGTCGCACGTTTCGGCAGCTCCCTGTGAAACGGACTTTTGGGCTCTTGATAGGAGCCCCAACGGCAATTTTGACGGCTAAAAACACTGTGCGGTAAACCAGAAGGGAATCCCCCCTGGATACGGATGGAAAAAGGAGGAGAGAGTGGCCAGATTGCAGTGGATCCTTTAGAACAGCGGCAAGGAAGGCAAGCAAAAACCAAGATGGCGTCGGAAGGTGGCAGTTTAACATGGGGCCCTGAACAACAAGAGTTCTTGAAATGCTGTGTGGAAGAGATAAAAAAGGAAATGAAGAAAGAGCTGTTGGCCCCGATACTACAGGCGATCGAAGGGCTAAAGGAGGAACAAAAGACCCAGGAGCGGGAGCTTCGGGTCGTGAAGGCAAAGGCAGCCGAGAATGAGGACGATATACAGGGCCTGGTGGTGAAGACGGAGACGCAGGAGGCACATCAGAAACGATGTGTGGAAAGGTTGGAGGCACTGGAAAACAACGCAAGGAGGAACAACCTGAGGATTCTTGGTCTTCCTGAAGGTGTGGAGGGAGCGGACGTCGGGGCATATGTGAGCACGATGCTGCACTCGTTAATGGGAGCGGAGGCCCCGGCGGGTCCGTTGGAGGTGGAGGGAGCATACCGAGTGATGGCGCGAGGACCGAGAGCAGGAGAAATTCCCAGAGCCATAGTGGTGAGATTCCTCCGTTTTAAGGATAGAGAAATGGTCCTTAGATGGGCGAAGAAAACTCGGAGCAGTAAATGGGAGAACGCGGTGATCCGCGTTTATCAAGACTGGAGTGCGGAGGTGGCGAGAAGGAGGGCGAGCTTTAATCGGGCCAAGGCGGTGCTTCATAAAAAGATAACATTTGGAATGCTGCAACCGGCAAGACTGTGGGTCACATATCGAGGGAGGCACCACTACTTTGAGACGGCGGATGAAGCGTGGACTTTTATTGTGGAAGAAAAACTGGAATGAGCGGGTTATTAAAAAGAACGTTCGAACAAAGTGGTGGGGCGAATGTGAAGGGCAAAGAGGGGTTTTATGTACTAATCCTGCGATGTGGTAACTTTTCTCTCTCCCACAGGTGGTGATGGGGGAGGAGGGGAGGTGGAGGAGATGGGGCGTTGGCCATTGGGGGCGGGGCCAAGGGAGAAGCGCGGGCTTGGTTCCCGCGCTATGATAATCATGGCGGGAATAGAGAAGCAGGAAGGAGGGGGCGTCGCACGGTGCGAGCCGAGGTCACGGGGGGAAGCCGAGGTCAGCCAGAGTTTGCTGACTTCTGGGAGCAACATGGGGGGAGTAATTACGCTAGCGGGGGATCTAGCGGGGGGGGTGGGAGGGGGGAATTACTGGGTTGCTGCTGCTGGGGAGAGGGGGGAGCTGGTATGGGAGAGGATGGGCGGGGGGGCACCGCCTGGGGGAGATACAGCTGCGTGGGAGCTGGGTGAGGAGCTGGAAAAAGGTGATGGCTAATCGACAAGGGGGGGGGGGGGGGGGGGTAGGAAGCCCCCCAACTCGGCTGATCACGTGGAACGTGAGAGGGCTGAACGGGCCGATAAAGAGGGCACGGGTACTCGCACACCTTAAGAAACTTAAGGCAGATGTGGTTACGTTGCAGGAAACGCACCTGAAACTGATAGACCAGGTTAGGCTACGCAAAGGATGGGTGGGGCAGGTGTTCCATTCGGGGCTAGATGCGAAAAACAGGGGGGTGGCTATATTAGTGGGGAAGCGGGTAATGTTCGAGGCAAAGACTATAGTGGCGGATAACGGGGGCAGATACGTGATGGTGAGTGGCAAACTACAGGGGGAGACGGTGGTTTTGGTAAACGTATATGCCCCGAACTGGGATGATGCCAATTTTATGAGGCGGATGCTAGGACGCATTCCGGACCTAGAGATGGGAAAGCTGATAATGGGGGGAGATTTTAATACGGTGTTGGAACCAGGGCTGGATAGGTCGAAGTCCAGGACTGGAAGGAGGCCGGCAGCAGCCAAGGTACTTAAAGATTTTATGGAGCAGATGGGAGGTGTAGACCCGTGGAGATTTAGCAGACCTAGGAGTAAGGAGTTCTCGTTTTTCTCCTATGTCCATAACGTCTACTCGCGAATAGACTTTTTTGTGCTGGGTAGGGCATTGATCCCGAAGGTGAGGGGAACGGAGTATACGGCTATAGCCATTTCGGATCACGCTCCACACTGGGTGGACTTGGAGATAGGGGAGGAAACAGGAGGGCGCCCACCCTGGAGAATGGACATGGGACTAATGGCAGATGAGGGGGTGTGTCTAAGGGTGAGGGGGTGCATTGAAAAGTACTTGGAACTCAATGATAATGGGGAGGTCCAGGTGGGAGTGGTCTGGGAGGCGTTGAAGGCGGTGGTTAGAGGGGAGCTGATATCAATAAGGGCACATAAAGGGAAGCAGGAGAGTAAGGAACGGGAGCGGTTGCTGCAAGAACTTTTGAGGGTGGACAGACAATATGCGGAAGCACCGGAGGAGGGACTGTACAGGGAAAGGCAAAGGCTACATGTAGAATTTGACTTGCTGACTACAGGCACTGCAGAGGCACAATGGAGGAAGGCACAGGGTGTACAGTACGAATATGGGGAGAAGGCGAGCAGGTTGCTGGCACCCCAATTGAGGAAAAGGGGAGCAGCGAGGGAAATAGGGGGAGTGAGGGATGAGGAAGGAGAGATGGAGCGGGGAGCGGAGAGAGTGAATGGAGTGTTCAAGACATTTTATAAAAAATTATATGAAGCTCAACCCCCGGATGGGAGGGAGAGAATGATGGGCTTCTTGGATCGGCTGGAATTTCCCAAGGTGGAAGAGCAGGAAAGGGTGGGACTGGGAGCACAGATCGAGGTAGAAGAAGTGGTGAAAGGAATTAGGAGCATGCAGGCGGGAAAGGCCCCGGGACCGGATGGATTCCCAGTCGAATTCTATAGAAAATATGTGGACTTGCTCGCCCCGGTACTGACGAGGACCTTTAATGAGGCAAAGGAAAGGGGACAACTGCCCCCGACTATGTCTGAAGCAACGATATCGCTTCTCTTAAAGAAGGAAAAGGACCCGCTACAATGCGGGTCCTATAGACCTATTTCCCTCCTAAATGTAGATGCCAAGGTCCTGGCCAAGGTAATGGCAATGAGAATAGAGGAATGTGTCCCGGGGGTGGTCCACGAGGACCAAACTGGGTTTGTGAAGGGGAGACAGCTGAACACGAATATACGGAGGTTGTTAGGGGTAATGATGATGGCCCCACCAGAGGGAGAAACGGAGATAGTAGTGGCGATGGATGCCGAGAAAGCATTTGATAGAGTGGAGTGGGATTATTTGTGGGAGGTGTTGAGGAGATTTGGTTTTGGAGAGGGGTATGTTAGATGGGTGCAGCTGTTGTATAGGGCCCCAGTGGCGAGCGTGGTCACGAATGGACGGGGATCTGCATATTTTCGGCTCCATAGAGGGACAAGGCAGGGATGCCCTCTGTCCCCATTATTGTTTGCACTGGCGATTGAGCCCCTGGCGATAGCGTTGAGGGGTTCCAAGAAGTGGAGGGGAGTACTTAGGGGAGGAGAAGAGCACCGGGTATCTTTGTATGCGGACGATTTGCTACTATACGTGGCGGACCCGGCGGAGGGGATGCCAGAAATAATGCGGATACTTGGGGAGTTTGGGGATTTTTCAGGGTATAAATTGAACATGGGGAAAAGTGAGTTGTTTGTGGTGCATCCAGGGGAGCAGAGTAGAGAAATAGAGGACCTACCGTTGAGGAAGGTAACAAGGGACTTTCGTTACCTGGGATCCAGATAGCTAAGAATTGGGGCACATTGCATAGGTTAAATTTAACGCGGTTGGTGGAACAGATGGAGGAGGATTTCAAGAGATGGGATATGGTATCCCTGTCAATGGCAGGGAGGGTGCAGGCGGTTAAGATGGTGGTCCTCCCGAGATTCCTCTTTGTGTTTCAGTGCCTCCCGGTGGAGATCACGAAGGTTTTTTTCAAAAGGATTGAAAAGAGCATCATGGGTTTTGTGTGGGCCGGGAAGACCCCGAGAGTGAGGAAGGGATTCTTACAGCGTAGCAGGGATAGGGGGGGGCTGGCACTACCGAGCCTAAGTGAGTATTATTGGGCCGCTAATATTTCAATGGTGAGTAAGTGGATGGGAGAGGAGGAGGGAGCGGCGTGGAAGAGATTAGAGAGGGCGTCCTGTAGGGGGACTAGCCTACAGGCTATGGTGACAGCCCCATTGCCGTTCTCACCGAGGAACTACACCACAAGCCCGGTGGTGGTGGCTACACTGAAGATTTGGGGACAGTGGAGACGGCATAGGGGAAAGACTGGAGCCTTGGGGAGGTCCCCGATAAGAAACAACCATAGGTTTGCCCCGGGGGGAATGGATGGGGGATATGGAATGTGGCAAAGAGCAGGAATAACGCAACTGAAAGATCTGTTTGTGGATGGGAAGTTCGCGAGTCTGGGAGCGCTGACCGAGAAATATGGGTTGCCCCAAGGGAATGCATTCAGGTATATGCAACTGAGGGCTTTTGCGAGGCAACAGGTGAGGGAATTCCCGCAGCTCCCGACACAAGAGGTGCAGGACAGAGTGATCTCAAAGACATGGGTGGGGGATGGTAAGGTGTCAGATATATATAGGGAAATGAGGGACGAAGGGGAGACTATGGTAGATGAACTAAAAGGGAAATGGGAAGAAGAGCTGGGGGAGGAGATCGAGGAGGGGCTGTGGGCAGATGCCCTAAGCAGGGTAAACTCGTCGTCCTCGTGTGCCAGGCTAAGCCTGATTCAGTTTAAGGTATTACACAGGGCACATATGACTGGAGCACGGCTCAGTAAATTTTTTGGGGTGGAGGATAGGTGTGCGAGGTGCTCGAGAAGCCCAGCGAATCATACCCATATGTTTTGGTCATGCCCGGCACTACAGGGGTTTTGAATGGGGGTGACAAAGGTGCTTTCAAAAGTAGTAGGAGTCCGGGTCGAACCAAGCTGGGGGTTGGCTATATTTGGGGTTGCACAAGAGCCGGGAGTGCAGGAGGCGAGAGAGGCCGATGTTTTGGCCTTTGCGTCCCTAGTAGCCCGGCGCAGGATATTGCTAATGTGGAAAGAAGCCAAGCCCCCGGGGGTGGAGACCTGGATAAATGACATGGCGGGGTTTATAAAGCTAGAGCGGATTAAGTTCGTCCTAAGGGGGTCGGCTCAAGGGTTCACCAGGCGGTGGCAACCGTTCGTCGAATACATCGCAGAAAGATAGACGGAATGGGAAAAAGAAGGCAGCAGCAGCAGCCCAGGATCGGGGGGGGGGGGGGGGGGGGGGAGGAGGAACCAGAAGGACTCTCAGGGTTGTTAATATATACTGTATAGTATGTATAGGTCGTTGCTACAGATAATTATATATTGGACTGTTAAATTATATTTTTGGAGAGTGTTACTTGTGACAAGGCAGTTGCCAATTAGGGCTAGTTTTCATTTTTGTTATTTATTATTTATTCATTTTTTGTTTATAAAATAGGTCATTGTTATTTGTGTTGTTATAATATTGTGTAAAGGATGCACAATGTACTGTGTTGGTTGACCAAAAATTTTCAATAAAATATTTAATAAAAAAAAAAAAATTACTCTGTTTGAGCCTTTCAAACTCTTTGTATGTTTGACCAAATTCATTCCTTAAATTTCTAAACCTTTGTCTGTAAGCTTCAGGCACTAGCTCATATGCACTTAAGATGGATTTCTTCACCTCCTCATACGTTCCAGATACCTCCTCCGGTAGTGATGCAAACACTTCACTAGCTCTACCTACCAGCTTTTTTTGAATCAGTAACACCCACATGTCCTGTGGCCATTTCATTTGTTTAGCTACCTTCTCAAATTAAATGAAAAAGGCTTCCACTTCCTTCTCGTTAAACCTTGGCAATGCTTGGACATATTTAAATAGATTCCCACCAAGCCTTCAACGATGACGCCCTTTCTCACTATCCTCATCACTATCATCCAACTGTACGTTTCCCTTTACGTCTGCCAATTTTAACTGATTGTCATAGTTCATGGCGATTTTCTAAAGTTCAAACTCCCTCTCTATCTTTTTGTTCTGCTCGGGCTATTCTTTCTTTTCTCCTTTCTTCTCTCTCCTTTTCTTTTTCCTCTCTCTCTCTTTCTCTTTTTTTCCCCTCTCTCTCTCTTTCTCTTTCCTCTCTCTCACTCTCGTATTCCAGCCGCTTTAATTCTTTCTGATGTTCCATGTGTTTAATTTGTAACTGAATTTTTGCCATTTCCAATGAGTCAAACGCTAACTCAGGCAACTTTAAATGCTTAACCACCGCCATAATTACCTCACCTTTTCGCATTTTATCAGGTAAGGTTAACTGCAATGTTCTTGTCAAATCTAACGTCTGCTTTTCGTTTCTGTCCATAAAGTACTATGTGTGACATTCTCCACCCTCAAAAATTTCTGAGCCTCTGAAAGAGCCATTGTTCACAACACTCTCCCCACTTAAACCAAAATACCACACCGGAAAAGCAACAATCCTTCACTGTCTTTAAGTTCGCAAAAGCTAATCCAATCGATAGACTTTTATCCCGAACGAGCTCCCATTGTTATGGGTGAGGCTTTTCAGAACCCCAAAATGTATCATAGAGTTCAACCAAACTCTCCCTTTAATGGATTTGGTGCTTTTCCTAGCACACGGCTTTTTCCCTTGGTGTGGGATTACAATTATGGACACGTGGGTAAACACAAAACACTGTTTATTCCAAGAACTCAACTTAACATCTTAAATAAACATTGGATTTCTTAAAACCCCTTACTTCAAAGATAACTCAGAAAATATTACAACAGTAAATAATTCCTTAAAATGTTCCTTCAAACTTCCAAGAGACTTAACACCCTTAAACAGTATCACATCAGGTTAAAGGATATCTATATATTTTCTGTAGAATGGCAGAGACTGTCGCAGACTGGCCTTCTACTTTTAAACTGCTCTCAGCAAAACCAGCCAGGCACTTTTTAGCGGCTCTCAGCAAAACCAAACTGCAAAACTTGCAGCTCTCTGGAAACACACAGACACTGCTTTTAAACTGAAACTAAAAACCTGCAAAACACAGACTGCAAAATGGCTGAACTGAGCTGAGCTCCACTCACTCTATGACATCACTGTTTTCTTAAAGGTACATTGCTTACACATCCATTTCTTAAAGGCACTCTTGCATGACACTAACCAGTTGTCATGGAATGGTATGCTAACGCATGCAAACACCGGTTCTGCAATCCGGTGCAGGGCATGTTGTCATCACCAGTGGGGCCCCGGAGCATGGCCAGCACCAACCCTGATTTGTGCAGACGCCCGATGCTCAGCTCGATCGCGATCCACGTTTCCGGCGTCACGGGGCGGAGAATCCACCCAATATCTCAAAATTATCTACTCTCTGGGGAATCTCCAACAATTATAACATGTTCCATTAAGAATCTCATTGTAAACAAGTACATGGTTGGAATGAATGATCATCTCACTTTTAGAAGATCATAATTGTATCTTTTGCAGACGCACCGCCTGCCTGTATTTTCAATCAGAATTTAAAAAATTTTTGCTGCAACAGATTTATATACTCTCACAACCACAAGCCATGGAGGGCAGTCAGTGGGATGTGTAGCAAGATGGCTGCCTAGCAGGCCTCGGCCATGGCTGTCTGTGCCTGGGTGCCCTGGTCCTGTGAGGATTCACCCCATCCCACAGTCGTGCCTCTGCATGTCCTACCGCCTGTCTCTTCCCTCAACAGCCATGATGCCTGTTTCCCGACTTTTGAAACCACAAGTGAAACTCACTGTTGGTAGTTCTTCCCGGCACAGATGGAGCATCGCGGAGGCTCCTGGAATATTGGCTTAGGCCCTCTAATGATATGCTGACAGCATTTACTTTATGTGTGGAGTACTTGACGCTACTGTCGAGGCACCGGAGCATGGCATTCTGGCGGGTGCTTGACACTGGCCACGAGTTTGGCCTCATGCGCGATTCTCCATTCAGTTGCGTTTCGTGATTCCGGCATTGTTGAACGGAGAATCCTGCTCAAGATGTCACCCATTTAAGACCAAGATGAGGAGAAAGTTTTCTATGAGGGTGGATAGCCTGTGGAATTCCCTTCCCCAGAGAGCAGTGGAGGTACGGTCTCCAATATTTCTGAGACTGAAATCGGGCAAAAATCGGGATAAATCGGGCAGCACGGTAGCATTGTGGATAGCACAATTGCTTCACAGCTCCAGGGTCCCAGGTTCGATTCCAGCTTGGGTCACTGTCTGCGCGGAGTCTGCACGTTCTCCCCGTGTCTGCGTGGGTTTCCTCTGGGTGTTCCGGTTTCCTCCCACAGTCGAAAGATGTGCAGATTAGGTGGATTGGCCATGATAAATTGCCCTTGGTGTCCAAAAATTGCCTTAGTGTTGGGTGGGGTTACTGGGTTAGCGTGGAGGTGTTGACCTTGAGTAGGGTGCTCTTTCCAAGAGCTGGTGCAGACACGATGGGCCGAATGGCCTCCTTCAGCACTGTAAATTCTATGAAATGGTCAGATTCTTGACTGACAAGGGTATACAGGGCAGACCAGACAGTAATGGTTACAATCAGATCAGCCATGATATCATATGGTGAAACAGACTTGAGGGGCGGAATGACTTGCTCCTGCTCCTAATTTGTACGGTCGTACATATGTGTGCATTGCAGGGACCATTCTCTTAGATCCCCAGTGGTGTTCACCTGCTGCCAGAAATACACTCACTACTGCTGCCTTTGTTGGCAAATCTGTCAGCTTTTGGTGGGATTCAACATATCAACATTTAAATGAAACCCAAAAATTAATACTTCCCAAGGTCTCATGTTGTAGTAAGCTCTTCACTCCTGTCCCAGTTCTCATGCCGCTGTCCAGCCCCAGGTTAAAATTAGATTCTAGATTCCGAAATGAGAATGTTGCATTCTCCCAACATTATAATCCCATGTGTTGGACTGTTGAAATACATCCTTCAACCTCTTATAGTAATGTTGCTTACCATGAACTTGTGGATACTTTGCCACGATCTGGACAGCCCATTGCACTGTCGTGTGTTGTTGAAAACTCACCGCTATTCTTAGAAGTCTCCCTAGACCAAAAAAGGCCGACATTCTAAATGGTGAACAGGGATTCTCACTCCCTGACTGCTATGCAGGCTTCGGTGGGTGCTATTCAGGTCAAACAATGTTTTCAAGTTATTCCCCGGTATAACCCATACCTTCACAGAAGATTTCATCTACCTACCACTTAGTAGCATCGATCCTGGATCCTGCATTGCTAAGTAAGTAAAGTAGACTTTGGAATAACCACTGTTTCAGGTTAAAACATTTAAGTTATTTTATTATTATATTTTTTATTTTAAAAGCTGCAACCACTGACTTTACAGAAAGGTAAAAGGATCTTGCTTCTGGATCCTTCTGGTTGGTTGAAAGGACCTTCAGGCCCACCTTGACAATCAATCTTCTTTAAAGTCTGGTCTTCTTTGATGTATTCGCTGGTTGCTATGTCCTATCATTCCCATGTACCGAGCTGTGAGAGCTGGCTCTGCTGGCTGTCTCTGAGCTGACTCTGTCTCCTCTTTAAATTCTAGTCTTCCTTAGATGTATTAGTTGTTTTAGCTCGGCTGCTATGTCTTATCTTTCCCATGACCGAGCTGACTGTAAACTGACTCTGCTTGCTTCTCTTGTTCCTTCTCTGCTTCTCTCTCTCTCTCCCGAACTTCCTAATCTCCTGTCCCCTTTTATCATAGAATGTACAGTGCAGAAGGAGGCCATAGATTATCATAGAATTTACAGTGCAGAAGGAGGCCATTAGGCCCATCGAGTCTGCACCGGCTCTTGGAAAGAGCACCCTACAAGGTCCACACCTCCACCCTATCCCCATAACCCAGTAACCCCACCCAACACTAAGGGAAACTTTGGACACTAAGGGCAATTTATCATGGCCAATCCACCTAACCTGCACATCTTTGGACTGTGGGAAGAAACCGGAGTGCCCGGAGGAAACCCACGCACACACGGGGAGGATGTGCGGACTCCGCACAGACAGTGACCCAAGCCGGATTCGAACCTGGGACCCTGGAGCTGTGAAGCAATTGTGCTATCCACAATGCTACCGTGCTGCCCGCTGCAGGGTTTATATATTTTTCTAACAGTTATTAGCTTTTATGACTTTATTGTAAAGTAACTTTTATTTCACTTGGATTGTAAAAGGTTCCTTTAATCAAAATTTTTCTAACACGACTAAGTATTCATTTTGGGCATGGCCTCAGCCCTCAGATCTGATTACATTGTCCTTTGTGATGTCCAAAGTTCCTTTGTGACATTCAAAAATGCTTTGGTTTCAATAGGGGTGTGAATTTTGGTTCCTGTCATTTCTATAGTTTTATTATCGAATTGTGTCCCCAGCTCATAATTTTGACTTTGAGTTTGGCTTTAAATTATGTTTCTCGCAGACTGATAGTCTCCAATTTTCTTTAATTTACTTGGTGTTAGCAGAATTTCACACCTATATATTTGCCCCCCCTAGTCATTCTTTTCCATCTGCTGATTTTACTTCAATGAAGGTGTGAATCATTGCTTTTAGCTGTATGCTAAAATCCACTTGGTTATAACTTGAAAGGTTTACATTTATCACCTAACTCAAATGAAACCCTCATCGATGCTTTTCCAGATGCTTACTAAGATGGTTAATTTCAATGAAGGTGTGAGCTATTGTTTTTAGCTTCATACAAAAATCCTGCTTGTTTGCTAAGCCTGCTTGGGAGAAAGAATCTCAATTTTATAATCCTGCTCTTTGCAACTGCTATTAACCCTTTGTGGGATCTTTCCCTGTATCCTCACATGTTTCTTAAATTAGGTATTGCCAGACTTCCATGTTTCAAATGACACATCTTTCCGTATTATCAATTACACCCCGTCTTGCCATTTGAAACATAACTATATAATTTGGTCAATTATCCCCCCATCCAATTGTACTGACTAACATTTATCCCCGATCTTTGTCATTTGTATGTATGTTTTGTGATTTTAAATGGTGCACTGAATTCAATTTGTAAATGTATCCATATCACAGACCAGTGTCGATAAGAGTCTTTCCTCAAGTCCAATTACCGTGAACCATAGCTGCAGCCGCTCAGGAAGGTAACACAATAGCTATACCCGTGTGTCCCACTACCTCCAAAGCATTTTACTTCCTTGGGGTAGCAGCACCGTAAAAGCTTCCTCATGTCCCTTAGAGACAGCACACAACTCAGTCCATCAGTAACCAAAAAGGTATTTTGTCCATCACTGGCTGTTTAGTGTCCCATTTTTCCGTCATCCAAATTGCTTTCCGTGTCTCATTGGAATGGTAAACTATGATATCATGTACCACCCACTGATTCCCTTGCTTCATTAATTTAAAAGGTTCAATCGATCCTGCTTCTATCCCTAACTTCCCCACATTAATGTCTAACATTGTCCTGAACCATGTATGCCTGCCAACCCCTGGTGTACATGAGAGAATATCTTTCTGACAAATTTCCTTCAAATCTCTTTCGTCTGTTATCATTTCCCTTACAACATGAAAGTGTATATTTTCCATTACAACATTTGCAACATAATATGCCAACAGTATTCGCAAAACCACATCAAACTATCGCTTGTCTTTTTCCAAATAATTTCTCCCTATTGTTAAATATACAGTAAAAATTTAAGTCTTATCTTAACATATTACTCATTACCTAACCACACAAATAGACTGTGTGTTACAACTTTACATATTTGCAACTGTTATCACAATTCCAATACTAAAAATAAAGTACAATATCGACACATCCCTTCATGGCTTTGGGACCAAAAGTCATTACATACTAAATATGACGTGTTCACAACATCACTATTATTCGTGATGTTCTATGCAGTTAAATCAAGAAAACACACTAAACTACCACTATTCCCCCTCTATTAAAACATTCACACAATTTAGAAATGCTGATCAAGTTCTTGAATGGCACATACCCCCATTATCATACATAACAGTCCCTACCAATTTACATGACATTTCTTCCTTAATAACTATTACAGTTCGTCAATGCAATATTGTTTGCTGCATTGGTAATAATTTTCCCGCCGTGGCATCAAGCTACAAAAATTCTTAAACTATTGTAATTTATCATGTTGGGGTTCCTCTTCTGTCGCTGCTGTCTGCCGAGACCCTTATTAAATCCACCGCGTAGTACATACCCCGTGGAGACCGCAGATCATCCATCAGCTGATGTCCTGTTAGAGATGTGTGACCGTAGGTTTCACTGTTCATTAATAATTTGATATTTTGATTTGTTTCTAACCCGTAAAGTTTTCCTCTGGGCTCTGTCATTTAATTCCCTCAAATATGTAGCCAATTGTATCATTAGTTTCCCCCAATCCTGTCTAAAACATTCTTCTCTGGAGTGTAGTTCTCTTCCTTCTTGTGAACTGGTTTGTCTGTTATTTATTTTTTCCATCTGAAAAATCAAATGAACAGGTCAAGGGTGGAGAGGGCCCTAATCTTTCATTTGTACTTTCTATTTTTGTTTGGATACCCCAGAAGTGCCCTCTCCAGGACTTCCGGATTTCTTATGCCACCATTTATTTCCTTTTTATTTTTGAATTGGTTTATTTTCCTTATCATTGATGTACATCATACAATTAAGGCCTGTTAAGCCTCCTCCTTCTGTCATTGCACCCCTGAGTGAGATTCGAAGAATCTCAAACTCCTCCTCTTTTGCTCACGCAGTGATCCAAACTGGTCGAAACCGTATCCTGATACATTCCTGATATTGCTACTGCATTTACTTTAATTATTTTATTTTGATTACGATCGGATTTTCATGAAAGTTAAGTTCCAAACATGACATTTTAACTTCATCATCTGTCCAATCAATGCTGCTGACGGTTTTAATTCACTGTCTTCCCACCAATTGGGTCATGTGTTTTAATTGTGATACGATTTCTCTTGTTCCAGACACCATGCTTCTCTAATTCAACTGTATGTTTACTCAGATTCTGAACCATCTTGTCTATACATTTCACAGCTTCACTGATTATTTTTCCTGCAGTTTTAGTACCTTCACCCAAACTTCCTCTATGTTATCAATTGTTTTAATATCTTAATTTTTCCTGCATCAATATTTATTAAATATTTCCCTGCCATCAGATTCTCATTTCCTGATACTGCAAGTAATTCTCTTAATCTAATTTTTGGTTCAATATCCTTATTCTCCAAAGCTCCTTCTTCAATGTATTTAATATTCTAAACATCACTGTTTTTGCTAGTGACATTTTGTAATCACCGGGCACTAGGACCCTGCGGAGCTATGCCATGTCAATTTTAACGCATCAGTTTCAAAGTAATTACCTGCAAGTAGGTGACTGCTGCAGAGTAAAAATTTCTTTATCTGTTTATTCTAAGACAAATTTAGTTCTGAACATACTGATTTACCACCTCATACTACTGATCACATTTCTACATGCCATTTATAGCTACCAATTAATGTGAAACCCGGTTTTACAAAATACAACATTTTTAAAAATACAAACACTAAAGGAAATTCACAAATCCTTATTAAACATACACACACTCATTCATCCACTTAGATATTGGATTTCCACTCTGTAGGATTTCACAAATCCTTATTAAACACACACACATTTATCCATTGAGATCTTGGACCTCTATTCAGGAGGGTTTTAGTTACACTTAACAAAAATTGAGACCCATCCGTGCTGATAAGCCTCTCTTATGCAGGAGGTTTTTGCCTCTGTTAATCTTTTCCACTCTTGTTTCATTGCTTCAACTCTCTTGACCGGGTTTCAGAGCAAGAGGATTATTCTAATTGCCATTTTTCGGAATTCTAAGTTCCGTTCCTGGTTGTCCCTTTCAGTTGCAATCTGAAATTAAGGATATGTACCCTTTCTGGACCCCATCCAAGGCTATCTAAAGCACTATCTTCCTGGTTTAGTTAAGGGTCGATTGGTTGTTGGTCTCTAAAGATTCTAAGTGTCCTTATTCCTCTAGGATGAACCCTCACAATCTGCCTTACTCGAAGGATGATTTATGTTTTGGCCTCCTTTTACCAGGAATGGATGCAAGATTTTTAGTGCTGTCACCAAGATGTCTTGCAGACTTTTCCTCAGGGTCAGCATCTTCTAGTCTGCTGATTTTCACATCTAACCTGAGTTTTAGTCCCCTTGATCCACAGAATATCCTTACAAAAGTCAATCACACATGACTTTCCAGACTAAACTCGGCAGGTAAAGTCTGACTCACACATAGACCAGAAACTTCTAATATTCTAGCCTTTGTGCCGGTTAGAAACTTCTCATATTCCAACCGTTTCTTGGGAACTAGAAACGTCTAATATTCTAGCCCCCACTCTAACCCCATTCTGCTCAGCTAGAAACTTCTAATATTCTAGCCTTGCTTTACCTAGAAACTTCTAATATTCTAGCCCCCACTCTACCCCCATTCTGCTCAGCTAGAAACTTCTAATATTCTAGCCCCCACTCTACCCCCATTCTGCTCAGCTAGAAACTTCTAATATTCTAGCCTTGCTTTACCTAGAAACTTCTAATATTTTAACCTTCCACGCTGGGTGCCATGGAGAAAGCAAAACAACCGGCTGGGCATAATTAACACAGTGTTAACATGTCGGGTGCCATGGAGAAAATAAAACAACCCGCTAGGCGTAATTAACACGGTTTTAATTAATCCTTAGGCTCCATGTTGTTGAAAACTCACCACTATTCTTAGAAGTCCCCCTATACCAAAAAGGGCCGACATTCTAAATGGTGAACAGGTATTCTCACTCCCTGACTCCTATACAGGCTTCGGTGGGTGCTATTCTGGTCAAACTATGTTTTCAAGTTATCCCCCGGTATAACCCATACCTTCACAGAAGATTTAATCTACTTACCACTTAGTAGCAGCGATCCTGGATCCTGCATTGCTAGGTAAGTTAAGTAGACTTTGGAATAACCACAGTTACAGATTATAACTTCAAAGTTATTTTATTATTATATTTTTTATTTTAAAATCTGCAATCACTGTCTTTACAGAAAGATAAAAGGATCTTGCTTCTGGATCCTTCTGGTTGGTTGATGGGACCTTTAGGTCCACCTTGAGAATCAATCTTCTTTAAAGTCTGGTCTTCTTTAGATGTATTCGCTGGTTAGCTCGGTTGCTATGTCCTTTCTTTCCCATGTACCGATCTGTGAGAGCTGGCCCTGCTGGCTGTCTCTGAGCTGACTCTGCCTCCTCTTTAAATTCTAGTCTTCCTTAGATGTATTAGCTGTTTTAGCTCAGCTGCTATGTCTTATCTTTCCCATGACCGAGCTAACTAAGCTGACTCTGCTTGCTTCTCTTGTTCCTTCTCTGCTTCTCTCGCTCTCTCCTGGACTTCCTAATCTCCTGTCCCCTTTCTCAGGGATTTTATATTTTTCTAACAGTTATGAAGCTTTTATGACTTTATTGTAAAGTAACTTTTATTTCACTTGGATTGTAAAAGGTTCCTTTAATCTAAATTTTTCTAACACGACTAAGTATTCATTTTGGGCATGGCCTCAGCCCTCAGATCTGATTACATTGTCCTTTGTGATGTCCAAAGTTCCTTTGTGATATTCAAAATGCTTTG
The DNA here is from genome assembly GCF_047496885.1 of Scyliorhinus torazame. Lineage (NCBI taxonomy): Eukaryota > Metazoa > Chordata > Chondrichthyes > Carcharhiniformes > Scyliorhinidae > Scyliorhinus > Scyliorhinus torazame. The sequence continues at coordinate 9,788,698 of NC_092731.1, read as the reverse complement.
GTTTCAATAGGGGTGTGAATTTTGGGTCCTGTCATTTCTATAGTTTTATTATCGAATTGTGTCCCCAGCTCATAATTTTGACTTTGATTTTGGCTTTAAATTATGTTTCTCGTAGACTGATAGTCTCCAATTTTCTTTAATTTACTTGGTGTTAGCAGAATTTCACACCTATATATTTGCCCCCTTAGTCATTCATTTCCATCTGCTGATTTTACTTCAATGAAGTTGTGAATCATTGCTTTTAACTGTATGCTAAAATCCACTTGGTTATAACTTGAAAGGTTTACATTTATCACCTAACTCAAGTGAAACCCTCATCGATGCTTTTCCAGATGATTAATTTCAATGAAGGCGTGAGCCATTGTTTTTATCTTCATACAAAAATCCTGCTTGTTTGCTAAACTTGCTTGGGAGAAAGAATCTGCATTTTATAATCCTGCTCTTTGCAGCTGCTATTAACCCTTTGTGGGATTGTTCCCTGTATCCTCTCATGTTTCTTAAATCAGGTATTGCCAGACTTCAAATAACACATCTTTCCATATTATCAATTACACGTGCTGCATAGATACATAGAACATACAGTGCAGAAGGAGGCCATTCAGCCCATTGAGTTTGCACTGACCCCCTTAAGCCCTCCCTTCCACCCTATCCCCATAACCCGCTAACCCCTCCTAATCTTTTTGGACACTGAGGGTAATTTAGCATGCCTTTTTGGACACTAAGGGCAATTTAGCATGGCCAATCCACCTAACCTGCACGTCTTTGCACTGTGGTAGGAAACCAGAGCACCCGGAGGGAACCCACGCAGACACGGAGAGAACGTGCAGACTCCGCACAGACAGTGACCCAGCGGGTAATCAATCCTGGGACGCTGGCGCTGTGAAGCCACAGTGCTAGTCACGTGTGCTACCGTGCTAGTTGTTTCAGTTCCAGCAAAAAATAAGTTCAATATTGTCCACAACAAGTTCATGTGAATGAATTCCGAGTCATGCTTATGTTCTTCCTGAAACAAATTAAATCTACTTTTAAAATATGTTGTGTGTCACTTTCAGATTTCTTTTCAAATACAGGTTGTGCTATTAACCAATCCATTTATTACATTTTATAGCTGCTTTTGTATTGGTGTCAACGGGACATTTACGACACTAGTTCCCAAAATGCTGGTCTTGTTTAGCTGGTGTTAACCTTTGTGTAAACCTGTTGGACTCACCACATCAGTATCCAGCCAAACCACTCCTTACCTTAGGGGAGCAGGTACGAAAATTGAAACTGTACGAATGTAAAAAGAAAACTGCTTCCAGTACCTCCTCCACCTTGATGAGGAAACTGTCAATATAATCCCTGGGAAAATCTTTCTGCAAACTTTCTTTATGACTTTGAATCATTTGTTTTATAAAATTCAGCAAATCTGCTGCATTTTGGAAGAGCTTTTTGTGAGGCCCAGGCAGGAAATCCAGGATCGTCAGGAAGTTATTGTACAGCTGCAAGGCAAAAACATGTTTGTTAACACTTATATTTCTGGCCATATGATGTCATTGGACGGGATTTACCGGCTGTTCACACCGGCAGGAAATTCCGGTCCCACACGGGCACATAGGAAATCCTATTAACAACGGCGGGACCGGTAGATACCGCTGACAGGCCGCCTCCCTGCCAAAAAACATGTGGCGGGGTGGACCGTAAATCCCACCCATTAGATTGGTGTGGACTCGGTTATCCTAAACAGAACAATGCATGAAAAACAGTTCAATCCCCTGCTGTCATGCCGAACCAGAGAGACCAAGAGAGTCTTTGATTTGATTCTTGATCTTCGCTGAGCCAATAAGAGCTGGCACTAAGCTGGGAGAATAGGACATGCAGCACAGTGGCACAGTGGTTAGCACTGTTGCCTCATGGTGCTGAGCACCCGGGTTCGATTCCGGCCCCGGGTCACTGTCCGTATGGAGTTTGCACATTCTCCCAGTGTCTGCGTGGGTTTCACCCCCACAACCCAAAAAGATGTGCAGGGTAGGCGAATTGGCCACGCTAAATTGCCTCTTAATTGGAAAAAACAGAATTGTGTACTCTAAATTTATTTAAAAAGCTGGGGAAAAAGGCTCATGTTTCTAAATAACGACAGGGGGAAAACGGGTGAGAGAAAACAAGCTTTTAACTTGCAGAACGAACATAGGGTGGAGGACACAAGTATGGCACCCAGTCAGAGAAGTGGTTATGATATTGGACTAAAAATCCAGGTGACAGTGGGCGTGATTTTCATATCCCAATGCCGGATCGGGACAGGCGACGGTTTGACGCCGGGTCACGATGCTCCGCTCCCTTCAAATTGGCGTCATCAGGATGCGCGCCGCGCACGGTCACAATGCGGGTAGTACGTCATCAGCTGGCGCACCTGCAATGCTCTGCCTGCGACGGGCCGAGTTCCCAGCGGTTGGGAGCCTGGAGTGCCGGCGCGTGGACAGTGTCCAGCGCCATCACATTCGGCAGAAATCCGATCTTCTGGCCGGGCGGCTTCTGCCAGGGCTGAGGGGAATGATGGGGGGTGGCCAGGAGGTGGCCTATGGGGTTGGGGTGGGCGGGTATTTGTTCCAGCACAGCCGGCGCCTTACGGCGAGACTGGTACATGTGTGGGTGTGTCGGCATGCGCGTCTCCAGCTTGTCAGCCCTGCACATGTGAGCACGGGCCCCTACGATTCTCCAACTGTTTTCTGCTCGTTCCGTGGGTGTTTCACGCGGCGCCGGTGCTAGCCTCTCACCGGTAGCGGAATCGGTGAGGGTTTCGTGCCGACTTTCCCGTCATGGAACACTACGGATCATCTGTTGGCGTTGGCACTTAGTCTCAGCAACGGAAAATCCAGCCCATGATGCCTCGGGCGCTACTTAATGGAAACGAAACATTAATATATAAACACACCCTGGTCATGTTCTTGTTCTGAATATTTACCCTCTGAAGATATTGGAATATTTATGTGTATTTATAGTTATGGAAATTATTTGAAGCAGAACAGTGGTAAGCTGTCTCACAGCGCCAAGGAGCCGGATACTAATCCAATCCTGGGCGACCGCTTGTGTGGAGTCTGTTATGGGCCAGGGTTTAGAGAACCCCAAAGTGTATCATGGAGTTCACCTGACCCACAACGTTTAATAGATTGTGGTATGGGGAGCATACGGCCCACTCTACAGGTGTGGTACAGCAGAAATGGAAAAGTATCTTTTAAAGCAAAACAGTGTTTAATCTATAAACTCAAGTTAACCTTTTTAACGCTTACAGTGAACATCTCAGCAACCATTAATTCAAATACAACCCCCAAAGGCTACAACACTAAGTAATCCTTTAATCTGTCCTTTTAACATCCATAAGACTTAAAAACATAACCTTTAACAGAAGCACATCACGTTAAAGTCACCACTCAGAGCAGTTATTAAGTTTTAAATTACCAAAGGATCGATTTACAGTTTTTAGATTACAGAGAGAGACTCATACACCTTCTGGCTGTGACTGCAGCTATCCAGCTCTGAAAATGAAACTAAAACACACCCTGCAGCAAACAGCTTAAAACGAAAGTAAAAAGCTGACAGACAGCCCTGTTCCACCCACACTCTGACATCACTGATAAACACCCATTTCTTAAAGGTACATTTCTTAAACACCCATTTCTTAAAAGTACTCTCACATGACAGTCTGCACGGTCTCTGCGTGGGTTTTCTCCGGTTTCCTCCCACAGTCCAACAATGTGCAGGTCACGGATTGGCCATGGCCAATTGGCTCTTAGTGATTGAAGGTTAGGCGGAGCTACAGAGATAGGGGAAAGTAGGCCTGGGTGGGGTGCTCTTTCAGAGGGTCGGTGCAGACTTGATGGGCTGAATGTCCTCCTTATGCACTGTAGGGTGTGGTAAACCACTGTTACACCTGTATTCGGTGACGTAAGGTAGGACCTGTACTACAGGTTCACCGTTAGCTCCTGCCTGCTGGCTCCGCCCAGTAGGAGGAGTATAAATATGCATATCCTCTATTCAGCAGCCATTTCGCCAGATGCTGTGGGAGGCCACACATCTTACTGCAATAAAGCCACAGTTGTATCCAACCTGAGTCTTTGTACAATTGATCGTGCATCAGAGGGATTCTTATTTGACAGTGTGATCCTCATAAGGTAACCCTAATACCCTTAGCAGCAGTCTGGTTCTTCCTCTTTATAAATTCTAATTTGTGTATACACATTTTTCAAATGTGATCAACCTGAACAAAACTAAATGAAGCCTGCCAAGTGTAGATAACCTCTGTAGATAGATAATAGAAATAGTTGGAAACTGTTACTCAACAGGTTAGGCAACACCAGTAGAGAGAAAAAAAATTTCAGGTCGAAAGGTCGTCGGTCTGCCTGGGCTACTGAATACTTCCAGCATTTTCTGTTTGTATTTCATGTTTCTAGGTAGAAAAGCTCAAGAGGACTGAGAAGGTAAATAAAACAACATTTAATTTGTAAACATAAAGTAAAAGGCCGCAACGTGGCTCCAAGCTCACACGTCTCAATCGGGACGACTGGCAGTGCCAACCCCATTCCGGGTTGGATTTTAAAGGGTGAATTTACGAACCCCGCTGGGCGGACCTCTGCTCACTAGCGGGGGAGCTGATATTCCACGAGTCTCACGGAGAGATCAGTCGATGTGTCCCGTGGGTCTTGTGAGGGGTATTATATGAGTATTCACAGTATTTTGTCTTAATAGTCATATTTTCTGTAGTGACTATGGCCGGGATTTCCCACCCCCGCACCATGTTTTCCAGCGGCGGCTCGCCAATGACCACCGGCGGGATCTTCTGCTCCACCAATGGCGTTTTGCATTGGCAGGAAGGGCTGCAAAACTGAGCTCTATGGGCTGGATTCTCCCAAAATGTGACTATGTCCCCACACCGGCGTAAAAACACTGGCGTTTTACTCTCAAGATTCCTTGGAAAAAGATGAGCTGATTCACTGACCTACAGGGGGCTAGCAGAGACCCAGAGTAGTTCACTTAGCTTTAGCTGCGGATACGGGCCCCCGCACTTCTGGTTTTGAGTCCGCGCATGCGCACGGCGGTGGCCTCCAGCGGCAGTCGGACCGCGGAGACAGATGAAGAATGTAGGCACCCCCCCCGCGATCGGCCACGCGCCCGAAGCTCGACAGGCATGATCTGCCCCCTGGCCGCCCATAAGGCCCCCTCCCCGGTGTCTGATCCCCCGCCCCCAACCAGGGCGACCGCAGACTGAGTCCGCAGACGCAACGCAAGCATCCTGAACAGCGATAGGTGGTTAGAACCACGCCGTCAGGAACTCGGCCGGTTGGGAGCGGAGGATCGCTCGGAGGGCCTCTGGCAATGGGAGTACTCCGCGAATACGCCGATTCTCAGGTCCCGGAGAATCGCCGGACCGATGCCGGGCCTGATTTTGGCGTGAAATTGGATTCTCCACACCCGCGCCAAATGCCCTATATAGAACATAGAACATAGAATGATACAGCGCAGTACAGGCCCTTCGGCCCACGATGTTGCACCGAAACAAAAGCCATCTAACCTACACTATGCCATTATCATCCATATGTTTATCCAATAAACTTTTAAATGCCCTCAATGTTGGCGAGTTCACTACTGTTGCAGGTAGGGCACTCCACGGCTTCACTACTCTTTGCGTAAAGAACCTACCTCTGACTTCTGTCCTATATCTATTACCCCTCAGTTTAAAGCTATGTCCCCTCATGCCAGCCATTTCCATCCACGGGAGAAGGCTCTCACTGTCCACCCTATCTAACCCCCTGATCATTTTGTATGCCTCTATTAAGTCTCCTCTTAACCTTCTTCTCTCCAACGAAAACAACATCAAGTCCATCAGCCTTTCCTCATAAGATTTTCCCTCCATACCAGGCAACATCCTGGTAAATCTCCTCTGCACCCGCTCCAAAGCCTCCACGTCCTTCCTATAATGCGGTGACCAGAACTGTACGCAATACTCCAAATGCGGCCGTACCAGAGTTTTGTACAGCTGCAACATGACCTCCCGACTCCGGAACTCAATCCCTCTACCAATAAAGGCCAACACTCCATAGGCCTTCTTCACAACCCTATCAACCTGGGTGGCAACTTTCAGGGATCTATGTACATGGACACCTAGATTGCTCTGCTCATCCACACTTCCAAGAACTTTACCATTAGCCAAATATTCCGCATTCCTGTTATTCCTTCCAAAGTGAATCACCTCACACTTCTCTACATTAAACTCCATTTGCCACCTCTCAGCCCAGCTCTGCAGCTTATCTATATCCCTCTGTAACCTGCTACATCCTTCCACACTGTCGACAACACCACCGACTTTAGTGTCGTCTGCAAATTTACTCACCCACCCTTCTGCGCCTTCCTCTAGGTCATTGATAAAAATGACAAACAGCAACGGCCCCAGAACAGATCCTTGTGGTACGCCACTTGCAACTGAACTCCATTCTGAACATTTCCCATCAACCACCACCCTCTGTCTTCTTTCAGCTAGCCAATTCCTGATCCACATCTCTAAATCACCCTCAATCCCCAGCCTCCGTATTTTCTGCAATAGCCTACCGTGGGGAACCTTATCAAACGCTTTACTGAAATCCATATACACCACATCAACTGCTCTACCCTCGTCTACCTGTTCAGTCACCTTCTCAAAGAACTCGATGAGGTTTGTGATGCATGACCTACCCTTCACAAAGCCATGCTGACTATCCCTGATCATATTATTCCTATCTAGCTGATTATAAATCTTGTCTCTTATAATCCCCTCCAAGACTTTACCCACTACAGACGTGAGGCTCACCGGTCTATAGTTGCCGGGGTTGTCTCTGCTCCCCTTTTTGAACAAAGGGACCACATTTGGTATCCTCCAGTCCTCTGGCACTATTCCTGTAGCCAATGATGACATAAAAATCAAAGCCAAAGGTCCAGCAATCTCTTCCCTGGCCTCCCATAGAATCCTAGGATAAATCCCATCAGGCCCGGGGGACTTATCTATTTTCAGCCTGTCCAGAATTGCCAACACCTCTTCCCTACGTACCTCAATGCCATCTATTCTAATAGCCTGGGTCTCAGCATTCCCCTCCACAACATTATCTTTTTCCTGAGTGAATACTAACAAAAAATATTCATTTAGTATCTCGCCTGTCTCTTCAGACTCCACACACAACTTCCCATCCCTGTCCTGGACTGGTCCTACTCTTTCCCTAGTCATTCGCTTATTCCTGACATACCTATAGAAAGCTTTTGGGTTTTCCTTGATCCTACCTGCCAAATACTTCTCATGTCCCCTCCTTGCTCGTCTTAGCTCTCTCTTTAGATCCTTCCTCGCTACCTTGTAACTATCCATCGCCCCAACTGAAACTTCACACCTCATCTTCACATAGGTCTCCTTCTTCCTCTTAACAAGAGATTCCACTTCTTTGGTAAACCACGGTTCCCTCGCTCTACGCCTTCCTCCCTGCCTGACCGGTACATACTTATCAAGAACACGCAGTAGCTGATCCTTGAACAAGCTCCACTTATCCAGTGTGCCCAACACTTGCAGCCTACTTCTCCACCCTACCCCCCCCCCCCAAGTCACGTCTAATGGCATCATAATTGCCCTTCCCCCAGCTATAACTCTTGCCCTGCGGTGTATACTTATCCCTTTCCATCATTAACGTAAACGTCACCGAATTGTGGTCACTGTCCCCCAAGTGCTCTCCTACCTCCAAATCCAACACCTGGCCTGGTTCATTACCCAAAACCAAATCCAACGTGGCCTCGCCTCTTGTTGGCCTGTCAACATATTGTTTCAGGAAACCCTCCTGCACACACTGTACAAAAAATGACCCATCTAATGTACTCGAACTATATCTCTTCCACTCAATATATGGAAAGTTAAAGTCTCCCATAATAACTACCCTGTTACTTTCGCTCTTCTCCAGGATCATCCTCGCCATCCTTTTCTCTACATCCCTAGAACTATTTGGAGGCCTATAGAAAACTCCCAACAGGGTGACCTCTCCTTTCCTGTTTCTAACCTCAGCCCATACTACCTCGGAAGATATCTTTCTGTTTCAGTTTATTGCCTAAACCAGAAATAGAAAATGAATAGTCGACCATTACTCTCAGATCCCTTTCTAAACCTTCATTTCCAAACTCAGATCGTTATTTATTCATTTAAATTCAAGTTGTCATTTATTTCCAAGTTAAATAATCAATTTAAATCCTTCTGCAAATCTCTAGCTGCTCCTCTCTCTCATTATTTTAGCATCTTCTGCAAATGTGACAGTTTAAGTTAGTTTCAGCCACATTATGATTTTAAAAGAAAGGGAAATACCTGTATCCAGGGACTACTTAAAGCTCGCATATTTTCTGAAATCATCTCCAATGTGAGAAACATTTTATTTTCATAATCAAACCAGTCTCCAAAGATGATGGAACAGATGATAATAGATGCTGCGCATCTCAGCAGACGATTTGGGTTAAGTGGAGTATCTGATATAATTGAAAGAGAAGGTCAGTCAGAAAAGTGTACAGTGATACATAAATAACAGAGGAAGACATTAATATTTCATAGATATTAATATTCAGAAATATGTACGTAAACAGTGGCCAAAAAAATGGTCTTATTCCAGTTTCAGGGCCAAAATAGATGACTGCTCAGTGTGAATGCTGGGGGGGGGGGACTCATTTGGGTCCTCAGGGGTTTTATGTGTGTGTTTATATATTAGTTATTTATATTAGATTTTACGAAGTTACTATTTTAGTTACTATTTCTGTTGTTTCTTATGTTGTTGTTGGCAGTTGCCGTTAGTTAGTAGAATCATAGAATCATAGAAGTTTACAGCATGGAAACAGGCCCTTCGGCCCAACCAGTCCATGCCGCCCAGTTTTTACCATTAAGCTAGTCCCAGTTGCCCGCACTTGGCCCATAACCCTCTATACCCATCTTACCCATGTAACTATCTAAATGCTTTTCAAAAGACACAATTGTACCCGCCTCTACTACTACCTCTGGCAGCACATTCCAGACACTCACTACCCTCTGAGTGAAGAAATTGCCCCTCTGGGCCCTTCTGAATCTCTCCCCTCTCACCTAAAACCTATGCCTTCTAGTTTTAGACTCCCCTACCTTTGGGAAAAGATGTTGACTATCTACCTTATCTATGCCCCTCATTATTTTATAGACCTCTATAAGATCATCCCTAAGCCTCCTATGCTCCAGGGAAAAAAGTCCCAGTCTATCCAGCCTCCTTATAACTCAAACCATCAAGTCCCGGTAACATCCTAGTAAATCTTTTCTGCACTCTTTCTAGTTTAATAATATCCTTTCTATAATAGGGTGACCAGAACTGCACACAGTATTCCAAGTGTGGCCGTACCAATGTCTTGTACAACTTCAACAAGACGTCCCAACTCCTGTATTCAATGTTCTGACCATTGAAACCAAGCATGCCGAATGCCTTCTTCACCACCCTGTCCACCTGCGACTCCACCTTCAAGGAGCTATGAACCTGTACTCCTAGATCTCTTTGTTATATAACTCTCCCCAACGCCATACCATTAACTGAGTAGGTCCTGGCCTGATTCGATCTGCCAAAATGCATCACCTCACATTTATCTAAATTAAACTCCATCTGCCATTCGTCGGCCCACTGGCCTAATTGATCAAGATCCCGTTGCAATCCTAGATAACCTTCTTCACTATCCACTGTGCCACCAATCTTGGTGTCATCTGCAAACTTACTAACCATGCCTCCTAAATTCTCATCCAAATCATTAATATAAATCACAAATAACAGTGGACCCAGCACCGATCCCTGAGGCACACCACTGGTCACAGTCCTCCAGTTTGAAAAACAACCCTCTTCTGTCGTCCAGCCAATTTTGAATCCAATTGGCAACCTCACCCTGGATCCCGTGAGCTTTAACCTTCTGCAACAACCTACCATGCGGTACCTTGTCAAAGGCTTTGCTAAAGTCCATGTAGACAACGTCTACTGCACTGCCCTCATCTACCTTCTTGGTCACCCCCTCAAAAAACTCAATCAAATTTGTGAGACATGATTTTCCACGCACAAAGCCATGCTGACTGCCCCGAATCAGTCCTTGCCTCTCTAAATGCTTGTAGATCCTGTCTCTCAGAATACCTTCTAGCAACTTACCTACTACAGACGTTAGGCTCACCGGTCTGTAGTTCCCAGGCTTTCTCCTGCTGCCCTTCTTAAACAAGGGCACAACATTCGCTACTCTCCAATCTTCAGGCACCTCACCTGTGGCTGCCGATGATTCAAATATCTCTGTTAGGGGACCCGCAATTTCCTCCCTAGCCTCCCACAACATCCTGGGATACATTTCATCAGGTCCCGGGGATTTATCTACCTTTATGCGCTTTAAGACTTCCAGCACCTCCTCCTCTGTAATATGCACACTTCTCAAGACATCACTATTTATTTCCCTTAGTTTCCTAACATCCATGCCTTTCTCCACCGTGAATACCGATGAGAAATATTCATTCAGGATCTCACCCAACTCTTGTGGCTCTGCACATAGATGTCCTTGTTGATCCTTAAGAGGCCCTACTCTGTCCCTAGTTAACTCTTTTTCCCTTTATGCATCTGTAGAAGCTCTTTGGATTCTCCTTTGCATTATTTGCCAAAGCAATTTCATGTCCCCTTTTTGCCCTCCAGATTTCCCTCTTAACTCTATTTCGACAATCTCTATACTCTTCAAGGGATCCACTTGATCCCAGTTGTTTATGTACGTCATATGCCTCCTTCTTCTTTTTGACCAGAGTCTCAATATCTCGAGTCATCCAGGGTTCCCTACTTCTACCAGCCTTGCCCTTCACTCTAAAGGGAATGTGCTTACCCTGAACCCTGGTTAACACATTTTTAAAAGCCTCCCATTTACCAGCCGTCCCTTTGCCTGCCAACAGTCTCCCCCAATCTACCTCTGAAAGTTCCTGTCTGATACCATCAAAATTGGCCTTGCCCCAATTAAGAATTTTAACTCTTGGGCCAGACCTATCATTCTCCATAGCTATCTTAAAACTAATGGAGTTATGGTCACTTGTCCCAAAGTGATCCCTCACTAACACTTCTGTCACTTGCACTTCCTTATTTCCCAAGACGAGGTCAAGTTTTGCCCCCTCTCGAGTCGGTCCATCCACATACTGAATGAGAAATTCCTCCTGAATACACTCAACAAATTTCCCTCCATCCAAGCCCCTAATGCTATGGCTGTCCCAGTCAATGTTGGGAAAGTTAAAGTCCCCTACTATTACCACCCTATTTTTCTTGCAGCTATCTGTAATCTCCTGACATATTTGTTCCTCAATTTCCCGCTGACTATTTGGGGGCCTGTAGTACAGTCCTATCAAGGTGATCTCTCCCTTCTTATTTTTCAGTTCCACCCATATAGACTCAGTGGGCGAACCCTCGGATATATCCCCTCTAAGTACAGCCGTGATGTTCTCCCTAATCAAAAATGCCACTCCCCCTCCTCTCTTACCTCCTGTTCTATCCTTTCTATAGCATCTGTACCCCGGAACATTGAGCTGCCAGTCCTGCCCCTCCCTTAGCCATGTTTCAGTCATAGCTATAATATCCCAGTCCCATGTTCCCATCCATGCCCTGAGTTCATCCGCTTTGCCCGTCAGGCCCCTTGCATTGAAATAAATGCAGTTTAATGTAGACTTTCCTTGCTCTCTGCCCTGCTTTCTCTGGTCATGCTTTACACACTCTCCCTTCCTGCCTTTTGTTTCCGTCCCCACTGACTTCCTACATCGGTTCCCATCCCCCTGCCACATTAGTTTAAACCCTCCCCAACTGCACTAGCAAACACACCCCCGAGAACATTGGTTCCGGTCCCACTCAGATGCAGACCGTCCGATTTGTACAGGTCCCACCTCCCCAGAACCGGTTCCAATGTCCCAGGAATTTGAAACCCTCCCTCTTGCACCATCTCTCAAACCACGTATTCATCCTAGCTATCCTGTCATTCCTACTCTGACTATCACGTGGCACTGGTGGCAATCCTGAGATTACTACTTTTGAGGTCCTACTTTTTAGTTTAACTCCTAACTCCCTAAATTCAGCTTGTAGGACCTCATCCCGTTTTTTACCTATATCGTTGGTGCCTATATGCACCACGACAGCTGGCTGTTCACCCTCTCCCTCCAGTATGCCCTGCAGCGGCTCCGAGACATCCTTGACCCTTGCACCAGGGAGGCAACATACCAACCTGGATGCTCGTTTGCGTCCACAGAAACGCCTGTCTATTCCCCTTACAATTGAATCCCCTATCACTATAGCTCTGCCACTCTTTTTCCCGCCCTTCTGTGCATCAGAGCCAGCCACGGTGCCATGAACCTGGCTGCTGCCACCTTCCCCTGGTGAGCCATCTCCCCCAATAGTTTCCAAAACGGTAAATCTGTTTTGGAGGGAGATGACCACAGGGGATCCCTGCACTGCCTTCCTACTCTTCCTCTGTCTGTTGGTCACCCATTCCCTATCTGCCTCAGTAATTTTAATCTGCGGTGTGACCAACTCACTGAATGTGCTATCCACAACTTCCTCAGCATCGCGGATGCTCCAAAGTGAATCCATCCGCAGCTCCAGAGCCGTCAAGCGGTCTAACAGGAGCTGCAGTTGGACACACTTCTTGCAGATGAAGGAGTCAGGGACGCCAGAAGGGTCCCTGAATTGCCACATCTCACAAGAGGAGCATGACACGGGTCTGAGCTCTCCTGCCATGACTTAAACCTGAAGTTAAATTTGAACTACACTACACAGCTAAGAGAAAGTCAAAGAGAGAAAAGAAAAATCACTTACCAGTCACAAGCCAATCACTTACCTGCTGGCTGTGATGTAATTGCTCCCGAGACTCCCTCACAGGTCTGCTTCTCTGCACCTCCTTAAGATGAGCACCAAATTCCCTTACTAGTTAATTAATTTACTTAAATAATTGTTTTGTTTTTTTTGGAAACTCAACCCCAAACACCAAACTCCAAAAAAAAACAGCCCTCACTCACCTCTTACCCGAACTCAGCCTTACCCAGACTCAGATACACTCTGTTTGCTTCCAGCACTCCGTTTCTAAAGGCACTTCAGCCACACCTTTTGTATCCTTCCTGATTTACAGTCAGCCAATAGGCCTGCTCCCAGAACTGAACTCCCGAAACTATGGACTCTCTGTGAACTCCTGCTGCTTTATGGACTCTCTCTCTGTGAACTCCCGCTGCTTTATGGACTCTCTCTCTGTGAACTCCCGCTGCTTTATGGACTCTCTCTCTGTGAACTCCCGCTGCTTTATGGACTCTCTCTCTGTGAACTCCCGCTGCTTTATGGACTCTCTGTGAACTCCCGCTGCTTTATGGACTCTCTCTCTGTGAACTCCCGCTGCTTTATGGACTCTCTCTCTGTGAACTCCCGCTGCTTTATGGACTCTCTCTCTGTGAAATCCCGCTGCTTTATGGACTCTCTCGCTGTGAACTACCGCTGCTTTATGGACTCTCTCTCTGTGAACTCCCGCTGCTTTATGGACTCTCTCTCTGTGAACTCCCGCTGCTTTATGGACTCTCTGTGAACTCCCGCTGCTTTATAGTATATTATTTATTTAAAAAACGATCAATGTATATATTATTACAAAGTTGTAAAATGGGAAATTTTTGTTTTTGTTTGATCGAAAAACTTTAATAAAATATATTTTAAATTTTTTTTTAATTATCACATGTACTGAAGTACAGTGAAAAGTATCTTTCTGCGGCCAAGGGAACGTACGCAGTACATACATAGTGGACAAAAAAAAGAATAATCGACAGAGTACATTGACAGTGCTGCATCAACAAATAGTGATTGGTTACAGTGCGGAACAAAGCCAAACAAGAGCAGCATAGGGTGTTGTGAATAGTGTTCTTTTAGGGGACAGATCAGTCCAAAGGAGAGTCGTTGAGGAGTCTAGTAACTGTGGGGAAAAAGCTGTTCCTATGTCTGGATGTGCGGGTCTTCAGACTTCTGTAACTTCTGCCTGATGGAAGGGCCTGGAAGAGGGCAACGCCTGGGTGTGAGGGGTCTCTGACAATGATGTCTGCCTTTCTGAGGCAGCGGGAGGTGTATACAGAATCAATGGGAGTGAGGTAAGCTTGTATGATGCGTTGGGCTGAGTTCACCACACTCTGCAGTTTCTTGCGATCTTGGGCTGAGCAGTTGCCATACCAAGCTTTAATGCAGCCGGATAGGATACTCTCTATGGCACACCTGTAGAAATTTGTGAGAGTCAATGTAGACATGCCAAATTTCTTTAGCTTCTGTAGGAAGTAGAGACGTTGTTGGGCTTTCTTGACTGTTGCATCAACGTGAGTGGACCAGGACAGACTGTTGGTGATGGTGACCCCCAGGAACTTAAAGTTATCGACCATTTCTATTTCAGAGCCATTGGTGTAGACGGGGGTGTGTGTCGTGCTATGCTTCCTGAAGTTGATGATCAGTTCCTTGGTCTTTCTAACATTTAGAGAGAGGTCACTTTCGGTACACCATGCAACCAAGTGATCTATCTCCCTTCTGTAGTCTGATTCGTCGTTGTTTGAGATACGACCCACCACAGTCGTATCATCTGCAAACTTATAGATTGAATTGGAGTTGAAACTCGTCACACGGTCATGTATGACAGGGAGGACAGTGGAGGACTGAGCACACATTTGTGGGCCCCCGGTGTTGAGGACTATTGTGGAGGAGGTGTTGTTACCTGTCGTGACAGATTGCGGTCTGTTAGTGAGGAAATCAAAGATCCAGCTGCACAAGGAGGGGTCAAGTCCAAGGTTGCAGGGTTTGGTTATTAGTCTTGTTTGGATAATGGTTTTGAAGGCGGAGATGTAATCTATTGTGGTGCATGTAATCACCATAATATAAGTTGTCTGAAGTACTGTGGCCTATGGCCAGGGAATGGTAATATGATCTCCTTCCATGTATTGTACTGGAACCCTGGCGGGCTCCGCCCCCCCCCCCCCCCGGGCGGTATAAAGACGTGCCGCCTGCGGGCGGCGCTCATTGTTACAGCGGTCACAGGCAGGCAAGCTCCTGGATAATAAAGTTCACTGACAAATGAGGTTCTTTTATATTGAAACAAACGTTATTATCAACACAGGATTAAACAAATTCACCTCACAGAAAATAGCTTTACAATTAACAGTTTAAAAAATCTTAAAATAAAAGGACACACTTTAACCAGTGACTTATACACCCTTTATCTCCAATTAAGCAAAGCCCATTGCAGGTCAAACGGCGTTGCTAAATAAAGTTAGCAAACACAGGGATATTTGCTCTACTCGTGTAGAGCTTTCTTGGAAAGACTGCATGGAGAGAAAGAGAGACAGAGACATATTTCCGGAACAGCCTGCAGATGCTTCAGCCTGACAGCATTTGACAAAACTGTTGTTCAACTTGAAAACTCCCAGCAGACTGCCAAACCTATTTCAAACTGCAAATCTCCAGGCAGACCTGGCTCCTCCCATTAATTACATCATCTCTGTTCAACTCAGTTTGCATGACCTGCTTACTTACATTTAAACACAATGTGGAATTCTCCGTTTGAGAGACAGTAGGTGGGATACTCCGCTTGCCAACGCCGTACTCGACGATCAGGCGGAGAATCCATTTTGATGCCAACCTCTGGGGCGGCGCCATTTTTCGGATGCACCGCCCCCTCCTAAACGGTGTTCTCAGTTAGTACGCTGCACGCCATTGGGTCGGCCTCAGGACGTCACCTGAAGGCCCTCCCCTGATCCTCCGACCCTAATGGGCTGACTTCCCGACGGCGTGGGACACGTGTGCTCTGAGTTTTTGTCAACCTCGTGTGGCGGCTATGGACCGTGTCCAGCACAGCCATAGTCCGGGGAGGTGGGGGGGTTGCCATTCCGCTGGCCGGGGGGCGCTTTGGCAGGGGAAAGGAGGACTGGTGAAGGGTGGTGAGGGTGGTACAGAAGGGCACTATCTGGCAGACCAGTTCTGCGCGCGGCCGGTGCCATGTTGTACGGTGCGACCGCTGCAGGTCATGGACCCGGCAATTATCCGACCATTTCTGTCGCGAATGCCAGGGGTTTTACGTGGCGCGACTGCGAGCCCCCCACCGGGCGAAGCATCAGTGTGGGGGCAGCGCCGACTTTTTCATCATAAACCTAGACACTTCCTGCAGACATAGCCTGTTTTTGAAAACCCACCACTATTCTTAGAAGTCCCCCTATACCAAAAAGGGCCGACATTCTAAATGGTGATCAGGGATTCTCATTCCCCGACTCCGATGCAAGCTTCAGTGGGTGCTATTCAGGTCAAACTATATTTTCAAGTTATCCCCCGGTATAACCCATACCTTCACCGAAGATTTCATCCACTTACCACTTAGTAGCATCGAACCTAGGTCCCGCATTGCTAAGTAAGTAAAGTAGACTAATAACCACTGTTTCAGGTTAAAACTTTTAAGTTATTTTATTATTATATATTTTTTCCTCTTTTTAAAAGATGTAATCACTGTCTTTACAGAAAGGTAAAAAGATATTGCTTCTGGGTCCTTCTGGTTGGTTGAAGGGACCTTCAGGCCCAACTTGACAATCAATCTTCTTTTTAAAATCTGGTCTTCTTTAGATGTATTTGCTGGTTAGCTCAGTTGCTGTGTCCTATCTTTCCCATGTACCGAGATATGAGAGCTATCTCTGAGCTGAATCTGCCTACTCTTTAAATTCTAGTCTTCCTTAGATGTATTAGCTATTTTAGCTCGGCTGCTATGCGCTGTCCATTTCCCATGGCCGAGCTGACTATAATCTGTCTCTGCTTCTCCCCTCTCTCTCTCTCTCTCTCTCTGAGTTCTGGTTGTTGTTCTGGTAGTCCCTGCTCTTGTCTCTCGGTTTATATTTGCTTTCTAACAATTAAGTTTTTATGATGTTCTTGTAAAGTAACTCTTATTTTCTTTGATTGTAAAATGTACCTTTAATCTGAACCTTTTAATCCAACTAAGTATTCATTTTGACATGACTTCATCTCATAGATCTGATTACATTGTGTCCTTTGTGGTGTTCAAAATGCTTTGGTTTCAATAGAGGTGTTACTTTTAATTCCTGTCATTTCTATAGTTTTATTTTCCAATTGTGTCCTCAGCTCAATTTTGACTTTGATTTTGGCTTAATATTATGTTTCTCGTAGACTGATAAACCTGGTATTAGCAAATTTTCACACCTTGAATTCTCACCAAATTCAACTGAACCTCATCCATTCTTTTTCAGCTCCTTACTAAGATAGTTACTTTCAATGAAGGTGTGAGCCATTGTTTTTGGCTTCATTCAAAATCCTGTTTGTCTTGTTTGTTGAGCCTGCTTGACCAAGGCTATCTGCATTTTACAATCCTTCCCTGGCAGCTGCTGTTAGCCCTTTGTGGGATCTTTCCCTGTATCCTCTCATGTTTCTCTCAGACCAGATATTGCCAGACTTCCATGTTTCAAATGACACATTTTTCCACATTATCAATTACACCCCGTCTTGACATTTGAAACATAACTATATAATTTGGTCAAATATCCCCCCCCCCCCCCCCCCATCTAATTGTACTGACTAACATTTATCCCCGATCTTTCTCTTTTGTATGTACATGTTTTGTGATTTTAAATTGTGCACCAAAATCAATTCGTAAATGTATTCATATCACAGACCAGTGTCTTTTTTTGTTCTTTCCTCAAGTCCAATTACCGTGAACCATGGCCTCTGCCGCTCAGGAAGGTAACACAATAGCTATAATCATGTTCCACTACCTCCAAAGCATTTTACTTACTTGGGGTAGTAGCACCGTAGAAGCTTCCTCATGTCCCTTAGAAACAGCACACAACTCAGTCCATCAGTAACCAAAAAGGTCTTTTGTCCATCACTGGGTGTTAAGTGTCCCATTTTTTCATCATCTAAATTGCTTTCTGTTTCTCATTGGAATGGTAAATTATGATATCATGTACCACCCCTTGCTTCATTAATTTAAAAGATTCAATTGATCCTGCCTCTATCCCTGACTTCCCCACATTAATGTCTAACATTGTCCTGAACCATGTATGTCTGCCAACCCCTGGTGTACATGAGAGAATATCTTTCTGACAAATTTCCTTCAAATCCCTTTCGTCTGTTATAATTTCCCTTACAACATTTGCAATATAATATGCCGACAGTATTAACAAAACCACATCGAACTATCACTATTTCCAAATAAATTTTCCTTGTTGTTAAATACACAGTAAAAAAAAAATTAAGTCTTATCTTAACACATTACTCAACATCTAACCACACAAATAGACCGTGTGTTACAACTTTACATATTTGCAACTGTTATTACAATTTCAATACTAAAAATAAAGTACAATATCGACACATCCCTTCTAGGCTTTGGGACAATAGTCATTACATACTAAATATGGCGTGTTAACAACATCAATATTATTTGTGATGTTCTATGCAGTTAAATCAAGAAAACACTCTAAACTACCACTGTACCTTTCTATTAAAACATTCACACAGTTTATAAATGCTGATCAAGTTCTTAAATGGCACACATACCCCCATTATCATACATAACTGTCCCTACCAATTTACATGACATTTTCTTCCTTAGCTCTTCAATGCAATATTGTTTGCTGCATTGGTAACAATTTTCCCACCATGGCATCAAGCTACAAAAATTCTTAAACTTTTATCATTTATCATATTGGGGTTCTTCGTCAGTCGCTGCTGTCTGCCGAGACCCTTACTAACACCATCACGTAATGCATACCCCGTGGAGACCTCAGATCATCCATCAGCTGATGTCCAATGAGAGATGTCTGACCGGAGGTTTCACTGCTCAGTAATAATTTGAAATTTTGATTTGTTTCTAACCCGTAAAGTTTTCCTACAGGCTCTTGTCATTTAATTCCCTCAAATATGTAGCCAATTGTATCATTATTTCCCCCCAATCCTGTCTAAAACATTCTTCTCTGGAGTGTAGTTCTCTTCCTTCTTGTGAACTGGTTTGTCTGTTATTTTTTCCATCTGAAAAATCAAATGAACAGGTCAAGGGTGGAGAGGGCCCGATTCTATGTACTTTCCATCTTCGTTTGAATTCCCCAGAAGTGCCCCTCTCCAGGACTTCCGGATTTCTTTTGCCACCATTTCTTTCTTTTTTCTTTTTGAACTGGTTTATTTTCCTTATCCTTGATATACATCATACAATTAAAGCCTGTTAAGCCTCCTCCTTCTGTCATTGCACCCCTGAGTGAGATTCGAAGAATCTCAAACTCCTCCCCTTTTGCTCACTCAGTGATCCAATCATTGAAACCTTACCCTGATACATTCCTGATATTGCTACTCCATTTACTTTAATTACTTTATTTTGATTACGACCGGATTTTTATGAAGGTAAGTTCCAAACATGACATTTTAACTTCATCATCTGTCCAATCAATGCTGCTAACGGGTTTTAATTCACTGTCTTCCCACCAATTGGTCATGTGTTTTAATCTCTAATTCAACGTATGTTTACCCAGATTCTGAACAATCTTTTCTTTGCATTTTACAGCTTCACTGATTATTTTTCCTGCAGTTTTAGTTGGTAGCTTCACCCAAACTTCCTCTGTATTATCAATTGGTTTTAATATCTTAATTTTACTATCTGCATTTATTTTTATCAAATCTTTTCCTGCCATCAGATTCTCATTTCCTTATACTGCTAGTAATTCTCTTAATCTAACTTTTGATCCAATATCTTTATTCTCTAAAGCTCCTTCTTCCATGTATTTAACATTCTAAACATCATTATTTTTTTTTGCTAGTGACATTTTTGTGATTATCGGGCACTAGGACCCTGCGGAGCTATGCAGTGTCAATTTCAGTGCTCAGTTTCAAAGCCTGCAAGCAGTTGACTGCTGGCCAGTACAAACTCTTTATCCGTTTATTCTAAGACTAATTAAGTTCTGAACATGCTGATTTACCTCATAATACTGATCCCATTTCTACCTGCCATTTATAACTTCTAATTAATGTGAAACTCGGTTTTACAAAATACAACATTTTTTAAAAATACAAACACCAAAGGAAATTCACAATTCCTTATTAGGCATACACACACTCATTCATCCACTCAGATCTTGGATCTTTACTTTGTAGGATTTCACAAATCCTTATTAAACACACACACATTTATCCACTGAGATCTTGGACCTCTTCAGTAGGGTTTTATAGAACATAGAACAATACAGCGCAGTACAGGCCCTTCGGCCCACGATGTTGCACCGAAACAAAAGCCATCTAACCTACCCTATGCCATTATCATCCATAAGTTTATCCAATAAACTTTTAAATGCCCTCAATGTTGGCGAGTTCACTACTGTAGCAGGTAGGGCATTCCACGGCCTCACTACTCTTTGCGTAAAGAACCTACCTCTGACCTCTGTCCTATATCTATTACCCCTCAGTTTAAAGTTATGTCACCTCGTACCAGCCATATCCATCCGCGGGAGAAGGCTCTCACTGTCCACCCTATCCAACCCCTGATCATTTTGTATGCCTCTATTAAGTCTCCTCTTAACCTTCTTCTCTCCAACGAAAACAACCTCAAGTCCATCAGCCTTTCCTCATAAGATTTTCCCTCCACACCAGGCAACATCCTGGTAAATCTCCTCTGCACCCGCTCCAAAGCCTCCACGTCCTTCCTATAATGCGGTGACCAGAACTGTACGCAATACTCCAAATGCGGCCGTACCAGAGTTCTGTACAGCTGCAACATGACCTCCCGACTCCGGAACTCAATCCCTCTACCAATAAAGGCCAACACTCCATAGGCCTTCTTCACAACCCTATCAACCTGGGTGGCAACTTTCAGGGATCTATGTACATGGATACCTAGATCGCTCTGCTCATCCACACTTCCAAGAACTTTACCATTTGCCAAATATTCCGCATTCCTGTTATTCCTTCCAAAGTGAATCACCTCACACTTCTCTACATTAAACTCCATTTGCCACCTCTCAGCCCAGCTCTGCAGCTTATCTATATCCCTCTGTAACCTGCTACATCCTTCCACACTATCGACAACACCACCGACTTTAGTATCGTCTGCAAATTTACTCACCCACCCTTCTGCGCCTTCCTCTAGGTCATTGATAAAAATGACAAACAGCAACGGCCCCAGAACAGATCCTTGTGGTACTCCACTTGTGACTGTACTCCATTCTGAACATTTCCCATCAACCACCACCCTCTGTCTTCTTTCAGCTAGCCAATTTCTGATCCACATCTCTAAATCACCCTCAATCCCCAGCCTCTGTATTTTTTGCAATAGCCTACCGTGGGGAACCTTATCAAACGCTTTGCTGAAATCCATATACACCACATCAACTGCTCTACCCTCGTCTACCTGTTCAGTCACCTTCTCAAAGAACTCAATAAGGTTTGTGAGGCATGACCTACCCTTCACAAAGCCATGCTGACTATCCCTGATCGTATTATTCCTATCTAGATGATTATAAATCTTGTCTCTTATAATCCACTCCAAGACTTTACCCACTACAGACGTGAGGCTCACCGGTCTATAGTTGCCGGGGTTGTCTCTGCTCCCCTTTTTGAACAAAGGGACCACATTTGCTGTCCTCCAGTCCTCTGGCACTATTCCTGTAGCCAATGATGACATAAAAATCAAAGCCAAAGGTCCAGCAATCTCTTCCCTGGCCTCCCAGAGAATCCTAGGATAAATCCCATCAGGTCCCGGGGACTTATCTATTTTCAGCCTGTCCAGAATTGCCAACACCTCTTCCCTACGTACCTCAATGCCATCTATTCTATTAGCCTGGGGCTCAGCATTCTCCTCCACAACATTATCTTTTTCCTGAGTGAATACTGACGAAAAATATTCATTTAGTATCTCGCCTATCTCTTCAGACTCCACACACAATTTCCCATCCCTGTCCTTGACTGGTCCTACTCTTTCCCTAGTCATTCGCTTATTCCTGACATACCTATAGAAAGCTTTTGGGTTTTCCTTGATCCTTCCTGCCAAATACTTCTCATGTCCCCTCCTTGCTCGTCTTAGCTCTCTCTTTAGATCCTTCCTCGCTACCTTGTAACTATCCATCGCCCCAACCGAAACTTCACACTTCATCTTCACATAGGCCTCCTTCTTCCTCTTAACAAGAGATTCCACTTCCTTGGTAAACCACGGTTCCCTCGCTCGACGCCTTCCTCCCTGTCTGACCGGTACATACTTATCAAGAACACGCAGTAGCTGATCCTTGAACAAGCCCCACTTATCCAGTGTGCCCAACACTTGCAGCCTACTTCTCCACCTTATCCCCCCCAAGTCACGTCTAATGGCATCATAATTGCCCTTCCCCCAGCTATAACTCTTGCCCTGCGGTGTATACTTATCCCTTTCCATCATTAACGTAAACGTCACCGAATTGTGGTCACTGTCCCCAAAGTGCTCTCCTACCTCCAAATCCAACACCTGGCCTGGTTCATTACCCAAAACCAAATCCAACGTGGCCTCGCCTCTTGTTGGCCTGTCAACATATTGTTTCAGGAAACCCTCCTGCACACACTGTACAAAAAACGACCCATCTATTGTACTCGAACTATATCTTTTCCAGTCAATATTTGGAAAGTTAAAGTCTCCCATAATAACTACCCTGTTACTTTCGCTCATATCCAGAATCATCTTCGCCATCCTTTCCTCTACATCCCTAGAACTATTAGGAGGCCTATAAAAAACTCCCAACAGGGTAACCTCTCCTTTCCTGTTTCTAACTTCAGCCCATACTACCTCGGAAGAGTCCCCATCTAGCATCCTCTCCGCCACCGTAATACTGCTCTTGACTAGCAGCGCCACACCTCCCCCTCTTTTGCCTCCTTCTCTGAGCTTACTAAAACACCTAAAACCCGGAACCTGCAACATCCATTCCTGTCCCTGCTCTATCCATGTCTCCGAAATGGCCACAACATCGAAGTCCCAGGTACCAACCCATGCTGCCAGTTCCCCTACCTTGTTTCGTATACTCCTGGCATTGAAGTAGACACACTTCAAACCACCTACCTGAACACTGGCCCCCTCCTGCGACGTCAAATCTGTGCTCCTGACCTCTATACTCTCATTCTCCCTTACCCTAAAACTACAATCCAGGTTCCCATGTCCCTGCTGCATTAGTTTAACAAAAATTGAGACCCCTCCATGCTGATAAAGTTTCACTTATGCAGGAGTTTTTTGCCTTTGTTAATTTCTTCCACTCTTGTTTCATTGCTTCAACTCTCTTGACCGTGTTTCAGAGCAAGAGGATTATTCGAATTGCCATTTTTCGGAATTCTAAGTTCTGTTCCTGGTTGTCCCTTTCAGTTGCAATCTGAAATTAAGGATAAGTACCCTTTCTGGACCCCATCCAAGGCTGACTAAGGCACTATCTTCCCGTTTTAGTTAAGGGTTGATTGGTTATTGGTCTCTAAAGATTCTAGGCGTCCCCCATTTCTCTAGGCTTTAACCTCACAATCTGCCTGACTCTAAGGATGATTTATTTTTTGGCCTCTTTTTACCAGGAATGGATGCAAGATTTTTAGTGCTGTCACCAAGATGTCTTGCAGACTTTTTGTCAGGGTCAGCATCTTCTAGTCTGCTGATTTTACACACCCAACCTGAGCTTCAGTCCCCTTGATCCACAGAATATCCTTACAAAAGTCAATCACACATGACTTTCCAGACTAAACTCGGCAGGTAAAGTCTGACTCACACATAGACCAGAAACTTCTAAAATTCTAGCCTTTGTGCCGGTTAGAAACTTCTCATATTCCAACCGTTTCTTGGGAACTAGAAACGTCTAATATTCTAGCCCCCACTCTACCCCCATTCTGCTCAGCTAGAAACTTCTAATATTCTAGCCTTGCTTTACCTAGAAACTTCTAATATTCTAGCCCAAACTCTACCCCCATTCTGCTCAGCTAGAAACTTCTAATATTCTAGCCCCCCTTCTGCTCAACTAGAAACTTCTAATATTCTAGCCCCCCTTCTGCTCAACTAGAAACTTCTAATATTCTAGCCTCGCTTTACCTAGAAACTTCTAATATTCTAGGCCTCTACGCTGGATGCCATGGAGAAAGCAAAACAACCGGCTGGGCGTGATTAACACAGTGTTAACACGACGGGAGCCATGTAGAAAATACAGCAACCTGCTAGGCGTAATTAACACGGTTTTAATAAAACGTTGGGTGGCATGTTTTTGTAAGCCCACCACTATTCTTAGAAGTCCCCCTATACCAAAAAGGGCCGACATTCTAAATGGTGATCAGGGATTCTCATTCCCCGACTCCGATGCAAGCTTCAGTGGGTGCTATTCAGGTCAAACTATATTTTCAAGTTATCCCCCGGTATAACCCATACCTTCACCGAAGATTTCATCCACTTACCACTTAGTAGCATTGATCCTAGGTCCCGCATTGCTAAGTAAGTAAAGTAGACTAATAACCACTGTTTCAGGTTAAAACTTTTAAGTTATTTTATTATTATATATTTTTTCCTCTTTTTAAAAGGTGCAATCACTGTCTTTACAGAAAAGTAAAAAGATATTGCTTCTGGATCCTTCTGGTTGGTTGAAGGGACCTTCAGGCCCAACTTGACAATCAATCTTTTTAAAATCTGGTCTTCTTTAGATGTATTTGCTGGTTAGCTCAGTTGCTGTGTCCTATCTTTCCCATGTACCGAGATATGAAAGCTATCTCTGAGCTGAATCTGCCTACTCTTTAAATTCTAGTCTTCCTGAGATGTATTAGCTATTTTAGCTCGGCTGCTATGCCCTGTCTCTTTCCCATGGCCGAGCTGACTATAATCTGTCTCTGCTTCTCCCTTCTTTCTCTCTCTCTCTGAGTTCTGGTTGTTGTTCTGGTAGTTCCTGCTCTTGTCTCTCGGTTTATATTCGCTTTCTAACAATTACGTTTTTATGATGTTATTGTAACGTAACTCTTATTTTCTTTGATTGTAAAAAGTACCTTTAATCTGAACCTTTTAATCCAACTAAGTATTCATTTTGACATGACTTCATCTCAGATCTGATTACATTGTGTCTTTTGTGGTGTTCAAAATACTTTGGTTTCAATAGAGGTGTTACTTTTAATTCCTGTCATTTCTATAGTTTTATTTTCCAATTGTGTCCTCAGCTCAATTTTGACTTTGATTTTGGTTGGATATTATGTTTCTCGTAGACTGATAAACCTGGTGTTAGCAAATTTTCACACCTAGAATTCTCACCAAATTCAACTGAACCTCATCCATTCTTTTTCAGCTCCTTACTAAGGTAGTTACTTTCAATGAAGGTGTGAGCCATTGTTTTTGGCTTCATTCAAAATCCTGTTTGCCTTGTTTGCTGAGCCTGCTTGACCAAGGATATCTGCATTTTACAATCCTTCCCTGGCAGCTGCTGTTAGCCCTTTGTGGGATCTTTCCCTGTATCCTCTCATGTTTCTCTCAGACCAGATATTGCCAGACTTCCATGTTTCAAATGACACATTTTTCCATATTATCAATTACAAGCCTCAAAATCAGAGAATCCAGCACGAAGTGTTTTGACACCGGGAATTAATTGGGAGTGTTCCCTGTTCCCGTTGGGAGCGCCAGACCGGAGTCGGTCAGGACATGCTAATGGGCCAGCAATCTGCCCACGTGAAACTAGTGAAATTCCAACTGATGCTTGCGCGGATTCGCTGAGGCCGGAAATGGCACTGGAGAACTTGACAAACTGGAGCTGCATATAAGCACTCTGCTCTCCACTCACTTTCATTTCAGCCAGGAAAATGGGACTGAGGAGAGCGAATGCGGAGCTGGAGACACTGCTGTGGAGGTGAGGCGAGACACCCTATTTGTCTGCGGAAGTCAACCAGGCCTGGGCGCAGTTGGCACAGGCGGTGAGCGCTGTGGACTCCATCGTGAGAACCAGCCTGCAATGCCGGGAGAACCTAGTAAACCTCCTTAGGGTGGCGCTGGCTGAGCTG
Organism: Scyliorhinus torazame; assembly: GCF_047496885.1. Taxonomy (NCBI): domain Eukaryota; kingdom Metazoa; phylum Chordata; class Chondrichthyes; order Carcharhiniformes; family Scyliorhinidae; genus Scyliorhinus; species Scyliorhinus torazame. Next base: position 9,762,674 of record NC_092731.1, on the reverse strand, counting down.
TGCCAGGCACCGAGGGACTTGGCACAGTCCCAGAGGGACAGGGCCAAGTGCATCAAGATCCTGGTCGGACTACAGTGGACCTCTAAGATTGGTAGCGCAAGGTGACGGTGGAACCTTCAGAGCTCACTCCGCCGCACCTCCGTCCCAAGGGGTCCGGGACCATTGGGGACCCCAATTGACTGTTTTACGCTGCACATATGACATAGCAAAACTTTCTCTACTGTATTTATTGTCTTTCCCTGTTTGTTGTATCCTGCCCTTGTTTCCCATGTATTTATCTAGTCTAAGCCAGGTTGCAGTACAGTGAATGGTTTCTCTGACACCGTATCCAAGTGGGAAACCTTTACGTGAACCAGGCAATGAGTGCTGATGGATTACTGAGTAATGGCAGCTATCACCGTCGAGCTTCATTAAAAGGAGTGTTGACCTGGAGGATTAGAGTCCAGGTGGGATATTAAAATGTACGAGCATGTTGGCAAGCCTGCTTCGACCTACTGAGTTCTGCTTTTACCTCGAATGCATATTCTGCATGCATTCCTTTGATATGAGTTACCACTAATACATGCTCCTCACTTAATTGGATCAATATATCCACACGCTTTTAAACTTAACATCACATCCACAGTTTTCCCTGTTCTGCTAAAACTTAAAGCAAGGTAAAGTCACAATGGCAATTGAAGGGATTGATTTAAACTGGTACCCGACAATTAATATTCAATACTTACATCAGCTTCTTACCCAATAGTGCGAAAGGGTTCATTCAAAGTAATTTTGCTGAGAATTTACTTTCTACAGTTGAGAATCACATCAGGATGAGCAGCATCTGGGCTTCCTTTGATTGGACCTCGGATGAGGAACAAACCAACAGCAGCCTGCTGTTGTAGGACATGAGCTGGACATTAGAGCGGGGATCAGCAACTACAGCCTGCCTTTCAGGGATCTGCAGCTGGACAGTGGAGGGGGCGTAGTTCCCATGAGTCATTATCAATGACAAGGTGAACAGGACGAGGTAGATGTGGCGGTACTTCAGGAGGCTCAGGTTATTATGTCAGTTGTGGCAAACATCGGGGCTGGATTCTCAGTTCTGGAGAAACGGCGTGAAAACGGTGGCATTTAATGCCAGGAAAACTGGCGCAAAACGGCTACCGATTCCCTGCTCTGAGTGTGCTAGCAGCCAGGCTGCGTATTCATTGAATTTGATTCTACTGATTCAGTATTAATCTTTTAGCAATATGTTAGTAATACAGTCAAATAATTGATTCATTGTTATTGCATAATATTAATTTGTTAAGAATTTTAATAATTTTTGCTGTAATGCTTGAAATGCAATGCTTGCCCACTCTATTGTTGAAGATTGTTATCAATGACAATGTGAATGAGTTCCTCTTCGGGCTTTTACCTATCCTATCACATTTACTCCTTCGTTTTATCTCATTGTGACATATCTGACTTAATCTTTTGATTTACCAAAGGGAGGACTGAAGCAAATCAGCTATTTCTGATAGGTAAAAGGTTATTTTTTTGTAAATATTAAAGCCCAGTCTTTAAAACCCATTTAAAAATAAGGATTTCAGTATTCATAACCTTAGGTCATGACAAAACACATAACTTTAACAGAGGTACAGAACTTGACATATCCACAAACTACCTGGAGAAAAATGCAACATTTATCCTGACAATATGAACTGACTATTGTTCTAATGAACAGAATTCAAAATTAGTTTCATATTAAAAATGAACTGTACCAGTAATCAAGGTCGGAATGAGCACCAGAGCAAAATGAATCCACCATTGATCAGAATATGGATAAAATGTGAGTCAGCAGAAAACCAGTAAGAACCACCTTCAGCCAAAGTAGAGGAATCTCCCATTCCGTGGCTGCCTTTGGAGCTCTTGATGCCATTGCTGGGTGTGGTGGTATGTATTAGGGTTAATACGGTACACCACGTGTCGACAGGCTATTGGTGGAGGGATGCCGGGTCCTGAAAGGATCGGCTGCCTACTGGGCTCCGCCCAGAAATGCCGGTATAAGAACCCGGCATTTCCCCCAGCAGCTGCATTCTGGAACCAAGCTGCTGGGGATCAAGTTCTGCTTAATAAAGCCTTTAATTGACGTTACTTCAACCTGCCTTGCGGCATATTGACGGTACAACACTGGGTGATGAAAAATGAAAGTCTGACTCTCATTTTGAATGTAACATTAATTTGAAAAGCAGTAAATAAAGAATATTCTCACCCCAGTATTAATGTTGCCCACAGCATCAAATGTGCAGACCCAAATTTGGGGAGATTTTAATTTGTCCTTTATTGCAGATGCACCTATCAAATGCCTGGATGTGGACTCTTGGGGTTTTTTTTTTGAATTGCCTAAACGACTGTCCCAATAAACATTAATATCAGAGAATCTAGTTTGTGCAAAAGGTAAAAAGTAGGTACTCAATTATATCATAGAATTTACAGTGCAGCAGGAGGCCATTCGGCCCATCGCTCTGCACCGGCTCTTGGAAAGAGCACCCTACCCAAGGTCAACAACTCCACCCTATCCCCATAACCCAGTAACCCCACCCAACACTAAGGGCAATTTTGGACACGAAGGGCAATTTATCATGGCCAATCCACCTAACCTGCACATTTTTGGACTTCTTACTGATAACTTGGAGGGCGGGGGTGGAGATGTAGCAGACATGGAATCAACTATTTTATCCCTTGTGGGAAATGTTCACAAATCCCAGCGTATAAGGGAAGTCTAAAACACAGTTCAGACATGGGCATCTTCTGATGTAAGGTCATGACCTTCCTCTGAGTGACGGAATGATTATCATAGTTGTGTCTTAAAAAATACAGCAACCAGTCCAGTATACAGAATGAATTCCAAAGACAACTTTATTTTATAGCTGTTTAAACAAATGTTATAACAATTCTATAGGATTACAGAAAAATCATATATAATCACTTTTATCATTGCTTCGTTTCTGCTTTCATATCGATTAATTTGCTCATCGTGCATCAGATTGCGTTTGCTGTTGGCAAGTATTGTGATGCCAGCAAAGAGAATTTCTGCAACCAAAGATTAGACAGGATTCTGGATACTGAAGATCACGCTATGTTCTGAATTAGTAAATGTAAGATACAAGTGTCAACTTTAGATCAGGTGTAGCATTGTCACCTGAGTTAATAGGCTGGCTCTTCAAGCTGCATTCCAGAGATGGACACAATCAGCACAGTACTGAGTGGGTGCTGCACTGCTATAAGTTGCATCTTTTGGATGAGACAAGCCTGACCTGCTCTCTTATGTTAATATAATACTACTATTTAAAGATAATGGTCCAATATCAATCCCTCAACCAACATCACAAAAAACATTCTATTTTTTTCAATTCTAGATCAATTGATGACCAAGTTGATTTTAGCGAGAAATGAAATAGAACTCGTAATCATTTGGCAGAACTGCTAAACCACTTATGGCTGGTGAGATGTCAATTTCCTTGTGGTCGATAACAGGCTTGAAGACAAAGCTCTGCAGCAGAGTAGTCAAGAAAAGAAAGAGTTCCATGCGAGCCAAGGATTCTCCCGGGCAGATTCTTTTCCCTGAAAGGTTAAGAAAAAATTCTGAAATTTGTTTGTAGTATTGTTTGCTTTCTTGTGATAAATGGAAGTGGGTGTGTTCAAGCTGTTAACTTTCCAATTTTAAAAATTCTGACACTTCTGCCCGTCTTAGGTGGAGTTCCCTCTTGGCATCCCATCAATCTGCACTGGATTTGAATCTTAACCATGAGGTGAATGGTCATTTTCTAACCCACATACTCAATATCCAACAAAATGTAATTTACTCGCTTATTGGTGATGGAATCCTGCAATGCTTGAGAATATTTATTGACATTTTTACTGTTTAACCCTAACCCTTTCTGCCCTCCACAAAAGTTCTCACACCCAACTAACCACAGGAATCATTGTGCCCTTTGAGGATTTGATTACCTTGTGCCAGACTAATACCTATTATCTCCAATTATGCTCCCAACCAGGTGTTTAAGTGGTGGACGGGGTGCCAATCAACCAGGCAGCCTTGTCCAGGATTATGTCGAACTTTGGAGTGTTGCTTGAGCTGCTCACATTCAGTCAACTGGATAATATTCTATCACTTTCCTGATTTATGCCTTGTAGATGGTTTAAAGGCTTCAGGGAGCCAGGAAGTGTCTTACTCATTGCAGAATATATGGTCTCTGACCCGCTCTTGTCGCCGCAGTATTTATATTTCAGTTCAGTTCAGTTCCTGGTCATAGGTACCCCCCAAATGCCGATGAATGCCATGGGGAGGTGGTTAGACTTCCTGTTGTCAGAGATGGTCATTGCCTGGTGCTTGTGTAGCCAAATGTTATTTGTCACTTATCAGCCCAAACTTGAATGGTGCCTGGGTCTTGCTGCATGTGGGCACAGACTGCCTCATTATCTGATGAGTTGCAATTGGAAGTGAACTCTGAACAATCAGTGAACATCCCCACATCAAGCCTTCAAATGGGAAGATAGTTACCCTGAGAAGCTCCCGCAGCCACGTCCTGGGGCTGAGATGATAAGTTTTCAACAACCTCAGTCATCATCTTTTGTGATGTGGAGATGCCGGCATAGCATTGGGGTGAGCACAGTAAGAGGTCTTACAACACCAGGTTTTAAGTCCAACAGGTTTGTTTCAAACACTAGCTTTCGGAGCCAGTTCCTCAGAGTCACCTGAGGAAGGAGCAGTGCTCCGAAAGCTAGTGTTTGAATCAAACCTGTTGGACTTTAACCTGGTGTTGTAAGACTTCTTACTGTGATCATCTTTTGTGCTGGGTATAACTTCAGCTGGTGTAGTGATTCCCCCCATTGATTTCCATTGATTTCAATTTTAATAGGGCTGCTTGAATCCACATGTGATCAAATGCTGCCTAGATGTCTTAGGTAGATATTCTGACCTCTGGAATTCAGCTCTTTCGTCCATATTTGGACCAGGCCTGTAACAAAGTGTGGAGCTGAATGCTCCCTGTGAGATCCAAGTTGGTGTGTAAAGTGTCACTTGGAAGCACTGACGATGACACCTGAAATTTTACAGGAGGAAATTATTCTCTAAAATCGCGGGATTGTAACCAAAATCCCTGCATCGTCTGGCTTGGTGCAATTGTGATTACTGTTTTGAAGTTTGGGGTTAAAATGTGGTGTTGCAAAGTGAGAAATGTAACAAAGGAAAGAGATTGTACCTGCCGAGAATGCCATAAAAATTTCACTCTTTTTGAAGTGCCCATTCTCATCAAGAAAATGGTTTGGGTTAAATTCTTCTGGAGTCTCCCACTGGCTGGTGCCTTTCAAAACAGAGGAAAGCAGAGGAACCACACATGTGCCCTAAAAACAAAATTATGAGATCAGACAAGAAAACAAGAAAAATGCACATAAGAATTACACACTTGTGTGCATTCCAACAGAGCAACATCATGATCAAGTAACATCAATAAGCAGTCAGAGTAGCTCCCAGCAGACAATCAATGAAAAGAGCAACAAATTTGATGTCATTGAGAAAACGCATGCTAACTTCTCCACCGCAGAACTTTTCTCAGAATGTAAAGCTTTACTGATGAACAGCATTTGGGGGGAACAGAAGCGGGGCCAGGACAAAACATACACAGCAACAACATACGAGAAAATAATTAAAAGTATGTTCAGCATTGTGGAGAATAGGAAATGCAGTAATAGAAGAACAGCACTGAACCTTAGAATAGTTGATAAGACCATAAAACACAGGAGCAGAATGAGTCCACTCAGCCCATCGAGTCTGCTCCGCCATTCAATTATGGCTGATACTTTTCTCATCCCATTCTCCTGGCTTCTCCCCGTAACCCTAATCCCCTTATTAATCAAGAACCTATCTATCTCTGTCTTAAAGACATTCAGTGATTTGGCCTCCACAGCCTTCTGCGGCAAAGTATTCCACAGATTCACCACCCTCTGGCTGAAGAAATTCCTCCTCACCTCAGTTATAAAAGATTGTCCCTTTTGTCTGAGATTGTGTCCTCTGGTTCTAGTTTTTCCTACAAGTGGAAACATCCCCTCCATGTCCACTCCATCCAGGCCACGCAGTATCCTGTAGGTTTCAATAAGACCCCCCCTCATCCTCCTAAACTCCAACGAGATTACAGACTCAGAGTCCTCAACCGTTCCTCATACGACAAGCTGTTCATTCCAGGGATCATTCTTGTGAACCTCCTCTGGACCCTTTGCAAGGCCAGCACATCTTTCCTTACATACGGGGCACGAAACTGCTCACAATACTCCAAGTGGGGTCTGACCAGAGTCTTTTACGGCCTCAGATGTACATCACTGGTCTTGGACTTTCGAGATGAACGCTAACATTGCATTTGCCTTCGTAACTGCCGACTGAACCTGCGCATTAATGTCAAGAGAATCATGAACAAGGGCTCCTAAGTCCCTTTGTGCTTCTGATTTCCGAAGCATTTTCCCAATTAGAAAATAGCCTATGGCTCCATTCATCCTTCCAAAGTGCATAACCTCACAGTTTTCCACATTGTATTTCATTTGCCACTTCATTGCCCACTCTCCTAACCTGTCCAAATCCTTCTGCAGCCCCCCGGCTTCCTCAATACTACCTGGCCCTCTACAGATCTTTGCATCATCTGCAAACTTAGCAACAGGTTGGTTGGTTGGTTTGGTCCACCCCCCTCCCCAACACCCTCCCCCTATCCCCAGGGGCTGGTTGGTTTAGCACAGTGGGCTAAACAGCTGGCAGAACAAGGCAGCAGCGCGGGTTCAATTCCCATACCGGCCTCCCCGAGCAGGTGCCGGAATGTGGCAACATGTGGCTTTTCACAGTAACTTCATTGAAGCCAACTTGTGACAATAAGCAATTATTATTAACAGTGCCTTCAGTTCCTTCTTCCAGATCATTAATGTATATTGTGAAAAATTGCGGTCCCAGCACAGACCCCTGAGGCACACCACCACACTGCAAGTCACCGGCTGCCATCCTGAAAAAAAAACCTTTATCCGCATACTCTGCCTTCTGCCAGTCAGCCAATCCTCTATCCATGCCAGGATATTACCTTTAACACCTGGACCAGATGGAGTACACCCCAGGGTTCTAAAAGAGGTAGCGAAGCAGATTGTGGAGGCATTGGTGGTGATCTTTTAGGAATCACTGGAGACAGGAAGGGACCCAGGGAACTGGAAACAACTCCGCTGTTTAAGAAGGGAGGGAGTCGGAAGATGGGGAATTATAGACTGGTCAGCCTGACTTCGGTCATTGGGAAGATTTTAGAGTCCATGATTAAAGATGAAAAAGAAAGAGAAAGAGAGGAAAAAGAAAGAGAGAGATAGTTTGAACTTTGGAAAATGGCCATGAAACATGAGTCAGTTAAAATTGGCGGACGTAAAGGGAAACGTCCAGGTGGAGGATAGTGATGAGGATAGTGAGAAAGAGCGTCATAGTCGAAGGTTTGGTGGGGATCTATTTAAATATGTTCACACAGAGCCAAGATTTGATGAGAAGGTGGTTGAAGCCTTTTTCATTTCATTTGAGAAGGTAGCTAAACAAATGAAATGGCCACAGGACATGTGGGTATTACTGATTCAAACAAAGCTGGTAGGTAAGGCTAGTGAAGTGTTTGCATCACTATCGGAGGAGGTATCTGGGACGTATGAGGAGGTGAAAAAAATCCATCTTCGATGCATATGAGCTAGTGCCTGAAGCCGACTGACAAACGTTTAGAAATTTTAGTAAAGAATTTGGTCAACATACATGGAATTTGAAAGGATCAAACAGAGTAATTTTGATAGGTGGATAAGGGTTTTGAAAATAGACCAAATGTATGAAGCTCTCAGAGAAATTATACTTTTGGAGGAGTGTTAAAATTCAATTCCTGTTGTAGTGAGAACTCATGTGGAAGAGCAGAGGGTTAAAACTGTGAGATTAGCAGCAGAAATGGCAGTTGATTATGAACTAGTTCATAAATCAAAGTTTGGTTTAGGACATCAGTTTCAGCCTATGAGGGATAGAAACTGGGGACATGAGTAATACTCAAGTGGTAAAGGTGAAGGTGATCTGATGGGAGATAATAAGGAGAGAGTACCTCAGATTAAAAAGGAAATCCAGGAGGGTGGAAGAGACATGAAAAGTGTAAAATGTTTTCACTGTAATAAACTAGGCCATGTAAAGTCACAGTGTTGGTGGTTGAAGAAAAGCACTGGGAAGGCTGATAGGGTAAAACAGGATAAGACAGTGGAGTTTGTTAAAGTGGTAAAAGAAAGCCTAAGTGATGCGAAGGAGCTGTAAAAGATTGTACAGCCTGATCAAGAGGTGATTGATAAGAAGGTGCCAGATCTCTTTAAAGTGTGGGTAAAGTTTGCTCGTGTGTATCAGGAGGAGCAGGTAAAGAAGTCACAATTTTAAGAGATACGGGAGCTAGTCAATCTTTAATGGTAAGAGATGAGGAGTTATGTAGTTTGGGAAGAGAATTGCCAGAAAAGGTGGTAATATGTAGAATTCAGAGTGAGAAGAGTAGTGTTCCATTGTATAAGGTAAGGTTGGAAAGTCCAGTGAAGAGTGGTGAAGTGGTAGGATGAGTAACAGAGAAGCTATCTTGTCCAGGAATACAGTTTATCTTGGGTAATGATATAGCTGGATTGCAGGTGGGAGTGATGCCTACTGTTGTTGATAAGCCAGTGGAAAATCAGACAACTGAAGTGTTGAAGGACAAGTATCTTGGGATTTTTCCGGGTTGTGTAGTGTAGCCATCTGGGATGGCCACTTCCCGATTACAAAATGGACACTCTGCAAAGATTGCAGGGAAAATGGACAATACTAAGAAAGCAAGCAGGTGCAAGGTGTGTCTGTTGATTGGAGCCACAGCAGTTCAATACTAATGAGCCATCCCCGGGAACAAAAAGGTAACATTTAAGTAAACAATACCAAGACAGACACCCCGGCGCCAGAGGAAACCAGAATAAAGCCGGCCAACAACCACCTAGGGCACGCCCAGCAATCAGAGCACCCACCCCTCTGTTGGAGGAAATCGATGAGAACGATTGGGAAACGGGCCAATTAATTGTGGCCAAATTCAAGGCCCGCCCAATAGCGCGCAAAGCCCCTTTTGGGTATATAAGAAGAATCCCCCAAGAGAGAATCGCCCTCTTGCGGCCCCGGCTCTCACCAAGAAGAGACCTGCCCAACAGCAACATCAGAACAAGTAAGTCCAAGGTCAACGCACGCTACGAGACAGACGCTTCTAGCTGTTATTCCGTACCAATTTGACCCCAGCACCGAACAACGGCCACTGTTCCTCTGACTGAGTGGGCGCCCGAAGCTAAGTATAGACTTTTAGCAGTAGTGGTAGTTTAGTTTGTAGAGTTTTATGCATGAATATATTTGACTGTGTGTGTAAATAAATGAGCATTAAGTTTGAACTTACTAACTGGTGTAGCGAGTCTTTGATCAGTATTCGGTTTTGAACCTTGTGGCGGGATTATAAGATACCTGGCGACTCTAGAGCGAACGTAATTAGAATTAAGGAAGGTGACCATATTGGCCGCCATCTTCAGAGCCAAATTAAGAGAAACACAATTAGCAATATTTACTGGCGACATCTGACAGGACTCGACTTAGAAGTGGCCTAACGACTCCGAGAGAACCCAAATTTGAATTGGAATCCAATTAGAAACAGAAAAACCACAAGTGTAAGAACAATACTGATCAAACCTCCGAGATTCAGAAGTGTGTTAATGCATGCGTACTAACAGGTATATAAGGTAAACCTGAGAGATTTCGTGACGTAAAACTGTCGGGAGTTTTGTAGGCCGGAAATTAGTGTAAGCCGTACCCGTGTTTACATCACCACTTTATCACCCCCTGTTCCAAATTCAGTAGAGAACCCAGATAGAGAAAATGGCAATGAAGGCAATGGAACGCCTTATGAACCCCCAGGAATTCGAGGTCGCAGCGACCAGTAGAATAGGACAGTGTCCCGTATGGGAAAAGGAAATCAGGAAGTACCTCAAAGGGAATGGATGGCCCCTTTGGAGCGAATTCTGCGCGAATGATGAAACAGGTCCCGGGAGTATAGGATATACTTGGTGGGAGAACTTGTCAGAGATCCACAAGCATAGCTTAGGGAAAGCTCGCAAGCCGATGGCAATCATTTCCTGCTTGGCACAATTGCGAGGCACAGAGGAGGTCGTTCAGACGCTCCGTAGAGAGATAGAGGAGAGAGACAGAAGTAGTGAGGGAGATGTGAGCGAGTTTGAGAAAGAGAATAAAGATTTGAAAGAACAGTTAGCAGCGAGGGACAGAGAGCTGGATGATGCCAAGGGGGCACACCAGTCTTGTCTCGCCCATTTGAGTAGTTTTCAGACCCAATATGATAAGGCCTACCAGGACACGCAACGTGCGGTCTTGGTAAGACAAGAAACCGAGCAACAGGTAGAGAAATTGCAGAAACAGTGCAATGATTTGAAAGCAGCCCTACGAGTGCTCCACACTTCCATGAAGTGGAACAAAGGCAGAGCTCAGTAGATCACGCAACGTACCGGAAGCAAATTGCAGAATTGCAATCTCTGCTTTTCGTTCAGAATGGGTTTCAAAATATGTTTGGACCCCAATTAGACCAGGTAAACGGCCACGATTGGCAGGAGTTAATTGAGACTGCCCATAGATACATACATGGGACATGTACGCAAGAAAAACCCCAAAAGAGAAAAGCAGCCCAACCCCCGACTGAACAGGCAGAACACACCCCCATGAACCCTGTAACCACACATCGCAGGGCCGCAGCAGAAGGAGACGCAGATTTCCTATATACAACCCCGTTAATCGTGACCCAATTATGGGACACGTGTGGAAAAATTACACCGCTCTTTCCCACATCAGACCCCCACCAGTTTTTCGCTAGAGTTAAACAGCAGGCTACCATGTACGGCCTGGACGAAAAGGAGCAAGTGAAGCTCACAGTTTTAAGCCTCGACCCTTCAGTCGAGGCAGCCCTTCCCGACCCACAGAATGTAGGAGGAGGCACACTCCAAGAGATGCACACAGCGATCCAAGATGCGATCGGCTATAACAGAGGAGACCCCGTAGAAGGCCTAAACAAGTGTAGGCAAAAGAAGACAGAGCATCCCATAGGATTGGCTGGACGCTTGTGGATACATTTCACAGCAGTTTTCTGAGAGTTAGCCCGCGCCCATTTGTCCCCAGATAACATGGCCAAATGGACTCCAATCCTAGTCTCTCATGCAACAGACGCAGGACAGAGAGCTTGTGCAAATTATGACCCCTCAGACGAGGCCCACAATGAGAAATGTTGTTTGAAGAGATTGTCCCACGCTTGGGAGCAATCAGTCCAAGGCAAAACCGCATTTATAAAACCAGATGAAGAGCAGGTAGATATGAATCCAGTTAAAGCGCACCAGAACCCCGCATGGGTAAATGAGGGCAGGAACAGCCCACCACAGCCAAAACCCCAGGAATGTTACAACTGTGGACAGTTAGGACACTTTGCACGAGAGTGCAATGCGCCCCAAAAACAGCAGAGAAACCAACAGACAGGCACCCTAAATAAGAATAGGGCAAAGCCAATCCATAGCGTTAGCGCCCGTTCAGTGAACATAGACATGAACGGCACCGACTGACAGTGTTCGGGCTCCCCAACCTGGGTCTGCGACACCCTTTGGGACAAGTCTGGTAGACCGGTCACAGCAGGCAATGTCCGGGGACACCCCGTAGAATTTCTTTGGGACACAGGAGGGTCCCGCAAGACACTCAATTCCTCCACAATGTTTCAGCGAGACATGTGGCCCACAACAGACACCATCACCCTCAGAGGCTTTACAGGTCATTTACAACAAGGACACATCACAGCCCCTGTAGCGATACAAATAGGGAACATTATAACCAAACACTCCACAGTTTTGGTTGATCAACCCCAGACAGCTGAACACATCCTAGGAATCGATTTTATGAGCTCCCACAACCTCTCTTTTGATCCAGTTAATAAATGTGTTTGGAGAATGGCAAAGGCAGCTCGAGCCCCCGCCACGCTCACAGTTGGAGACTATGAAAACAAGATTAGCTCAGTAGGAGACTTCTGGTTCGTCCCTCGAGCCATTAGTGCAGACAAACAGGTTAGGGCAGTCCTGCAGGAACATAAAGCAGCATTTGCACAGCACAAGCACGACTGTGGCAAGATAGCTGGCTTGGTAAATATTACAGGTCCCGACCCCAGACCCCAAAAGCAGTATGGCTTTCCCCAAGAGGCAGAGGGAGAAATCTCAAAGGTAATAGAGAGTTTGCTGGATCAAGGCGTACTCAGATCAGTAGCCTCCACAAACAACGCACCAATTTGGCCTGTCTGAAACACGATGGATCATGGCGACTGGCCATTGATTACCGGGAACTGAACAAAGTAACCCCAGTAGCAGCCCCCACCACAGCCACGAATCCCGAGACAATGCTCAAACAGGGATTCGAGTCAAAAAAGAATTCGGTTTTGGACATTAGTAACGGCTTTTGGTCCATTCCATTGGATAAAGCGTGCCAGTACAAATTTGCCTTTACATTCCAGGGACAACAATATACGTGGACGTGCCTTCCACAAGGCGTCCACAACTCCCCCTCCATTTTCCACCGACAGCTGGCAAATGGACTAGCAAAATTTTCCCGCCCCGATTGTCTGGTCCAGTATGTAGATGACTTGCTACTACAGACCGACACAAAGGGAGAGCACATTTCGCTTCTCGCTGAACTCCTAGTACTCCTGAAAGAAATTGGATGTAAAGTCAACCCCAAGAAGGCCCAGATTTTGCAGGAAAAAGTGATTTACTTATAGTAATCACACATGGTAAACGCGAGATCGAGCAAAAGAGAATTGACTCGATCGACAATTTGCCCCTTCCCCACAATGTCTCAACCCTCCGGTCATTTTTAGGACTGGCTGGCTACTGCAGAAACCATATTGACGGTTTCGCCACAAAAGCAGCGCCCCTATCCGACCTTCTCAAGAAGCAGCCACCTTGGGAATGGCTTCCACAGAACATGGATGCCGTGGATGCTTTAAAAAGAGCCCTCAGCACAGCCCCCGCATTACAGGTCCCAGATCCACTTCCTCCATACACAATTGAGGTTGCAAGCACCGACCGAACCCTTTCGGCCGTACTCCTCCAGGAACTCCATGACCAATTACGCCCCGTGGCATACGCCTCACGCGTGTTAGATCCTGTCGAGCAAGGATTTTCTGCCTGCGAAAGGCTCCTGCTCGCAGTTTTTTGAGTACAGTACTTCGGATACATTACAGGACTCAACCCCATCACCATTCTCACTGAACACACCCCAACACAGCTATTATTAGACGGTCGACTTAAAGATGGCACAGTCAGCCAAATCCGCGCAGCCCGTTGGACCCTTCTTTTACAGGGACGGGACATTACAGTCAAAAGAACCACGACCCACACCTTCCTAGCTGATAATTTGCAATATGCAGGAACCCCTCATGAGTGTGATATCATCACCACCAAACACAACACAGGCCCATTTATACCTAAAACACCTCCCAGGAAAGCAGGTAATACACCCCAGAGACCCCAGCCCACAGGCACGTGCGCACCCCTGAAAATCTATGTGGACGGCTCTTCCACAGTTTTGAACGGAAAGAAAATTTCCGGTTGCGGCATTTATGTAGAGGACGCACAGGGACGCACCCTAGATGAGATCTCATTAAAGTTGCCAGGGCACTTAGGCTCGCAGGCAGCAGAACTGGCAGCAATCGCTTATATTGTAGACCACCCCAACTCCCGACCCCCAGCAGACATCTATTCGGACAGCTTGTATGTCTGTCATAGTTCGACGGAATTCCTACCCCTGTGGGAAACTAGAGGATTTGTTTCCGCAGATGGAAAGCCCCTACCCTCAGCCCCATTACTCCAACATATCCTAGAGACAGCCAAAAATAGGAAATATGGCATAATTAAAGTTCGCACTCATCACCGTTCTTCCCCGCCCCCCCCCCCCCCCCCCCCAGGTAACGTTAAAGCAGACGCCCTAGCAAAGGCAGGTTCCAGGCATGGTTACTTTTGGAACCCCCCCCCCCCCCCACCCCACCGAGAGCGCACCAGTACACGCGGTTCAGGTTACAGACCAACATTCAGGATGTAGCAAAGGCACAGAAGGAAGATGAAAAAGTCAGGGAAGTTTCAAAAAGAACCTTCCCAGCCCTGTACGACAAGTTTAAAAACGCAATCACCACACACGACGGTATGATTTTCAAAGAAGGCATTTATGTAGTTCCCAGCCAGGACAGGAACCAGATTATTTGTCAGGTCCATGACAATCATGGACACCAAGGCATTGAACCAACCCTAGCCCACCTCAGACCGCTGTGCTGGTGGCCTGATTTAAAAGCCGATGTTATTCAGTACATCGAAAATTGCTTGATCTGTGCCCAGAACAATCCGGACAGATATGCAAGAAAGGCTCAGCTTAGTCACACCCACCCCGTTAATGGCCCCTGGACGAATTTGCAGATAGACTACATAGGACCCCTACGCCCCTGCAGAAATGGTTATAAGTATGTGTTGGTGGTCATCGACACCTTCACAAAATGGGTGGAAGCTTTTCCATCGAGAACGAATACGGCCAAGACAACAGCTAAAATACTAACACAGCATACCTTTGCAAGATGTGGCCTCCCACACAGTATAGAGTCCGATCAAGGCTCCCATTTTACAGGACGAGTAATGAAAAACGTCCTCACAATCTTCGGAATCAGGCAAAAGTTTCACTTAGCCTACCACCCCCAGTCAAGCGGCATCGTGGAGAGGATGAACAGGACACTAAAAGCCACCCTTAGGAAAATGGTGCAACAAAACAACAGCACCTGGGATTCAGTTCTCCCATTTGCTTTAATGTTCCTTAGAAACACGGTATCCACGTCACAGGATACACCCCCCACACCCTCATGACCGGACGCCCCATGAAAGGGACAGAGTATTTATTAGGACTGGATTTGGCCAGCCCCGCAGTCATCTCACGCATGAAAATGCTGTACAACAGTTAATAGAGACCATAACGGCAGCGCAACTCGCAGCAGCTGTGAGACTTGGAACCAGGAGGAAACAAAGCACGGCTTGTTTCGACAACAAGGTACACGCCACCGAGTTTGTAGTAGGGCAGCAAGTGATGCTTTCCCTATACAACCCCAGTTCATTCCTTTCCCCCAAATTTTCCGGTCGGTACTCCATTTCGGACAAAGTAAGCCCCTCGGTATACAAGATCACATATCCGAACGGCAAGTCTGTGTGGTTTCACATAAACCAGCTTAAGGCTTATGGCTCGTAGAACAACCATTCACACCACATCTTGCTCGCAGCAGCAGACGAGCACGCCCCGCCCACAGATAAAGTATTCATACCCTCCCCCAGCCAGTCCAGCCCATCCTCAGACACAACTTCAACTCCACCCCCAGAGGCACAACTCCGCCTCTCTCTTCCTTCAACCAGCAGCGACAGCGACAGTGACAGCGACAGCAATGACGACAGCCACAGCACACCACCTTATGATTATACCATGCACCAGGCCCCACTGCCAGCGATTCCCACCATGATTCCAGCGATCCCTTCGAGATCCCATACATCAAAGCCCCTGACCAGACCCACTGCCCGACGATTACGGATTACAGCCTAGTAGCTCCAACCTCGCCACCCGATTCTGGCACCGCAACAATTCGTTCAGGCTCATCCGGAATGATGAGATGGACCCCAATTCACCCCAAGCAGCTTTAGCCAAACTACTCCAGTCAAGAGTATGGCAGCCGGGAGAAGATGGTGACATAGAGTTAGACTCCCACCAACCGAATCCTTTTGCGACCCTGTTCGCTACTGATCAATGAGGTGTCCAGATAATGGAAAAAAGGAACTGATGGAGAGATACGGTATCCTTTCTGATGGAACCTGCACCATGTTTGTTGTATGTTTGTTCGTTTAATGTACATGTTTATTGTGTGTAAATTTAGAAGTTTTTAAAAAAGTTTTTCCTGGCCCCAGGCCACCACCCCTTTGACGCCCAGTGACTGTTAGAGGAACTAGTTTGTCTTCAGACAACCGTTTAGAGGAACTAGTTTGTCGACAGAACACCACTCATAGCTACTCTCCTGATTCGATCACGAGAGGCAGCCCCCCACGACGACCACATTCTTAGCCGTTCTTGCCGGTCACTCAGGCTGTGGAGAAACGGCACTGATCCCCGCCCTGCCTGAGGACCCCCCTCTGATCAGCTACTCTCGGGGAGAGCACAAACGGCATTGATCACCGTCCTACCCGGGGATTCCACCCACTTCTTACCTGCTGCAGCCCATACGCACCCCATTGTGGCACTTTCAATTCTAAATTCTTCTGTTTGTTTTCGGCAACCCTTAGGTTGCTTCCGTATGCTATTTACATCCTCAAACACTAGGATGGTAGATCGCATAGGCTGCGAGGCAGCTCGCACTATGTCAGTATTTTCTCGGATGTCTTGTCCCAAATATTTGGTTTAAAAAAAAAATGAGGGAGTCACAGATGGTGACCAATCATAATGGGTAATTGGCAACAAAAGACAGACAGACAGACATACGAGATCTTAAGCAAGATAATAACAGATATTATGCTTGTGATCATAGAACTCCGGAACCTCAGGAACCCCAGAGGAAGACAAAGAAGAAGACAGAAAGACGGAAAGATGAAGACGACCTCCATCTTTTTCAACTGGATCTTCTTAGCGAGATCCCTTCAGTTGCACGCGGACGCTACCCCCCTGACCCCAACCACATAGGCCGTGAAAGATTCACACCCCTGCAATACACAGAACCCCGCGATAGTTAGCCCCGCGACAGTTAACGATACCATGACCTGGTGTGATAAGTTTATCACCTGGTATTCACTATCGTACATAGTAGAAGCCCTCTTAGCACTGGCGATACTTTGCGGTGTCGTGCAGACACTTAGAATCAGAAAATGGCGAAGGAGAACCTACCGCTCTATCGCCCCAGTATACAGGTTTAGGTCCCTTATTTTCGGACTTCACCAAACACTGAACCCCTTGACATGAATTAAAGTGCACCCGCTCCTCTTTATGTGTGTTTTGTTCAATAAAGAAATGTAAACCTCTGTGTCTGACTGCCAGGCCAGAGAAACTTGTGTTGCTGCTATTTTGTACATTTAAAGTGTTGTAGATTATTTTTGATTGTTTGAGTGAGGATAGTTTATTGAGGATAGTTAGAGGTTCCATTTTTTTAAATTTTGTAATGCATGCCTAAATGTCATAGTGCCCCGTAGAGTTTTATACTGATGTATGTAAGTAAAACGATTTTAGGTAAAGAATTGTGTTTCATAGGATAGGGCAGTGTAGAGCCCATGAACTGCTTACGGGTGTCCCGCTTGGTCAGAGAACAAAGGCGACTCAGTAATGTGATCCTTCATGCTTCACGTTGAGGATCACAAGGAGGGTGTGCAGCCATCTGGGATGGCCACTTCCCGATTACAAAATGGACACTCTGCAAAGATTGCAGGGAAAATAGACAAGACGAAGAAAGCAAGCAGGTGCAAGGTTTGTCTGTTGATTGGAACCATAGCTCCCAGACAAGACCGATACTGCAAACCATTTCCATACTAATGATCCATCCCCGGGAACAAAAGGGTAACATTTAAGTAAACAATACCAAGACAGACACCCCGGCGCCAGAGGAGACCAGAACAAAGCCGGCTATCGGCCATCTAGGACACACCCAGCAATCAGGGCACCCACCCCTCTATTGGAGGAAATCGATGAGAACGATTGGGAAACGGCCCAATTAATTGGGGCCAAGTTCAAGGCCCGCCCAAAAGCGCGCGAAGCCCCTTTTGGGTATAAGAAGAATCCCCCAAGAGAGAATCGCTCTCTTGCGGCCCCGGCTCTCACCAAGGGGAGACCTGCCCAACAGCAACATCAGAACAAGTAAGTCCAAGGTCAACGCACGCTACGAGACAGATGCTCCTAGCTGTTATTCCGTACCAATTCGACCCCAGCAGCCTCAGAACCGAACAACGGCCATTGTTCCTCTGACTGAGTGGGCGCCGAAAGCTAAGTATAGGCTTTTAGCAGTAGTGATAGTTTAGTTTGCAGAGTTTTAGCATGAGTATATTTTACTGTGTGTGTAAATAAATGAGCATTGAGTTTGAACTTACCAACTGGTGTATCGAGTCTTTGATCAGTATTCGGTTTTGAACCTTGTGGCGGTATCGAAAGATACCTGGCGACTCTAGAGCGAACTTAATTTGAATTAAGGAAGGCGACCAATATTGACCGCCATCTTCAGAGCCAAATTAAGAGAAAGACAATTAGCAACAGTAGTAACAAGGTCGCAAAGACACAGGTTAAGACGAGAAGAAATCAAAGAATGAAGATGAAGTTGAAGTGCAATTATCAGAAACAATTTTTGATCAGATAGATGGTTGAAAAAGAACAAGAACAGGTGGAGGATGAGGCGGATATTTTCAGTTCAGGAAAATTGGCAGAGTTACAACAGAAAGATATAGAAATAAAACGGATGTATCAGAAAGCATACACGGAAGAGGAATCTGAGTGTATACCGGAGTGTTATTACCGTAAAAATGATGTCTTGATGAGAAAATGGAGACCTTTACATATGCAGGCAGTTGAAAAGTGGGCAGACGTTCAAGTAATATTGCCGGTAGGGTAAAGAAAGGAGGTGTTGCGAGTAGCACATGAGGTACCAGTGGGAGGTCATTTGGGAGTCAGGAAAGCTCAAGCTAAAATACAAAAACATTTCTATTGGCCTGGACTACATAAAGATGTAGTTTAATTTTGTCGACAATGTCACACATGTCAAGTGATAGGGAAACCTCAAGCAGTGATAAAACCAGCGACCTTAATACCCATTCCAGCATTTGAGGAACCTTTTACAAGGGTCTTAATTGATTGCATAGGGCCGCTTCCTGAAACAAAAAGTGGGAATCAATATCTTTTGACGATAATGGATGTGTCTACCAGGTTTCAGAGGCCATTCCAGTACGTAATATTGCAGCTAAAAAGATTGTGGAGGAGTTACTTAAATTCTTTACTAGAAATGGGCTACCCACAGAAATACAATCGGATCAAGGATCAAATTTTACCTCAAGGTTATTCAAAGAAGTTATAGATAGTTTAGGAATAAAACAATTTAAATCAACTGCGTACCATCCATAATCGCAGGGAGCATTACAAAGGTGGCATCAGACATTGAAGACAAGATTATCCAGAGGATTGGGATAATGGAATTCCGTTTGTACTGTTTGCAATTAGGAATGCCCCTAATAGGTCAACGTAATTCAGTCCTTTTCAACTAATTTTTGGTCATGAGGTAAGAGGAGCACTTAAATTGTTTAAGGAAAAGTTGGTGAGTGAAAAATCAGAACTTACATTATTGGATTACGTATCAAATTTTAGGGAATTTTAGAGCAGGTGAATTAGCTGGACAGCATTTAAAAATTGCACAAAGTTCGTAGTTTTGCCAGTGGAGATAAAGTTTTAGTATTGTTACCAGTGGGAGGTGAACCTTTAAAAGCAAGGTTTTGTGGACCTTATCAGATTGAAAGGAAATTAAGTCAGGTGAATTATACAGTACGAATGCCGGATAGAAGGAAATCTCACCGAGTGTGTCATGTGAATATACTTAAAAGGTACTTTGAACGGGAAGGAGAGGAAAAGGAAGAGGTTTTAAAGATTCTAACTCAAAGTGACGAACCAAATCCAGATGACTTTGAATTTGACATACCTCAAATTAAATTGGAAAACGAGGATGTTCTTAAAAATTGGGATAAATTGTTGAGTTACCTTCCAGAGGAAAAACGGACTGACCTGAAAGAGTTATTGATATGACATGGGCAAGTTTGTGGAGATAAGTTGGGAAGCTCTAAAATGGCAGTACATGATGTAGATGTGGGAAATGCTGTTCCAATTAAACAACATCTATACAGACTTAACCCTTTAAAATTGGCACAGGTTAACAAGGAGATTGAAAGTATGCTTAAAAATGGCATAATTGAAGTGGGTTGTAGCCAATGGAGTCATAGTGATGGTACCAAAACCGGTCAGTACCCAACGGTTGTGTGTGGATTAGAGAAAGCTTAATGCAGTTAGAAGAACGGACTCTTATCCAATCCCACATTTGGAGGATTGCATTGAGAAAGTGGGACAGTCAGCTTTTATTTCCAAACTGGATTTACTTAAAGGTTACTGGCTGGTACCTTTATCCGAAAGGGCGAAGGAGATCTCAGCTTTTGTGACTCCAGATGGTATATACCAATTCAAAATTATGCCATTTGGCATGAAAATCGCCGCAGCCACATTTCAACGGTTAACTAACAAAGTTGTTTCCGGATTATCCAATTGTGCAGTATACATCGACGATCTGGTAATTTTCAGCCAGACATGGGAAGAACATTTAAAAGATCTGATGGAGTTATTCTATCGACTTCAGGACGTGCGTTCGGTGGTAAACCTAGCCAAAAGTGAATTTGGAAAAGCCCAAGTCACAAATGGTCCCACGGGATTTGAAAACAACAGTTATTGGGGAGTTTACAATACCTTCGGCACAAAGGGAAATAATGCAATTTCTTGGCATGAGTGGATTTTACCGGAAATTTGTGCCAAATTTTAGTAGTGTGGTTGCTCCACTGACGGACTTGCTAAAGAAACGTAGCAAATTTAAGTGGACAGCGGCGTGTCAACAGGCATATGACTACTTGAAAGCTGCGTTGACCACTGCTCCTGTGTTAGCCATCCCAAATTATACCAAACTATTCAAAGTGGCTGTGGATGCAAGTGATGTGGGCGTAGGTGCGGTGCTTCGACAACACGATGATGAAGGACTAGAGCAGCCTCTTGGTTATTTTTCAAAGAAATTGAATTCTCACCGGAAAAAGTATTCAACGATTGAGAAGGACACTTTGCGTTTGGACACAGTACAGAAGGAGGCCATTCAGCCCATCGAGTCTGCACCGGCTCTTGGAAAGAGCACCCTACCCAAGGTCAACACCTCCACCCTATCCCCAAAACCCAGTAACCACACCCAACACTAATGAAATGAAATTAAAATGAAAATCGCTCATTGTCACAAGTAGACTTCAATGAAGTTACTGTGAAAAGCCCCTAGTCGCCACATTCCAGCACCTGTTCGGGGAGGCCTGCTGCTGGCCTGCCTTGGTCTGCTTTCAAAGCCAGCGATTTAGCCCTGTGTGCTAAACCAGCACCTGTGTGCTAAACCAGCCACTAAGGGCAAGTTTGGACACTAAGGGCAATTTATCATGGCTAATCCACCTAACCTGCACATCTTTGGACTGTGGGTGGAAACCAGAGCACCCGGAGAAAACCCACGCACACGGGGAGGATGTGCAGACTCCGCACAGACAGTGACCCAAGCCGGAATTGAACCTGGGACCCTGGAGCTGTGAAGCAATTGTGCTATCCACAATGCTACCGTGCTGCCCTTAAGAACAAATTAATCTACACTATATCATTCTACCGGAATCCATGTACCTATCCAATAGCTGCTTGAAGGTCCCTAATGTTTCCGACTCAACTACTTCCACAGGCAGTGCATTCCATGCCCCCACTACTCTCTGGGTAAAGAACCTACCTCTGACATCCCCCCTATATCTTCCACCATTTACTTTAAATTTATGTCACCTTGTAATGGTTTGTTCCACCCGGGGAAAAAGTCTCTGACTGTCCACTCTATCTATTCCCCTGATCATCTTATAAACCTCTATCAAGTCACCCCTCATCCTGCTCCGATCTAATGAGAAAAGGCCTCGCACCCTCACTCTTTCCTCGTAAGACCTACTCTCCATTCCAGGCAACATCCTGGTAAATCTCCTTTGCACCTTTTCCAAAGCTTCCACATCCTTTCTAAAATGAGGCGACCAGAACTGTACACCTTACTCCAAACGTGGCCGTACCAAGGTTTTGTACAGCTGCATCATCACCTCACGGCTCTTAAATTCAATCCCTCTGTTAATGAACGCTAGCACGCCATAGGCCTTCTTCACAGCTCTATCCACTTGAGAGGCAACTTTCAAAGATCTATGAACATAGACCCCAAGATCTCTCTGCTCCTCCATATTGCCAAGAACCCTACCGCTTTGTCACAAATGTGATGAACAGAAGCAGGTTCGGTGGAGGATGAAGAACTAAAATGGGCTAAATTATTAAAAATGTTTGCGTGTTTTGTTTTGTTAAAAAAATAAATGTATATTCACTGTCCATATTTCTCAAAGGAAAGTGAAAAGGTGAAAAATGAAACCATCTTGAAGTTGATGGGTTTTTTCCTTAGGGGGAGGTGTCATGTGAGAGTACCTTGAAGAAATGGGTGTTTATAAAAATATCTGTCGTGCATGTACCTTTAGGAAATGGGTGATTATCAGTGATGTCAGAGTGTGGGTGGAGCTGGACTGTCTGTCTGCTTTACTTTCGCTTTGTGCTTGCAGCTACAGGGTGAGTTTAGTTTTGTTTTAGATTTGGAGAAGCTGCAGTCACAGCAAGATGTGATGAATCTCTGCAGGCTTATGAATGTCCATTTGGTGATTTCAACGTGGTGACTGTTCTCAGTAGTGAAGTTAAACCAGATGTCTTTCTGTACCAAGGGTTCTTTTTGTCTTGTGGATGTTGCAAGGAAAGATTAAGAGTTACTTATAGAGTACTGTATTCTTTGGGGGATTTATTGGTGTTGACAGTTGTTAAGATGTTTACTGTGGGTTTACAAAGTGTTAACTGGTTTCATAAATAAACACTGTTTTAATTTATAAGTACTGTAGATTTCTGGTGCATCACACCTGTAAGGCAGTCCCTGTGCTCCCCATAACCACAATCTAGTAAAAGTTGTGGGTCAGGTGAACTCCATGATACACTTTGGGGTTCTCTAAACCCTGGCCCATATCAATTTTAAAAGCTCCTGTAAAAGGTGATAACGTGAGGGCAAATTGAGTGGAGATGAAGAAATTGGCTGAACGGAATGAAATCCTTGCAAGGGATCGAGTGGAACTTGTACTTCAGGTACTTGTGGGAGCCTGGACTTGTTCTGTATGTCAGTGGAATGCCATTCCCTAAGATATAAGAGCCAATCCAAAAAAGGGTCAGAAATAGATCACAGTGATGTAATATGAAAAAATGAAATGAAAGTGAAATGAAAATAGCTTATTGTCACAAGTAGATTTCAAATGAAGTTACTGTGAAAAGCCCCTAGTCGCCACATTCCGGCGCCTGTTCGGGGAGGCTGGTACGGGAATATAGGTGAACATTTGAAGCAATATTAACAAAGGTTTCCCACTATAAGCTTAGACAATAGAAGAATGAGATTGTGGATGGTTAGGCTTGGTTGGGATGCCAGTGAAACAGCCTGCCACCATCGTCCATAGAAGTCCTTGCATGAGGAATGCAAACGTGTGTGAGGTCTCAGAGCTCCTCGAACCTATAGAAATTTGCACAGCCAGCGTGGAGATGAGAAAATTTGATTGGAATCCTGAAAACCACATTGTGTGAGTCTGGTTAATGAATGGCAGCTGGTGGAACAGACATGCAAGCTTCACTCAGTTGGTAACGGTCCTAGTTAGAAGATGTGATTCAAGTCCGATTCCAGGGTGAATTTGAGACGAACGCTACTGTGTACGATTAACAATGAAAATTTCAAGCAAAGAACATTGGGCAGGATTCTCCGCCTCGCCGTGCCACATTTCTGCCCCGATCGGCCAGCGGGATTCTCCGTTACGCCAGCCGGTCAATGGGGTTTCCCAACGTGGGGCAGTCCCAGCCGTCGGGAAACCCCCAAGCACTGGCAAAACGGAGAATCACGCCGGCGGAGAATCACGCCCCTTGTCTCTACTTATTTGGATCAGGTTTTCAATAATGGTCACATGCACCATTCAAAACTTCTGCCATTTAATTAAATCATGGCTAATTCAATCCAATCCAATCCGATCGATACATCAACTCCATTTATCCCTCTTTCTTGAAAATTCAATTGATTCAGCATCCACATCTTCCAGATTTCCATGATCCTGTGTGCTAAAGATTGCTCCCTGATTTCATTTGCATATGGTCTAGCTCTAGTATTAAGGCTATTGCTCCTTAGTACTGGATTTCCCTAATAGAGGACATAGTGGGCTGGATTCTCCGAATTGAAGACTAAGTGCTGACGCCGGCGTGGGAACTGTGGCGTTTTACGCCCGGAAAAACAACGCAAAAGCTGCACCGATCCTCCGTCTGGCGGGTGCTTGAAGGCACACGGTGTAAAACCCCCGGCTTTACCTGTGGATACGGCCGGAGAATTGCCGTGGCTGCGCATGCTCACGGCGGCGGCCTGCAGCGGCTGCACCGTGCAAATTGGCACGGCCATGCACGGACCCAGCCTGCCAAAACCTGCCCCCCTGTAGTCAGCCTCGCCATCCCCGGAACACCCCCCCATCCAGTGCCCCCAGCCCACGCCAAAGCCCTCCCTGCCTGCGAAACGGCTCCCCCCCACCCCCCATCCCCGACTGTGGCGGCACTGGACTCAGTCCGCAGCCGCCCCGCCAGGTTCATGAAAATAGAAAGGACAGGTGTTCCACACTGTAGGGAACCCGGCGTGTTGGGGTTGGAGCATCGGGGGAGGGCCTCAGGGGACGCCCTGAGGTCGTTCTGACGGCGTACACCGTACTCTGCGAGTATGCCGTTTTCGAGGGACGGAGCATTGCAAAAGCGGCGCTGACTCCGATTTTGGCACAAACGGATTCTCCGGGCGATCACTGAATGCGCTGTCGGCGACCAGAGAATCCCGCCCAGTTTCCATGTATCCGTGCTGTTGAATAGCTTCTCATCATGTAAAATTTCCTCCTGGTATTCCAGTCAATATTTCTCCCTTAACAAAAACAACAATCACAAAAAGAACTAGTTATGTGTCTCATTGTGTGTTTTGTGGGAGAATGGTGGCAAGGAATATCTACTACAATTTCCCGAATAACAATCGTCGTAGCGTTTCAAACGCAGTTCCATAATACAACGTGCTGTTTTGACATCATGATGAACTGTATAAATAATGGTTTTAATTCCAACCTTAGGAATCAGATATCCTCTGAATTCCACATCTCTTGTCACCATGTGTGGAAGACTCATGGGAGCAAGGTCGATGTATCGCTGAACTTCATGTATAACGGCATCTGTATATGGCATATTTGCTCGATCTTCAACAGTGGGTCTTCGACAGGATCCAACCACTTCATCAATCTCACTATGAATTTTTTCTGGTAGGACAAAGAAAGATAGTTTTAAATTGTTAAATATATTTAATTTACAAACATCATCAATGTCATCTGTGACACTTCGTACATTGTGGCCGATACCATTACTTTACCTGACTGCCAATGTATTTGATGGTCTTAGCCAATTGCAAGATATTGGTTGAAGACTACTGGAGAGTTAGAGCTTATTTAACATATTTTCACTGAGAAATCCGGGGTGGAAATCAATGCCCATAATCCAAGATTAGGCACACAATGTTTGGCTCTTTAAAGCCTGAAGATTTTAGGATGAAGCAAAAAAATTAAAGGAGGTAAGGAATCGTATCGTTTTGGGACACTGGAAAAGTCACCATATTTTTAAACCAAGTGGATGAGGCTTGATTTTGACACAATGAAGATCCGGGGAAAAACAAGATTGCAGAATGGAGGATATGCCAGTTGAAGGAATAAGAAGAGGAAGTTCAGAGCCACAGTCACCACAGAGGTATTGATAGACGCAACTGATTGTGATAGTGAGCAGCGGTTGAAAGTTGGAGGCGAGGGAGGAATGACCTGCCAAGTGATCAGCTTTTTCTTGGAACCTGTCTCGGTGTGAGAAGAGGAATTTAGGTGCCCTGCTACATGAATCACACAATGTTAGTATGCATGTGTAGCAAGTAATTCGGAAGGTAAACAGAATGTTGCTATTTATTGCTAGGGGAATGGAATATAAAGGTGGGGAAATTTTGCGACAGTTGTACAGTACATTGGTGAAACCACACTTAAGTTACTGTGTACGGTTTTGGTCTCATTTAAGAAAGGATATAATTGCATTGGAAGCATTGTGAGAAGGTTCACTCAACTGATTCTTGGGGTGGAGGGGTTATCCACTGAGAAGAGATTGTACAGATTGGTCCTGTATCCATTGCAGTTTAGAAGAATGAGATGTGATTGTATTGAAACATAAAAGATCCTGATGGGATTTGACGGGTTGATGCTGGAAGGATGTTTCCTCCAGTGTGACACAATTTAAAAATAAGAGGCGGGATTCTCCGTTTCAGAGACTATGGGCTGGGTGCACCGTTTTGGAGGCTCGGTGCCAATGCCAGCGTGGGAACAGTGGCATTTTACGACGGCCAAATACGGCGGAGACACAGCTGTCTCCAACACTCTCCACTATCCCATAGACACTCACCTCACGGTTGAGCATGTTAGTGAAGAGGCTCCTGGGACACTATCTAGTGCGCTCTACACTCGTGCTGTGGTACACCAGGTGGAGGTACGAACCACCGAGGAGGCGGACTGTCAGACTAGCTGCTGTCCAGATAGGTTTTGGGCTTCTGGAAAGGGCAGTCCCAGCGACAGTGGAGATGCAGTCACAGAGCCTGGGACTGCATGAGGGGTTGTCAGCAACCACCCGGCGCCTGCAGATGCAGTTGGAGAAGTCCAACTGCCTGCAGGGCCAGGAGGTAGTATCGGCAATGCGTGTCACCCTGTCTATGGGTGTCGTCCGCGGTGGAGGCCTTGGGGCCAAAGATATCCGCATTGAAACCCTGTTCGAGACAGAAGCGGGCCTCCAGGACTGGCAGATGAGCCTCGGGTTTGCTCCGCTCGCACCGCCTGTGGTAAACCACTGTGTTCTTATATTAAGGGTTGTACGGTAGAACCTGCACTACAGGTTCACCTGGGCCCCTGCATGCTAGCTGTGCCCAGGAGCCGGGTTATAAATATGCGTTGCCTTCAGCTTGCAGCCATTGTGTCAGCTGCTGTAGGAGGCCTTCATCAGGTCCGAGGTCCAGCGGTTGCTTCGGGAGGGAGTCATCGAGGCCAGCAACAGCCCCTGGCGAGCTCAAGTGGGAGTGGTTAAGTCTGGGGAGAAAAACCGAATGGTCGTGGACTACAGCCAGACCATCAACAGGTACACGCAGCTCGACGCGTACCCCCTCCCAACCATATCTGACATGGTTAACCAGATTGCACAGTTCTGGGTCTTCTCAATGGTGGACCTGAAATCCGCTTACCACCAGCTCCCCATCCGTAAATCGGACCGGCCATACATCGCCTTCGAGGCAGACGGCCGGCTATATCACTTCCTTAGGGTCCCCTTCGGCGTCACCAATGGGCTTTCGGTCTTCCAAAGGGAAATGGACCGAATGGTCAACCAGTACGGCTTGCGGGCCATGTTTCCGTAACTAGACAATGTGACCATCTGCAGCCATGATCAGCAGGACCACAACGCCAACCTCGCTAAATTTCTCCGCACCGCCACTCTCCTCAACCTCAGGTATAACAAGGAGAAGTGTGTGTTCCGAACAAACCGCTTAGCCATCCTCTGGTCCAGAACAGATTTCTGGGGCCCGATGCCAACCGCATGCGCCCCCTCATGGAGCTTCCCCTCCCCCACTGCCCCAAGGCCCTCAAACGCTGCCTGGGATTCTTCTCGTATTGCGCTCAGTGGGTCCCAAACTATGCGGACAAGGCCCGCCCACTCAAACAGTCCACTCATTTCCCCCTGACTGCCGAGGCCCAACAGGCTTTCGACCGGATCAGAGCTGATGTTGCCAAAGCTGGAATGCACGCTGTAGACGAAACACTTCCTTTCCAAGTAGAAAGCGACGCATCGGACGTCACCCTTGCCGCCACCCTCAACCAGGCAGGCAGGCCCGTGACATTCTTTTCCCGCACCCTCCATGCCTCCGAAATTTGGCACTCATCCGTCGAAAAGGAGGCCCAGGCTATTGTTGAGGCTGTGCGACATTGGAGGCATTACCTGGCCGGCAGGAGATTCACAAAATTTGCCCTACTCCGTCGAGGAAGTAAGGACGATCACCAAGGACTGCCAGGTCTGTGCGGAGTGCAAACCGCACTTCTACCGGCCGGACCGCACGCACCTGGTGAAGGCTTCCCGCCCCTTTGAACGCCCCAGTGTGGATTTCAAAGGCCCCCTCCCCTCCTCCGACCGACACACGTATTTCCTCAGTGTGATCGATGAATACTCCCGTTTTCCCTTCGCCATCCCATGCCCCGACATGACGTCTGCTACCGTCATTAAAGCCCTTAATTCTATCTTCACTCTGTTTGGCTACCCCGCCTACATCCACAGTGACAGGGGATCCTCATTCATGAGTGATGAGCTACGTCAGTTCCTGCTCAGCAGGGGTATCGCCTCCAGCAGAACGACGAGCTACAACCCCCGGGGAAACGGACAGGAAGAAAGGGAGAATGGGACGGTATGGAGGGCCGTCCAGCTGACCCTACAGTCCAGAAATCTCTCGGCCTCCCGCTGGCAAGAGGTCCTCCCTGATGCACTCCATTCTATTCGCTCGTTACTTTACACTGCTACGTACAGTACACCGCATGAACGTCTTTTTCCTTCCCCAGGAAGTCCATATCCGGGGTATCGCTCCCAACTTGGCTCACAGCTCCGGGAACCGTGCTTCTCCATAAACATGTGCGGCTCCACAAGGCGGATCCGTTGGTGGAAAGGGTGCACCTGCTCCACGCAAACCCAACAGTACGCCTACATGGCGTTCCCCGACGGCCGCCAGGATACCGTCTCCCTCAGGGATCTGGCACCAGCAGGTTCCACCCTCGTCGCCCCCGGTACCACCCTCCCTCATCAACCCCCTAGGACTGTCTGTCGTCCCCATGCCCACTCCCGTTGATGATTTTGGCACGCTCCTGGAGTCAACTCCGACCACGACAGCACCAACATCGCCGGCTCCACTTCGTCGATCTCAGAGGACGATGAAGGCGCCGGACCGGCTGAACATCTGACCGGCCGACGGATGACCAGAGACATTTTTTTTTACTGTTCTGTAAATACTAAAGTTTGCGAATTGTAAAGAGTTATCCACCACCCCTGCCGGACTCAATTTTAACAGGGGGTGAATGTGGTAAACCACTGTGTTCTTATATTAAGGGTTCACCTGGGCCCCTGCATGCTAGCTCCGCCCAGGAGCCGGGTTATAAACATGCGTGGCCTTCAGCTCGCAGCCATTTCGTCAGCTGCTGTAGGAGGCCACACTTCAGAGACTAATAAAACCTCAGTTTGAATTCAACTTTGTCTCCAGCCAAATTGATCGTGCCTCACCGCCGTCCCATGGAATCGGCCGGGGGCCATGGGGCACCCCGAGGGAGAGGAGGTGATGGGGCTCATGCCAGTGACTCCGGCAAGGGAGGTGCCGGAACACCACAGCGCTTTGGACCCCCCATACTCCTGTCTTTGCCAGCGGGCAGAACAGGGAGACATCATGCCATCTGGGACACCCAAGCAGCAGCCGGCATAGCATTAGGGTCCGTAAGGCCAGAAAGGTGCACACCAGTTAGATTGGCATGGGTGCAGCACAGAGTATCGTGTTAGAGGCTGGGCACAAACCTGTATACATACATTCACCATTTCACAATAAACACATGTTCACAACGTTTAAACCTGCCTCGGTGCTCTGTCAGACGCGTGTGAGGGATGGATTGGGCTGGCTGCAGAGGGGACGCTGGGGGTGAGATGAGCAGACGGGGGGTGGACTTGGGCCAGGGACCCCAGTTCAGCCAGCGCTCACCGCTCCGGTGCCCCACCCTTTCCCTCTCCACCCCATACCCCCTTCCTCCGCCACCCCTAGCGTTCAGTGGGACCATGTGATGGAATGGAAAGCTTGCATGCAGAATCACCCAGGTGGACGGTGGAAAGTGCTGCCGCGGGGCAGGAGTCAGATGTTGTCAAACTGCACAGAGTACCAGAGCTCATCGCAGAGCAGGTCGTCATGACCCCCATCCCACAGGCTAGACCTTCTGTTATTGCCAACCCAGGGCCCACACCCCATGGTGAGGCAGGTAGGAATCTCAGAGCGGGTTGTAAGGTGGTGGGGGTGGTACAGGGGAGGTGTTCATGGGAGGGGGTGGATGCCCAGGGGGCTCGGCTACTGGCCAGACCCCTGAGGCAATCAATCTGGAGGCGATTTGACCATTCCATGCGTGTCGGCCCTGGCGCACACATTTAGCGGCCTCCTGTGTGTGCCTGAGCCCCATGTCCTGCCCATCCGCGGCTCCTCCGCAGCCTCCTTGTTGGACGAGGCCTGGAGTTCATCTTCCGCCTCCAGCATTTTGCCTCTCGGCTGTGCGATGTTGTGGAGGTCTCAGGCTCTCCTAGCAATATACTGGAGGGCCCCTTCACAGCGATCCAGGTACCTGAACTTCCTCTTTAGGATGCTGAAGCACGCCTTGATCCTGCCCGTCGCTGCATGGGTGTCGTTGTGGCTGGTCTCCCCATCAGTCAGTGGCCTCCGGATTGGCGCCACCAGCCACAACTGCAGTGAATAACCCCTGACAGCCAGAAGCCAACCCTTCAGCCTTGAAGAGGTCAGGAACCATCGAGTGTGCCAGGCATTGTGCACGCTGCCCGGGTATCGGGTGCAGATGTGCACGATGTGCATCTCATGGTCGCACACCAGCTGCACATTCAGCAAGTGGAAACACTTTTGGTATGTGAAGACGGCCAGTGCTCGTTTGGTGCCTTGCATCCCGTCGATCACCCCCTGGACCCAATGCACCTTGGCGATGGCGGCGAACCACGCTGCCCGGGCACCTTGGTGGGCTCGGCTCGGTCCACATTGAATTTGATTATACTGTGCCAATCGGGTATATAGGGCCTCTGTGACGGCACGGATGCACCTGTGCACCGAGGTGTGTGAGATCCCAGACAGGTCCCTACTCGGCCCCTGAAAGAACCCATTGAGTAAAGCATCAGGGCGACCATCACCTTGACGGCCACCGGGAACGAGTGTCCTCCCCCATACCCCGTGGTGCTCGGTGCGCCATGATCTGGCAGGTATGTTGCATTGTCCCCCTGCTCAGTTGGAGTCTGCGAAGGCATGCCTGGCCTGGCAGGTCCTCGAATGGCAGACGCGGCCAATTCACACGTGGCCTCATGCAGTGCTTCCTTCCCATCACTTCCTTGGCTTGTTGGGCTGCCAGCTCCCCACCCTCACCAGCTGGTTCCTGTTCTCGGTGACCTCCCCGAGCAGCTCCAGCTTGTAGCCTGAATGCATCCCCCAAGGCTGCAACGACTAAGATGTCGGCCACCATTCTTGGTTGAATTCTGACGTCCATTGTCTGTATGGGGTGGAAGACATGTTAGCATGTTGGTACCCCTGTGTCCAACCAGATCCAATGGGCTACACAGTGGCCCCGGTCTGCACTGCAGACCCTGCCCCCGCATGGGCCCCCTATCCCCAAACCCACCCCATCCATCTTCACTCCTTGCACTGTGAGGGCCTCTGGCCCTACCATCACCCCTACTGCCAGAGGTACTATCGGCTATCACAACCCATGCCAGCAGTACGTTCCGTGACCCCCGTTGGGCGCCCTCCTGCAGGGCTATTGTGGGCGCTGCCCTTGGGTGGGCCACGTGCTGCCCCTCCGGCGGGAAGCAGCTAGTTGGGAAGGGGGGGATGGAATGGGAACATCCACACGGTCAGTGTCACTCTCGCAACCACAAGCCAGTGGGGTGTGCAGCAAGATGGCTGCCTTTCAGGCTGCGGCAATGGATGTCTGGACGCCATGGTGCTGTGGGGGGGTCAGCCCATCCCACAGTCTTGCCTCTGCATGTCCTACCTCCTCTCCTGTCTTGTCCCTCATCAGCCACTGCACCTGTTGCCCGATTTTCGAAATGACAAGCGAAACTCGCCGTCGGTAGTTCTTCCCAGCAGAGGTGGAGATCGCGGAGACTCCTGGAATATCAGCTCAGGCCTCCTAATGATATGCTGACAGCGTTTACTTTACGTCTGGAGATATTTGACAATGCAGTCGAGGCACCGAAGCCTGGCATTCTGGCGGGCACCTGGCACTGGCCACAATTTTGGCCTCACGCGCGATTCTCCATCCAGTCACATTTTGCGATTCCGGTGTCGCTGGACGGACAATCCCGCCCAAGATGTCACCCATTTGAGACCAAGATGAGGAGAAAGTTTTCAATGCGGGTGGATAGTCTGTGGAATTCCCTTCCCCGGAGAGCAGTGGAGGCAGGGTCTCCAATATTTCTGAGGCTGAAATGGACAGATTGTTGAATAACAAGGGTGTATGGGGCAGATCAGACAGTAATGGTTACAATCAGATCAGCCATGATCATATGGTGGAACAGAAGCAAAGGGGCTGAATGACTTGCTCCTGCTCCTAATTTGTACGGTTGTACATATGTGTATAATGCAGTGACCATTCTCAGATGAAAATGAAAATCGCTTATTGTCACAAGTAGGCTTCAAATGAAGTTACTGTGAAAAGACCCTGGTCGCCACATTCCGGCGCCTGTTCGGGGAGGCTGTTACTGCTATCCCCAGTGATGTTCACCTGCGACTAGAAATACAGCTCACTACTGCTGCCTTTGTTGGCAACTCTGTCAGCTTTCGGTGGGATTCAACATATCAACATTTAAATGAAGCCCAACAATTAAAACTTCCCAAGACCTCATGTTGGAGTAAGCTCTTCACTCCTGTCCCAGGTCTCATGCCGCTGTCCTGCCCCCAGGTTAAAATTAGATTCTGGATTCCGAAATGAGAATGTTCCATTCTCCCAGCACTATAATCCCATGTGTTGGATTGTTGAAATCCTCCAACCTCTTACAGTAATGTTGCTTACCCTGAACTTGTGGATACTTTGCCAGGATCTGGATAGCCCATTGCAGTGTCGTGCTGGTTGTTGCAGTTCCAGCAAAAAATAAGTCCATTATTGTCCACAACAAGTTCATGAGAATGAATTCCGAGTCATGCTTGTGTTGCTCCTGAAACAAATTTAATCTACTTTTAAAATATTAACGGCCTTATGTTGTGTGTAGTCACTTTCAGATTTCTTTTCAAATACAGATTGTGCTATTAACCAATCCACATGTTAAATTTTTTAGCTGCTTTTGTATTGGTGTCAACGAGACATTTACGACACTAGTTCCCAAAATGCTGGTCTTGTTTAGCTGGTGTTAAGCTTTGTGTAAACCTGTTGGACTCACCACATCAGTATCCAGCCAAACACCTCCTTACCTTCGGGGAGCAGGTACAAAAATTGAAACTGTACGAATGTAAAAAGAAAATTGAAACTGTACGAATGTGAAATGAAAACTTCTTCCAGTACCTCCTCCATCTTGATGAGGAAACAGTCGATAAAATCCCTGGGAACATCTTTCTGCAAACTTTCTTTATGACTTTGAATCATTTGATTCATAAAATTCTGCAAATCTGCTGAATTTCGGAAGAGCTTTTTGTGAGGCCCAGGCAGGAAATCCAGGATCGTCGGGAAGTTATCGTACAGCTGCAAGGCAAAATAAATGTTCGTTAACACTTATATTTCTGGTCGTATGGTGACATTGGATGAGATTTACCGGCTGTTCACACTTGCAGAAAATTCTGGTCCCACACCGGCACACAGGAAATCCTATTGACAACGGCGGGACCGGTAGATACCGCTGACAGGCTGCTTCCCCGCCAAAAAACACGTGGCAGGGTGGACCGTAAATCCCACCCATTAGATTGGTGTGGACTCAGTTATCCTAAACAGAACAATGCATGAAATACAGTTCAATCTCCTGTTCGCATTCCGAACCAGAGGGACCAAGAGAGTCTTTGATTCAATTCTTGGTGTTAGGTGAGCCAATAAGAGCTGGCACTAATCTGGGAAAGAAGCACAGGCAGCACGGTGGTACAATGATTAGCCCCGGCCCCGGGTCACTGTCCATGTGGAGTTTGTACATTCTCCCCGTATCTGCAGAGGTCTCATCCCCACAACCCAAAAAGATGTGCAGGGTAGGTGGATTGGCCACGCTAAATTGTCCCTTAATTGGAAAAAACAGAATTGGCTGCTCTAAATTTATTTTTAAGAAGCTGGGGAAAAAGGCTTATGTTTCTAAATAATGACAGGAAAAAAACGGGTGGGAGTAAATTGCAGAACGAACATAGGGCACAGGACATAATTATGGCACCCAGTCAGAGAAGTGGTTCTGATATTGGACTAAAAATCCAGGTAACAATGAGCGGGATTCTACATACTCTCAGATCCCTTTCTAAACCTTCATTTCCAAACTCAGATCATTATTTATCCATTTAAATTCAAGTTGTCATTTATTTCCCAGTTAAATAATCAATTTAAATCCTTCTGCAAATCTCCAGCTGCTCCTTGCTCTGCCACTCCCATTATTTGAGCATCTTCTGCAAATGTGACAGTTTAAGTTGTTTCAGTCACATTATGATTTTAAAAGAAAGGGAAATACCTGTATCCAGGGGCCACTTAAAACTCGCATATTTTCTGAAATCATCTCCGTCAATGTGAGAAACCTTTTATCTTCATAATCAAACCGGTCTCCAAAGACTAAGGAACAGATGATATTAGATGATGCACATCTCAGCAGAAAGTTTGGGCTAAGTGAGGTATCTGATATAATTGAAAGAGAAGGTGACTTATAAAAGTGTACAGTGTTACACAAATAGCAGAGGAATACATTAATATGTCACAGATATTAATATTCATAAGTATGTAAGTAAACAGTGTTTTATTCCTTGTGTCTGAATAAAGCTCGTAGTCTTACAGTTGAAGTAGATGCTTTATTGTGTGAGTTTGTTCTCTCTCCAGTGCTTATACTATGTTACATCTGAACTGCCGGTCTGTATCCTGCTCACCAACTGCCGTTCCTGTGAAGAGTGCCCCCTGCCTTCCTGTCTGTCCATATTTATACACCTCCCGTGCTCCCTCCAGTGATTGCTTAAGTGCAGTGCATTTACATTGAACCCTTGTCTATACAGATATGCAGATCACTACATCCCCCCTTTTTTCTTTTACATATTTTTTGTACAGTGTTAAAAGAAAATTCGACAAAACAATTTGATTAATTATGATATGCATATCTGTACAAGTTGTGATGATATTGGTTATTATACAAAGCCATTTAATATTTCTGAGTCCAATCTTAATAAAAAAGTTAGTGAGTCCAACTTTATGAATTTATTGAGTTGAGTTTTTTCTTCTTCTGTTGATGACGTGATGTTGATATTGTAATTTCTTTGTGAATGTCATCAGTGTTCTTGTTTTTAAGTAACCAATAAATCATCACGAGGTGTTTGAATGATCGAACCACTGATGTTGACTGACGTGGACTTTTTTCTGTGCTTGTGGTATCGATTCAGTATGTCATCTGCCTTGAAAGCTGGTGCGCTTGTTTGTTCTGGAGAAAATGTGAATTTGTCAGATTCGTTGTCATGCCATGGTATGTTTGTACTCTTGTCATTGTTTTGGAGTGTGCTGTTGCATTGTCCTTCATGTGCAGAGCTGTACTATGTTGTACAGGTTGTTGTTTCATTGCTGTTGTTTCTGTCATTTCTGTCTTTGATGTTTTTGTAGTCGTTCTTGTTGTTTTTGTTGTGCTTGTAGTTTCTGTTTTTGTTGTTTTCATTGTTCTTTTTGTCATGCTTGTTGTTGCTGTTGTTGTCTTTGTTATGCTTGTTCATTTTGTTCTTGTAGTTTTTGTTGTGCTTGTAGTTTTTGTTGTTGTTCTTGTTGTGCTTCTTGTTGTTTTTATTGTTGCTGTTGTTCTTGTTTCTGTTGTGCTTCTTGTGGTTTTTGGTCTTGTTGCGCTCAATGACTGTTCCATGTGGATAATTTGGGTAATTCTCAAAGTTATTGGTGTCAGTGTCCTTTGTTGCACCTGATGTTTCATTGAGCGTTTCTTCTTGAGGATTGTGAGAATGATCTGATGTTGCATTGATCTTGGTGACATCAGTCATTTGTAGTGGATTTTATTCCTCTTCTTTGCTTCCTTGGTGCTACTCGTCTGGAGTAATTTCTGGTTGATCTGCTTCATCTGTGGTCTCTTGGTGCTCCTCTTCTGGAGTCATTTCTAGTTCATTTGAATCATCTTTGGTTTTTTGGTGCTCCTCTTCTGGAGTCAAAATTTTCAAGATTTCATTTTCTTGTGTGTAGTTTAGAATAGATGAGGTTTCGATTGACGTGGTCTCACTGGACTCATGAGTAGCACTATTCTGATTGTTGAGTGCTTCTGTACAGACGAGCATAGATCTGTCAGTCTCGCTGTGATCCTGCACATCCTGTATGTCGATTGTGATCACATTGTGACTGTTCTCACATACATTGTCTTTTCCTGGTTGCTCAGATAAGGTGGATAGACCTTCATGGTCTTGGTCATGCATGGCGTTCGCTATGGAGTCTTTCATTGCTTCTATTTTGGTGTCTGTCAACGAGCTCTCTGTGGAGGCTTGCATCGCTCTCTCTGTGGAGTCTTTCATCGCTCTCCGTGTGGAATCGTGTCGTGTCCTCTCTGTGGAGTCGATCTGTGCTCTCTCAACGGAGTTGGTCAGTACTCTCTGTGTGACGTTGTTTTCTTCTTGGCCATTCGACAGGTTGCTCTCATCCAATGTATCAACAATCTGCCATTGCATCATGGTATTGGATTCATGTACCATGAGTAGAGTCGTGTTGAGCTTTTCAACCATGTCGCTGAGACTATGATTAGCATATCCGAATAACTCAGCCATGTCGGAGTAGTATTTTTCGATAAACAAATCATATTTTTTTGTTTTGGATTTGTTATTGTGCTCTTCATGATCAATGAACAAATCATTTTCTTTGGTTTCTGGTTTGCCATTGTGCTCTTCACTTTGGGTGGTGCAAACTGCTTGTTCCAGGGTGCTGCGAAAGTTAGTTTCAACTGCTGGTAGAAGTTAAGGCAATGTTGTGCGTTTTGAGGTTGAATTTTTTGGTTATGTGCCTTTAAGAGTCTTGTTTGTGATTTTTGGGCATTTACCCTTTCAGTGGGCGTGGCCTGAGTCTTCTGACATCATCACGGTCCTGACGTCATGCGTACCAATCGATTGTGCATGCGCAGATCCGTCCTCGAACGGTGTGCTGTTTTTGTTCAACTGCGCATATGCGGCTTGCGCATGCGCAGAACGGTCTTCGCGCAAAACGGCTGGTTTTGACTGCGCGTGCGTGTCTTCGGTTTCCAGTGCATGCACAGAACCCGATTTGCGTCTTTTGTTCCCCGGGGACTTTAAAATGTGCTCAGACGCCATTTTAACGTGGATTTCTCTCGGTGAAAAGTCAATGTTACTTTTTTCTTTCGATCTACACTTTTCAATCGCGATTTCCAGCGTTAAACCTTTCAGTTCTGGTAATGATTGTTTGAGTGTTGCTTCACTCATTCCCTGTGCAATTTGGTCTCCAAGCATTGAATGTCTTAAAGTAGCATTGTTACTGGTGTTACAGTGATCTTCAAATTTTTTGAGTATTACTTCTAATTTGATGTTGTCCTCACCTTTCAAGTATTTAAAGCCGTTATAGATTTCTCTAGCTTCATGTCTGCTAGGAGCAGTGCTATTTTTGTTTCTTCCGAGGCTGTTCTCAAATCATTAGCTATGATATATTTTCGAACATTTGTTTACAACTTTTCCATCTATGACTTAAATTACCGGTTGTTTTCAGCTTCGGTGGAGTTCCAACGCATTTCATTGAATCAGCGAAGTCTCCCCACGTCGAATGTCCGGTACGTGTTTTCTTGTTCTTTCAATCTTTCTTTGTCTGCATCTTGTGTAATCTTCTAGTAAGCGTTCTGAAGTCACCTGGTACCATGTCTTATTCCTTATGTCTGAATAAAGCTCGTAGTCTTACAGTTGAAGTAGATGCTTTATTGTGTGAGTTTGTTCTCTCCCCAACGCTTATACTATGTTCCATCTGAGCTGCCTGTCTGTGTCCTGCTCACCAGCTGCTGCTTCTGTTAAGAGTGCCCCCTGACTTCCTGTCTGTCCATATTTATACATCTCCTGTGCTCCCCTTGGTGATTGCTTAGTTGTAGTGCATTTATATTGACCCCTTGTATATATACAGGTATGCAGATCACTACAAACAGCGGCCAGAAAATTGGTTTTATTCCAGTTTCAGGGCCAAAATAGATGACTGCTCAGTGTGAATGCTGGACGTCTGAGACTTGTTTGAAATTGGGCCTCGGAGCTCATCACCATGTTTCTGGTTAGCTACAGTTGAGCATCCAGAGGCAAACCTTTTTTGTCACCACTTTGTGGCCGGAAAGCAGGCACAATGAGGCACAATTTCCTCCCAGTGTCAATTGGCTTTTGGATTAGGGGAGCCGTCATATCTGAATTTAAATCTGTCCTCTTTCAGTGTCCAGCTACCTGCACTCCCAGTCGGGGAGGGTATCACTGGAGTCAAATTAGGGTCAAGTAACTGGTTTTACTTCATAATCTTCCAATGTGCTGAAGCGCACTGTAGAGATCCCACCAACACTCTAGCTGAGACCAATCAAGATCGGGGGATTAAACCTGGAGCATTTCTAGTATGTGCACCTCAGTCACTCATTGTTATTAATAGTTGAGCTACCTTGGGTGGGATTCTCCGAGCCCTCGCCGGTTCGGAGAATCGCCATTCACGACAGAAAGTCGCACAACGCCGGTCCGACGCCGTTTTGCTATTCTCCAAACGAGGTCAAACGGTGTGGTCATGAAAGGTGCCGCGCGACCCAGAGAATCGCCTGAGGTGGTCCGATGAGGATTCTCCGGGCTCCCAGCGATACTATGGCCCGGCTGAGCCGAAGTCCCGCGGTCACGCCGGCACGGTTCTAATGGGGTTTTAAAAATCGTCAGCCAGTCGTGCTGGCTGACAATGCGACAGCAGGAGATAGGGGTTGGCGTGGGGGGACCCAGGGCTGGCGGGACGGGCACGGCTATGGCTGGCGCGGGGGGGAGGCCCTCCAGGTTCTGGGGGGGTGTGGGGAGGACAGCCCTGCCAGCCGGGAACTGCCCGCCATGGTAGGGTGGTTCCAAAGCCACGGACGCCATTACGGCGGCCAGGCTGATGGGCACCGACCCCGGGCACTTGCTGAGCGCAGGCCTCCCGGCCGTGCGGATCGGTGCCGGACCCCCCCAGGTGGCGGCATTCCATAAGTCCAGGGCCGCAGCCACGGCATCCCCCGGTGAGGGCTGCGCCATTCAACGGTGGCGCTGGCAGGAGGGATAGGCAACAGGAGTCGGAACACCAAGGGGGTGGGCGGGGGTGGGGGGCCTGCGTGGCTGGGGCGCAAACTGTCAACCAGGGCAGCCACGTAGCCCATGGCTTCTGGTTGTGGAGAGGGTCATGCACCATGGTTAAACTTGTTGTCTACCTCCCACCCCCTGCAGATCATAATGTTTGGGCACCAGCCAGCGATGTTGGCCACCGTGGCGTGGGCCGCTGCCCTGCATGCAGCCCTGTGGCAGCGTCAGCGCAGGTGGCTCAGAGAGGCTGTGGCGGCTGCAGCAGATCAATGGGCTGCAGAGGGGCAGGTCGCAGCCACTCAGGCTGGAGGGGAGAAGGAGGAGGACCACGACGAGGATGAGGATACCGATGAGGAGGAGGAGGAGGAGGAAATGAAGCCACGGCGACGGAGGCGCCCGATGAGGCCTCGTGTTTACCGGTGCCGCATGTCATTCGAGGCCCTCCCGGACAGGGCATGCAGTCAGAGACTCTGGATGAGCCGGGAAGCCGTCGCCCATATCTGCTACCTGAAGGCACACCTGGCACCGCATGGGACTGGGGGTGGACACCCACTCCCGGTGGCCGTCAAGGTGACGGTGCCCCTGAACGTCTATGCGACGGGGTCGTTCCAGTCGCCGAGTGGGCATCTCCCAGGCATCGGTGCACCGATGCATCCGTGCAGTGACAGGCGCCCTGTATGGCACCGCGGAGCGCTGCATTCAGTTCCCTGTGGACCGTGCCCACCAGGATGCCCGGGCAGCGGGCTTCACTGCCGTGGCCAGGATACCCATGGTCTGGGGGGCAATCGATGGGGTGCAAGTGGCCACCAGCAGATAACACGGCCGTGATCATGAACAGGAAGGGGTCCTACTCCATGAACGTTCAGGTGGTCAGTGACGAGGATCCTGCACGTCTGCGCCCGTTACCCGGGCAGGGTGCATGACCCGTTTAACCTGGCGCAATCATTCATACCCAACACGTTCGAGGATGGCTGCTGGGTGACAGGGGTTATCAGTTGCAATCGTGGCTGATGATGCCTGTTCAGAGTTCACAGACCGATGCGGGGACCCGATACAACGATGCCCATGCAGCGACCAGGGGTGTGATCGAGAGGTGCTTCGGGCTGGTGAAGATGCGCTTCAGGTGCCTGGACCTATCCTCCAGTACCCGTCGGAGAGGGTCGGCCGCATCGTTGTGGTATGTTACGTCCTCCACAATATAGCCCAGCGGAGGGGCGATGTGCTGAAGGAGGAGGAGGGGAGGCAGAGGGGCAGGAGGATCACGAGGAATAGCATGCCTCTCCAGATGAGGAGAATGGGGAGGGGGCGTGAATGGAGGGACATGGGGTCTGGACATGGACGGGAGGCTGCACGACGCCACTGGCAGGGCCAGCGAGCATGGGACACGTTGATCGCCGCACGTTTCACCAACTAGGGGGGTGGGGGTTTGCTGAGCAGAGGCACTGACACCACTGTACTGCGCCACCTCATCACCCACCACCCCCACCTCCCAAAACACCCATGAGACGCACCTCCTACACCACCCCTCCCACACCATCCCGCCATTACACATCCACCTGTGGCACAATGGGCTGGGCTCACACGGTTGCTTGTGGAAGCGGGTGTGGTCCATGCCATGGAGGATAATGACAACCTGCTCTGCGCTGAGCTCTGAGCTCCAAGCCGTAAGATAATGTCTGACTCATGGCCACAGTTACACCCTCCACCTGGGTGGTCCTTGTATGTGTGCTGGACACTCCATCACATGGCCCTGTTGAATTGCTGGGGGAGGGCTGGCATGGACGTCCGGGGTGGGGGGGGAGGGGCACATTACACCCACCGGGGCTCAGTGTTCCACCACAGTGGCACTCAGTCCCCTACCCGGCCCCACAAGCATCGAACATAGCACAAAGGCAACTTGCATTGGTGTGACAGTGAGTTTAATTAGAAAGGTTATATACAGGTGCCCTCGCCCCTAAACTAAGCTGTGCCCTGCACCTGTGCCAACTTACTAGGTATCTAACTTGCTGGCCTTACGGGCCCTATCACTACGTCTCT
This sequence comes from Scyliorhinus torazame, assembly GCF_047496885.1. NCBI lineage: Eukaryota > Metazoa > Chordata > Chondrichthyes > Carcharhiniformes > Scyliorhinidae > Scyliorhinus > Scyliorhinus torazame. The sequence continues at coordinate 9,721,320 of NC_092731.1, read as the reverse complement.
GTGGTTCCCCAGACGGTACAGCAGCAGCGGAGGCGGACTGCTGAGACTCCTGCCCTGCGACCTGGGTCCCCGTTGGCGCTTGTTTCCTGAGGCGGCGCGGCCCGGATGGGCCAGTCTGCTCCTCAGGCGTCCTGGATGACGTGGTGCCACCCTTTTCTGCCCGCTGCCCACCAGATGCACCAGGGACGGAATGGGGGGAGTCCGAGGTGCGGGAGTGTTCCGGGACCTCCCCTGCAGGAGTCACCGGCACGGGTCCCAGCACCCCCTCCTTTCTCGGGGGCCGGTGGCCCCATGGCCTCTCCATGGGAGGGAGGTGCGAGCGCAGACATGCCCCGAGGCAACACCGACACCTGCTGCTGCCAGTCCTGCAGGCCCGCTATGGTATCGACCAGGGTCTGAACATTAGCAGCGATGGAGCTCAGGGAGTGGGCCATCACTGCCTGGGACAGCGCCACCTCCCTCTGGGCCTGTGCGACACCAACCAGCACCTGGGCTATGGCGCCGATGCTCTCAGCCATGGCCTGCTGAGACCCGGCCACACTGCGGAGAGCCGCTGCAACCTCCAGCTGGCTCTGGCACATGGCTGCCTGTGAGAGGGCAGCACTGTCCTGGGCCACGGATGCCGCCTGCACAGAAAGCCCCATGCCTTGCATAACCTGACCCATGTCCGACACCTTTGCCCCCTCTGCCTCCACCGCGACGCCACCCGTGTGGTGTTGGCCTGGGTGGAAGCCATGACCGGCACCACTCGCTGCTCCTGGACGCGGATGGTCTCCTCCAACTGTGTCTGCAGCTACTGGAAGCCAGCCGTCATCCCGTTGTCTAGTCTCTGGGTGTCTGACTGCATCGGGTCTCTGGGTGGCTGTGGTAATTGCAGGAACCTGGGACCCGTCTGGGTGGCTAATGGTTGCTGGGGCCGGTCTGCCCTCCGACCGTCCGGCCCCACAGTTGCTCCTACCTCCACCTGTTATACCGGTACGGCTGTGTGGTGCGCCCCAGTTCACGTCCCGGAAGCCTCATCACTAAATTGCCAACTGAGGTGAGTCTCTGCAATGGAGGAGGGTGTGGGAGACAGCAGTGATGAAAAGTCCATGTAGCCATCAGAGCCAAAGTCCAGGATCTCCTGCGTCAACCCTTGGCTTGAAGGTCCCTGTGTCGCCCCCCTCTGTGTATCAGTGTCCGGTCTGTCAGTCCTCTGTGTGTCCGTCCTCTGTGTGTCCGTCCATTGTGTGTCTGTCCTCTGTGTGTCCGTCCTCTGTGTGTCCGCCCTCTGTGTGTCCGTCCATTGTGTGTCCGTCCTCTGTGTGTCCGTCCTCTGTGTGTCCGTCCTCTGTGTGACCGTCTTCTCTGTGTCCGTCCTCTGTGTGTCTGTCCTCTGTGTGTCCGTCCTCTGTGTGTCCGTCCTCTCTGTGTCTGTCCTCTCTGTGTCCGTCCTCTCTGTGTCCGTCCTCTGTGTGTCCGTACTCTGTGTGTCCGTCCTCTGTGTGACCCTCCACTCTGTGTCCGTCCTCTGTGTGTCCGGCCTCTGTGTGTCCGGCCTCTGTGTGTCCGGCCTCTGTGTGTCCGGCCTCTGTGTGTCCGTCCTCTCTGTGTCCGTCCTCTATGTGTCCGTCCTCTATGTGTCCGTCCTCTATGTGTCCGTCCTCTCTCTGTCCGTCCTCTCTCTGTCCGTCCTCTCTCTGTCCGTCCTCTCTCTGTCCGTCCTCTCTGTGTCCGTCCTCTCAGTGTCGGTGTCTGGTGTGTCGTCCTTTGGGTGTCCTCTCTGTGTCCGTCCTCTGTGTGTCCGTCCTCTGTATGTCCGACCACTCTGTGTCCGTCCTCTCTGTGTCCGTCCTCTCTGTGTCCGTCCTCTCTGTGTCAGTGTCTGGTGTGTCGTCTTTTGGGTGTCCTCTGTGTGTAAGTTTCCTGGGTGTCCGTGTCCTGGCAGGGCTTCTGTGACGGCTGCCCTCCCCGCCGTGGCCTGCGTCCCTGGGAGCCACTGGACCTAGTACTGGTATGCTGGATGGCCTGGGACAACCGGCGGCTGGTCCTGTAAGACACAAGGCAGCATGTATCGTTAGACAGGCGGACGGGGTGTGAGGGTGTGGAGTGGGGGGCTGAGCTGACGGTGTGGAGTGGGGGGCTGGGGTGAGGGTGTGGAGTGGGGGGCTGGGGTGAGGGTTTGGAGTGGGGGTCTGGGATGAGGGTGTGGAGTGGGGGGCTGGGGTGAGGGTGTGGAGTGGGGGGCTGGGCTGAGGGTGTGGAGTGGGGGGCTGGGCTGAGGGTGTGGAGTGGGGGGCTGGGGTGAGGGTGTGGAGTGGGGGGCTGGGGTGAGGGTGTGGAGTGGGGGGCTGGGGTGAGGGTGTGGAGTGGGGGGCTGGGCTGAGGGTGTGGAGTGGGGGGCTGGGCTGAGGGTGTGGAGTGGGAGGCTGGGCTGAGGGTGTGGAGTGGGGGGCTGGGCTGAGGGTGTGGAGTGGGGGGCTGGGCTGAGGGTGTGGAGTGGGGGGCTGGGCTGAGGGTGTGGAGTGGGGGGCTGGGCTGAGGGTGTGGAGTGGGGGGCTGGGGTGAGGGTGTGGAGTGGGGGGCTGGGGTGAGGGTGTGGAGTGGGGGGCTGGGGTGAGGGTGTGGAGTGGGGGGCTGGGCTGAGGGTGTGGAGTGGGGGGCTGGGGTGAGGGTGTGGAGTGGGGGGCTGGGCTGAGGGTGTGGACTGGGGGGCTGGGCTGAGGGTGTGGAGTGGGTGGCTGGGGTGAGGGTGTGGAGTGGGTGGCTGGGCTGAGGGTGTGGAGTGGGGGGCTGGGGTGAGGGTGTGGAGTGGGTGGCTGGGCTGAGGGTGTGGAGTGGGGGGCTGGGGTGAGGGTGTGGAGTGGAGGGCTGGGCTGAGGGTGTGGAGTGGGGGGCTGGGCTGAGGGTGTGGAGTGGGGGGCTGGGGTGAGGGTGTGGAGTGGGGGGCTGGGGTGAGGGTGTGGAGTGGGGGGCTGGGGTGAGGGTGTGAAGTGGGGGGCTGGGGTGAGGGTGTGGAGTGGGTGGCTGGGCTGAGGGTGTGGAGTGGGGGGCTGGGGTGAGGGTGTGGAGTGGGGGGCTGGGGTGAGGGGGTAGAGTCAGGCAGGGGAGTCTCACTTGTTGGTGCGCCGCCGACCTGGCAATCGGCAACCTCCAAGTCCTCGGGTCCGCCTGCGAGTTCCAGTGCCCTCTGCTCATGGACGGTGAGAGGGTGCAGTACGGATGGACCCCCTCCGTTTTTTTTTCTGCTCCCTGTGGTTGTGGGCGCCCTTCTCCTGGGGGGGCACAAACATCAGTGTTAGGTGGTCCGACGCATGCAGCGCAGCTGTTGGCAATACGATGGCATAGGGGCACATGGCACCCTGCCAATGTGGCTGGCATGGGTGGGTGCAGCCCATGGGGGTCAGGGAGGGGGTTGTGCCATCCTCCTGGGAGAGGGGTGCGGGCTTTGCTGGGTACGCACCCTAGCTGTCATTAGGTAATGCAGCTTTTTGCGGCACTGGTCGCTGGTCGATGGGGTGTGCCCCACAGCGCTGACGGCTTGGCCCACCTCCCTCCACGTATGCCGGACGGTGCTGCACGGGATGTTGCGGCCCAGGCCGGTGTACAGGATTGCCCTCCTATCCTCCACCGCGGCCAGGAGCATGTCAAGGTTGTGGTCCCTAAACCTCGGGGTAGCAGGGCGAGTGATGGCCGTCTTGCAAGCATCGGCAGTGTGCGGCGCTCGCACAACTTATGTGATGAAATGCGGCATTGCGTCAATTACGCAGCCCGTGTATCCGACGCCAGTCTGGGGCCGCTCCCCCCGCGCTTCACGTGGCGCCCGTGCTGGCCCCTTGTGCGCTGCAGGATCGCTGTTCCTAGCAGCCCGCTGACGCTGTCGTAAAAAGCTCCTGCGTTTAGGACGCTGTCAACACTCTGCCGCTATAACGGAAAATCCCACCTCTTCACTTTCTTTTAAACCTTGGGAATGTTGGCTGACATTTGTGCTGGTTTTTGAGAAAAGCTATCCAATTGGTCCCACTCTTCCACTGTTTCCCCAGGGCTGTGAAATGTTTTGCTGTTCAAATATACTGTATATCTAATTGTCCTTTGAAGAGTACAATTGAGTCTGCAGCCAACATGCTGATAGGCAATGACTCAGATCATAACTTTTTGTTATCTCCCCTAATCCCTTTGCAGATGTCTTAAATCTGTGTCCTCTGATTATCGATCCACCTCCCACCAGAAAAGGATGCTACTCACTTGTACTCCCAAAACTCCTCTGAATTTTGAACATCTTTTTTAAATTCCCCCTTAACCTTATGTTCTCTAAGAAGAGCAACCTCAAGTTGCTGCACATACTGAAGCGCCTCATCCATGGGATCAATGTAAAATTAATTCATTTTATTTTCTTCCTTTCTCCTGAAGTGCACAACACCTGCCGGGTTGAGCTTGAGCAGCTCTCCAGTTCTTCATTAATGTAGACAGGTTATTCAGTGGTGTGGGAAGGCATCACTGCAACCAGGACAGAAACCTGCCTTCACTTGACATCCATCTGTGAGGAGACACTGGACATTGACTGGGGTGGAAGCCCAGGGTGAATATTTCTTTCTTTAAACCTCAAGTTAATTGCCACAGATCCAAGTGCTGACCAGACTCTTGAGGGATAAACAGACAGCAAATGTCCTTTTCCCACTTCTTCATCCAACTGCTGTATCAAAAAGTGAAGGCGGTCAGGGCGGCACGGTGGCACAGTGGTTAGCACTGCTGCCTCACGGTGCCGAGTTCCCAGGTTCGATCCCGGCTCTGGGTCACGTCCGTGTGGAGTTTGCACATTCTCCCCGTGTCTGCGTGGGTTTCACCCCCACAACCCAAAGATGTGCAGAGTGGGTGGATTGGCCGCGCTAAATTGCCCCTTAATTGGAAAAAATTAATTGGGTAATATAAATTTTTTTGATTTTTATTATATCATTTAATTGTCCATCAAGGGCAAAGATAATTTTGGACCGTGAACTCTTCACTAACCCTTGTACCATTTCCATGCCACATCCTATCACTCGGTTTCACTCCTATCTTTGGTTTGGAACTTGAAAAAAAATAGCAACTCGACTTGGATTTGAAAATGAAATTCCTCCAGTATTCTATTCAGAAACCTTTTTTATTTCGGATAGCTGTAACGAGAAACTGAGCTTCCTCCAGGTTCCGCTGTTCAACACTCTTTTTCCCCATTCCAAAATTCTTCAGCGTGCTGAGAGTGAATCTGCGAAGCTGTTTCCATCTCTCTCCATTGCTGGAGGCAATTCCTGAATCAGAGACATTTAACACAAATGTAAATAACTTGGGGATGAAATTTTCTATTTGCTGCAGACAAAATATATGGAATATTTTTCAATATTTTTTTCTCCTCTTTGACACAGCCTCCAAGTACCTCAACCAAGCGGTTATTTTTCTAGGTGCAAGTTGTGTTGTGTTGGTGTCAGGATCCCTGAGTTAGGGAGAGGAATACTGGGCAGCACGGTAGCACAGTGGTTAGCAGTGTTGCTTCACAGCGCCAGGGACCTGGGTTCGATTCCCGGCTTGGGTCACTGTCTGCGGAGTCTGCACGTTCTCTCCGTGTCTGCGTGGGTTTCCTCCGGGTGCTCCGGTTTCCTTCCACAGTCCAAAGATGTGCATGTTAGGTGGATTGGTCATGCTAAATTGCCCCGTGGTATCCAAACGTTAGGTGGGGTTGCTGGGTTACAGGGATAGGGTGAAGGTGTGGGCTTAGGTCGGGTGCTGTTTCAGGGGCCGGTGCAGACCCGATGGGCCAAATGGCCTCCTTCTGCACTGTAAATTCTATGATTTTAATACAGCTTCCAGGAACTCCTCGTGCAACGTGTCCATAATGTAGGCTATGATTATAGTTCCAAAATAAGTGGTTGAGTTTTATTGCACTCAGCCTTGCTGACTCGCTTTTGCCACCTGCATCCGAAGAACAAACTGGCGCAAGGTGCTGGAAGGCTGTGTGCACCAGGGAACCGTACGCACAAGGGTATGATTCATTCCACAGATAATTGGAGAAACTGACAGCCACATGCAGATCATGTATAAAACTGCTAAAATGTCAAAACTCCCCTCACTGTCCATGCAGTTCTTGCTTTTCTTCCTATCCAATCCCAGTGTTCTCACAAACTAAACAAATCAAGATCTGTAACTTCTATCTCCGTTATCCTACTTCTGATACCACTAAGATTTGATCAGGACTAACAGATTTCTCAAACGTTTGAGGAGTCTAACCAGTTGTCATGAATGGTATGCTAACGCATGCAAACACAGGTTTCGTAATCCGGCGCAGGGCGTGTTGTCACCACCAGTGGAGACCCGGAGCATGGCAGTCGGTTCGGCAGCCTGCACCAACCCTGATTTATGGCAGGCGCCCGATGCTCAGCTCAATCACGATCCAGGTTTCCAGCGTCACGGGGCGGAGAATCCACCCCAAAATCTTAAATTATCTACTCTCCGGGGAATCTCCAGCAATTATAACAATGTTCCATTAAGAATATCATTGTAAACAAGTACATGGTTGGAATGAATGATTATCTCACTTTTGGAAGATCATGGGCGAAGTTCTCCGTTATCGGCGGAAAGTCCGCCGATCGGCGCAAAAAACGGCGCAAATCCGACTTGCGTCACGTCGGAAAAATGGGTCGAAAGTCTCCGGCCCGAAATGGGCTAGCAGCGACGTAACGGGATCCGCGCTTGCGCATGTGGTTCACGCCGTGTAGCGTCATACGCGCCGCACGGCGTGACGGCTCATATGGCCGCGCTGCTCCCCCCCATCCGACCGGAACACCCGACCGGGACACCCGACTGGATGGCTGGCCGCCGCTCAGCCCCGAGGTTCGAGTCACGGGATGTGGAGGCGCTCCTGGACGCGGTGGAGCAGAGGAGGGACGCCCTGTATCCCGGGCACGGCCGCAGAGTTGCCCCACGCCACAGACGGCGTCTGTGGAGGGAAGTGGCAGAGGCCGTCACCGCTGCGGCCCTGACACCACGGACAGGCACCCAGTGCCACAAGAAGGTGAACAACCTCGTCAGAGCAGGCAGGGTGAGCCTCCCCCATATCCGCCCTCTCTCATATCCCCCCTTCCCCATATCCCCCCTCCCCATATCTCCCCTCCCCATATCCCCCCTCCCCCATATCCCCCCTCCCCCATATCCCTCCTCCCCCATATCCCCCTCCCCCATATCCCCCTCCCCCATATCCCCCTCCCCCATATTCCCCCTCCCCATATCCCCCCTCCCCCATATCCCCCCTCCCCCATATCCCCCCTCCCCATATCCCCCTCCCCATATCCCCCCTCCCCCATATCCCCCCTCCCCCATATCCCCCCTCCCCCATATCCCCCCTCCCCCATATCCTCCCATCCCCCATATCCCCAAGTGAATCCAGCCCTAACCTTAACCTCTGCAATGCACGCGCAACCGATGGCGTGCATTCATATACCTGCCTAACAGTGTTGCCTTCTACCCCTGCCGCCCCCCCCCCCCCCACAGGAGAAGCGCGCACACAACAATAGGGAGCATGTGAGGACTGGAGGAGGCCCCGCTGATGAGAGGCCACTGACCAAACAGCAGGAAAGGGCCCTGGAACTGGCTGGCGGACCTGACGACCGGGAGGTTGCTGATGCAGAGGTCGGGGGCATAGTAGCAAGTGAGCCACCGACAGCCCGTCCCCATCTCCCCCCTCCCCTATATCCCCCTCCCCCATATCACCTGATCACTGCCTGATGTCTAACCATGCATGCTTCATTGTGTATCGCAGGACCAAACGTCCAGGCACCCATCCCCGCAGATGCAGACCGCCCGCAGGATGCCCCCCGCACACCACGGGAGACGGAGAGACCTGGAGCAACAGGGAGACGACACCCCCGTCACGTGCGGGAGCGACCACCCAGTGACGAGGGGTCAGCCACAGGCCCCCGTCACATCCGAGCCAGGACACCACTACCCAGGACACCACTACCCAGGACACCACTACCCAGGACACCACTGCCCAGGACCCCACCACCCGGGGCACCACTACCGAGGACACCACTACCCGGGACACCACTACCCGGGACAGCACTGCCCTGGACACCCATACCCGGGACAGCACGACCCAGGAAGACGAAATACCGGACAGTGACTCAGAGTGGATGGGTGGAGACGAACCCCCACCCCAAAGTGCCATGGACTCAGAGTGGGACGAAGAGCACGACACAACGCCACTGCTGTCACCAACACCCTCCACCATCGCAGAAACACTCACCTCGGTTGGGCACTTTCGTGATGAGGCGTCTGCTACACTCACTGGTGCGCACAACACAGCCGTCCCGGTACAGCAGGTGGAGGTAGGAGCAGCAGAGGGGCCGGGCGGTCGGACGGCAGCCCAGCCCAAGCGAACATCTGCCGCCCAGATGGATCCCGGGTTCCTGGAGTTACCACACCCACACATAGATCCGATGCAACCACCGACCCGGAGACGAGCGAAGAGGGTGACGGCCGGCTTGCGGCGGCTGCAGTCACAGGTGGAGGAGTCCACCCGCGTCCAGGAGCTGGGAGTGGTGCCGGTCATGCGTGCCACCCAGGCTGACACCGCATGGGTGGCGTCCGCGGTGTAGGCAATGGGTGCGACGGTGTCAGACATGGGGAACGGTTTGCGAGGCCTGGGGCTTTCCGTGCAGGCGGCGTCTGTGGTTCAGGACATGGCTGCCCTCTCACAGGAGGCCATGAGCCAGTGCCAGATGGCAGAGGCGCTCAACGCCATAGCCCAGTCTCTGCAGGCCATGGCCCAGTCTCAGCAGGCCATGGCCTAGTCTCTGCAGGCCATCGCTGAGGATATCGGCGCCAGTGGCCATGTGCGAGACGGCGTCGCACTGTCACAGACAGGGTTTGCCAACCCCCTGGGCTCCATGGCTGCAAACCTGCAGACCCCTGTCGATACCAGCACGGGCCTCCAGGACTGGCAGCGCCAGATGTCGGGGGGCGTTGGATGGCCAGTCCGTTCGCATCCCCCACCCATGTAGAGGCCTGGGGGCCATCGGGCACCCCGAGGGAGGAGGAGGTGGTGTGGTCCGTCCCGGCTCCCCCTGTAGGGGAGGTCCCGGTACACCGCGACACCTCGGACTCCCCCCCTTCCGTCCCAGGTGCATCGGGTGGGCAACGGGCAGGACAGGCTGGCAGCTCGCCATCCCAGTGGCCCGGGCCGCAGCCTGGCCCATCTAGGCCAGGACGCCCCAGGAAACGGCCGCCAAAGGGACCCAGTGTCAGAGGGCAGGAATCACAGGAGTCCACCTCCAGTTCTGCTGTACCGTCTGGGGAACCACGTAGACGTAGTCAAAGGGCCCGTAAGGCTAAACAATTAGACACTGAGTAAGTTGGCACGGGTGCAGGGCACAGATGAGTTTTAGGGGCTAGGGCACGTGCATGAACTCCTTTGGTTATTAAAGTCAATGTTACACCTACAGAAGCTGCCTTTGTGCTCTGTCCAAAGCGTGCGGGGGTGTCATGTACGTTGAGCGCAAGTGTGTGTGTGAGGGGTGGTCTTACCTCAGCCCCAGGTGAGCCTGCCCCCTTCCCCCTGGGCCGCCATCAACATCCCCCGGGCAGAGGACGGGACTGTGCGCTGCAGTGTCACAGCCGCATGCAGGGATGGTCCGGGTGGATGGTGGTACTGTGGCCATGGGTCAGATATAGTCCAACGATGTGGAGCCAGGAGCTCACCGCAGGGCGGGTTGTCATCATCCTCCATGGCCTGCAATAGACATGCGTCCACCCGCAACTGTGTGAGCCCGGCCCGTTGTGTCGCAGGTGGATCGGCAATGGGGGTGGGTGGTGTGCATGCGGGTGGGGTGGGTGGGGTTGGGGAGGGGGGTGAGGGTGCTGGGTGGGTGGATGGGTGGGGGGTATGGGTGGTCGGCTGTTGCCATGGTGTGCGGACTGTGGCCATACTACCCGATTCCCACGCCCATCTAGTCAGTGAAGCGGGCGGCTATCAGTCTGTCCCGTGCCCGCTGGGCCAGCCGGTAATGGTGGACAGCCACCCGCCTGTGTCTACACCGTCTGCCCTGACCATTACCCCCATCCCCCTCATCTGGGGAGGACTGCGCCTCTTCCTGCTGCTCCTCCACTCCGCCCTCCTCTGCCTGCGGCACATCGCCCCTCTGCTGGGCTATGTTGTGCAGGACGCAGCACACCACAATGATGCGGCCGACCCTATCTGACCGATACTGGAGGGCGCCCCCAGAGAGGTCCAGGCACCTGAAACGCATCTTCAGCACGCCAAAGCACCTCTCTATCACTCCCCTTGTCGCTACATGGGCATCATTGTAGCGGGTCTCCGCCTCATTGCGTGGCCTCCGTATAGGCGTCATCAGCCACGATCGCAATGGGTAGCCCCTGTCGCCCAGCAACCAGCCCCTCAGCCGGGGATGGCGTCCCTCGTACATGCCGGGGATGGATGACCGCGACAACACGTATGAGTCATGTACACTGCCTGGGTAACGGGCGCAGACGTGCAGGATCATCATGCGGTGGTCGCAGACCACCTGTATGTTCATCGAATAGGTCCCCTTCCTATTGGTGAACACGGCCCTGTTATCTGCAGGTGGCCGCACGGCAACGTGCATCCCATTGATCGCGCCCTGGACCATGGGGAACCCGGGCAGAGAAGCCCACGGCCCGGGCATCTTGGCTGGCCCGGTCCACGGGGAAGCGGATGTAGCGGTGCGCCATGGCATATAGGGCATCTGTCACTGCCCGGATGCACCGATGTCTGCGATATGCCGGACAGGTCCCCACACGGTGCCTGGAATGACCCCGTTGCATAAAAGTTCAGGGCCACCGTAACCTTGACGGACACGGGGTGAGGGTCCCCCCCGCCAGTGCCACGCGGTGACAGGTGTGCCAGCAGGTGGCAGATGTGTGCCACGGTTTCCCGCCTCATCCGGAGTCTCCTCCTGCATTCCCGGTCCGTGAGGTCCTGGTATGACTGCCGGGGCCGGTACACACGGGGCGCCCTCGGGTGCCTCCGCTGCCGTGGGGCCGCGACGTCCTCCTCCCCCTCCTCGTCCTGTCAGTCAGGTGTCCCTCCAGCCTGGGCGGCTGCCGCCTGTCCCTCTGCGGCAGCCTGCGCCGCCTCTCTGGCACGCTCCTCCTCCTCCTCCTCATCCAGGGCAACATAGACATTAGCGGCTGCCGCCACGGCGGCCAACATCGCTGGATGATCGGAAAACATGACGGCCTGGTGGGGGGGAGGGGAACGCGACATGTCATCATTGCCCATATCCCCTCCTCCCACCAGCCAGGTGGCATGGACCGCATGGCTCCAACTGTTGAAGGCTGGCACATGGCCAGGTGGACCAACTCACTTGCCCTCGCATCCCCCTCCCCGGCACGGACCCCCCATCCCCCTCCCCGGCACGGACCCCCCCCCAACCTCCTCCCTGGCACGGACCCCCCATCCCCCTCCCCGGCACGGACCCCCCATCCCTCTCCCCGGCACGGACCCCCCCAACCTCCTCCCCGGCACGGACCCCCCCAACCTCCTCCCCGGCATGGACCCCCCCAACCCCCTCCCCGGCACGGACCCCCCCCCAACCTCCTCCACGGCACGGACCCCCCCCCAACCTCCTCCCCGGCACGGACCCCCCCAACCTCCTCCCCGGCACGGACCCCCCCCCAACCTCCTCCCCGGCACGGACCCCCCCCCCCAACCTCCTCCCCGGCACGGACCCCCTCAACCTCCTCCCCGGCACGGACCCCCCCAACCTCCTCCCCGGCATGGACCCCCCAATCCCCCTCCCCGGCACGGACCCCCCCAACCTCCTCCCCGGCACGGACCCCTCCATCCCCCTCCCCGGCACGGACCCCCCTCCCGGCACTCCCCCAGAGCCCAGCCCACTCTAACCACCCCCCCCCCCCCGCCGCACACACACACACTCAACCCGAGACACACCTATCCTTACACATTCAGACTGCGGCCACGCCATCGCCTGCCCAGAGCCAACCCCCCCAGGCCGTCACTCACCTCCACGCTGGTCGGCGTGACCCTGGAGCACAGGGTCACGCCGATGAAAAGGAGGTTTACGTCGACGGGACTTCGGCCCATCCGGAAGGGAGAATATCGGCAGGCCGAAAATCGGCTGCCTTGCGCAGACCCGTGCCATTCTCCGACGGCAGCGGCGACATTAATGCCCCGCCGACTTTTCTCCCTTCGGAGACTTCGGCAACCGGCGGGGGCGGGATTCACGGCGGCCGACGGCCATTCTCCGACCCGGCGGGGGGTCGGAGAATGACGCCCCACTATTGTATCTTTTGCAGACACACCATCTGCCTGCTTGTTCAATCAGTTTTTTAAATTATTACTGCAACAGATTTATATATCTATACCCTAACGCAGGCTTTTAATAACATTACTGCAACAGATTTTTTTAATACAATCCATATAAACATTTCCTACATTCCTCACACAGTTTAATTATAGGTTTAAAGTGGTTTATCGAGAGTAACAGTTTAAATACAACACCTGATCAGAATGTATGGGGTAGACATTCAACCCGTGACAGGTGAGAAGGTTTACTGGTCTCAGATCAGACAAACTGAATGGCCTGGTCTCTGCTGCCAGATGTAACTATCTCTTCAGGCTGCCAAAAGGCTTTAGCCTTGTCCTTTTGTGTGTGTCTTCTCTTTCTTGACTACCCATTTATCTACCTTATTTTCAAGGAGTTGGTGGTCGTCTCATGTTAATCGCTCATTCAATCATGTCTTTCCATTCAATTATCCAAGGGGCAGATAGATACACAAAGTCGACATCTCATTTTCCAGCCTCCCCTTGCCCCTGATATTACCTTATAACTTGTCTCTTGTCAGACCATCTCATTTATTTAATGTTGATTGTGACTTTATGTGATCAAAATCTGGTTTGTCCATAAGAGATCTGTCTCTGAAGAAGCTCTGTAACCTCGGTAGAACCCTTTTGGAGAACGATAAGCTATTGACTGTGTTGTATTTTATCTCCCACAAGAACTGAAGAGTTCCCTGAACTTGGGACAAAGAGAGAGCAAACCTTATTCCTCAGAAACCACAACCTCAGCATTCCTTCTTTAACTATTATTTCTCACAATTTTATAACATTCTCACATCTACTCATAACTATTTTATAAAAATGATCATTTGCTTCTATATTGTAGAATACTGATGAAATGTGAAGACTCCCCTACTTAGTCATTTCTGCCCATGCAATTCATTACACGATGCCAGATGGTGATTTGAAGGGGGATTGAATGTTTTGTACTGCACATACTATAAAGCAGAACTTCCCAACTGTATCTATCGTATGTCCCTGTTTGTTGTGTCCTGCCCTTGTTTCTCATGTGTTTATCCAGTCTGACTGAGCCAGGTTCCAGTGCAGTGAATGGATTCTCTAACACCGTATCCAAGTGGCAAACCTTCACGCGAACCAGGGCAATGAGTGCTGACTAATGGCAGCTATCACAGTCGAGCTTCATTAAAGAGAATGTTCACCTGGAGGATTAGAGTCCAGGTGGGATATTAAAATGTACGGGCATGTTGGGAAGTCTGCTTCGACCTACTAAGATCTGCATTTAGCTCAAATGCATATTTTGCATGCATTCCCTTGATGTGAGTTACCACTAACACATGCTCATTGCTCAATTGGGTCAGTATATCCACACACTTTTAAACTGAACATCACATCCACAGCTTTCCACGTTCTGCTAAAACTTGCGAGTTAAAGCAAGGCAAAGACACAATGGCAATTGAGGGGATTGATAATAATAATAATCGCTTATTGTCACAAGTAGGTTTCAATGAAGTTACTGTGAAAAGCCCCTAGTCGCCACATTCCAGCGCCTGTTCGGGGAGGCAGGTACAGGAATTGAACCCGCGCTGCTGCCTTGTTCTGCATTACAAGCCAGCTGTTTAGCCCACTGTGTTAAACCAGCCCCTAAATTATTTAAACTAATTGGAACACCGTAAGATATATTCAATACTTACAGCAGTTTCTGTTCCACTATTACACCTAATAGTGGGAAAGGGTTCATTTAAAGTAAAAAATTGTAATAATTATTTTTATTCTCCTTTTTCACATTTTCATCACATTTACAACAACAACTAATTAACAATAACAACAAATACAATGACAATCCCCGAGCCAACAATCCCCTCATCCCACCCACCCTCAAACAGCTCCAAACATTTTGAATACAAAACACCAATGAAAAAGAATCATCATTAATTTATACATTCCAACCGCCCCCCCCAATTTTCAATGTCATCCAATTCGTGAAAATACATGGTGAACAAGGCCCATGAGTTGTAGAATCCTTCCATCCGCCCCCTCAACTCGAACTTTACTTTCTCAAGTGTTAGGAACTCCAGCAGATCCCCTAACCATGCCGAGGAACAGGGCGGGGAAGCCAACCTCCACCCCAACAGAATCCGCCTTCGGGCAATGAGCGAGGCGAAGGCTAAGACAACTGCCTCCGACAACTGCCTTCCAACTCCGGCCGATCTAACTCCCCGAATATGGCTTCTAGGGGACCTCATTCGATCTCACGTGCACCACCTTTGAGATTACCCTGAAGACCTCCCTCCAATACCCCTCCAGTTTTGGGCAGGACCAAAACATATGAACGTGATTTGTGCCCCCCCCCTCCATAGCCTTCACAAACATCCTCCGCCCCCTCGGTTCATCCTCGCACTTGTGAGGTGCGCCCTATGCGCCACCTGCAGCTGTATCAGCCTCAATCTCGCACATGATGTTGACGTATTCACCCTCCGTAGCACCTCACACCACAACCCCTCCTCCCTGCCCTCCGCCATCTCTTCCTCGCACTTTTCCTTAATCCCATTGTTGCTCTGTTTACTTGCTATAAATATAGCAGTCAATATGATCGCCTTTCTTAATCCTAATTATGAGTATACTTCCAGAGTCGCCAGGTATCTCTCGATACCGCCACAAGGTTCATCCCGAATACCGATCAAAGAGCCAATACACCAGTTAGTTAGTTCAAAGTCAATGGTATTTATTTACACACAGTAATATCTACTCATGCACAATAACACTACAAACTAAACTATCTCTCTCACTAACACCTATACTTAACTTCGGGTGCCCACTTAGGTCAGAGGAACAATGGCCGTTGTTCAGATCTGAGGCTGTTGGGTTCGAAGAGGTAACAGGAGTACAGCTAAGGTCGTCCGTCTGGTAGCGAGCGTTGAACTTGAACTTACTTGCTTCTGGTGATGCTGGTGGATGGGTCTCTCCACTTGAGAGCCGAATCCAAGAGGCTAAATCTTTGGTGGGGGTTCCTTCTTATACTTGGAGGGGCTTTGCGCGCTTTTAGGTGGGCCTTAAACTTGGTCTCAATTAATTGGGCAGCTTCTTGATCATTGTCATCGATCTAAACCAATAAAGGGGCGGATGTCCTGATGGCTGGGCGTGTCCTAGGTGGCCGTTGGCCTTACTTTGTTTGTGTCTTTTGGTTGGGGTAGCGGCGCCGGGATGTCTGAGACAGTATCGGCTACCTGAGTATTAGTCCTTTGTTCCTCGGAGATGGGCCATCAATATGCATTTCGACCCAGAGTTTCGATTCCGTCTGCTGACTGCTTTCCAAATATACATTCAGGCTTTGTGCCTGCTGGTTGCCCAGTATTGTCCATATTTCCCTAGAGTCTCTGTGAACATCCATTTTGTATACCGAAAGTGGCCATCCTAGATGGCTACACACCCTCCTTGTGATCCTCAACGTGAAGCGTGAAGGATCATATTACTGAATCTTCTTTGTTTTCTGCCTAAGTCGAGCATCCGCAATCAAGGACAGGTTCTATTCTACTCTGTCCTATGGATCGGAACCTTTACCTAAATTGCTTTAAAGACATCACATTATTATAAAATACTAACAGGCGCTATGACATTCAGGCATGCATTACAATTAAAACATGGGAACTTCTAACTATTCTTCTCTAAATTATCCTTAGTCACTTAAAAGAATTTACAACAGTATAAACTATACAATAGCAACATTAAATGTGTCTGTATCTTGGCGGTCAAGTACAGAATGTCACATCTTAGAGCAAAAACAAAAATTAATCGACGCACTTTATTTACTTAGAGGGAGTGGGGGGTTTGCTGAAGTCCGAAAATAGGGGGTCTGAGGGTATCTACCGGAGTGCGGGAGGCTTTCCTTCACCATTTCCGAAGTCTCAGTGTCTGGATGACACTGCAGAGTATCGCTATGACAAACAGTGCTTCTACGATGTATTGACAGGGAATACCATTTGATAAATTTGTCAAACCAGGTTGGTGTATCAGTGGCTGTCTCTGGGTGTGGTGTATGGCAGGATCATGACGTCTGTCTTCATGTTCTCTTCCTTCTTAGTCTTCCTGTGGCTTCTGTGGTTCTGGATTTCTGTGGACACAAGCATAATCTCTGTTATTATCTTGTTTAAGATCTCGTAAGTCTGTCTGTCTGCCCTTTTATTATCAATTGCCCATTAGAATTGTCACCATATGTGACTCCCTCATTTTTTTTTTAAACCAAATATTTTGGGGACCAGACATGCGAAAAGAAAATGCTGTCACAGCGCGAGCAGCCTCGCAGCCGGTGTGATCGATGCGGTGAGTGGGTGGACAATTTCTCCGTCCAGCAGTAAAGTGTTCCATCCAAGTGTTTGAGGATGTAAATAGCATATGGGAGAACAGCCTAAGGGTCGCCGGAAAACAAACAAAACTTGTGGCAAAGAGCATTCTTTAAAACACAGACTAAAAGAACAGTAAAAGAGTTTTGAACAAAAAGCTCCAAATGGGGTGCATATGAGTTCCCAGGTAGGATGGTGACCAGTGCCGTAAGGGCACTACCCGAGCGTAGCTGACCAGATGGGGGTCCTCAGGCAGGGCGGGGATCAGTGCCGTTACTCCACTGCCTGAGCGACCAGACAAGAACGGAAAGAATTTGTGTTCACCGTGGATACTGCCCTTTATGATTACCTTCGAATCAGAAGAGTAGCTATGAATCGGTGTCTGCCGACAAACTAGTTCCTTTAACTGCCAGTGGGCGTTAAAAGAGTGGTTATGACCATTTCAAAATGTGGCGTGGGGCCATGAATAAACTTTAAGTGCACAAACAAACATTCAACATTTAAAAGTAACAAACTAAAATAACAAAATCAGGCAGGCTCCATCAGAAGGACACTGTAAATCTCCATTGGTTCCTTTTTACTATCATCTGGACACCTCATTGCTCTATAGCGAACAGAGTCGCAAAGGGCTCGTCTGGCAGGAGTCACACTCTGAGTCATCATCTTCTCCCGGTTGCCAAACTCATGACTGGGGTAGCTGTGCCAAAGCTGCCTGGGGCGATGTGGGTTCCATCTCATCATTGCGGATGGGTCTGTAAGAATTGTCACGGTGCCAATGTTTTGTGTCGAGGTTGGAGGTGGTAGGGGGCAATCCATAGTCGTCGGGCGGTGGGTCCGGATCAGGGGCTTTAATGTACGTGATCTCAAAGGGGTCGCTGGAATCGTGTTCGGAGTCGCTGGGAGTGGGGCTTGGTGCAGAAGTGAAATCGTGCGGTGGGACCATGGGGTCTAGTGTATCATTGCTATCGCTGTCGGTGCTGTTCAAATGAAGGGAAAGGCGGAGTCATGCCTCTGGGGGTGGAGTGGAAGTGGTGTTCGAGGATAGGCTGGACTGGTTGGGGGAGGATCGGAATAGGTCGTCCGTGGGCAGGGCGTGTTCTTCTGCTGCTGCAAGTGAGATGTGGTGTGAGTGGTTGTTCTGTGTGCCATAAGCTTTAAGCTGGTTTATGTGAAACCATCCTGGCTTGCCATTGGGATAAGTAATCTTATGCACGGAGGGGCTGACTTTATCTGAAATGGAGTAGGGTCCTGTGAATTTGGGGGAAAGAAATGAACTGGGGTTATATAGGTATAGCATGACCTGCTGCCCTACTACAAATTCTGTGGCGCGTACTGTTTTGTCAAAGCAAACTTTACTTTGCTTCTTTCGTGCCCCAAGCCTAACAGCTGGGCTGCTTTCACGTTATTGAGAATCTGCTGTACTGCTTTCTCATGGGTGAGGGTGGTGACTGTGGGGCTGGCCAAATCAAGTCCTGACAAGTATTCTGTCCCCTTCATGGGTCGTCCGGTCATGAGTGTGTGAAGGGTGTATCCTGTCGAAGTGGATACCATGTTCCGTATGAACATTAGTGCAAAGGGGAGAACTGTGTCCCATGTGGTATTGTGCTGTTGCAGCATTTTCCTGAGGGTTGCCTTGAGGGTTCTATTCATTCTCTCTACGATTCCGCTTGACTGGGGGTGATAGGCAATGTGAAATTTCTGTCGGATGCCGTAAATTGTGAGGATATTTTTCATGACACGTCCTGTAAAATGTGAGCCTTGGTTGGACTCTAAACTGCAGGGAAGTCCCCATCTTGTAAAGATGTGCTACGTTAGGATCTTGGCTGTTGTTTTTGCCGTGTTAATTCTGGATGGAAAAGCTTCCACCCATTTTGTGAAGGTGTCGACTTTTGGGCCTGAGTCAAATCTTGAATATTGGTCTGTGAGACCTGGACCGCGTGTACTGGGGCACTCTCAGGGGGATTCCACAAGTGACCATGTCTGGAACCTGCCTTTGCTAGGGTGTCTACCTTAATGTTATCAGGGGGGAAGAACGATGGTGGCTATGAACTTTAATAATACCGTATTTACGGTGTTTAGCTGTCCTGAGAATATGCTGCAGTAATGGGGCTGAGGGTAGGGGTTTTCCATCTGCGGAAACAAAACCTCTAGATTCCCACAGAGGTAGGAATTCCGTTAAACTATTGCAGACATATAGGCTGTCGGAGTATATGTGGGCTGGGTCGGGAACGAGTCAGGGTGCTGTACAATATATGCAACGGCTACTAGTTCTGCTGCCTGTGAACCTAGATATCCAGGCAATTTCAATGATATCTCTTCTAACGCGCGTCCCTGCGCGTCCTCTACATAAATGCCACAACCAGTCATTTGTTTACTGTTCAAAACTGTGGAGGAGCCATCCACATAAATCTTAAGGGGTGCGTCCGTGTCTGTGGGCTGGGGTCTCTGGCGTGTCGTACATGGTTTCGGGGGAGCTGACTTGGGTACAAAGGGTCCTGTATTGTGCCTGGTGGTAATGATTTCACACTCATGTGGGGTGCCTGTGTAATGTAAATTATCTGCGAGAAACGGTGTGTTTTTGTCCTTTTTACTGTAATGTCCCGTCCTTGTAAGATAAGGGTCCATCATGCGGCGCGGATTTGTCTGACTGTGCCGTCCTTTAGTCTACCATCTAGTAGAAGTTGGGTTGGGGTGTGCTCTGTCAAAATGGTGACGGGGTTGAGTCCTGTGTTATGTTGGCGAAATATTGAACAGCCCAAAAAACTGCGAGCAGGTGCCTTTCGCAGGCAGAAAATCCTTGCTCAACTGGGTCGAGAACTCGTGAGGTGTATGCTACGGGGCCTAAATGATCGTGTCTTTCTTGGAGGAGCACGGCCGAAAGGGTTCGGTCGGTGGTTGCAACCTGTATTGCGTATGGGGAGAGTGGATCTGGGATCTGTAATGTGGGAGCTGTGCTGAGGGCTCGTTTTAATGCATCCACGGCATCCATGTGCTGTGGAAGTCATTCCCATGGTGCTTGCTTTTTTAGGAGTTAGGAAAGAGGGGCTGCCTTTGTGGCAAAACCATCTATGTGGTTCCTGCAGTAGCCAACCAGTCATAGAAATGACCGGAGGGCTGTGACATTATGGGGCAAGGGTAGTTTGACAATGGAGTCGATGCATTTCTGCTCGATCACGCATTTGCCATGGGTGATGACTGTGCCTAAATAAATTACTTTTTCTTGGAGAATCTGGGCCTTTTTAGGGTTCACTTTGCATCCAATTTCATGAAGGAGTCCTAATAATTCGTTGAGAAGCGAAATGTGCTCTCCCTTAGTGTCTGTCTGCAGAAGCAAGTCGTCTACATACTGGGCAAGGCAATCGGGTCGGGAAAATTTGGCTAATCCATTCGCCCGCTGTCGGTGGAAAATGGAGGGGGTGTTGTGGAAGCCTTGTGGTAGGCACGTCCACGTGTATTGCTGTCCCTGGAAGCTGAAAGCAAATTTATATTGGCACGCTTTATCCAATGGAATGGACCAAAGGCCATTGCTGATGTCCAAAACCGAAAAAAGATTTGACTGGAGTCCCTGCTTTAACATTGTCTCGGGACTTGTGGCTACAGTGGGAGTTGCTACTGGGGTTACTTTGTTTAGTTCCCTATAATCAATGGTCAGTCGCCATGAGCCATCGGGTTTCCTGACGGGTCAAATTGGGGCATTGTTCGTTGAGGCTACTGAACGGAGTACGCCTTGGTCAAGCAAACTCTGGATAACCTTTGCGATTTCTCCCTCTGCTTGTTGGGGAAAACCGTACTGCTTTTGGGGTTTGGGGTCAGGTCCTGTAATGTTTACTAAACCTGCTATCTTGCTGCAGTCGTGCTTGTGCTGGGCAAAAGAAGCTTTGTGCCTCTGCAAAATGTCTCTAACGTCTTTGTCCTGACTAATGGTACTGCGCTAATCCTGTGTGGGTAGTCTCCAACTGTGAGCGTGGCGGGGGCTCGAGCTGCCTTTGCCATTCTCCCCACACATTTGTTTACGGGGTCGAACAAAAGATTGTGGGAGCTCATAAAGTCTATCCCCAAAATGTTTTCGGCTGTCTGGGGTAGATCGACTAGAACTACGGGGTGTTTGGTTTTGATGTTTCCTATCTGAATCGCTACAGGGGCTGTGATGTGTCCCTGCTGCAAGTGCCCTGTGAAACCGCTGAGGGTAATTGTGTCTGTGGTGGGCCATGTGTCTCGTTGAAACATTGTGGAGGAATTGAGCGTGGTGCGGACCCTCCTGTGTCCCAAAGAAATTCTACGGGGTGTCCCCGGACTGTGCCTGCCACTACCGGTCTTCCAGACTTGTCCCACAGGGTGTCGCAGACCCAAGTTGGGGTGTCCGAACACCATCAATGCCGTTCATGTCTGCGTTCTCGGAACGGGCGCTAACACTATGAATTGGCTTGGCCCTATTCTTATTCAGGGTATTTGCCTGCTGGTTTCGCTGTTGTTTCTGGGGTGCATTGCACTCTTGTGCATAATGTCCAAACTGTCCGCAATTGTAACATTCGTGGGTTTCGGCTGCTGTGGGTTATTTCTTTCCTTGTTTACCCATGCGGGGTTCTGATGTGTCCTAATTGGATGCATGTTAGCATCTGCCTGCTCTTTCTCTGTCTTACTGTAATCTGATTTTCCCTGAATGGACCATTCCCAAGCTCAGGACAATCTCTTTGGTCCCCATTTCTCATTGTGGGTCTCGTCTGAGGGGTCATAATTGGCGCAAGCTCTCTGTCCTGCTTCGGTCGCGTGAGAGACGAGGATTCAAGTCCATTTGGCCATATTGTCTGGGGTCAAATGGGCGCGGGCTAACTCTCCGAATACTGCTGTGAAATGAATCCAAAGGCGTCCAGCAAACACTGTTGGGTGCTCTGTCTTTTTCTGCCTACATTTATTGAGGCCTTCTAGGGGTCTCCCTTATTGTAGCCGATTGCATCTAGGATCGCTGCATGCAATTCTTGGAGGGTGCCTCCTCCTAAATTTTGTGGGTCGGGAAGGGTTGCCACGACTGAGGGGTCGAGGCTCAAAACTGTGAGCTTCACTTGCTCTTTTTCATCCAGATCGTACATGGTCGCCTGTTGTTTAACTCTTGCGAAATAATGGTGTGGGTCCGATGTGGGTAGGAACGGTGTTATCTTATCATACGCATCCCTTAATTGAGTGACGGTTAATGGGGTGGTGTACAGAAAATCTGGGTCTCCGTCTGTTGTGGCCCTGCGCTGTGTGGCGACAGGGTTCATGGGGTTGTGCTCTACCTGTGCAGTCGGGGGTGGGGGTGCTTTTCTTTTCTGAGGTTTGTCCTGAGTACATGTTCCATTTTGTATAGAAAGCAGGGATTGCAGGTCTGCAATTTGCTTTCGGCATTTGGCGTGGTCTACCGAGCTCTGCCTCTGTTCCGTCGTGGAACTGTGGAGTGCTCTTAGGGCTGCTTTTAAATCATTACATTGTTTCTTTAATTTCTCAATTTGGTGTTCTGTCTCTTCTCGTACCAACACCGCGCGTTGCGTGTCTTGGTAGGCCTTATCGTATTGTGACTGAAAGCTGCTTAAGTGGGCGAGACAAGATTGGTGTGCCCGTTTGACATCAGCCCTCTCCTTGTCGTTCACCGCTAACTTCTCTTAAAGTTGCCTGTTAACTTCTTCGTACTCGCTAACGTCTCCCTCACTATTCTTATCTCTCTTTTCAATCTCTCTGCAGAGCGTCCTCACGGGCCTCCTCTGTGCCTCGCAATTGTGCCAAGCTAGACACGATTGCCATCGGCGTACGAGGTTTCCCTAAGCTTTTCTTATGAATCTCGGTCAGGTTCTCCCACCAAGTATGCCCTATACGTCCGGGACCTGTTTCGTCGTTTGCACAAAATTCGCTCCAACGGGGCCATCCTTTCCCTTTGAGATATTTTCTCATTTCCTCTTCCCATACGGGACACTGTCCTGCTCCACTGGTCGCTGCGACCTTGAATTCCTGGGGGTTCATAAGGCGTTCCATTGCCTTCATTGCCATTTCTATCGCTATCTCTGGGTTCCTACCGAATTTGGAACAGGGGGGAATAAAGTGGTGATGTAAACACGGTACGGCTTACGCTATTTTCCGGTCTACAAAACTCCCGACAGTTTTACGCAACAAAATCTATCAAGTTTACCTTATATCCCTTGTTAGTACGCATGCAAATAACACACTCCTGAATCTTGGAGGTTTGATAGATACTGGTCTTACGCTTGTGGTTTTTACTTTTTCCAATTGGGTTTCTAATTCAAATTTGGGTTCTCTCGGAGTGACAAAGCCACTTCTAGGTTGAGTCCCGTCAGATGGCGCCAGTAATGTTGTTCTGTTTACTTGCTCTAAATATAGCAGTCAATAAGGTCGCCTTTCTTAATCCTAATTATGAGTATACTTTCAGAGTCGCCAGGTATCTCTCGATACCGTCACAAGGTTCAACCCGAATACCGATCAAAGAGCCAACACACCAATTAGTTAGTTCAAAGTCAATAGTATTTATTTACACACAGTAAGATCTACTCATGCACAATAATGCTACAGGCTAAACTATCTCTATCACTAACACCTATACTTAACTTCGGGTGCCAACTTAGGTCAGAGGAACAATGGCCGTTGTTCAGATCTGAGGCTGTTGGGTTCGAAGAGGTAACAGGAGTACAGCTAAGGTCGTCCGTCTGGTAGCGAGCGTTGACCTTGAACTTACTTGCTTCTGGTGGTGCTGGTGGATGGGTCTCTCCACTTGAGAGCCGAATCCAAGTGGCTGAATCTTTGGTGGGGGTTCCTTTTTATACTTGGAGGGGCTTCGCGCGCTTATAGGTGGGCCTTAAACTTGGTCTCAATTAATTGGGCATCTTCTTGATCATTGTCATTGATCTAACCAATAAAGAGGCGGGTGCCCTGATGGCTGGGAGTGTCCTAGGTGGCCGCTGGCCTTGCTTTGTTTGGGTCTTTTAGTTGGGGTAGTGGCGCCAGGATGTCTGAGACAGTATCGGCTACCTGAGTATTAGTCCTTTGTTCCTCGGAGATGGGCCATCAATATGTAAATCGACACAGAGTTCCGATTCCGTCTGCTGACTGCTTCCCAAATACACATTCAGGCTCTGTGCCTGCTTGTTGCCTAGTATTGTCCACATTTCCCTAGAGTCTCTCTGAGCGTCCATTTTGTATACCGAAAGTGGCCATCCCAGATGGCTACACCATCCAGTGATACCTTATCTTCTCCAAAACTAACCCCATAAATCGCCGACACCACCTCTTTCTCCAATCCCCCCGCCGTCAAAATCTCTTCCAACAGTGTGGGGGCCGGTGCAATTGCAAAGCTCTGTACCTCCTTCATGGCAACATTTCGGACCTGCATATATCTAAACATCTCCCACTGCCCCAATCCATATTTCACCCCCAGCTCCTCCAACTTCACAAAACAGCTTGCCAGAAACAAATCTTTAATGCCCTCACTTCCATCTCCGAAAATTCCCATCCCAACTTCCAGGTTCAAATCTATGATTCCCTCGAATCGGTATTTCCCTTGACCCCACCCACAACCTAAAGTGCTGGCGCAATTGCCTCCAGATCCTGAGCATCGCCACTACCACCGGACACGCTGTGTATTTCCCTGGGCCATCGGGAGCGGCACTGTTGCCAACGCCCTCAATCCCGACCCTCTGCATTGACTCTCCTCCATTCTAACCCACTGGGGGTCACCCCCTCACCCAACTCCGCACCTTCTCAGCATTCGCTGCCCAGTAATAATACAATAAATTTAGGAAATCCAACACCCCTGACTGCCGTCCTCTCTGTAACAGCACCTTCCTAATCCTGGCCACCTTCCCCCGCCCCCCCACCCCAAATAAACAAGGTAATCATCTCTTCTACTTCCTTAAAAAACACCTTTGATAAAAAGATCGGCAAGCACTGAAAATGAATGGAAACCGCGGCAATACATTCAAAACAAAAAGAACAAAGA
Source organism: Scyliorhinus torazame (assembly GCF_047496885.1). NCBI lineage: Eukaryota > Metazoa > Chordata > Chondrichthyes > Carcharhiniformes > Scyliorhinidae > Scyliorhinus > Scyliorhinus torazame. Next base: position 9,696,698 of record NC_092731.1, on the reverse strand, counting down.
AATGTACAGCACAGGAACAGGCCCTTCGGCCCTCCAAGCCCGTGCCGACCATGTTGCCCGACTAAACTACAATCTTCTACACTTCCTGGGTCCGTATCCCTCTATTCCCATCCTATTCATGTATTTGTCAAGGTGCCCCTTAAATGTCACGATCGTCCCTGCTTCCACCACCTCCTCCGGTAGCGAGTTCCAGGCACCCACTACGCTCTGTGTAAAAAACTTGCCTCGTACATCTACTCTAAACCTTGCCCCTCTCACCTTGAACCTATGGCCCCTAGTAATTGACCCCTCTACCCTGGGGAAAAGCCTCTGACTATCCACACTGTCTATGCCCCTCATAATTTTGTAGACCTCTATCAGGTCGCCCCTCAACGTCCGTCGTTCCAGTGAGAACAAACCGAGTTTATTCAACCGCTCCTCATAGCTAATGCCCTCCATACCAGGCTTAACTGTCTGCACCCGACCTGCCAGCGATAGAGGAAGACAATCCCATCTTGCCAAATCCGCTTTCACCCTCCTCACCAAACTAGTGATGTTATATCTACGGAGCACCCCAATTTTGTGCCACCTATGTTCCACCCCCCCCCTACCCCCGTACTATCCCCCTCCACACCCCCAAACATCTCAACGTGATGGCCAAAGGCTCGATCGCAAACACAAACAACAGGGGGACATAGGATCCCCCTGCCTGGTCCCTCGATGTAGAGCAAAATACTCAGAATTCATATTATTCGTGTGGACACTTGCCCTCGGCTCCCTGTACAGTAATTTTACCCAATCCACAAATCGTAGCCCAATCCCAAACCTCTCCAAAACCGCCATCAAATGCCTCCACTCTGACTTCTGGTGGCGCGCGCGAGCAGAGTGGCTGAGTTGAGAAGGGGCTCACGCCGGTCTGAGACATTTTGGCATTTCTGGGGGGTTTCCCCGTTGATTTGCCGATTTTGGGATTTCTTCCGCCGTTGGGGCCTGAGGGACGGGCACCAGATCGGGCCGGTTTGGAACTGGTGGGCATCGAGCCTGGCGAGCGGCGGGGGAGGAGCTTGGCCTGAGGCGACGCCCCAATCCAGCACAAATGTAGAGGGGGAGCAGCGCACATCGGGTGGCCCCCGCTGAAAATGAATCTTTGGGATGTTTTATTTTATTTTTAATTTTTATTTAAAAAGAATGTTAAAAATTTTTAATCATAATTATTTATTTATTTCAAGATTGAAGAAAGAAGGCGAAACATACTAAGTGGTTAAGGGATGCCAAAAACAATTATGAAGAATGAGAGGACCAGTAAAAGCGCTGACAAGATGGCGGGTGCCGGACCGTGTGTTGGGCCGCACTACTTACAGTGGAAAGGATGGCCAAGGTGATTGCTGTGGAACTGGAGAAGAAGTTTGCGAGGAAGGAGATGGCAATCGCACTGAAATCATTGGTGGAGGAGACAATCACCCTGGTGAGGGTAGCTGTGGCAAAGACATCGGTCGAGGTGAGCGAGCAGGGCGAGAAGATGAAGGAAATGGAGGAGGCCATGTCGCAGCACAGCGACCAGCTCACTTTGATGAGGGACGAGCTGTGGAGGTTGGTGGAGGTCAACAGAGGACTCCAAGCAAAGCTCGAGGACTTGGAGAACTGCTCGAGGTGCGCAATCTGAGAATTCTGGGCTTACCTGAAGGGGCAGAGGGCTCAAGGCCAACAGAGTACTTTGCTAGGATGCTGGTGGAGTTGAAAAATGAAAAATGAAAATCGCTTATTGTCACAAGTAGGCTTCAATGAAGTTACTGTGAAAAGCCCCTAGTCGCCACATTCCGGCACCTGTTCGGGGAGGCTGGTACGGGAGTTGAAGGGGGAGGGTGAAGGCCCCTCCCGGTATGAACTGGACCTAGCTCATTGGTCGTTAAGGCCGAAACCCAAAATAAATGAGCCTCCGGGAGCAGTAATTATCTGCTTCCATAAATACCACATGAAGGAGAAGGTGTTAAGCTGGGTGACGCAGAAGTGGGAGGTACAGTGGGATGGTGCTAGAGTTCGGATTTACCAGGACTTGACGGTGGAGTTGGTGAAGAGACGAGCTGCGTTCAGCTGAGTGAAGGCAGCACTGTACAACAAGGGGGTGCGATTTGGTATGGTATATCCGGCAAAGCAGAGGGTGACATACAATGCCAAAGATTTTTATTTTAAAACGGTGGAGGCAGCTGAGGCTTTCATGAAGGCAGAGGCTTGGGACAGAAGTGAGGAGTGGAGCTGGAAGAAAGATCGTGGACTGTGATTGGGGAGCTGGAAAATGTATAAATGTTATAACTTTCTTTTCACTGACCTGTATGTGGTAGTCTGTGTAGAGGTATTACGGTACCTGGTAATGCTGGAACAGCATTGGTAGATATTGTATGCTTCCTATTGGTCAAACTGTATGGTAGCTCCGCCCTGCTAGGCGGGGTATAAGAGCCCGTGCCACCCCAGCAGCCTTCATTCTGTACCTGAGTTGCTAGGGGAAACATCTAGCTTATTAAAGCCTTCAGTTGGACTACAACCTCGCTTTAGTGGTCATTGATCGTGCTTCACTGTATTGTAACATACTTGACTTCACATCGTTATAGAGTTTAAGTTTTGGTTTGGTTTGATTGGCATTTTTGTTCTTTTTCTTTGTTGCAAATGTTATACGTTATTTTATTGAATTGTATGGGTTACATAGCTTTTCTTTGACTTCTGGGACTGGGTGGGAAGCGACAGTATGCCTTTTTGGGGAAGGGGCCACCTGCGCTAGCTAATTAATGTCAGCTAGTGAACGGAGGTGAGGTGAGAGGAGGGCTGCGGACATTGAGCCTGGTTAGCAGGTTTTTTTGCGTCTACGAGGCGAGCAAGTGGGGGAGGGGAGAGGATGGATACTGAGTGAGATTTTTTTGAGGGGAAGTGCAGGGGGGATTCTGGGAGGTGGGGAGGGGATTCGATGTTAATAATGGATAGGGATGACTCAGGCTCATGGGGCAGGCCTCGGTGAAATGACGATGGTGGATAAGAAGGGGGGGCGGGGAGTTAAAGACCCCCAGTTCGGATAGTCACGTGGTACGTGAGGGGGTTGGGAGGTCCAGTCAAGAGGTCAAGGGTGCTTGCGCATCGTGAAAGATTGAATGCCGATGTAGCAATGCTTCAGGAGACTCACCTGAGGGTGAAGGATCAAGTGAGACTTAACAAGGGCTGGGTTAGTCAGGCGTTTAACTCTGGATTTGACAGAAGGGCTCAAGGGGTAGCGGTAATGGTCAGCAAAAGGGTACTGTTCCAGATGGAGAAGGTGGTTGCAGATCAGGGGGCGTAGGTATGTGATTGTGACAGGAGCGCTGGAGGGGAGGCTAGTGGCGCTGGTAAGTGTATATGGTTCCAATTGGATCGATGTGGGATTCGCGAAGAAGGTGTGTGGGGCCATCCCCAACTTGGACACATACAAACTAATAGTGGGGGGTACTGGAACTTGGTGCAGTAGCCAAGATTGGACAGGTCACAGCCCGCTCGCTGGTCCCATCAGGAAGGGGCGAAGGTGCTGGCTGGGCTAATGGTGGAAATGGGAGGGTGGACCCTTGGAGGTTTCTGCACCCGAGGGAGCGGGAGTACTCGTTTTTCTCAGTGGTCCATAAGGTGTACTTGCGGATCGACTTTTTCATAGTGGGGAAGGTGCTGCTAGCTAGGGTTAAAGGGTCAGAGTACTTGGAAATTGCAATATCAGATCATGCCATGCATTGGGTGGATATGGTACTGGAGAAGGGGGTGGCACACAGACCAGGGTGGAAGTTAATTGTGGGACTGTTGGGGGACCGAGGGTTCTGTGACAAAATTGAAAAAGTAATCGAGGAATATGTATGTTTTAACTGCACGGGGGAGGTGTCGAAAGCGGTTGTCTGGGAGGCTTTAAAGGCGGTGGTGAGGGGTTAGGTGATCTTGTTCAAGGATAGGCTAGACAAAGAGGAGAGGTTGGAGCATCAGAGGGTAATAGATGAGATGCTGGAGGTAGACAGGAGGTATGCAGAAGATAGGGACCCAGCGCAGTTGGAAAAGAGGAAGGAACTTCAGGCGAGCTTTGATCGACTATCTACCAGGAAGGCGGTAGGCCAATGGAGGCGAGCAAGGGGTGCAGTTTACGAGCATGGAGAGAAGGCTGTTAGCGGGTCAGCTCCGGAGGGAGGCTGCGGCAAGGGAAATTGTCCAGGTGCGGGACAGGGCAGGGAAGTTGGTGGTGGCTCCAGATCAGATTAACAAGGTCTTTAAGGAATTCTATGAGAGGTTGTACAGGTCAGAGCCACCTGGGGGAGGCCAGGAGATGCAGGAATTTCTAGATGGGCTGTAGTACCCGAGGTTAGGGGAGGGGGACAGGGCGACATTAGAAGGGGCGATCGTGGAGCAGGAGATAAAAGATGCGATTGGGAGGATGCAGTCTGGGACGGTGGCTGGGCTGGATGGGTTTCCGGTGGAATATTATAAAAAATTTGAAGTTAAGCTGGTACCGCTGATGATGGGGATGTTTGAGGGAGCGATGGGGTGTTCCCACAAACTTTGGGGTAGGCATCGATTTCCCCATTACTTAAGAAAGATAAGGATCGAGCGCAGTGGCGGAGGTGCGAGAGCAAGGGGAGGCGCTGAAGGAAGTGGAGGAGACATTGCAGCACGGTGATCAACTTGCCTCGATGGGGAAAGAGGTGTGGAAGGTGATGGATACTAAAAAGGATCTGCGAGGAAAAATGGAAGACCTGGAAAAGAGATCCAGGCGACAGAACTTGAGGATTGTGGAGCTGCCCGAAGGAGTTGAAGGACCGAAGCCGACTGAGTATTTTGTCGCGATGCTGGCAAAACTACTGGGGGAGGGGGAGGATCCCTCCCGATATGAACTGGATCGGGCTCATCGGTCGTGGAGGCCTGTACCAAAGGCGAGTGAGCCGCCAAGGGCAGTGACTCTGTGCTTCCGTAGGTACAGGGTGAAGGAGAAGGTCCTGAGCTGGGTCAAGCAGAAGCGGGTGGTGCAGTGGGCTGGAGCTGGTATACGTGTATACCAGGACTTTACGGTGGAGCTGGCAAGGAGGCGGGCTGCCTTCAACTGGGTGAAAAGGGCACTGTACATTAGCAAGGTGCGGTGCGGCATTGTATATCCAGCGAAGCTGAGGGTGACTTACAAGCTCAGGGACTTTTATTTTGGAACGGCGGAAGCAGCGGAGGTGTTTACGAAAGCAGAAGGACTGTGGCAGAACTGACAAACTGAGGAATGGCCATGTGCCGATGTAACCTCATGACTGTATTTTCTTCTTTTTTGTATCACTGCGCGCGGGTGTAGAGATTAAAGGAGCCAAGGTGGTATATATTTGGACGCGGGAAGGGACGGGACTTTCACTCGAAATGAGAGTTCTTTGGGGTGTAGGTGGATAGACGGGGTTTGTGTACTAAAAGGGGATCTTTGGGCTTTCCTGGGGCCAGGAAAGTGGGAAAGGGACCCGGGCGGGGGCCTCCATGCTGGCCAGTGTGTGCCGGCCAGTGAACGGGAGTGAGGTGGGGGGAGGGGCTGCGGCCATCGGAGCCTGGCAGAACAGGGTTCGAGTGGTCTAGCCGGGGTGGAAAGTTGGGGGGGAAGGAACCGAGGGTAGGGGGAGGAGTTTTACAAGAGGCATTGGACGGGAGGAGCTGGAGACCTGGGGTGGGGGGGTGGGAGCTGTGTAAGATTAAGGGTGACTACGGGTAATCCCTGATTTATTTTTGTCATTTGTTTATGTAAACATGCGGGTTGAGGTTTGGGGGGTTGGTGGGTAGATGGGATCGTTGTTATTATGGGGACTGACATATCTTGCTGATTATTGTTTATCGTTGATGGATGTAAATGTGGGAGAAAATGTGAAAATGGAGGAGAATAAAAAAAAATTATTTTTTTTTAAAGAAAGATAAGGATCCGACTGAGTGTGGGTCGTATAGGCCCATATCACTTCTAAACGTGGACGCAAAGATACTGGCAGGTAGGCTGGGGGAGTGCCTCCTGAAGGTGACAGATGAAGATCAAATGTGGTTTGCGAGAGGGAAGCAGCTCTTTTCGAACATTAGGAGGGTATTGAACGTGGTTATGGCACCGGCAGAGGGGAAGGAACCGGAGGTGGTTGGGGCATTGGACGCTGAGAAAGCGTTTGACCGAGTAGAATGGGTGGCAGTTCTGGAGCGATTTGGGATTTGACCAAGTTTTGTGGACTGGGTAAAGCTACTATATAAGGAGCCGAGGGTCAATGTCCACACAAATAACATCAGCTCAGAATACCTTCCTCTCCACCGTGGGACTAGGCAGGGATGTCCTATGCCGCCCCTGCTGTTTGCACTCACGATTGAGTCATTGGTCATGGCGTTAGGAAGTTCAGGGGTATGAAAAGGGATAGTGAGCATATCATGGCTGCTCGTCAGGTGTGGTATACCAGTTTAAGTAGGGAGTGTGATGTGGACAATGGCTCTTTCAAAGGGTCTGAAGTTTTTAGGGGTGGAAGCGGTCACGAACAGAGACTAAAAAATAGGCTTTTAGATTTCGCAAAAACATTGCAGTTAACATTACCTGACAGAATACGAAAAGGAAAGATGTACTAATGGCGCTAGATGAGCGTTTAAAATTGCCTGAGAAACAGTCTGACTCATTGGAAATGGCAAAAATTCAGTTACAAATCAAGCAACTTGAACATGAAAAAGAATTAAAGCAGCTTGAAATGCAATGAGGGAAAGAAAAAGAGAGAGGAAAGAGAAAGGGAGATACAGATCATGGAAAAAGAAAGAGAAAGGGATAAAAGAGAGAAGTTTGAACTTCAGAAAATGACCATGAAACATAACACTTAAAATTGGCGGATGTAAAGGGAAATGTACAGTTGGAGGATAGTGATGAGGATAAAGAGAAAGAGCATCATAGTCGAAGGCTTGGTGGGGATCTATTTAAATATGTCCAAGCATTGCCAAGGTTTGATGGGAAGGAGGTGGAAGCCGTTTTCATTTCATTTGAGAAGGTGGAAGGTGGCTAAACAAAGGAAATGGCCACAGGGCATGTGGGTATTACTGATTCAAACAAAGCTGGTAGGTAGGGCTAGGGAAGTGTTTTCATCACTACTGGAGGAGGTATCTGGGACATATGAGGAGGTGGAAAAATCCATCTTAGGTGCATATGAACTAGTGCCTGAAGCCTACAGACAAAAGGTTTAGAAATTTAAGGAAAGAACCTGGTCAAACATACATGGAGTTTGAAAGGATTAAGCAGAGTAATTTTGATAGGTGGCTAAGGGCTTTGAAAATAGACCAAACGAATGAAGCTCTCAGAGAAATTATGCTTTTGGAGGAGTTTAAAAATCCAATTCCTGATGTAGAATGTGGAAAAGCAGAGGGTTAAAACTCCAAGATGAGCAGCAGAAATGGCAGGTGATAATGAATTGGTTCATAAATCAAAGCTTGGTAACCAACATCAGTTTCAGCCTGTGAGGGATAGAAACTGGGGAAAAGAGAAATACTCAAGTGGTAGAGGTAAAGGTGATCTGATGGGAGATAAGAAGGAGAATGTACCTCATATTAAAAAAGAAATCCATGACGGTGGAAGAGAAATGAAAAGTTTCAAATGTTTTCACTGTAATAAACTAGGCCATGTAAAGTCACGGTGTTGATGGTTGAAGAAATGCACTGGGACGGCTGATGTGGCAAAATAGGATAAGACAGTGGGGTTTGTTGAAGTGGTAAAGGAAAGCCCAAGTGAAGTGAAGGAGGAGCAAACGATTGTACAGATTGATAAAGAGGGGATTGATAAGATGGTGCCAGATCTCTAAAAAATTTACATGTGTGGGTAAAGTTTACTCATGTGTATCGGGAGGAGCAAGTAAAGAAGTCACAATTTTAAGAGATTCGGGAGCTAGTCAATCTTTAATGGTAAGAGATGAGGAGTTATGTAGTTTGGGAAGAATATTGCCAGAAAAGGTGGTACTATGTGGAAATCAGGGTGCGAAGAGCAGTGTTCCATTATATAAGGTAAGGTTGGAAAGTCCAGTGAAGAGCGTTGAAATTGTAGTAGGAGTAATAGATAAACTATCTTGTCCAGGAATACAGTTTATCTTGGGTAATGCTGTAGCTGTATCGCAGGTGGGAGTGATGCATACTGTGGTTGATAAGCCAGTGGAAAATCAGACAACTGAAGTGTTCAAGGACGAATATCCTGGGATTTTTCCGGATTGTGTAGTAACAAGGTCTCAAAGTCACAGGTTAAGACAAGAGGAGAAATCAAAGAGTGAAAATAAAGTTGAAGTTCAATTATCAGAAATGATTTTTGATCAGATGGTTGAAAAAGAACAAGAACAGGTGGAGGATGAGGCGGGTATTTTTAGTTCAAGAAAATTGGCGGAGTTACAACAGAAGGTGGACGGAAAATGGGCAGAAGTTCATCAAGTAGCATTGCCTGTAGGGTATAGAAAGGAGGTGTTGTGAGTAGCACATGAGGTACTAGTGGGAGGTCATTTGGGAGTAAGGAAAACAAACTAAAATCCAAAAACATTTTTGGTGATCTAGACTACATAAAGATGTAGTTAAATTTTGTCGATCATGTCACACATGTCAAGTGATAGGGAAACCTCAAGCAGTGATAAAACCAGAGACCTTAATACACATTCCAGCAATTGAGGAACCTTTTACAAGGGTCTTAATTGGTTGTGTAGGACCGCTTCCTAAAAGAAAAAGTGGGAATCAGTATCTTTTGACTATAATGGATGTGTCTACTAGGTTTCCAGAGGCAATTCCAGTACGTAATATTACAGCTAAAAAGATTGTGGAAGAGTTACTTAAATTCTTTACTAGATATGGACTACCCACAGAAATACATTCGGATCAAGGATCAAATTTTACCTGAAGGTTATTCAAAGAAGTTATGGATAGCTTAGGAATAAAACAAATTAAATCAACTGCGTACCACCCCGAATCGCAGGGAGGGTTAGAAAGGTAGCATCAGACATCAAAGACAATGAAGGGGTTTGGGATAAAGGAATTCCATTCGTACTGTTTGCAATTAGGGATGCACCTAATGAGTCAACCGAATTCAGTCCTTTTGAATTAATGTTTGGTCGAGGTAAGAGGACCACTTAAATTGAGTAAGAAAAAATTGGTGAGTGAGAAATCGTAACCTACATTATTGGATTACGTGTCAAATTTGAGGGAACGATTAAATAGAGCAGGTGAGTTGGCTAGACAACATTAAAATGTTGATCTTTTAATCTGAGGTACACTCTCCTTATTATCTCCTATCAGATCTCCTTTACCACTACCTCTTGAGTATTTCTCTTTTCCCCAGTTTCTATCCCTCACAGGCTGAAACTGATGTTGGTACCCAAGCTTTGATTTATGAATTAATTGATAAACATCTGCCATTTCTGCTGCCAACCTCGCAGTTTTAATCCTCTGCTCTTCCACATGACTTCTCACTACATCAGGAATTGAATTTTTAAACTCCTCCCAAAGTATAATGTCTCTGAGAGCTTCATACATTTGGTCTATTTTCAAAGCCCTTATCCACCTATCAAAATTACTCTGATCCTTTCAAACTCCACGTATGTTTGACCAGGTTTTTTTCCTTAAATTTCTAAACCTTTGTCTGTAGGCTTCAGGCACGAGTTCATATGCCCCTAAGATCGATTTTTATTCACCTCCTCATATGTCCCAGATACCTCCTCTGATAGTGATGCAAACAGTTCACTAGCCCTACATACCAGCTTTGCTTGAATTAGTAATACCCAGATGTCCTGTGGCCATTCCAGTTGTTTAACCACCTTCTCAAATGAAGTGAAAAAGGCTTCTACCTCCTTCTCATCAAACCTTGGCAATGCTTGGACATATTTAAATCGACCCCCACCAAGCCTTTGACTGTGACGCTCTTTCTCTTTATCCTCATCACTTTCCTCCAACTGTACATTTCCCTTTACATTTGCCAATTTTAACTGACTGTCATGTTTCATGGCTATTTTTTGAAGTTCAAACTCTCTCTCTTTTTCCCTTTCCTCGCTCTCTTTTTCCCTTTTCTCTCCCTCTTTTTCTTTTTGCTCTGCGAGGGCTATTCATTATTTGTTGCTTTCTTCTCTCTTCTTTTCTTTTCCCATGATCTGTATCTCCCTTTCTCTTTCTTTTTGTTTTGCTAGGGGCTATTCTTTGTTTCTTTCTTCGCTCTCCTGTCCTTTTTCCCTGATCTGTATCTCCCTTTCTCTCTCTTGTTTTTTCATTTCCTATTTAAGCTGCTTTAATTCATTTTCATGTTCAAGTTGCTTGATTTGTAACTGAATTTTTGCCATTTCTAATGACTCAGACTATTGCTCAGGCAATTTTAAATGCTCAGCTCGCACTGTAAGTACCTCTTTTCATATTCTGTCAGATGTTAATGTTAACTGCAATGTTTTTGCCAAATCTAAAAACCTGTTTGTAGTCTCTGTTCATAAGGTACTGTGTGTGACCGTCTCCACCCCCAAAAACGTCAGAGCCTCTGAAAGAGCCATTGTCCACAACACACTCCCTACTTAAACTGGAATACCACACGATGAAAAGCAACCAGAATATGCTCACCCCTCAGTGACGTTAAGTTCACAAAGCCAACCTAATAGATAGACTTGTATCCCGGATGAGCCCCCAATTTGTTACCAGCCAGGGTTTAGTGAACCCCAAAGTGTATCATGGAGTTCACCTGAACCATAACTGTGAATAAATTTTGGTTATGGGGAGCACAAGGGCCCACTTTACAGGTGTGATGCAACAGAGTACTAAAGTATTTTTAAACAAAAAAACAATGCTAATTCTATGAGTCCAATTAACATTTTTAAACACACCCTGTAGTTGACAGCCCAAAGCGAAAGTAAAACAGGCAGACAGCCCAGCTCCACCTACACTCTGACATCCCTGCAGTTATTTGATAAACACCCATTTCTTAAAGGCATATCCACTACAGCTATTTGATAAACACCCACTTCTTAAAGGTACTCTCAGATGACAATCTGGGGATTGACATTGCATTCATTACTGATTGTTTATTGTTCGGTGTAAATTTGGGAGAAAATGTGAAAAAGGAGGAAAATAAAAATATTTTCTTTTAAAATACCTCCACTCTATCCGGTCAAACGCCTTCACGGCGTCCAGCGCCACTACTACCTCTGCCTCCGCCTATGCATTAACTACATTCAGAACCCTCATAATGTTTGAAAAAAACTGCCTCCCTCTTACAAACCTTGTCTGATCTTCCCTATCACCTACTGGAGGAACTCCTCCAGCATTCCCGCTAACACTTTCGTCAACACCTTTGCATCTACATTCAAGAGTGATATGGGCCTATGCGACCCACACTCTGTCAGATCCTTATCCTTCTTGAGCAACAAGGAGATCAATGCCTGCCTCAAAGTCTGTGGCAACACTCCCTTCCCTATTGCCTCCTCAAACATCCCCACCATCAGCGGCGCAAAGTTATCCCTAAATTTTTTGTAGTACTTCACCGGAAACCCATCCAGCCCTGCTAGCTTCCATACCACCTAGGAATTCCTGCATTCCTCGATCCTCTCCCGGTGGATCGACCTATACAACCTCTCATAGAACTCCTCAAAAACCCTATTAATCTCGTCCGGAGCCACCACCAACTTGCCTGTCCCATCCTGAACTGAACAATTTCCCTTGCCGCTGCCTCCCTCCGACATTGACCAGCCAGCATGCGTCCTGGCTTCTCTCCATACTCGTAGTCCGCTCCCCTCGCCCGCTTCAATTGGCGCACTGCCTTCCTTGTGGACAGCTGGTCAAAACTCGCCTTCAACTCCTTCCTCTTTTCCAACAGTGCTGGATCCACATACTCTGCATACCTCCTGTCCACTTCCAATAGCTCATCTATTAACCTTTGCCGCTCCACCCTCTCCTCCTTATCCACCTTTGCCTTAAACAATATCACCTCCCCCCTCACCACTGTCTTCAAAGCTTCCCACACCACCACCTGCGAGACCTCACCCGGACAATTAAACCGCACATATTCCTCAATCACTTCATTCAAAGTAATTTTGCTGAGAATTTACTTTCTACTGTTGAGAATCACATCTGGATGAGAAGAAGCTGGGATTCCATTGGTTGGACCTCGGATGAGGAACAATATGACCAACAGCAGCCTGCTGTTGTCGGACATGAGCTGGACATTAGAGCGGGGATCAGGAACTACAGCCTGCCTTTCAGAGATCTGCAGCTGGAAGTGGAGGGGGTGCAATTCCCATGAATCATTACCCATGACATGGTGAACAAGAAGAGGCGGAGTTCCGTTGCTATGGCGGTACGTCAGGAGGCTCAGCTTATTATGTCAGGTAGTGGCAAACATTTGAATTTCCTCGGGCAAGTGCAGCTCCCTGGTGGTAATGTTAAAGTAATAACTGTTCTCAATGTTTTTGCTCCAGAAAATCCCAGGGTCTCCCAATTGGCAGCTACTAATGCTTAAAAGTTTCCAGTGTCAGTTTGGTACAGTACTGGAATTCTGGCATCTGAGTTAGACGATGTGGGTTCACGTTCATCTGTATATATAACATAGGCTGACACTTTGTTGCTGTTCCGAGGATCTCTTTTGCATGTGTCGTTTTACTCAGGCCGTTTCTTATCCCGGTAGATGTAAAGATCCATGACAATGATCAGCAAAGTACAGGGTAGCCCTCAGTGTTCCACCCAACTTTTATTCCTCAAAGAACACAAAAAACATATTACCTGTTCCTTTATCAGCTAACAATTCAGAAGGACTTTAATTCATAGGTTACGAAGAGCTTTTGATGCCTTGAGGACAGAAAAAGTGTTTTAGACATGCTAAAGAATTAGGATGATCACTGGAAGAATGAACAAGTTATTTCACTGGGGGTTCGTACAACATGGAACATGTTATTATAAATGACTATTGTGATAGGGGAAAAGGCGGGGACATTGGATTGGATGAGGTAACTTCAGTGGAAGATCCGTAACCCGCATAAAGTCAGTGGACAAATGAATAAAATGAAAATGAGTGAATGAAATGAAATGAAAATGAAATGGGCTCATTCTAAATTTTCAGTTATTAGGGTAGTAAAAGCAGCAATAATAATTCAAGTAGAGAATATGAAGTTTGCTCACCGAGGCCATTTGCTAATTTTCTGAAGACAGGCAAGACATATCTGCCGCTGAAGTCATGCCCTCGCTCGATCAACGCTTCTGCCACCGCCTCGTGGCCACACAGCACCACTGCAGGACAACTGCCCAACCAAATGGTGAATACGGGGCCGTATTGCTCACCCAGCTGAAGAGAAATAATAAATAAATAACAACTATTAATTGTATTTCATCGACTTCTCGCAAAGAATCTCTTTCCATCCTGTTCCCAACAATAAACTTAACTCATCGTCTTCCGTTGCACCTCAGATACAAGGTGTAGTGCTAGAGGCCTGGAGAATTGCTAATGTTACACCCTTGTTCAAAAATGGAGATGAGGTTAAGCCAAGCAACAACAGGCCAGTCAGTTTTAACTCAGTGGAGGGGAAGCGTTTAGAAATTAAAATTTGGGACATAATTAGCATAATTTGGGCAAATGCAGATTAATGAAGAAAAGGCAGAATGAATTTGTTATTGACAAATTGGGCGGGATTCTCCTGTACCCGGCGGGGTAGGGGTGTCCCGGTGGGACAGAGTGGTGTGAACCACCCGGAGTGGTTGGCGCCCAGCCGGTGCGATAGGGGCTTGGCGCCATGCCAACTGGCACCGAAGGGTCGGCGCAAGCGCATGCTGGCATCATCCCCGTGCATGCGCGGGAGGGTTTGTCTCCGCATCGGCCATCACGGAAGACCACAGCGGCCAATGCGGAGAAATTGAGTGCCCCACGGCACAGGCCCGCCCACGGATCGGTGGGCCCCGACCGTGGGCCAGGCCACCGTGAGGGCACCTCCCGGGGCCAGATCTCCCCGTGAGCCCCCAGGAACCCCGGAGCCCGCCCGCACGGCCATACCCCACCGGTAAGGGACCTACTCTAATTTACGCCGGCGGGACCGGCTACAGGCGGGCGGGACTTCGGGCGGCTCCAGCCCGAGTCGCACCGGACCCCGTCATTCTCCGAGGCGGGCGGTGCGACTCACGCCGGGCCGGTTTTTGGGGGGCTGGAGAATTGGGAGGACGGCGGGGGCGGGATTCACGCCGACCCCCGGCGATTCTCCCATCCGGCGGGGGGTCGGAGAATCCCGCCCATTGTGTTGAACTAACATTCCTGTTTCTTGATGAGGTAACAGAATGTGGATGAGGGTAATGTAGTTGATGTGCTGCACATGGACTTCCAAAAAACATCTGATAAAGTGCCATGCAACAAGCTTCAGAGCAAAACTGGAGCTTGAAATTGGCTGAGTGACATGAAAGAGAGAATAGTGATGAACAGTTGTCTATCAGACTGGAGGAAGGTTTAAAGTGGAGATCCCCAGGAGTTGTGTTTGTGCCCCTGCTCTTTCGGATATACATAAATGACCGAGACCTTGGTGCACAGTGCACAACTTCTAATTGTGCAGACAAACGAAACTTGGAATTATTAGGAACTGTGAGAAGGATAATGTAGAAGTTCAAAAATAACAGACAAGTTGGTGCAAAAGGCAAGCAAGTGGCAAAAGAAATTTAATGCAGAGAAGTGTTAAGTGATCCATTTAGCAAGGAAGAATGTAGAGAGATAATATAAAACCAAAGGTACAATTCTAAAGGAGATGGAGCAGATGGACCTGCATATATATGTGTACAAATCATTGAAGATGGCAGGAATGTATACAATCCCTGTAGTGCAGACGGAGACCATTCAGCCCATTGAGTCTGCACTATCCCTCTGAAAGAACACTCTACCCAGGCCCACTCCTCCGCTCAATTCCTGCCACCCCATCTAAACTGCATACATTTGTGAGTGTCGGAGGACACCAGAGGATGCATAAAAAACTCACGCAACACGGGAAGAACAGTACAAACTCCAGACAGAGAGTGACCCAGGCCGGAATCGAACCTTGGTCCATGACGCTGTGAGGGAACAGTGCTAATCACTGTGCCACCCAGGTTGAGAACATGGTTAATAAAGTATGCGGCATCTTGAGCTTTATTAATAATGGCACAGAATGCAAAAACATGGAAGCTATGGTAACCTATGTATACAACATTGGTTCAGCCTGAACTGGAGTATTGCGCGTAGTTCTGGGCACCACATTTTAGGAAGGAGGTGAAAGCAATAGAGAGGTGCAGAGAAGATATATGAGAATGGTTCTAGGGATGAGTAATTTCAGTTATGTGGATAGATTGGAGAAGCTGGGCCTGAGTGTAGAGAGCCAACACATGCACATGGACAGAATGATCTTCCTCAAGTCACAAAGGGGAGAGCAAAAATGCATCTCACCCGGACGGATTATTTTCTAGTGTTTAACTTTCCTGGAAGTGGACTTCCGGTGGCGACCATGGAGGAGTAGGTCGGACATTCGATAGCTCCCGCCTGAATCAGACTTTTGGATCTTTTTTCCTGGATTTTTGTGGACTTTATGAAATAAATCGGTGGAGTTAGCATCAGTAAGGAGGATTTACCCCCCGGTGTATGGATAGCTGGACCAGAAGTGGCCGTGTGAAACGAATCAGTCCCGATAGAGGGAAGCGAGGGGAGCTGGCAGTGCGGCGAAGCATGGCAGACGTCAAGGACCAGGGAGCGGCGGCTCACTGGCCGAAGGAGCAGCAGATGGAGTTTTTCAAGAGTTGCTTTGCCGAGCTAAAAAGAGAAATGCTTGACCAGATGAAAGCATCGATCGACCAAATGGTCGCGACTCAGGCAGCCCAGGGGAAAGCGATCCAGGAGATCGAATTAAAACTCCAACCAAGAGGACGAGATAACTGTGCTGCAGCATAAGGTGGAGGTGCTAGAGGACCGCCACAAGCAGGTGCAGGAGAAGCTGGGAGGAGCTGGAGAACAGAACCAGGAGGCAGAATTTAAGAATCGTTGGCCTTCCTGAAGGTATTGAGGGATCAGATGCGGGAGCGTATGTGGTGAGTATGCTGGAGTCGTTGATGGGAGCGGGGGCTTTCCCTCGACCCCTGGAGCCGGATGGAGCCCACAGAGCCTTCGCAAGGAAACCCAAGGCGAAAGACCCGTCAAGGGCCATGGTGATCCGTTTCCACCGATTTTCAGACACGGAGCGCGTCCTGCGATGGGCCAAGAAGGAACGGAGCAGCAAGTGGGAGAATAATGAGGTGCGCATCATTCAGAACCTGGGTGCGGAGACGTGCAGGGTTCAACCGGGCAAAGGCGACCCTCTTTAAGAAGGGGGGGAAGTTTGGGGTGTTATACCCAGCGAGACTGTGGGTAACGCACGAAGACCGACACTATTATTTCGAGTCGCCAGATGATGATTGGACATTTATTAAAGAGAAGAAATTGGACTCGAGTTAAGAGACACTTAATGCTTTGAAGATGGGAGGAGGTGGCGGTTTGTACTTGTGTTCTGTTTTAAATAAGATTGTGGTTAGTCATGGGCGAGAGAGCGGGTTGGGGGGACGGTTGGAGGGCGCTTTGTTAAGAAGGTGGTTGCTCTGAAGCGAGTACTGCCCTTCAGGGGACTGGGTTCTGTTTTAAGTGAGTGTGTCTGTTTGGCTTTATGGTTATGCTAATGGCTTTTGGAGAGCTGTTATTTACTTACTGGGGAAAGTGTAAATAGGTTATTTTTATGTGGGGAGAGGGGCCCGAACAACAGGGCGATAGGCTGACCGGCACCAGGGGCGGGGGCTATCATGGTCAGCATGGATCAGCTGACTCTCGGGAGCATGGTGGGGGGTGACTTAGTGTTGAGTTGGTGTTTGATTTGGGAGATTAGGTTTTTGGTGTTAGTGGGGAGGGGGTAGGGGGGATGGCTGCTCTGCGGGCAAGAGAGAAATTTTCTTCAGGGAATAAAAGGAGGGTCGGGGACGGCTGCTGCTTGAGGGGGTGCCTGGGGAAGCGGGGGGAGGGGGGCACGGGCTCGGGGCTGGCCAAGAAAGAGTAATGGCTAGTCGGCATGGGGGGCGGGGGGTGGTAGCCCTCCAATCAGGCTGATTACTTGGAACGTGAGAGGTCTGAATGGGCCAGTGAAGAGAGCACGCGTGTTCGCGCATTTAAAGGGACTAGAGGCAGACGTGGCAATGCTCCGGGAGACACATCTGAAGGTCACTGACCAGATGAGATTAAGGAAGGGTTGGGTGGGTCAGGTGTTCCACTTCGAGCTGGACTCGAAGACCAGGGCGGTAGCAATTCTGATCAGCAAGCGAGTGGCATTTGAGGCTGGGAGAATAGTGGCTGATAAAGGGGATAGGTATATCATGGTGAGTGGGATGCTGGAGGGGGTCCGAGTGGTGCTCGTGAATGTCCCCAAACTGGGACGATGTGGATTTTGTGAGGCATGTGTTAGGCAAAATCCCAGACCTGGAGTCACACAACTTGGTCATGGGAGGGGACTTTCATACTGTCATTGAACCTGAATTGGATCGCTCAAAATCCAGGACAGGGAAGAGGCCGGCGACGGCAAGGGAGCTGAAGGGCTTTATGGAACAGATGCGGGGGAGTAGACCCCTGGAGGTTTACAAGGTGTTTCCTTCTTCTCCCACGTCCACAAAGTTTATTCCCGTATTGATTTTTTTGTCCTGGGCAGGGCGTTGATCCCAAAGGTGATGGGGACGGAATACTTGCCGATTACAGTTTCGGATCATTCCCCGCACTGGGTAGATTTGCGGCTTATTCATAGATTATTCATAGAATTTACAGTGCAGAAGGAGGCCATTCGGCCCATCTTATCTGCACCGGCTCTTGGAAAGAGCACCCAAGGTCAACACCTCTACCCTATCCCCATAACCCAGTAACCCCACCCAACCCTAAGGGCAATTTTGGACACTAAGGACAATTTATCATGGCCAATCCACCTAACCTGCACATCTTTGGACTGTGGGAAGAAACCGGAGCACCCGGAGGAAACCCACGCACACACGGGGAGGATGTGCAGACTCCCCACAGACAGTGACCCAAGCCGGAATCGGGCTTGGGGAGGAGAGAGGGCAGCGTCCGCTGTGGAGACTGGACATGGGGTTGTTAGCGGACGAGGTGGTTTGCGGGCGAGTGAATAAGAGTATCCAGAACTATTTGGAAACAAACGACACGGAGAGGTTTCGGCAGCGACGGTCTGGGAAGCCCTGAAGGCAGTTATTAGAGGGGAACTTATATCGATCGGGTCCCATAGAAAAAAGAGGGAAAGGGCGAAGAGGGAGAGATGGTGGAGGAGTTACTCTGGGTGGATAGGAAATATGCGGAGGCCCCATACGCGGGACTCCTGAGGGAGTGGCGCAAACTTCAGGGGGAGTTTGAATTGTTGAACACAGGGAAAGCGGTAGAACAGTTGAGGAAGGCTAGTTGTGTGGTGTATGAATGTGGGGAGAAGGAGAGCAGGATGCTGGCGCACCAGTTTGGGAAGAGAGAGGCAGCCAGGGAGATTGTGGGAGTAAAGAATAAGGAGGGCAACTTGGTCTCTGACCCAGAGGGGGTGAATGAAGTTTTTAAGGAATTATACAGCAAACTATATGAGTCGGAACCCCCAGCGGGTGCGGAAGGGATGAGGCAATTTCTGGACCAGTTGAAGTTACTGAGGGTGGAGGAGGGTCTGGTGGAGGGGCTGAGGGCACCGATCGAGATAGAAGAAATTGTTAAGAGGCTGGAGGGCATGCTGTCCGGCAAAGCTCCGGGGCCGGATGGCTTCCCGGTGGAATTTTTAAAAAGATTTTCAGAGATGCTGAGCCCACTATTAATGAGGACCTTTAATGAGGCGAGAGAGAAGGGAATCCTCCCCCCTACAATGTCACAGGCTTCGATCTCACTCATTCTGCAACGGGAGAAGGACCCTGAACAGGTCAATCCTGTTGCTAAATGTGGATGCCAAGCCATTGACTAAGATCTTGGCCACGAGGATAGAGGATTATGTCCCAGGGGATGATAAGGGAAGACCAGACTGTAGATTAATTTGTCGATTCTGTTAAAGGAAACACAGCTAACAAGATATGTTAATTTTTTTTAATTAATAAAGCAACATTCAGAATAATGACAGTTTTCTTAAGTTGACAGTTCTTGGCAACTTTTTAGCGATACATTGAGGTTTCTTTAGCTGCTTTGATGGCAGCCGTTCTGTTCTGAGAAAGTTCCCTTTTTCCTTTGGAAATTTTCTGTCCCAAGTAAACATCTTCTTTCTGGGCAATTTGTGCTTTGGCAAAG
The DNA here is from genome assembly GCF_047496885.1 of Scyliorhinus torazame. Classification (NCBI taxonomy): domain Eukaryota; kingdom Metazoa; phylum Chordata; class Chondrichthyes; order Carcharhiniformes; family Scyliorhinidae; genus Scyliorhinus; species Scyliorhinus torazame. The sequence continues at coordinate 9,677,446 of NC_092731.1, read as the reverse complement.
CTAGCTTTGTGACTATTAGCACTGAGGTGGTTCAAGACCACCCGTAAGTGTTTGTCATGATCATCTTTATTGATGGAGGTTATCAGAACATCATCTTCATACTGGATAATGGTGGAAGGCCGAACAGGCAGTTGCCTGAGATGATTCTGTAGAACCATGTGGTAAACAGTTGGGCTATTGTGATACTGTTGCTGATTAACTGTAAAAGCAAACCATGGTTGTAGTTGCTTAGCCAGTGGTACTGACCAGAAGCCGTACTGGGTGTGTCTTGTTGGTACGCGTTACATGGTTGACCACGAGGTGGAAATGTATTGCAGTGAACATTGTCTACTTCATTAACATCTCTCGAATCCATCTGTTGTTTATGATAGCATTTTGCCATCCAGTGTCCTACTCGACCACAAAAAAGACATTGTGGTATTTTCCTACATGATTTTAATGGCGCAAGGGTACATGTTTGCCCTGGCGCTGGTGGTGAAATTGTAGTTTCTGCTGATATTCTGCAACAGGTGCTGCAACAGCCGCCGCTGGAGCAGCAGGTAACATGGGCTGGATTTGAGCAATAGGCTGCATTTGAGCAGCTGCAGTGTTAAAACGTGCCTGATTGTGCAAACCACGATCTATCTGAATGCATCGGTCAACTATGTCTCGGTATGTGCCAGCTGTGGCCCAAGCTGGTAAAACCAAATTCAAGACAGCAGAAACCTCAGGTTTAACACCGGCTATAAAAGCCGTTTTTAATGGACTTAAAGTGCTTGCATCCCATGTGTCATTTTCCTGGTCGAGTGTCATCCCTGAATATTCCATCCAAGTATGTAAAAATCTTTCCTCAAAATCCTGAATATCTTCAATATTTTTTTGAATGCAAGATGTGATCTTAGACCAATTGGTCCTCGGGGGGCGAAATTTTAAAAGCCAATTCTTGACTGCTAGCCAACCAGCTTCTAAATTTTGCAAATCGTCTCCAAGGGCAACTTCTACTTCATTTCTAAGGGTCGAAATTACACGAGTACCTAGCATGATAGTCCGAATTTGTACTCCATCAAATGGGTGGAGACTGTAAATGGCTTGTAATCTGTGAATTCCATCCCATGTGGTCATATCACCTTTTTTAGGGTGTGGAAGATCTTTGGACCGTTCGTCAATTTTTGAAGGATCTGTTGGTTCATGAATCCATTGATGGTCAAATATGTTTCTAGTGATAGTTTCACCGTCTTCTTCTATTTTTTTGCTTCCAACTCTAACCCGTTTGTGTTTTAAAGGGGCTAGTCAAATTAATTTAGTATTTTGCATTGTAGGAACACTATCTTCGTCTGATTCATCTGACAAAGGAACTGATTTATTCTTGACACTTGATCTTGGCTGTGCAATTGCCGATTGTGCCACTAGGTGGGATGCTTGGGCTGCTTTCTGAGTTTGTGCTGTTTGTTCAAATTTCTGCACAGAAAGACTATGTGTCAAAAATTTGCAGTGTTCAGTGACGTTGTTTATATCTCTTTCTAAAACACATCTTTCTTCGATTAACTTGCAATTTTCAAGTTCAATTCGCTCAGTTTTTAATTGCAACTGATGGTATTTTGACTCCACTTCAAAACTTGATTTTGGAATTCTGCTATTTGAAAAGATAACTGCTGGAGTTCAGAGGTTTTCTTTTTGCAATTCTGTTTTAATTTCATCATAATGTTCAAGTTTGGATTAAGCATCTCGCAATTCTGTTTTAATTTCATCATAATGCTCAAGTTTGGATTTTGCATCTTGCAATTCTTCATCAACTGCAATTAGTTGGTCTTTAGTGGACCTATACTCATCATCACTTCGCTCAGCATTTAATTGCAACTGTTGGTATTTTGACTCCACTTCAAAAACTTGATTTTGGAATTTTGACTCCACTTTAATAACCTGAATTTGGAATTCTGCTATTTGAAAAGATAACTGCTGGAGTTCAGAGGTTTTATTTTGCAAATCTGTTTTAATTTCATCATAATGCTCAAGTTTGGATTTTGCATCTCGCAATTCTTCAACAACTGCAATTAGTTGGTCTTTAGTGGACCTATACTCATTATCACTTTTATTTTTAATAATGATCTCTTGCTGACTGCGTATCTGTCCCATAATTACCAGGGAACATTTTACACGTTCTGCACCGTGTAATCGTGTGCATTTCCCGAACAGGCACCGGAATGTGGCGACTAGGGGCTTTTCACAGTAACTTCATTGAAGCCTACTTGTGACAAAAGCCATTTTCATTTCATTTCATTTTCATTTCATTTTCTCCATGCTCTCTTGATATTATCAAAGGACCACTGTCCTCTGGGGATAACATATCTTGTTAGCTATGTTTCTTTTAACAGAATCAACAAATTCATCTACAGAAAATCAAGATACAGCACAAGATTGGTTCAGTTATATATTTAATAAGTTATTGTATTTGATATTTTAAAATAAATGTTTAAAATTAGCCTGGAAATTAAAACTTCAAACAATGTGGAAGCTGTTTTTTTAAAAAACCCAACTCAAATCTATATTCCAAAAGAACAGATCGTTCAAAGACATTTGATAACGGGAATTTGGCAATAATCCAACTTTTACTCCCAGTCCATTTGAGTGCAAAAAAAAAGTTTCGAGATGCGAATGGCACAATTCCAAGCTATACGCCTCTTTTTGGCTCTGCGAGAAAATTAACCCTTTCAACAAGCTTTTGTGTATAATCCAGAAGATGTCAAAGACTTGACATCAATTTTGATAATCATTTTACCATTTATTACGAGATCATATGTTCAACTTTTATTGTATAATAATCATTTTATTTGTATACATGAAGTTATTATTAATTGTTTATTGCTGAATTATGTAATCATGATATCAATTTTCAATCAGTATATCAATGTTAAGATCTGTAAAATGTTAACCGTAGTATTACAAAATCGAATGGCACTTGACTATGTGCTAGCTGAAAAAGGTGGCACCTGCGCCCTGATTGGTGCAGAGTGAACAAAGAACAAAGAACAAAGAAATGTACAGCACAGGAACAGGCCCTTCGGCCCTCCAAGCCCGTGCCGACCATACTGCCCGACTAAACTACAATCTTCTACACTTCCTGGGTCCGTATCCTTCTATTCCCATCCTATTCATATATTTGTCAAGATGCCCCTTAAATGTCCCTATCGTCCCTGCCTCCACTACCTCCTCCGGTAGTGAGTTCCAGGCACCCACTACCCTCTGCGTAAAAAACTTGCCTCGTACATCTACTCTAAACTTTGCCCCTCTCACCTTAAACCTATGCCCCCTAGTAATTGACCCCTCTACCCTGGGGAAAAGCCTCTGACTATCCACTCTGTCTATGCCCCTCATAATTTTGTATACCTCTATCAGGTCGCCCCTCAACCTCCTTCGTTCCAGTGAGAACAAACCGAGTTTATTCAATCGCTCCTCATAGCTTATGCCCTCCATACCAGGCAACATTCTGGTAAATCTCTTCTGCACCCTCTCTAAAGCCTCCACATCCTTCTGGTAGTGTGGCGACCAGAATTGAACACTATACTCCAAGTGTGGCCTAACTAAGGTTCTATACAGCTGCAACATGACTTGCCAATTCTTATACTCAATGCCCCGGCCAATGAAGGCAAGCATGCCGTATGCCTTCTTGACTACCTTCTCCACCTGTGTAGCCCCTTTCAGTGATCTGTGGACCTGTACTCCTAGATCTCTTTGACTTTCAATACTCTTGAGGGTTCTACCATTCACCGTATATTCCCTACCTGCATTAGCCCTTCCAAAATGCATTACCTCACATTTGTCCAGGTTAAACTCCATCTGCCATCTCTCCGCCCAAGTCTCCAGACAATCTAAATCCTGCTGTATCCTCAGACAGTCCTCATCGCTATCCGCAATTCCACCAACCTTTGTGTCGTCTGCAAACTTACTAATCAGACCAGTTACATTTTCCTCCAAATCATTTATATATACTACAAAGAGCAAAGGTCCCAGCACTGATCCCTGTGGAACACCACTGGTCACAGCCCTCCAATTAGAAAAGCATCCCTCCATTGCTACCCTCTGCCTTCTATGGCCTAGCCAGTTCTGTATCCACCTTGCCAGTTCACCCCTGATCCCGTGTGACTTCACCTTTTGTACTAGTCTACCATGAGGGACCTTGTCAAAGGCCTTACTGAAGTCCATATAGACAACATCTACTGCCCTACCTGCATCAATCATCTTAGTGACCTCCTCGAAAAACTCTATCAAGTTAGTGAGACACGACCTCCCCTTCACAAAACCGTGCTGCCTCTCACTAATACGTCCATTTGCTTCCAAATGGGAGTAGATCCTGTCTCGAAGAATTCTCTCCAGTAATTTCCCTACCACTGAAGTAAGGCTCACCGGCCTGTAGTTCCCGGGATTATCCCTGCCACCCTTCTTAAACAGAGGAACAACATTGGCTATTCTCCAGTCCTCCGGGACATCCCCTGAAGACAGCGAGGATCCAAAGATTTCTGTCAGTGTTGCACTTTCATTCCCGATAACTCTAAAGAAGTTAAAGATTTGGCATTACATATCCAAAAAGAAATCAAAAAACTTGATCCACCCCAATTTATCTCTCTCTGGGATAAAATTTGTGGGTGGGACTTCCGAGTGCGGCGATGACCAGCTAAGTCGCACGTTTCGGCAGCTCCCGGTGGAACGGACGTTTGGGCTCTTAATAGGAGCCCCATCGGCAATTTTAACGGCAAATAACACTGTGCGGTAATCCAGAAGGGAATCCCCCCTGGACACGGATGGAAAAAAGAGAGGAAAGTAGCCGGATTGCGGTGGATCCTCTAGAGCAGCGGCCAGGAAGGCAGGCAGAAAGCAGATGGCGTCGGAAGGAGGCAGTTTAATATGGGGCCCTGACCAACAAGAGTTCCTGCGGCATTGCGTAGATGAACTCAAAAAGGAGATGAAGAAGGAGCTGTTGGCCCCGATATTACAAGCGATTGAGGGGCTAAAGGAGGAGCAAAAGACCCAGGAACAGGAGCTTCGGGTCGTGAAGGCAAAGGCTGCTGAGAATGAGGACGACATACAGTGCCTGGTGGTGAAAACGGAGATCCACGAGGCACAACACAAAAGATGTGTGGAAAGGCTGAAGGTGCTGGAGAATAATGCGAGGAGGAAGAACCTATGGATTCTTGGTCTTCCCGAAGGTGCAGAAGGGGCGGACGTCGGGGCATATGTGAGCACGATGCTGCACTCATTAATGGGATCGGAGGCCCCGACGGGTCCGCTGGAGGTGGAGGGAGCCTATCGGGTTATGGCGCGAAGGCCGAGGGCTGGAGAAATCCCTCGAGCAATAGTGGTGAGATTTCTCCGATACAAGGACAGAGAGATGGTCCTCAGATGGGCAAAGAAAACTCGGAGCAGTAGGTGGGAGAACGCAGTGATCCGCGTATATCAAGATTGGAGTGCGGAGGTGGCGAGAAGGAGGGCAAGCTTTAATCGGGCCAAGGTGGTGTTGCATAAAAGCAAGGTCAAATTCGGAATGCTGCAACCGGCAAGACTGTGGGTCACACATCTAGGGAAACACCACTACTTCGAAACGGCAGAGGAGGCGTGGACATTTATTGTCGAGGAGAAGCTGGAGTGAGCGGGTCAGAAAAAGAACGTTTGGGACAAAAGTGGGGGGGGTGAATATGTGGGATGAAGGGGGGAAAAGGGGAAAGAGATGACTTCCCAAGCTGTTAAACCTGCGATCCTGTAACTTCTCTCTCTTCTCCATGTCGTGGGGGAGGGGGGTGAGGGAGGATGAGGAGCTGAGGGCGCCGGCCATTGGGGGCGGGGCCAAAAGGTAAGCGCGGGCTTTGTTCCCGCGCTATGGTAATCATGGCGGGAACAGGGAAGCAGGAAGGAGGGGGCCTCGCACAGTGTGAGCCGAGGTCACGGGGGGAAGCCGAGGTCGGCCAGAGTTTGCTGACTTCTGGGAGCAACATGGGGGGTGCAATTACGCTAGCTTGGGATCTAGCGGGGGGGGGGGGGGGTTAACTGGGTTGCTGCTGCTGGGGAGAAGGGGGAGCTCGTATGGGAGGCGGGGGTCAGGGCGGGGGGGCACCGCCTGGGGGGGGGATACAGCTACGTGGGAACCGGGTGAGGAGCTGGATTGAAAAAGGAAATGGCTAGTCGTCAAGGGCGGGGGGGTGTAAAGAGCCCCCCAACCCGGTTGATCACGTGGAATGTGAGAGGGCTGAACGGGCCGATTAAGAGGGCACGGGTACTCGCACACCTAAAGAAACTTAAGGCAGATGTGGTTATGCTTCAGGAGACGCATCTGAAGCTGATAGACCAGGTTAGACTACGCAAAGGATGGGTGGGGCAGGTGTTTCATTCGGGGCTAGACGCAAAAAACAAGGGGGTGGCCATACTAGTGGGGAAGCGGGTAATGTTTGAGGCAAAGACTATAGTGGCGGATAGTGGGGGCAGATACGTGATGGTGAGTGGCAAACTGCAAGGGGAGGCGGTGGTATTAGTGAACGTGTATGCCCCGAACTGGGATGATGCCAATTTTATGAGGCGTATGTTAGGACGAATCCCGGACCTAGAAGTGGGGAAGTTGGTAATGGGTGGAGACTTTAATACGGTGCTGGACCCAGGGCTGGACAGATCGAGGTCCAGGACCGGAAGGAGGCCGGCTGCAGCTAGGGTGCTTAAGGATTTTATGGAGCAGATGGGAGGAGTAGATCCCTGGAGATTTAGTAGACCTAGGAGTAAGGAGTTTTCGTTTTTCTCCTATGTACACAAAGTATTTTCACGAATAAATGTTTTTGTTTTGGGAAGGATACTGATCCCAAAGGTGACGGGGACGGAGTACACGGCTATAGCCATCTCGGATCATGCTCCACACTGGGTGGACCTGGAGATAGGGGAAGAAAAACAACAGCTTCCACCCTGGAGAATGGACATGGGATTATTGGCAGATGAGGGGGGGTGTTTAAGGGTGAGGGGGTGTATTGAAAGGTACTTGGAACTTAATGATAATGGGGAGGTACAGGTGGGAGTGGTCTGGGAGGCACTGAAGGCAGTGGTTAGAGGGGAGCTGATATCTATTAGGGCTCATAAAGGAAAGCAGGAGGGTAGGGAAAGGGAGTGGTTGTTGAAAGAACTTCTGAGGGTGGACAGACAATACGCGGAGGCACCAGAGGAGGGACTGTACAGGGAAAGGCAAAGGCTACATGTAGAATTTGACTTGTTGACTACGGGTAATGCAGAGGCACAATGGAGGAAGGCACAGGGTGTACAGTACGAATATGGGGAGAAGGCGAGTAGGTTGTTGGCCCACCAACTGAGGAAAAGGGGAGCAGCGAGGGAGATAGGGGGGGGTGAGAGATGAGGAGGGAGAGATGGAGCGGGGAGCGGAGAGAGTAAATGGAGTGTTCAAGGCATTTTACAAAAGACTATATGAAACTCAGCCCCCGGACGGGAAGGAGAGAATGATGTGCTTTCTTGATCAGCTGGAATTTCCTAAGGTGGAGGAGCAGGAGAGAGTGGGGCTGGGAGCACAGATTGAGACGGAGGAAGTAGTGAAAGGGATTGGGAGCATGCAGGCGGGGAAGGCCCCGGGACCAGACGGATTCCCAGTTGAATTCTATAAGAAATATTTGGACTTGCTGGCCCCGCTACTGATGAGAACCTTTAATGAGGCGAGGGAAAGGGGGCAGCTGCCCCCGACTATGTCAGAGGCAACGATATCGCTCCTCCTAAAGAAGGAAAAAGACCCGCTGCAATGCGGGTCATACAGTCCCATTTCCCTCCTGAATGTGGATGCTAAGATTCTGGCCAAGGTAATGGCAATGAGGATAGAGGATTGTGTCCCGGGGGTGGTTCATGAGGACCAAACTGGGTTTGTGAAGGGGAGACAGCTAAATACAAATATACGGAGGCTGCTAGGGGTAATGATGATGCCCCCACCAGAGGGGGAAGCGGAGATAGTGGTGGCGATGGATGCCGAGAAAGCATTTGATAGAGTGGAGTGGGATTATTTGTGGGAGGTGTTGAGGAGATTTGGCTTTGGGGACGGGTATATCAGGTGGGTACAGTTGCTGTATAGGGCCCCGATGGCGAGCGTGGTCACGAATGGACGGGGGTCTGACTATTTTCGGCTCCATAGAGGGACGAGGCAGGGATGTCCTCTGTCCCCTTTATTGTTTGCACTGGCGATTGAACCCCTGGCCATAGCACTGAGGGGTTCCAGGACGTGGAGGGGAGTACTTAGGGGGGGAGAAGAACACCGGGTATCTCTGTATGCGGATGATTTGTTGCTGTATGTGGCGGACCCGACGGAGGGGATGCCAGAGATAATGCGGATACTTTGGGAGTTTGGGGATTTTTCAGGGTATAAACTGAACATGGGGAAAAGTGAGTTATTTGTGGTGCATCCGGGGGAGCAGAGCAGAGAGATAGAGGGTTTACCGTTGAGGAAGGTAACAAGGGACTTCCGGTACCTGGGGATCCAGATAGCCAAGAATTGGGGTACATTACATAGGCTTAATTTAACACGGTTGGTGGAACAGATGGAGGAGGATTTCAAGAGATGGGACATGGTGTCCCTGTCATTGGCAGGTAGGGTGCAGGCGGTTAAAATGGTGGTCCTCCCGAGATTCCTTTTTGTGTTCCAGTGCCTCCCGGTGGTGATCACGAAGGCTTTTTTCAAAAGAATTGAGAGAGCATTATGAGTTTTGTGTGGGCTGGGAAGACCCCGAGAGTGAGGCGGGGATTCTTGCAGCGTAGTAGGGACAGGGGAGGACTGGCACTACCGAGCCTAAGTGAGTACTACTGGGCCACCAATGTTTCAATGGTGTGTAAGTGGATGGGAGAAGGGGAGGGAGCGGCGTGGAAGAGATTGGAGAGGGTGTCCTGCAGGGGGACTAGCCTGCAAGCAATGGTGACGGCGCCGTTGCCGTTCTCACCAAAGAAATACACCACAAGCCCGGTGGTGGTGGCTACATTGAGAATTTGGGGGCAGTGGAGACGGCATAGGGGAGGGACGGGAGCTTCGGTGCGGTCCCCGATAAGAAACAATCATAGGTTCATTCCGGGGAGAATGGATGGGGGATTTGGAGCATGGCAAAGAGCTGGGGTAGTACAACTAAGAGATCTATTTGTAGATGGGACGTTTGCGAGTCTGGGAGCGCTGACGGAGAAATATGGGTTGCCACAAGGGAATGCATTTCGGTATATGCAATTGAGGGCTTTTGTGAGGCAACAGGTGAGGGAATTCCCGCAGCTCCCGACGCAGGAAGTGCAGGATAGAGTGATCTCAGAGACATGGGTGGGGGACGGTAAGGTGGCGGACATATACAGGGAGATGAGGGACGAGGGGGAGATCAAGGTAGATGAGCTGAAAGGGAAATGGGAAGAAGAACTGGGGGAGGAGATTGAGGAGGGGCTGTGGGCTGATGCCCTACGTAGGGTAAACTCATCGTCCTCGTGTGCCAGGCTAAGCCTGATACAATTTAAGGTGCTACACAGGGCGCATATGACTGGAGCACGGCTTAGTAAATTTTTGGGGGGAGAGGATAGGTGTGCGAGATGCTTGAGAGGCCCAGCGAATCACACCCACATGTTCTGGTCATGCCCGGCACTACAGGGGTTCTGGGTGGGGGTGGCAAAGGTGCTTTCGAAGGTGGTGGGGGTCCGGGTCGAACCAAGCTGGGGGTTGGCTATATTTGGGGTTGCAGAAGAGCCGGGAGTGCAGGAGGCGAGTGAGGCTGACGTGTTGACCTTTGCGTCCCTTGTAGCCCGGCGCAGGATATTGTTAATGTGGAAGGAAGCCATACCCCCGGGTGTGGAGACCTGGATAAACGACATGGCAGGGTTTGTAAAGTTAGAACGGATTAAGTTCGTGTTAAGGGGTTCGGCTCAGGGGTTCACCAGGCGGTGGCAACCGTTCGTCGACTACCTCACAGAAAGATAGAGGGAATGGAAAAGAAGTAGACAACCGCAGCAACCCAGGGGGGAGGGGTGGGTGGGGGGGATGGGCGGGGGGGGGGGGAGGAATCGGACGGACTCTCAGGGATGTTATTGTATATGTATAGGTATTTGGTATATGTAATTGTATATTGGATATATGGATTGTATTTTTGGAGAGTATTTATTTTGGACAAGGCAGTTGCCATTTAGTTTTGTTTTTGTTTTTGTTTATATATTACTTATTTATTTGTTTAAAACTGGCCATGGTTATTTATATTGCTTTATTGTTGTGTAAAAGAAACACTACGTATTGTTATGTTTGGCCAAAAAACTTGAATAAAATGTATTTTTTTTTTAAAAAATTGTGGGTGGTTTGGACACACTGGAATGTCCAGAATAAGAATAATCCTATTCTCCTGTGTAGCAGTATTCATCATTTACATAACATACCAATGTGCTAAGTGCATAAAACTATTCGCTAAACGCAGGGGACCAACTATCAGAATGATTCAGACTAACCCAACTGTACCCACAATTGATGAACTTGAGCTGAAATACTATTATTGAAATGTTACTGATCAATCAACTATTTGACTATTATTAACATATTGTATAATTTATTAATACTGAATCAGTAGGATCAAATTTGATTAATTTATTAATTATAATAATTGTTTTGACTGTATAATTAACATATTGTATAATTTATTAATACTGAATCAGTAGGATCAAATTTGATTAATTTATTAATTATAATAATTATTTTGAAATGCCTGTTGTAATGTTAAGTGTCCATTTTATTGTTTAAAACTGCAGTGACAATGTGAATGAGTTATTCTTTGCGCTTTTACCTATCCTATCGCATTAATGATGTATTTTATCTTTTCTGATATATCTCACTTAATTTTTCGATTTATCAAAGGGCCGACTGTAGAAGCCAGGTATTTTGGATACAACTAGTATAGGTAAAAGATAGCTGTTTAAGCATAAATATTAAGCCCCAGTTTTAAATACCCATTTATACAGCATAATTCACTTTTACTGAGGTCCGTTGTTCTGGCAAATGCATATTTTCAAAGTCAGTGTGAGATTACAATTTGACACTGCTTGTGCTAATTGTCAAGGACAAGGACTGAATACCACAGCAACATGAAAGCACCATTGTTCACAATGCAGATAACAGCTAAGCTACCTTAAAACCAGTCTATTGCTGGTAAAGATTAGCAGAATATCACATTCCATAACATGTAGACATGAAACAATTAAACAATTAATTATCTCCAATTAGTTTATGCATGTGTCAGGCTTTTTTGTGCCTCTGTTGAAGCTATGTGTTTTGTCATGACCTGAGGTTATGGGTGAATTTAAAATGGGTATTTAAAACTGGGGCTTAATATTTATGCTTAAACAGCTAAATTTTACCTGGCTTCTACAGGGAAGACCAGACTGGATTCGTTAAGGGCAGGCAACTTAATGCTAATGTCTGGAGGCTTTTAAATATTGTTATGATGCCCTCGGAAGGAGAGGAAACAGAGATTGTGGCAGCGATGGATGCAGAGAAAGCTTTTGATCGTGTGGAGTGGGAGTACCTGTGGGAGGCGCTGGATAGGTTTGGGTTTGGTGAAGGCTTTATCCGGTGGGTGCGATTGCTGTACCAGGCGCCTGTGGCAAGCGTGCGCACGAACCGGCTTAGGTCGGAGTATCTAAAAATGCACCGGGGTACGAGGCAATGGTGTCCACTTTCCCCGTTATTATTTGCTCTCGCCATTGAACCGCTGGCCATCGCACTGAGAGCTTCAGAGAACTGGCAGGGGTTGGTCAAGGGGGGGTGTGCGGTGGAGCATCGCGTCTCGCTCTCTGCTGATGATCTCCTCCTGTATATTTCGGACCCATTGGAGGGGATGGGGGAGGTCATGCGTCTGGTGATGTGCATCAATGTAAATGCATGTAGGCTAGCTAGACACTAGATGGAGCACCAGAAACATCACACACACACACTCAACCAATAGATCAAGTAGATAGGACACGACCAATAGACATTCACGATACACAAGGAGTGACATGACCACAGGGGGGCATTACACCAACCCATATATAAAGGACACCACACACATGATCTGCCTCTTTCCAGTGGAGACAGTCAGTGAGTACAGAGACAGGGTTGATTCAATATTACACCCACCACATGGATTGCAGCAACTGGTTAGTCAGTCTGGGTAGCTATAGTAGGATTAGCAGTAGGGTCGAACCCGAGTAACGTGTTGAAGTTATCTCCACGTCTGAACCTTCCTTTGTCAAGTGCACCACAAGGAAGCCGCTTATGTTACACCTACAACATAACAAATCATGGTACCAGGACTGAACTGTTTCAATCCACATAGCCATACCTCAGCGTACAGTGACAACCAGCAACGATACCCAGGCAAGATGTTCTAGATCCGTGTTCCGCAGAAGCTCCAGTGACACGGCGATCTCCATACAAACTGGCGGGCATTCCAGCAAAAGTTTGAAATCTTCCTGGTGGCAACCGAACTAGAAGACCGGCCGATTCTGAAAAGACAGAGCTTCTGCTCACCATAGCCAGTCCCAGAGCAGAAGAAATCTTTAAAAAATTCAAGTTCTCCAAAGGGCAAAACAGGAGCGACTTCCAGGCAGTCCTGGACAAATTCGGCAAATACTGTGAGGAAAACACACTCCAACCAGCAAGAAAAGGTAAGAGAAGCGCCAGTACTCACCACGAGGCCGAGATCCCGGAGCAGAGAACAATTGTGATCGGCGGCCATCTTTCTAAAGGGACTCCACTTGCACAGTTGCGCGAGAAGCGCGCAGAACGGGAAGGTCTGTTTGCACATGCGCAAGACACCGCGCATGCGCAATCAAGAAAATGGCCATCGGTAAAGGAACTGCGATCTGCGCAATCGCTTCTTATGTGCTACGTCACATGCGTCATGATGTCAGAGGCCCCGGACAACGCCGATTTAAAGGGGAAACGTCCCAAATCAAAGAAAAAATATTTTAAAGCTGTAAAACGACCTTCCTTCACTTGGAATGACAGCACAATGCCTCAAATTGAACCAGGAAATGAAATTATCCTCCGAAGAGCCCTGCAACAAGCAGTTACCTACGCCCAAACCGATGATTCCGACCTTGAATACTTCGATACCGACCTTTACATTTTCTCTGGTCCTCGCGAGCCCAATGCCAGCTCCGACGCAAACAGTGATGATATGGTCCTAGAAGACAACGATACAGACAAACCTTTCACCTTGGGAGGCTACCCCAGTACCAAATCCAAACCGCAATTAGACGTGTTGCACATTGAAGACCCCCGTATTGAATCCGACACAGACGCGGATTCGTTCTTCGGATTTGAGGATCTTCAGCCCAGCAGTTATGATATCCCAACTCGTGAGTGCAGGATGATGCTGCAGCCTGAAACCAAGAGACAGAGAGCGGTACAAGCCCACAGAGAGCGGCCTGCTGCCACACAGAGCGTGGTCCACGCACCGCTCAGGGTTCCCGACTCTACGAAAGAAGTCATGCAAGACTCCACACCGCAGTCCTTGAGTGACCAAGAAGTGATTCCAGTGTCACAAGCCTCCACAGCGAGCTCGTGGACAGACTCCACAATTGCAGAAACGCAAGACTCCAGAGCGCAGTCCTTGAACGAACAAGAAGTGACTCCAGTGTCACAAGCCTCCACAGCGAGCTCGTGGACAAACTCCACGATAGAAGAAACGCAAGACTCCAGAGCGCAGTCCTTGCACACACAAGACGTGACTCCGGTGTCACAAGCCTCCGCAGCGAGCTCGTGAACAGCCTCCACGATAGAAGCAACGCAAGACTCCGACGCGCAGTTCTTGCAAGAACAAGACCATGAGAGTCTAGCAACCTCCTCTGACCAACTAGCAGCAGACGATGCAAGTCTGCCATGCTCAAGTAAACAGCAAGAAGACTATGACAGTCTACCATGCTCCAGTGCATAGCAGGACGACCATGACGGTCTATCGTGCTACAGCAAAGAACAAAGCGACGATGACGGTCTATCATGTTACAGTGAAGAACAAAGCGACGATGACAATCCAAGCCCAAATGAAGGACAACAGCAAGACAATGACAGTCCACCCACATTGTTTGCACCACCAGATGAAGACTCTGACAATTCACCCAACCCAAGTGAACAACAAGCAGCTACTGAGGATCTACCCACGGTATGTGAGATGAGTGACGACAGCATCCCACCTTCCATGCAAGATTTGCAAAGTGACAGACCTCAGCTAGTGTGTACAGAGGCACTCGACGATCACTGTGAGACCACTGGTGACTCCGGTGACACCATGATACTTCCACCCTCATTCGCTCGAACCTCTCCACAAGTCAATGCATTCCTGCATGTTCCGACTCCAGATGTGCAGCTTCAAGAAATCTCAGCTGACTCCAGTGAACCTGCTAAGACTCCAGACAGGGAGCATCAACAAACCAACACTGACTCAGTTAAAACAGATCAGACTCCAGATGGGAGCAACCAAACGCCGACTCTGATTCACGTAAGCCGGACTTTACTCCAGACAGGGAGTGCCGTAACCTCAGTGATGGCATGCTCAGGGTGACAGCAGATGCCACAACGACAGGAGATGGATCACTTAACGATTACACTGGGTCAGTAATAACAAGCAGCGGCTACAGTCCAAGGGGAATACACTAATATTCACCACAGCTATATTCACACATTTTGTCCACACCAGCAGTGCAGCCAATGACAGCTCCTGCTGGACAAACCCAGTATTCGGGCATGCAGCAGCCAGCAGTCTATGCAGCATATTCTCAAACAGGCCAGCACTACGGATTGCCCACTAATGGAATCAAGACCGAAGGAGGACTACCGCAAGCACAATCTGCACTACAGACTGGGTGCCTTAGTTACAGCCCAGGATTTGCTGCACCCCAGCCTGGCCAGACGGCATATTCCTATCAGATGCAAGGTTCTAATTTCACACCATCACCAGGTATTTATGCGAGCAGCAATTCTGTTTCCAATTCGACAAGCTTCAACGGTTCTCAGCAGGATCACCCTTCCAGCACAGCATGTGGCCAGAACCAGTATGTACAGTCTTATACAACTTCAACATATGGCACATCCATGACCTCGAATAATATTGTTGATGGTACCTCTTCAACGTCAACACCTTCTCAGCTACAAGATGCCATCCGACAGCACCATCACAAACATCGAAAAAAGAAAGGGACTCCAAATCAGACAGCAAAGTAATTTGACCACTTCTTGGTTCCTGTGGCACAGGGACGTTGATGGCGTTCATAACCAAGAGAGACATTTGACCATGATGATTGATGGTTTTTGCACTCACACAAATGATTTGGACTTATTGTTTAATCACTATTCTCATGACTTGTATATACCTTAACTTATCTACCTGGTTTTGTTCAGTTTTCTCACAAAGTGTGCAGAAAATATGTCACATATAAAAAAGGGGGATGTGGTGATGTGCATCAATGTAAATGCATGTAGACTAGCTAGACACTAGAGGGAGCACCAGAAACATCACACACACACACACACTCAACCAATAGATTAAGTAGATAGGACACGACCAATAGACATTCACGATACACAAGGAGGTGACACGACCACAGGGGGGCATTACACCAACCCATATATAAAGGACACCACACACATGATCTGCCTCTTTCCAGTGGGGACAGTCAGTGAGTAGAGACACAGGGTTGATTCAATATTACACCCACCACGCGGATTGCAGCAGCTGGTTAGTCAGTCTGGGTAGCTATAGTCGAATTAGCAGTCGTGTCGAACCCAAGTAATAGAAGTGTAAATAGTCTAATAAACGTGTTGAAGTTATCTCCACGTCTGAACCTTCCTTTGTCAAGTGCACCACAAGGAAGCCGCTTATGTTACACCTACAACATAACAAATCAATGCGGATCAGAAGGAATTTGGCAGTTTCTCGGGGTATAAATTGAACGTGGGGAAGAACGAGTAGTTTGTGATCCAGGCTAAAGGACTGGAGAAGAGACTGAGGGACCTGCCGCTGAGGAGGGTAGAGATGAGTTTTCGTTACCTGGTATACAGGTGGCCTGGAAGTGGGATTTGTTGCATAAGTTTAATCTGACCCGGTTGTGGAACAAATGGAAGGGGACTTTAAAAGATGGGACATGCTCCCGCTGTCACTGGCGGGGAGGGTACAGACCATGAAAATGATGGTCCTCCCCAGGTTCTTATTTGTATTCCAGTGCCTTCCCATCTTCATCCCTAAAGCCTTTTTCAAGTGGGTTAATAAGATCATCTCGGGATTTGTGTGGGCGAACAAGACCCCGCGAGTGAAGAGAGTGCTGCTGGAACGCAGTCGGGGGAGGGTGGGCGGGCATGCGAACTTTTGCAACTACTACTGGGTGGCCAACATTGCCATGATCAGTAAGATTGAGGGAGGGGTTGGCATGGGAGCGGTTGGAGGCGGCGTCATGCAAAAGCACCAGTTTGGGGGCGCTGGTAACGGCACCTCTGCTGTTCTCGCCGGCCCGCTACTCCACAAGTCCGGTGGTGGTGGCGACTGAAGATCTGGGGGCAGTGGAGGGGACACAAGAGGGTGGAAGGCGCGTCGGTCTAGTTCCTGCCTGATGGATGGCGGGTTCCAGAGCTGGCAGAGGGCGGGGATTAGGAGGATGGGGAACCTGTTTATAGATAGGAGCTTTCTCAGCCTGCAGGCACTCGAGGACAAGTTTAAATTGCCGGCAGGGAACGGCTTTAGATATTTGCAAGTGCGGACCTTCTTGAGGAAACAGGTGGTGGCCTTCCCGCTGCTGCCACCATGGAGGACACAAGACAGAGTAGTGTCTGGTACCTGGGTGGGGGAGGGGAAAGTGTCGGATATCTACCAGGAGCTGTTGGAGGCGGAGGAAACCCTGGCGGAGGAGCGTAAAGGCAAGTGAGAGGGGGAGTTAGAGCCGGGACTATGGACGGAAGCCCGAAATAGGGTCAATTTCTCCTCATCATGTGCCAGGCTCAGTCTCACACAGTTTAAAGTGGTTCACCAGGCACACATGATGTTGGAGAGGATGAGCAAGTTTTTCGGGGTGGAAGACAGATGTGTGAGGTGTGGGGGAGCCCAGCAAACCATGTCCAAAAGTTTGGGGCAACCTGAAGCCTGAAGAGTTCTGGCGGTGGTTTGCCAGGAAAATGTCCAAGGTGCAAGGTACACGGGTGGTGCCGAGTCCAGAGGTGGCGATCTTTGGAGTGTCGGTAGACCCGGGAGTTCAGGGAGTGAAAGAGGCCAACGTTCTGGCCTTTGCCTCCCTGGTAGCCCGGAGACGGATCCTGTTATTGTGGGAGGACTCGGAGCTCCCGAGTGTGGAGACCTGGGTTAGTGACATGGCTGGGTTTCTCAGCCTTGAGAAAATAAAGTTTGCCTGAAGTGGATCAGTGTTAGGGTTCTCCCGGAGGTGGCAGTCGTTCGTCGACTTTCTTGGGGAAATTTAATTTAAAATGTCGGCAGTAGCAGCTTTCCGAGGGGGAGGTTAGTGTTGTGTTTGTTTGTTTTTTATTTATTTTCGGTGGTCTGGGAAGACAGAGCAGTTCGGGGAAATATCTATTTTTGCACTATGTTAATGTTTAATGCCTATTCTTTTTCTGTTTTTGATATAAAAATTTTACAATTTTTCAACTTTCCTGCAAGTGCTCAGTTGTGGCAGGGTGCAGTTCCACTGGTATCTTATTCAAAAGACCATTCTTCATGTCTGAGGCTAGTGAGTTGCTAGCAGGTTTTGGGGGACTTCACCATTAAACCCATTCCTAGTGACACACATCAGCTACGTAAATGTTTTTTGCAATCAAAGCCACTGATCGATAACACAGTTTGCATTTAGATTGTGCCCTTAAAATACGAAAACATCACAATGAATTTAACAGAAAAGTTGATCGACAAACACCAGAACTGAGATCAAGGAACTGTTGACTCCTACCTTTATCAATACCACAAGATGCGAGGACGTTCCATTTATTGGAAAATTACCACACAACTAGTATGTTAATTCAATTATAGTTTATTATTAAACATAGGATTGGTTCTCTACTTGATAACTTACACGCTACTGCACATTAGACAATATCTAACAGCTTAAATGACCTTTACTTAACTTTCAAGTGACTGGTTCTGTGCAGGTTAGATTATGCCTTTATCTAGTTCCCCAAGTGTGGCGACTGGAAGTTGTCAGGTATGCCTGGGCTGAGGTTCGTCCTTCTAGCAGCAATCGCGGGTCCCTGAACTTAGCTGGTCGATATGCTGCAGTTGGTGGGGCAGAGGCCTGTCCCAAAAGAGACAGAGCATTGGTCGCGCAGTTCCTCTTATCTTCCGATCTTCTGCTCCTCTTTTTGGGCGGTTCCTGTTCTGTTATGTACTCTGGGATAACACAGGCTGCAACTCGATGCAGCTTTGATCAAAAGATACTCCAGACTTTGAAGTAAGTTCAATATGATTTATTGAACCATTAGCACAGTTCTCTATGAGTTCGACTCTCCTGCTAATCTGGCTATTGTAACTCAGTCTAACCAAACAGTCTGCTCTAAGCCATATGGTGGGTGTGATGCTTCTGATCTGCCCTTGTCCTACTCTCTAAGTGTCACCTGTGGAAAGAGACAGGGCATGTGTGCCCTGTCCTTATATATGGGTTGTGTAATGCCCCCATGTGGGAGTGTCACCTCTGGGTGTCTTGACTGCCCATTGGTCGTGTCGTATTCTATGTGTTCATTAGCTGTATGTCTGCATGTCATGATGTCTCTGGTGCTCCCACTAGTGTTTACTTAGTCGTAGTGTATTTACATTAACCCCTTGTGTATTGACAGTGATGCATATCACCATAGTCCCAACTTGGGATCCAATGGATCAATAGTATTTTGATCACCCTAATTGATTCTGGCCAATTAGGGGCGGGTATCTTGATAGCTGGGCGGGTCCTGGTTATTATTGTCCAAGGCACATATGTACTCCCAAATAAGGTGAATCGGCGTCCCCGAGTCTGTTATTACTGTTATGTTTCAATCTGAGTCCCATTGTCCTGGGGAGGTCTATGATTGACGTCTAGCAGGTGCAAGTTTCTGTATAGGTTCAGGTTTCTTTTTCCAACACACACAAGCTGTGCCTTGTCTGTGTCCCAGCGTGACCACAATACTCATTATCCTTTGCGGGTGGCCATTTTAGATGGCCACATCTAGCTTCATGATGCTCCACGTCTCCAGTTTACACCCTAAACACATTAAAGAAGCCATCCCCTGTGGACAAGCCCTCCAAATACACAGGATCTGCTCAGATGAGGAGGAGCGTAACAGACATCTACAGACGCTGAAAGATGCCCTCGTACGAATGGGATATGGCGCTCGACTCATCGATTGACAGTTCCAATGTGCCATAGCAAAAAAACCGCACCGAATTCCTCAGATGACAAACACGGGACACAACCGACAGACTACCCTTCGTCGTCCAGTACTTCCACCAGGCGGAGTAACTACAACATCTTCTTCGCAGCCTTCAACATGTCATCGATGAAGACGAACATCTTGCCAAGGTCATCCCCACTACTTGCCTTCAAATAACCGCGCAACCTCAAACAAACGCAGCAAACTACGCAGCCTTCAGAACAGCGACCATGACACCACACAACCCTACCATGGCAATCTGTGCAAGACGTGTCAGATCATCAACATGGGTACCACCATTACACATGAGAACACCAGGCACTTGGTACATACTCGTGCGACTTGGCCAACATTGTCTACCTCATACGCTGCAGGAAAGGATGTCCCGAAGCGTGGTACATTGGCGAGACCATGTAGAAGCTGCGACCACGGAGGAACGGACATCGCGCGACAATCACCAGGCAGGAATGTTCCCTTCCAGTCGGGGAACACTTCAGCAGTCAAGGGCATTCAGCCTCTGATCTCCGGGTAAGCGTTCTCCAAGGCAGCCTTCAGGACGCGATACAACGCAAAATCACCGAGCAGAAACTGATAGTCAAATTCCGCACACAGGAGTGCGGCCTCAGCCGGGACCTGGGATTCATGTTGCATTACATTCATCCCCCACCATCTGGCCGGGGCTTGCGAAATCCTACCAACTGTCTTGGAAGGTACCAACCTTCAAGCAGCTATTGGATAGGTACATGGATTACGGTAAATGATATAGTGTAGATTTTATTGTTCTTACGGGCAGCACAGTAGCATTGTGGATAGCACAATTGCTTCACAGCTCCAGGGTCCCAGGTTCAATTCCGGCTTGGGTCACTGTCTGTGCGGAGTCTGCACATCCTCCCCGTGTCTGCTTGGGTTACCTCCGGGTGCTCTGGTTTCCTCCCACAGTCCAAAGATGTGCAGGTTAGGTGGATTGGCCACGATAAATTGCCCTTAGTGTCCAAAATTGCCCTTAGTGTTGGGTGGAGGTGTTGACTTTGTGTAGGGTGCTCTTTCCAGGAGCCGGTGCAGACTCGATGGGCCGAATGGCCTCCTTCTGCACTGTAAATTCAATGATAATCTAGGACAAAGGTTCGGAACAACATCGTGGGCCGAAGGGCCTGTTCTGTGCTGTATTTTTCGATATTCTATGTTCGAACTGTCCTGGCTTGAGACAATTCGCACCTCTTTAACCTGGGGTTATCCTTATCTGTAGATCTGTAAAGACTTAATTGTATATATGTTTGTGGAACTTACCTCTTCATTCACCTGAGGAAGGAGCAGTGCTCCGAAAGCTAGTGATTTGAAACAAACCTGTTGGACTTTAACCTGGTGTTGTAAGTCTTCTTACTGTTAGCTTTGACAAAGAGTTATCGGACTCGAAACATTAGCTCTTTTCTCTCCCTACTGATGCTGCCAGACCTGCTGAGATTTTCCAGCATTTTCTCTTTCGTTTCAGATTCCAGCATCCACAGTAATTTGCTTTTAACCACTATTCTCCCACTGTATTGATCCTGTTTACATAATCACCTCCTGATAGTTACAGGAGCCCTTGTTATGGTAGACATCTGCCATACACACCTATTTACGGGGACGAATGAGAAGTTATTCGAGTTCATGAAATCCATTCCTAAAATGCACTCTGCGTTGGGGGGTAGCTCGACCAGAGCGACAGGGTGATTAGTGGCTATTGTTCCAACATGGACAGGTAGAGTGGCTGTAATATATCCTTCCTGCATGTGCCCAGTAAATCCGCTCAGTGTAATGGTGTCCGCAATTGGCCATGGCGCTTTGAGGAACAGGGTGGATGAATTAGCGTGGTCCGAGAGCCTCCTGTGTCGCAGAGAAAATCAACCAAATGTCCCCGGACTTTGCCTTTTACCGGCCTCCCGACATTCTATTGTGTATCACAGACCCACGTTGGACAGGCCAGACACTGTCAATTGAGGGAGTTATATGCAAGATCATCTACAGGGGCGTATATGGTGTGAGCGTTGCCTTCTAGCTGACTTGGTCTGCGATCGTGGTCAGGCCTATTGTTTCTTGGCGAGGGGTTAGTGTGTCCCTGTGGTCTTTGGTATCAGTTATAAGGTGGCGGATTTTGTCTACATTCGCGAGCGAAGTAGCCCGATTGCCCACAGCTATAACATGACGCTTGGGGCGCGTAAGATGGACCCGTGCTCTGGTGTATGGCTCTCTGGGGTTTTGTTCCCTTGGATATTGTTCTCTTTGTTATGGGCCAGGGTTTTGAGAACCCCAAAGTGTATCATGGAGTCCACCTGACCCACGACTTTTACTAGATTGTGGTTATGGGGAGCACACGCCCCACACTCTACAGGTGTGGTACAGCAGAAATCGAAAAGGATTTTTTTAAGCAAAACAATGTTTATTCTATGAACTCAAGTTAACCTTTTTAAAACATACAGTGAACATCTTAGCAACCATCAATTCAAATACATCCCCCAAAGAATACAACACTAAGTAATCCTTAAAGATTTCCCAAACAACATCCAGAAGACAAAAGAAACACCTTTAAACCACATCAGGTTTAAATTCACTAATGAGAACAATTATCACTCTGAATTCACCAAATGATCAAGAGATAGTCTTTACATGGCAGAGAGAAACAACATTACACCTTCTTTGGCTGGCTGCAGCTCCAACACTAAAACGAAACCAAAAAACACAGACACACCCAAGCTTTTCTCAAAGTGAAACTAAAAAGCAGAGCCAGAGCTCAGCTCCACCCACACTCTGACATCACTGCAGTAACTTGAGCAGACAAACATTTCTTAAAGTGACATTCTCATGACACCTTGGATATTGTTCCCTGGAATCTTGGACCTCTCCTCTGCCCTCATTTGTCTATGACTAGTCTTAACTGGGTGCATGGCACCTTCCAAGCCGTCCTGTCTTATTTGGTCCTGCAGCGACTGTTCCCATGCTCTAGATAGACATCTGAGTACCCATGCTTCATTATGTGTCTGCTCTGCGGGGTCGAAGTTTGTGCAAGCCTCTCTCCCTGCTTCTGTGGCAAGTGAAACTAAAGTGCGGGCCCATTTGGTAGTGTCTTCATTGTAGCCACCTGGGTTGGCCAACTCCCGACGTGAAATGGAGAACAGCAAAGGCTGAAGGGAAATTCAGCCAACACAGGCAGAAACTAGCAGGTGCGAGTTTACTGTGTATTAAACTCTGCAAAAGCCCAGACAGCATTGATACAAGCAGCCATCTGCATAATAATGTAGCAGCCATCTACATACGAATGAGCGATCCCCGGGAACAATCGAATCATTTGGGATAAACAAGGCAAAGCCAGACTCCTCGGCGCCAGCAGGAGCCAACACAAAAGAGGTTAACAGACACCTCAAGACCGCCCATTGATCAGGGAATGCTCCAGTATTGGAGAAATCGAACCAAGCGATTGGAACAAAGTCCAATCTCTTGGAACCAGGTACAGGGTCCGCCCCGAAAGGCGGGAAGCCCCTGGGGACTATAAAGTTAAGCCCCCAAGTTCAAATCGTCCTTCTTGACAGGGTCACTCAGCAAAGCAAAGCAACCCTTGAGAGTGACCTGTCCAGCTGCCGCTCCAACAAAGTAAGTTTAAGTCAACGCTCGCTACGAGATAGGCGCTCCTAGCTACCAGTCCATACCAGCTTTTGGATCCCGCAGACTCAGAATCCGAACAAAAGGCCATTTGGTCCCCAGACCTGGTGGGCCAGTCCGAAGCTAAGTATAGGCCTGATAGTTGTAGAAGTAGCTTAGAAGTAGAATTTATGCATGAGGAGCGATTTACTGTGTATAATAAATGTGTATCGATTTGAATCTTACTAATTGGTGTGTTGAGTTATTGATCATTACTTGAACTTGAAACTCGTGGCAGTATCACAAAGATACCTGGCGACTCGAGAGCAAAGGTTATAAAACAGAGCCAATTGAATCAACCAAAAGTTAGCAACATATTACTGGCGACTCCGCCGGGACCCGATCTAGAAGTGGCTGAACCACTCTGGAAGAACACAAAAATTTGAATTAGAGATCCATTTGGGAACAGAAAATCACAAGTCTTCAAGCAGCTCTGATCAATCCTCATAATTCGGAAGTGTGTTAAATGCATGCGTAACTAACAGGGCGATAAGGTAATATTGATAGATTTTTGTTGCGACAAAACTGTCGGGAGTTTGTATTCCGGAAAATAGCGAAAGCCGTACCTGTAATTACAGCACCGCCTTAATACCCGTTGTTCCAATTGTTAAGAAAGCATTCAGGTAGGAAAGATGGCAATGGAGGCAATGCAACGCCTCATGAACCCAGAAGAATTTGTGATCACAGCGACCAGCAGCAGTAGAGTAGGACAGTGTCCCGTTTGGGAAGAAGTAATCAGGAAGTACCTCAAAGGGAAAGGATGGCCCCTTTGGAGCGAATTCTGTAACAATGAGGAAACAGGTCCCAGGAGTATTGGACATACCTGGTGGGAGAACCTGAGCGAGATTCACAAGAAGAGCTTCGGAAAAGCTCGCAAGCCGATGGTAATCGTGTCCTGCTTGGCACAGTTGCGAGGCACAGAGGAGGTTGTTAGGACACTCTGGAAAGAGATAGAAGGCAGAAATCGAATGAGCAAGGGCGATGTCAGTGAGGTAGAAAGAGAGAACGCAGAATTAAGGAGGAAGTTGGCAGCAAAAGACGGAGAGGTGGATGATGCCAAGCGGGCACACCGGTCTTGTCTGGCGCACTTAAGCAGCTTCCAACCCCAGTACGAAAAGGCCTATCAGGACACGCAACGTGCAGTCCTGGTACGGGAAAAAACCGAGAAGCAGGTAGAGGCATTGCAGAGGCAGTGTAGTGACCTGAAGGCAGCGTTAAGAGCACTCCATGCTGCCACCACGGAGCAAAGGCAAAGCTCACTAGACCACACAAAGTGCCGGAAGCAGATTGCAGAACTGCAATCTCTGCTTTCAGTTCAAAAAGGATTCCAGGAAACCTTTGGATCACAGTTAGACGAGGAAGACGGCCCTGATTGGGAAGAGGTAAATGAGACAGCGCAGAGATATGTTCAGGGAACATGTGCGCAGGGAAAGCCCCAAAAGCGAAAAGCACCCCAACCCCCCACAGAGCAGATAGTTCAGGCTCCAATGAACCCAGTCACCACCCACCGCACAGCCACATCGGACGACACGGAATTTCTGCACACCGCCCCCTTAACAGTGACCCAATTACGGGACGCGTGCGAGAAAATCAACCGTTCCTCCCCACCTCAGACCCCCACCACTTCTTTGCCAGAGTAAAGCAGCAGGTGACCATGTCGTGAGCACGTAAAGCTCACAGTTTTGAGTTTAGACCCTTCGGTCGTAGCAGCCCTTCCCAACCCACAGAATGTAGGAGGAGGCACCCTTGCAGAAATGCATACCGCGATCCTAGACACGATCGGGTATAACAGGGGTGACCCCGTAGATGGCCTCAATAAATGCAGGCAAAAGAAAACCGAGCACCTCACAGCGTTTGCTGGACGCCTGTGGATCCATTTTGCAGCAGTTTTTGGAGACTTAGACCGCGCCTATTTGTCCCCAGACAACATGGCCAAATGGACCCGCACCCTTATCTCCCATGCCACAGAAAAAGGACAAAAAGCTTGTGCGAATTATGATCCCTCAGAGCAGGCTCATAATGAGAAATGTGTCGTAAAAAGATTGTCCCGCGCCTGAGAGCAGTCTGTATAAAACAAACCTGCAGTTAAAAATCCCGAAGAAAAGCAGGCAGAAGCAGACATAAGACCATAAGACCATAAGACATAGGAGCGGAAGTAAGGCCATTCGGCGCAGCGAGTCCACTCCACCATTCAAGCATGGCTGATTTCAACTCCATTTACCCGCTCTCTCTCCATAGCCCTTAATTCCTCGAGAAATCAAGAATTTATCAACTTCTGTCTTAAAGACATTCAACGTCCCGGCCTCCACCGCCCTCTGTGGCAATGAATTCCACAGACCCACCACTCTCTGGCTGAAGACTTTTCTCCTCATCTCTGTTCTAAAGTGACTCCCTTTTTTGCTAAGGCTGTGCCCCCGGGTCCTAGTCTCCCCTGCTAATGGAAACAACTTCCCTACGTCCACCCTATCTAAGCCATTCATTATCTTGTAAGTTTCTATTAGATCTCCCCTCAACCTCCTAAACTCCAATGAATATAATCCCAGGATCCTCAGACGTTCATCGTATGTTAGGCCTACCATTCCTGGGATCATCCGTGTGAATCTCCGCTGGACCCGCTCCAGTGCCAGTATGTCCTTCCTGAGGTGTGGGGCCCAAAATTGCTCACAGTATTCTAAATGGGGCCTAACTAATGCTTTATAAAGCTTCAGAAGTGCATCCCTGCTTTTATATTCCAAGCCTCTTGAGATGAATGACAACATTGCATTTGCTTTCTTAATTACGGACTCAACCTGCAAGTTTACCTTTAGAGAATCCTGGACTAGGACTCCCAAGTCCCTTTGCACTTCAGCATTATGAATTTTGTCACCGTTTAGAAAATAGTCCACGCCTCTATTCTTTTTTCCAAAGTGCAAGACCTCGCACTTGCCCACGTGGAATTTCATCAGCCATTTCTTGGACCACTCTCCTAAACTGTCTAAATCTTTCTGAAGCCTCCCCACCTCCTCCATACTACCTGCCCTTCCACCTATCTTCGTATCATCGGCAAACTTAGCCAGAATGCCCTCAGTCCCGTTATCGAGATCGTTAATATATAAAGAGAACAGCTGTGGTCCCAACACTGAACCCTGCGGGACACCACTCGTCATCGGTTGCCATTCCGAAAAAGAACCTTTTATCCCAACTCTCTGCCTTCTGCCTGACAGCCAATCGTCAATCCATGTTAGTACCTTGGCTCTAATACCATGGGCCCTTACTTTACTCAGCAGTCTCCCGTGAGGCACCTTATCAAAGGCCTTTTTGGAAGTCAAGATGGATAACATCCATTGGCTCTCCTTGGTGTAACCTATTTGTTATCTCTTCAAAGAACTCTAACAGGTTTGGCAGGCACAACCTCCCCTTACTAAATCCATGCTGACTTGTCCTAATCCGACCTTGCACTTCCAAGAATTTAGAAATCTCATCCTTAACAATGGATTCTAGAATCTTGCCAACAACCGAGGTCAGGCTAATTGGCCTATAATTTTCCATCTTTTTCCTTGTTCCCTTCTTGAACAGGGGGATTACAACAGCGATTTTCCAATCCGATTTTCGTCAGTTCCTCCCTCATGCCCCTGTAGTTACCTTTATTTAACTGTAACACCTTTACATCTGATTCTACCTTCTTTCTTTCAAATTGGAGATTGAATTCAACCATATTATGATCACTGCCTCCTAAGCGCTCCCTTACTTTAAGATCTTTAATTAAGTCTGGCTCATTGCATAACACTAAGTCCAGAATGGCCTGTTCCCTCGTGGGCTCCATCACAAGCTGTTCCAAAAAGCCCTCCTGTAAACATTCAATGAATTCCCTTTCCTTGGGTCCACTGGCAGTATTATTTACCCAGTCCACCTGCATATTAAAGTCCCCCATGATCACTGTGACCTTGCCTTTCTGACATGCACTATCTATTTTGTGGTGCATCTTGTGCCCCTGGTCCTGACCACTGTTAGGAGGCCTGTACATAACTCCCATTATGGTTTTTTTGCCTTTGTGGTTCCTCAACTCCATACTAAATCCATGATGACTTGTCCTAATCCGACCCTGCATTTCCAAGAATTTAGAAATCTCATCCTTCACGATGGATTCTAGAATCTTGCCAACAACCAAGGTTAGGCTAATTGGCCTATAATTTTCCATCTTTTTTCTTGTTCCCTTCTTGAACAGGGGGATTACAACAGCGATTTTCCAATCCGCTGGGACTTTCCCTGACTCCAGTGACTTTTGAAAGATCATAACTAATGCCTCCTCTATTTCTTCAGCTATTTCCTTTAGAACTCGAGGATGTAGCCCATCTGGGCCCGGAGATTTATCGATTTTTAGACCTCTTAGTTTCTCTAGCACTTTCCCCTTTTTGATGGCTACCATATTCAACTCTGCCCCCTGACTCTCCGGAATTGTTGGGATATCACTCATGTCTTCTACTGTGAAGACTGACGCAAAGTACTTATTTAGTTCCTCAGCTATTTCCTTGTCTCCCATCACTAGATTACCAGCGTCATTTTGGAGCGGCCCAGTGTCTACTTTTGCCTCCCGTTTGTTTTTAATGTATTTAAAGAAACTTTTACTATCATTCCTAATGTTACTGGCTAGCCTACCATCATATTTGATCCTCTCTTTCCTTATTTCTCTCCTTGTTATCCTCTGTTTGTTTTTGTAGCCTTCCCAATCTTCTGACTTCCCACTACTCTTTGCCACATTATAGGCTTTCTCTTTTGCTTTGATGCATTCCTTGACTTCCTTTGTCAGCCATGGCTGCCTAATCTCCCCTCTGATAACCTTTCTTTTCTTTGGGATGAACCTCTGTACTGTGTCCTCAATTACTCCCAGAAACTCCTGCCATTGCTGTTCTACTGTCTTTCCCACTAGACTCTGCTCCCAGTCGATTTTCGTCAGTTCCTCCCTCATGCCCCTGTAGTTACCTTTATTTAACTGTGACACATTTACACCTGATTCTACCTTCTTTCTTTCAAATTGCAGACTGAATTCTACATATTATGATCACTGCCTCCTAAGTGTTCCCTTACTTTAAGATCTTTTATCAAGTCTGGCTCATTACACGACACTAAGTCCAGAATGGCCTGTTCCCTCGTGGGCTCCATCACAAGCTGTTCCAAAAAGCCCTCCTGTAAACATTCAATGAATTCCCTTTCCTTGGGTCCACTGGCAACATTATTTACCCAGTCCACCTGCATATTGAAGTCCCCCATGATCACTGTGACCTTGCCTTTCTGACATGCACTTTCTATTTTGTGGTGCATTTTGTGCCGCTGGTCCTGACCACTGTTAGGAGGCCTGTACATAACTCCTATTATGTTTTTTTTGCCTTTGTGGTTCCTCAACTCTACCTACACAGACTCCACATCATCTGACCCTATGTCGTTTAGTGCTATTGATTTAATTTCATTCCTAATTAACAAGGCAACCCCGCCCCCACTGCCCACCTCGCTGTCTTTTCGATAGGTTGTAAATCCCTGGATGTTTAAATGCCAGTCCTGAACCCCCTGCAACCACGTCTCTGTGATGCCTACCACATCATACCTGCCAGTCACAATCTGGGCCACAAGCTCATCTACCTTGTTCCGTACACTGCGCGCATTTAAATATAGCACCTTTAATTCCCTATTGACCGTCCTGTTTTGTTTTCTTAGTGTGGTGGACCTTGGTCTACTGAGCCTTTCCATACACTGTGTCATATTTTGTGAGATGGCGACTATCGTAACCTCTCCTGAGTTCTGTCTTTTTGTGCTTTTTTGTATTCCTAAGCAGCTACGCTTCCCACTGATTACTTCACCTCTTGGTTCCCTGACTGTCCCTTCCCCCCCCAATCTCTAGTTTAAAGTCCTATTGACCACCCTATTTACTCTTTTCGCCAGAACACTGGTCCCAGCTCGGTTCAGGTGGAGACCATCCCAACGGTATAGGTCCCCCCTGTCCCAAAACTGATGCCAGTGTCCCATGAAAAGGAACCCCTCTTTCCCACACCACTCTTTCAGCCAGGTGTTAACTTCCCTTATTCTTG